>NC_137711.1:640000-1280000 GCF_964034855.1 Anser brachyrhynchus | reverse complement strand
ACCACGGCCGAGAGGGAAATCGTCCGTGACATCAAGGAGAAGCTGTGCTACGTCGCCCTGGACTTCGAGCAGGAGATGGCCACCGCTGCCTCTTCCTCCTCCCTGGAGAAGAGCTACGAGCTGCCCGACGGGCAGGTGATCACCATCGGCAACGAGCGGTTCAGGTGTCCAGAAGCCCTCTTCCAGCCATCCTTCCTGGGTAGGTAGGGGCTGGAGCAGCCCTGCAGACACCGTGCCGCCGTGGTGGGGACTTGTCGTGCTCTGGCTGCGTGCCGGGGGGGGAGGCGTGGGGTTGGTGTGGCTGTGATGTGCTGCGTGGGTGCTGACCTGCCCCCGCCTTCTCCTCCTCCTCCCTAGGCATGGAGTCCTGCGGCATCCACGAGACCACCTTCAACTCCATCATGAAGTGTGATGTGGATATCAGGAAGGACCTGTATGCCAACACGGTGCTGTCCGGTGGCACCACCATGTACCCCGGCATCGCCGACAGGATGCAGAAGGAGATCACAGCCCTGGCGCCCAGCACGATGAAGATCAAGGTAAGGAAAACTGTACCCCTGTCCCTCCTGCGGCGGGGGGGGAGCTCCGGGCTGGGTGGGAGGAGCGGGGCAAGGCCAGGCGGCTCTGACAGCTCTCCCCCTGCAGATCATCGCCCCGCCGGAGCGCAAGTACTCGGTCTGGATCGGCGGCTCCATCCTGGCCTCGCTATCGACCTTCCAGCAGATGTGGATCAGCAAGCAGGAATACGATGAGTCCGGCCCGTCCATCGTCCACCGTAAATGCTTCTAAATGGACTGCTAGCAGGTGCGCCGCATCTGCTGCATGAGTCGTCTCACTAGTATATGTTTGCCCAGGCAAATCTATACACCTCATGCTAGCCTCATAAAACTGGAATAAGCCTTCTTTCAAAAGAAAACTTGCCCTTGGAAAGTCTGTACCTGATGTTTAGACCAGTGTCGGCACCGGATGGCCGAGCTGCCGCTTGATTTGACCTTTGTAGCCAAGTTCTCTGTTCCCTCGGTGTCCACCTTGAGCGAAAACAATACCCTGTACAGATCTGCTCCAGCCCGGGGCCGGGCGCCGCTGCGCTCGCGTGACAGCGGGGCCGTGGCGGCTGCCTCGCGGGGAGCCTGGCGCGGCTCCCCCAATACTGACAGCGGCACCGCGGGCGGACAGATGTGTACAGGGTATTGGGAGCCAGGCTTCCAGTCCGCCCAGTGCGGAGCATTCCAGATTTCGTGTCGAGGCTGGTAGGAGTCCATCCGAGAATCCACTTCTGTTGCTGCCGTTCTAGCAAGGTTGGGAAACATATCGCATCCGAGCCTTACGAACCAGTCCGCATCCTCCTCCTCTTCCTCCCCCCTGTCTCCCAGTAACCATCACGGGGCTGAAGTTACTCAACTTTGAGTTGCTGAAACTTTGCATTTACACCTGTAAATTTATGCATTGTTTAATTTATGTAAGATTTTTTTTGTACGTTGCCTTAATGTTCTCTCTCACATGACAGTAGGAAACCAAAATTTGTAAGTCATCCGAAAGTTGAGAAAATTGTAAACGCCCGACAACACGTCATTGTGTAAGGAAAATAAACAAAAAAAAAGCGCTGCAGTAAACGTCCCCCCCACATCCCCCCCCCATGGGCATGCGAGTGGTGTGATGGGGGGGCTTCAAGGGGGGGTTGATTAAAAAAAAAAAAGGGTGGGAGTTGAGGTAGGGGGGTGTTAAAAGGGGGTCGGGGAGGGGGTGGCTGCATAGGTGGGGGGGGTCACCTGCTGCTGTGCCCCACCCCCGCACGGTGGGGGTTTGGTGCTGGGGACTCCCAGGGGCTCCTGCTGAGCTCTGCCCCCGTTCTGTTCTGTTCCCTGCTAATTAACCAGTTAATGAGGCTGCCCGGCGTCAGGCAGTGCTGCCCCTGGCCGGGCACAGGGCTGTCTGTCTGTCTGTCCAGCCCCGCTGTTCCTGCACCCCTCGAGCTGCCCATTTGTCCGCCCCCCCCCCCGTGTCCATCTGTCCGTCCAGCCGTCTCCTCGCAGCCCTTCTGCCCGTCCATCTGTCCGGCCTTCCCCGCAGCCGTCTGTCCGTCCAGCTGCCTGCCCAGACCTCCGTCTGTCCATCTGCCCGGCCGTCTGTCCGTCCGCCCCCCCCCCCCCCCCCCGGCAGCCACCTGTCCGCCCACCCCTCCCTGCATCCGTCCGTCCGTCCGTCCGTCCGTCCGTCCGTCCCGCCTTCCCTACGCCCAGCTGTCCGCCTGTCCGTCCGGCTGTCCCTGCGGCCAGCCCCCCCCCCATTCCCCTTCCCCCACCCCCCCGGCCTTTTGTCCCCCCTGCCCCTCCCCACCCCTGCCGCCAGCCCCCTCCCCAGCTGCCCGTCCGTCTGTCCGTCCCCTCTGTCCGTCCGTCTGTCCGCTCCCCCCCCCCCCCCGGGCGGCCGCGAGGGGGCAGCGCCGCTCCGCCGCACCGCGGCTTGGCTCGGCCCCAGCTCGGCGCCCCCCCACCCCCCGACCCCCCCCCGGGACACCCCCGACCCCCGCTGCCCCCCCCCAGCCCCGAGTCACCCCCCCAAGACCCCCCCCCAAGACCCCCCCGCCCTCCCTTGCGCCCCCCCCGCCCCCCCCGCCAGCCCCTTGCCCCCCTGTCCCCCCCCATGCAGCCCCCCCCGCCCCCATTCATTGCCCCCCCCCCCCATTTACCCACCCATCCCCTTTTGTGCGCCCCCCCTCGTGCTCCCCCCCCCTCCCCCCCCTCACCACCCGGTGTCCCCCTTCCCCCCCTCGCCCCCCCCGCCCCCCCCGTGCCCCCCTCCGCGTTGAGCCCCCCCCCGCCCCCATCCCCCCCCCGCGCCCATTCATTGCCCCCCCCCATTCATTTCCCATTTTCTGCCGGCAGCGCGGGGGTTAACCGCGCCCGGGTGGCGAGAACAAAAGGGCTCCCCGCCAGCCAATGAGCGCCGGGCTCTGCGTCCCGACCCGCCTCTGGTTGGCTGCGGCGCGGCCAATGGCGTGCGGGCGCCGCCTGTCCGTCTGCCCCCACGTGGGGCGGGGAGCGCTGCGGGCCCGGCTCCCTGCGCCCCCCCCCCCCTCCCCCGCCCCCCCCCCCGCCCCTCCCCCGCCCCCCGCGGCTGGGGGGGGCCTGGCTGGGTCCCACCGCGCCCCGCACCCCCCATCCTGCCCCCCCTGCAGGGCTCCTGCCTCCCCCAGCCCCCCCCCCGGGTGCCCCCAGCCCCACCTTTGGGTGCCCCCATCCTGCCCCCCCAACTCGGTGCCCCCATCTCCCCCTGGGTGCCCCCCATACTCCCCCCATCCCGTCCCTTTGGGTGCCCCCATCCCCCCCGAGAGCCCTTATCCCCCCCCCCCATACCCCCCCCATGGGTGCCCCCGCCCCCCCATCCCCCCCCCCCTTTAGGTGCCCCTATGCCCACCTGGGTGCCCCCAGCCCCCCCCCTTTGGCTGCCCCCATCCCCCCCATCTCCCCCTGGGTGCCCCCAGCCCCCCCTTTGGGTGCCTCCATCTCCCCCATCCCCCCTCCATGGGGTGCCCTCATCCCCCCCCCGGGTAGCCCCATACCTCCCCCTCCCCCCCCCCCCATTCTGGGTGCCCCATTCCCCCCTCCAGGTGCCCCCATCCTCCTCTGGGTGCCCCCATCTCCCCCCCTCTGGGTGCCCCATCACCCCCAGGTGCCCCCACCCTTGGGGGGGGGGGGGGCCACCCTTGGAGCTGGGCAGGGAGGGGCAGGCGAGGGGAGGGAGGGGGTGTCCATATATAATCATTTATTTATTTATTATTTATTTATTATTTATTTATTCATAAGCCAAGGGGTCGATAAAAAAAGTTCCATACTAAAAGGCCTTTACATAGAGTTTGCTGTTCATAAAACCTTTGTGTTTTTAATCCTTTTTTTTTCCATTTTTTCTTTTTTTTGTCATTTTTTTAATGTTTGCTCCGCGTCTGCGCGTTTTTTTTTTCCTTTTTTTGTGTGTGTATTTTTTTTTTTTTTTTTTTTAGTGTTTACACTGGAAAAGCCCCCCCCGCCCTGCCTGTACACATTTACAGCGCGGGGCAGCGGGCCGCGGCGGGCAGGGCTCGGCGGGACGGGCCAGCGTCCGCCGCCACCCCGACCCCCCCGCTATTGCACCGGGACGGGGAGGGGGGGACGGGGGGGGGGGCAGATTTGGGACCCCCCCCCCCCGAGCCCCCCCCCCCCGAGCCCCCCGCCCTGCCCGCCGCGGCCCCCTCTGTACAGAGCTCCCCGCTGTCCTCGTCCCAGCCAGGCTGGGGGAAACAGTGCATGAAACGGAAACGCGCCCCAAAACCCCCCCCCAACCCCGACTCCCCCCCCCACCCCGACCCCCCCCCCGCCCATATTATTATTTATTTATTTATTTATTTATTTTGTCCTCGTCGCTGTTGGTGGATCGCCTGTTTTCCGTAAAACTTCCCGGAAGAAATACAATATTTACACGCAAAATAAATAGAACAACACACCTGATTTCTGCTTTACCTGCTGGCAAACAGTCAGAGGTACTAGGGAAAGTATGGCTTGTACGGGGGGCCTCCCCCCCCCCCCCCGCGCCCCGCGCGCCCCCCACCCCGGCCGCCTACCGCCGCGGCCCCGGGGCTTTGCATAATGGCCGGGAAGGGGTCCCGTGGCCGGGGGGGCAGGGGGCGCGCGGCGGGCTGCCCGTCCCCGTCCCCGTCCCCGTCCCCGTCCCCGTCCCCGTGGGTCAGCAGAGGATGGGCACCCCGTCGGCGGTCACCAGCCGGCCCGTGGTGGGGTCGTAGGTGCCCGCCAGGTAGTAGAGGTCCTGGCGGTCCTGGTACTTCCTGCTGCGCGTCATCTGCTCGTAGTGCTCCCGGCCCACCACCTGGCACTTGTGGGAGATGGTCTGCACGTCGTTCTCGTCCTCGTGGCACGACTGGTACAGCGCGTTCTGCGGGGGGGGCGGGGGGGAAACGGCACGGCGTCAACGCATGGCCCTGTCCCCATCCCCATCCCCATCTCCAGCCCCGTCCCCATCCCTGTCCCCATCCCCATCCCTGTCCCCAACCACATTCCCATCCCCATCCTCATCCCCATCCCCACACCCAGCCCATTCTCATTCCTGTTCCAGTTCCCATCCCTGTTCCTATCCCCATCCCCACCCCCGTCTACATCCCCAACCCCATCCCCGCCCCCGTCCCCATCCCATCCCATCCCCATCCCCAACCGTTTCCATCCCCATCCCTGTCCCCATCCATGTCCTCGTCCCCATCCCCATCCCCATCCCCGTCCCCGTCCCCATCCCATCCCATCCCCATCCCCAACCGTTTCCATCCCCATCCCTGTCCCCATCCCTGTCCTCGTCCCCATCCCCATCCCCATCCCCGTCCCCATCCCCATCCCATCCCCATCTCCATCCCCATCCCCATCCCCATCCCCAACCTTGTTTCCATCCCCATCCCCACCCCACCCCCACGCCATCCCCATCCCCATCCCCAACCCTGTTTCCATCCCCATCTCTGTCCCCATCCCTGTCCTCGTCCACATCCCCATCCCCATCCCTGTCCCCATCCCCATCTCTGTCCCCATCCCTGTCCTCGTCCACATCCCCATCCCCATCCCATCCCCATCCCCGTCCCCATCCCCGTCCCCATCCCTGTCCCCATCCCCATCTCTGTCCCCATCCCATCCCATCCCACCCCACCCCATCCCATCCCCATCCCATCCCCGTCCCGTCCCTCACCTTGCCGTCGCTCTGGCGCTTGCCCAGCTTGGTCTCCTCGGGGTGGTAGAACCACTTCACCTTCACCACCATGTTGCTGCCCCACGACTCCCACATGCTCTCGATGCGCCCGATGTAGGGCAGGTTGGGCCGCCCGGCCGAGAGGAAGACGGCGCAGTCCCCGATGCGCAGCGTCTCCTTGCCCCGCACGATGGCCTTGTAGAACAGCTTCCGCGCCTTCCCCTTCATGCCCCGCCGCTGCGGGGAGGGAGAGCGGGGTCAGGGGGCGGCGCGGGGACCCCGGCCCCATGCCCAGTGCCAAGCACACGGCACCCTGGGGCACCCTGCCCCGTGCACCCAAGGGAGTGTGGCTCATGCGCACCTTGCACCGTGAGACCCTGCACCCTACGTGGGTGCAAGTACCCAACCTGTGCGTCCTGCTACCTGCACCGTGCGCCACGCCCCCTGCCCTGCATCCATCCTTCATGCCCTGCACCCTGCACCCACAGCTCCTGCTCCATGCACCCTGCTCCATGCACCATGCCCTGCTTCCATCCTTCATGCCCTACCCCATTCCCCACGCACCCTGCACCCACAGATCCTGCACCATGCACCTATGCACCCTGCCTTGCACCCATGGGTTCTGCCTCATGTCCTACCCCATACTCCAGGCACCCTGCACCCCTGGATCCTGCCCCACGCACCCTGCTCCATGCACCCATGCACCCTGCCCTGCACCCATGGATCCTGCCTCATATCCTACCCCATGCTCCATGCACCCTGCACCCCTGGATCCTGCCCCATGCACCCTGCTCCATGCACCCTGCCCTGCACCCACGGATCCCGCCTCACACCCCACACTCCCCAGATCCTGCCCCACGCCCCCTGCCCCGTGCCAGGTCCCCCCCGGCCTCGCAGGTACCTGCGTGGGGTTCCCGGACCACCGCCAGAGCTGGCGCGCGGGCAGGAAGGCGGAGATCTTTGGCCGGTTTTCCACCGAGGGCAGGCGCTGCCTCCGGGAGAACTCTTTGGCTTTGGAGAAGCTGAGGGCCTCCTTGCGCTTGAGCTTGGCCTTGGGGCCGGCGGCGGCGGCCTTGGTGAGGAAGCAGCGCTGCGGCGCGCTGCTCTTGGAGCGCAGGGCCTCCGGCTGCGCCAGCAGCGCCGGCACCGGGTGCGAGAGGCAGGTCTGGAGCAGCAGCGTGGAGTCCTCGTCCTCGGAGCTGTAGGAGGAGTCCTCGTTGTCGGAGGAGCAGAGGCTGGACGTGGAGATGGAGCCGGAGCTGGAGGAGGTGGAAGAGCCCGAGGAAGAGGAGGAAACCGAGAGGCGGGTCATAAAGCGCGAGGGCACGTCGGCGCCCAGCCCGCCCGCCTCCTCGTCCTCGTCCATGTCCGAGTAGGAGCTGTGGCAGTCGCTGTCGCAGTTCAGGGTGAACTCGGCCTGGCCCGAGTACTTCCGCAGCGCCAGCCCCATGGGCAGCTGGTGCACGGGCGCCCGCCCCTTCCTATCCTTGCCCGCCAGGGCCGCGTGGGCATAGCCGTGGCTGGCCAGGGGCCGCTCCAGCTTGGCCCCAAAGTCCTTCTCACCCAGCAGCAGGGCCTTGCAGTTCTTGTTCTTGGGGGACGTCACCCCTTCGTGGTCCAGCTTGACCAGGTACTCACTGCCTGCCTTTCTCCGGCCGCCTTTGCCCACTTCTGCCTCCAGCCGCTCGGCCTTCTTGGAGCGCAGGAGTTTCTGGGCAGCCGGCAGCACCAGCCCAGCCCCGGCCCCGAAGGACGCGTAGGAGCTGGCGATGCGGCTGAAGGAGTCGGCCCCGAAGCCGTTGCCGAAGACGGGCGCGGCGACGTGGTGGTGCACGGGGAAGAGCGCCTCTTTGGCCCGCAGCTTCTTGGCGCTGCCGTTGACCTGGAAGAGGTTCTGCAGCACGGCCGTCCCCTTGCTCGCCGCCTTCCGCTTCGTCTGCGCCACCGCCGACCAGCTGAGCAGCGGCCCGCCGCGCCGCCCCACGAACGGGTCGCTCAGCACCGGCGCCTTCCCGCCCGACAGCACCTCCGCGGCTTTGCCTGGGGGGGGGGGGGGGGAGACGGGGGTCAGGGGGGACTGGCGGAGCCCAGGAGCACGTTGCTGACCCCGCTGCTTCCCTGCTGCCTGCCCTCATCCCGGCTTCCCTCTGTTTCCCTCCATCCCCTCCCCATGCCCGTGTCCCTGCATCCTCCCTGCAGCCCTCTCCCTGCCCGCGTCCCTGCCTCCTGCCCTCCCTGCAGCCCCTCTCCTTGCCCACATCCCTGCCTCCTGTTCCTGCATCCTTGCACCCTTCCTCTGTGCCCTCTCCCTGCATCCTACCAGCTCTGGCATCCTGCTGTCCAGCCCCGTGCCTGCATCCCCGCATCCTTCCCTGCACCCTTCCCTGCGTCCCTCCCCAAATCCTTCCCCGCATCCCTCCCCAAATCCTTCCCCGCATCCTTCCCCGCTTCCTTCCCTGCTTCCTTCCTTCCATCCTTCCCCGCATCCCTCTCCAAATCCTTCCCCGCATCCTTCCCCGTGTCTCCCCCCGCCTCCCCCCACCCCTCACGCCACCCCTGCCAGTGCCACCTCCCTCGGGGCAGCGTCCTGCCGCCAGGTGACTGGTGCCCCCCCACCCCCCCCCCACCCCAACGTACCACTTTTCTCCTTGCCGGCCGCCTTCTTGCCTGAGTTCTTGGGGGTCTCGGGGCCGTCGTGCCGGTCCGGGCAGAGGCTGGGGGGCAGCTCGCCGGGCGGGGGCACGTCGCCGCACGACCGCTTCGTCCGCCGGCACGAGCTGGAGACCAGAAGCGCCGGGGACGGCTCCGTGCCTGCGGGCAGAGCCGGGGGGGGTCAGCACCATCCCCACCGCCCCCGGCCCCCCCCCCCCCCGCCGCCCCCATCCCCGCCCCACTCACACTGGATCTTGAAGTCGGGCGGCAGCAGGCGGATGTTGGACACGGCGATGTGCCCCGTGTCCCCGTCGTCGAACTCCACCATCACCGCCTCGGGGTCGTCCTCCTCCTCGTCGCTGGAGGAGCCTGCGGCACGGGCAGGGCGTGGGGCTGGGGCAGGGCCGGGAGCCCGCCGCCCCCCCGCCGCCGCCGCCCCCCCCGCCGCCCCTCACCTCGCACCACGTTCCCCGGGTAGAGGCACCGCGACTTCTGGCTCCAGTAGGCGCAGACGCGGGTGCCGGGCGGCAGGCTGCGCCTCGACTGCGGCCGCACGTCCAGCACCTGCGGAGAAGCGCCGTGCTGGGCCCCGTCCCTGTCCTCGTCCCCATCTTTGTCCACATGCACGTCCCCATCCTTGCCCCTATCCCCATCCCCATCCTTTTCCCTATTCCTGTCCCCATCCCCATCCCTTTAACTTTTCGTTGCACCTGAGAACATGAGCAGTTGGACAAGATGAACTTTGAAGGTGCCTTCCAACTGAATTACTCTACTCTACTCTACTCTACTCTACTCTACTCTACTCTACTCTACTCTACTCTACTCTACTCTACTCTACTCTACCCTACCCTACTCTACCCTACCCTACTCTACTCTAGCCTACCCTATTCTACCCTACCCTACTCTACCCTACTCTACTCTACCCTACTCTACTCTACTCTTCTCTACTCTACCCTACTCTTCTCTACCCTGCTCTACCCTACTCTACTCTACTCTGTTCTACTTCCTGTCCCTGTCCCTGTCCACATCCCCATCCCGTCCTGTCCCGTCCCATCCCGTCCCTATCCACGTCCCAATCCCATCCCATCCCATCCCGTCCCTATCCATGTCCCCATCTCACCCCATCCCATCCCATCCCACCCCATCCCCGCCACCCGCTCACCGCCTCCTGCAGCAGCTGCTCCTGCGAGTAGATGCGCTGCCGGTTCCCCCGCTCGCCCTCGATGATGATGCTGTAACTGCAGGGACAGGAGGGGCTCAGCACCTGCCCCGTGCCCCCCCAGCAACCCCCCCGCCCCGTGCCCCCCCGGCCCCGCTCACATGTCGGGGGGCTGGATGGTGCGGACGCTGCCGGCGTAGAGCAGGCTGTCCTCCTTGGGGATGAGGATGTGCAGCCCGTCCCGCAGGTCCTCCTTCTGGATGGCGCAGGTGTGGGGCAGGGGGGAGCGGCGCCCGCCCGCGCAGCCCCCGCCGTCCTCCTCCTCCTCCGAGAAGCTGCTGTTGTCGTCGAAGTCAAAGTCGTCCTCCACCGTGAAGCTCTCCAGCAGCTTGCTGACCGCCCGGCCCTTGCACTGCGGGACAGGGAGCTCAGGGTGGGGGTGGTCCCGGTGGGAGGGGGGGACTCGCCGGGGGGCGGGGGGGGCTCGGCCGCTCACCTGCTTGGTGGCCACTTTGCTCTTCACCTTGGCCAGCTTCTTGCCCTTGCTCAGGATGGTCTTGGCGCTCCGGGGCGAGAGGGCCAGCGAGAGCGCCCCGTTCTTCCGCTGCGGTGTGGGGAGAGGGGGCTCGGACCCATTTCTGGGGGCTCATCCCCCGGCCCCCCCAGTCCTACAACATCCCCAAGCCCCCTGGTCCCATCAGCAACCCCCACACCTCACCAGCACCCGCAGCCTCTGCAAGCCCCGCACCCATCCCCTGCACCCCAGGGTCCCTTTGGCGTCCCCAACCCCTCCATCACCCCGAACCCCCACACCCCACGGCCCCCCCCCAGCCCCCCCCCCCCCCCACTCACCCTCAGGGCCGACTGCAGCACCTTGCTCTTGCGCGTCGCCTTCTTGAGCCGCTCGCTGGCCAGGCGGGCGCCGTCGTCCCGCGTCCCGAAGTGCCGGGGGTCGGCGCCCCCGAAGAGGCTGTTGGTGGGGGCCGGGGCGCTGGGGCCGCTCGGGGCCGGCGCCCTGAGGCTCTCCTTGGGCTTCGCCTTCAGCTTCTTCTTGCCGCCGTCCTCGCAGGCGCCCGCCTTCCTCCGCGCCGGCACCTTCTCCAGCTTGCCGGCTCCCGGCTTCACCGGCCGCCGCTTGATCTTCACCTCGCCCTCGGGGCTGCCAAGGCGGCAGGGACCTGGGGGGGGGGACGGGACGGGACGGGGGCTCAGAGCCCCGTGGGCACGCGGAGGGGGCCCCGCGTTTGTGCCAGGGCAGCCCCCCCCCGCCCTCCTCCCTCACGGGGAGCCCCTTACCGAGCAGCCCCTGCCTTTCCTTCTTCTTCTTCGCCTTCTCGTTGGCCTCCATCTTCACCACGGAGGACGGCGAGGGTCCCAGCACGGCCACGGGCACCGAGGGCAGCAGGGCCAAGCCCGGCTCGTCGTCACCGTCCTCGCTGTCCGAGTCCTCGTCGTGCCCGTCTATGGGGGGGGGGGACACAGCTGAGTGTCCCCGGGGGCCCCCCAGGCACAAGCTGCTCCCGAGCTGTTTGCGCAGCCCCCCCGCAGCACCTCCCCATTGCTGCAGCCCCCCACGCTGCAACCCCCATTGCAGCCCCCCCCCCATTGCAGCATCCTCCCGTCGCTGCAGCCCCCCCGCACACTACCCTGCCCCCCCCCCGGCACACCGCAGCCCCCAGCCCCGTGCCGGCCTTGCCTTTGAAGCCGGGCAGCTCGCGGGGGTCGGGGTCCTGCGGCTGGTACTTGGCGGCGCCGCCCTTGGAGCTCTTGGCGCGGGACAGCTTCTTCTGGATGCGGCCCCCGGGGTTGGGGTCTTTCCGTCGGAAGGGGCTGATGCCGGCGGGCAGCCCCTTGCTCTTCACCTTCTGCTTCAGCTGCGACACCTTGTGGGCCACCTTGCAGGACAGCTTGCTCTGCGAGCCGCTCTTCTTGCACCGCACCTTGTCCTGGGGGGCACGGGGAGGCTCGGCCAGGAGCCGGCCCCCCACCAGCGCCCAGCCACCCGGGGGGGCAGCACTCACCGGGGGGGGGCCCTTGATGCCTCCGTACGCCTCCTGGGCCAGCTTGCTCCGCTTCTTCTTGGGCTGGGGCTCGGCGCGCAGCCCGGCGCACAGCAGGGACAGGCTGCTCTTCACCGCCCTGCGGGGAGCGCGGCGTGGGCACGGCGCGGGGCTGCTCCCGCCCGCCGCCGGCCGCCCCCCCCCACGCCCCCCCTCGGCTCCCCTCTCTTTTATTTTTTTATTTTTTCCCTGTAACCTTCACTCGCTCGCTAATGTTTTGTGACATAAAACCTAGAGATTAAATTTTTTTTTTTTTTTCCTCTCTCTGTCTTAATTGAAGGAACCATTTAGTGCAGATTTAACTATTATTACCAAATCATCGGGCCTGATGCCGCGCGCGCACACACACTCCAATCGTGTTTGGACTAGCTCGGAGGATTTATGCAAATGGGCCTGTCGGGAGAGGCAATTTGTAGCAGAGAAGGACAATTATACAGGGCCCGTGAGTGTGAAAACGACTGCGCCGGGCGGCTAATGGATAATAATAAAGCGCCAGCAGCAATGAACACCACTGCAGCGTGACCAATGACTTTATACAGCGCGGATAAAGAGGCTTTTATGCAACGCTGCACCCGCGGCCGGGCAGGGGGGGCGGCCCCGGGACGGAGCCCCCGCAGCCGCCGCCGCAGCGCCGGGGAGAGGCCGGGACGGCCCCGCCACCCCTAAACCCCCCCCCCCGCCTCCGGCACGGGGACGGGCGGGCGCGCGCCCCCCGGTCACTCACTTGACCTTGCGGCTCTCGGCCCTGCCCAGCGTGCTGGAGTGCTTGCGCTTCCTCGGCCGCCCCGGCCCGCGCCGCGCCGGGCTCCGCGAGCTCTCGTCGCGCCTGCAGCCGCGGCAAGACCGGGGGCAGCCTGAGACCGAGGGCTGAGCACGGCCCCAAACTCAGCGCACCGCTGACACCCCTTCCCGCCTTACCGCCACCACCAACCCGACCCGCACCCCCCCACCCCGTCTGCCTGCCCCCCAGGAGGACGGGGACGTACTCGTGGTCGTGCCGCCTCTGCAGCTTCACCAGCTCGCGCTGCTTTTCCTTGTAGCGCCGCTGCAGCTCGGCCAGCCGCATCCGCACCTCCACCTCCTGCGTGTTGAGCTGCTCGATGGCCGCCTTCAGGGGGCACACCTGGGGGACGGGGACGGGCCGCTCGCACCGGGCACGGCTCGACCCCGCTGGCCACGGCGGCACGGGGCGAGGGGGACTACTCACGGCCTTGGTTTTGGGCGTCCAGGTGTACTTGCGGCGGGGCACGCGGGTGCGGGGCGGTGGCGAGGTGGGCAGGGGGCTGAGCGCCGGCGGGCTGCCCTCCCGGCTGGCCGCCTCCACCAGCGACCAGGCGGCCGCCACCGTGGCCAGGTTCTGCAGGTTGAAGGCCAGCAGGTCCTCGTCCTCCCCTGCCGAGACCGCAGGTCAGCGGGGACGCGCCAGGACCCCCGTGCCACCCCTGAGCCCCGGCACTTCCGTGCCATAGCCCTGCACGTGCACTTGTGAGCAGCACCCCTGGGTGGGGCTGGGCACCCCGGGGCCACGCGGGGCAAAAAGGGGTCAGTGGGGTCGCGCATGGGGTGCTGCATGAGATGGGGCAGCATGCACAGGGTGCCCGTGGGGCGCAGGGACGGCACGCAGGGTGCTGCGTGCACGGCACGCCCGGTGTCCCCAGGGTGCCACGGGGCCGCGGCGGCCAGCGATGAACTCATCGGGGCGCAGAGCCAAGGCCGGGGCGGGGAGGGACGCGGTGACGCGCCCCATCCGGCCGCCCCATCCGCGGGGGCTGCGGCGGGGGGAGCGGCCCCCCCCCCCCCCCCCCCCCCCCGGGGAACGGGGCCCCACGGCCCCCGCACGGCACCGCCGCACGCAGCGGGGCTCGGCCGGCGGCGGCAGCGAGCACGCGGGGCCCTGCGCCCGCCCGCGGCAGCGCTGGGGAGGCGCCAGGGCCTTCCCTGCCGGGGCCCCCGGGATTCCCTGGGGAAGCCGAGCCGGGAGGGAATCCCGGCGCCTGCCTGGAGCCAGCGCTGGAGCAGAGCCCCGGAGACGGCCCCGGGCTGCGAGCAGGGCCCTGCAGCCGGGCACCGCGCTGCAAACGCGCACAGCCCCGCGCTGCAGACATACAGCGCACGCGTGCGTGCGAGCCCTGCGCTGCAAATAGAGGGTGCAAACGTGCACAGCCCGGCATTGCACCTGTACATCAGCAACATGCTCAGCTCTGCGTTGCACCTGTACGGCGCAACCATGCACAGCCCTGCAATGCACCTGTACATCACCAACATGCACAGCCCTGCGTTGCAGTTGTACATCACACCCACGCATGCAGTTCTGCATTGCACGTATGTCACGCACACGAACGCAGCCCTGCGTTGCACATGTCACAACCATGCACGCAGCTCTGCATCGCAAATATCCGGCGCAAACGCGCACAGTCCTGCACTGCAAGTGTGCAGCGCATGTGTGCACCCAGCCCTGCGCTGCAAAGACGTGGTGCAAACGCGCACGCAGCGCTGCAGCGGAAGCAGGCACGCGACCCCGCACTGTAAATACCCACTAGAAATGCGCACGGCCCCTCGCGGTGCAAACATGCACGCAGGCCCATGCTGTGAACACGCACAGAGCCCTGCGCTGCCGGCATGCACGCAGCCCTGCACTGCAAAGGCGCGCTGCAAGCGTGCACACAGCCCCCCCCCTCTGCTGCACAACACGTGCTCTGCCCGGCCCAGCCCCTGCGCGCATGGTGCAGCCCCTCTGCTGCACGCACAATGCACGACCTCTGCGTTGCACGCGCTGCACGCCCCCGAGGGCACCGAGGGGTGTGACAACGGGGCAGGGAGCACCGGGGCGCACGGGCAGGGGACGGGAGGCACCGCGGGGCGGGGGGGCGCGGGGGCCGCTCACCTTCCAGGGCCAGGTCGCAGCGGCGCCGGCGGAGCTCCAGGTCGGCCAGCTCGCTGAGCAGCGCGATGCCGGGCAGCCCCGCGGCGCAGGGGGCGGGCGAGGGGGGGGCCGGGGGGGGCTCCTCGGGGGACCCCAGCGCCGGCAGCTCCCCCAGGTCGATGCCGGCGGCGATGAGCGCCTCCAGCCCGCCCGGGCAGCCCTGCCGCCCGCTGGGCGCGTGGCTGGGGCCATCGCCCTCCTCCTCGTCGCAGCTGCCCTCTGGCCCTGAGCCTTCGCTGTCGCCCTCCTCCTCCTCCTCTTCTTCCTCCTCCTCCTCCTCCTCGCCGCCGGGGGGGACCAGCGGTGAGGACCCCACCGCGGGCACCGGGCGCTGCTGCTCCACCGAGCTCTGCTCCAGCACTGCCGGAGCCGCCTCGTGGCGCACCCCGAAGGGCTCCTCGGTGGCCACCGCGGCCGGGGCCGGCCCCGGGGCGAGGAGGAGGTGGTGGCGGTGCAGCAACGCGCCGGGACCCTCGGCTGCAGCCCCCCCGGCCGGCGGCTCCCGCACGGGGCCGGGCTCCCTCAGCACATCCTCGGCGGGGCTGAAGGTCCGCGACTGCTCGGGCTCGGCCGGCGGGGAGCCCGCGTGCATCGTGTCGGGGTCGGCCGGCTCGGCCGAGTGCGCCTCCGAGAAGCCCATGCTGGCCGCGGGGTAGCTGTAGCCCGGGGGCAGGTCTGCGGGGAAGGGGGTGATGCTCAGCGGGGAGACCCCGGCAGCCCACAGCCACCCTCCTCCTCCTCCTCCTCCTCCTCGCCGCCGCGACCCTACCTGGCTCCAGGGACTTGGGGTAGTCGCGGGGCGGCTGCCCCTCCCCGCGCTTGTCCTCGCCGTCGCTGCCCTTGCTCTGGACGGGGACGGGGCTGTCGGCCGGGGAGCGGGGGGCGACGGCGGAGCTGGCGGCGGGGCAGACGGGTAAAGTGCAGGGGGCCGCGGGGAGCGCCACGGGGCACTTGGCCGGGTGCCGCAGGGCCGGGGAGTGGCAGCAAGGGGACAGCTTGGGGGGCCCGGGGGCCGCCGAGGACATGCCCTTGGCCGGGGGGTTTAAGGCAACTGCTTTGTGGGAGGGCTTGAGGGGCTTCTCGGGACACACGTCCTCCAGCTCCAGGGGCTGCTCCTCCGGCTTGCGCTGCGGGGGGGGGACACCGGGGTCGGCACACGTCAGCACCACAGCACGGCCCCTGCCCCGCATCCAGCCCCAAATCCAGCCCCGCATCCCACTGCCCCCCATCCCCCTGCCCCCCATCCCCCAGCCCCGCATCCAGCCCCGCATCCAGCCCCACATCCCACTGCCCCACATCCCCCAGCCCCGCATCCAGCCCCACATCCCACTGCCCCCCATCCCCCTGCCCCGCATCCCGCTGCCCCCCATCCAGCCCCAAATCCAGCCCCGCATCCCACTTCCCCCCACCCCACTGCCCCCCAGCCCCCAGCCCCGCATCCAGCCCCGCACCCAGCCCCATATCCCACTGCCCCGCATCCCACCCAGCACCATCTCGCACCACAGCCCCAGCCCAGCCCCACGCCCCCCCCTTCCCACCCCGCATCGCAGCCCCACGTCCTGCCCCCCCCCCTCCCACCCCCAGCCCCGCGGGCACCTGGACGTGCGCCTGCCGCTGGATCTCGAGGGCCTGTGCCGCCCGCTGCTGCTGCAGGGCGTAGAGCTCCTGCTGCCGCAGGAACTGCGAGCGCGAGTACACGGGCAGCTGCCCCGTGTGCTGCAGGTGGGCGCCGGGACCCCGGCCCGGGTACATCGGGGGCCACAGCGACGCCTGGTCCATCACGTCGGCTGTCGGCAGCGGGGGGGGGGGGGGGGTCAGCGGGGGACCCGTGGTGGGGTCACCCCGCAGATCCAAGCAGTGGTCCCCAGCCCTGCACCCCCAGGATCCCGTTTCCCACCCCTGCAGCCCGGCAGCACCCAAAGGGACCCCCCCATCTCCCACCCCTGCACCCTCAGCATCACCTGTAGGGACCCCCCCATCTCCCATCCCTGTGCCCCAGCAACCCCAGGACCCCATCTCCCCCCCGCACCCCGTCAGCATCATCTGTAGGAAGCCCCCCATCTCCCATCCCTGCGCTCCAGCAGCACCCCCAGGACCCCATTTCCCCCTCCACGCCCTCAGCATCACCTGTAGGGACCCCCCCATCTCCCATCCCTGTGCCCCAGCACCCCCAGGACCCCATTTCCCCCTCCACCCCCTCAGCACCACCTGTAGGGACCCCCGTTTCCCACCCCAGCAGCATAACAAGCCGTGGGTGCCCCCCCCCCAGTCTTACCCAGCGTGTGGGGGGTGCCGTGGGCGGGGGGCTCGGTGGGCAGGATGACGAGCTGGGCGGGGGGCTCCTGGGAGAGGGGGAAGACGGGCTGCATGGTGCTGGGCATGGAGGCGGGGAAGGCGGGCGGCAGGTTCTGGTGCAGCGCGGGGTGGCCGATGCCTGTGGGGGGGGGGGGGGGGAGGGCAAAAAGGGGGGGGTCCGTCAGCGCCGGGGCGGGGAGGGGAGGGGGGGCTGCCCCCCCCTGCACCCGCAGCCCCCCCCCCCCCCGCCGCCGGCACCGACCGTAGGAGTGTCCCCCCATCCAGATGGAGGGGCTGCGGGTGCGGGGCAGCCAGTGCGTGTGCGCCGGGTGCGCGTGGGCGGCCGGGTCCCCCCCGAGCTGGCCCGCCGGCAGCGAGGAGCCCCCCGCGATCATCAGGTGGGGGGTGAGGTCCCCGGGGCACCCCCCCGAGGGGTGCATCCGCGCGAACTCCACCAGCTCCTTGTTGTCCCTGCGGAGAGAGGGGCGCCGTGGGGCACCGCCACCTGCCCAAGGCGGCGGCACGGGGACGGGGCCCCCACGCGTGTGTGTGTGTGTGTCCCCCCCGCCCCCCCACCACCACCACGGCACTTACTGGAGAAGGAGCTCTCGCCCCGGCAGCCCCAGGCGCTCCTCGCAGAGCCGGCCCCGCTCCTCCTCTGCCTCCAGGTCGATGACGTGCATGGGCCGCGCCGTGCCGGCTGCGCGGGGCGAGAGGACGGCGCGGTGAGCGCGGCGCCGCCGGCACCCCGGGCCCCCCGCCGCCCCCCGCAGCCCCCCCGGCCCCTACCTTTGATGCCGGCGGCCGCCCGGCCCTGCCGACCGGAGCCGCTGCCGTAGGAGGGCTCGGGGCGGCTGAGCGTGTCCTTCTGCCGCGCCACGGCCACGGCGATGCCCACGGGGGGCTGCCGCACCTCGCCCTCGCCGTGGCCCAGCTCGTGCTCCCGGCTGCGGGCGCAATCCGGCCGCTCCAGCTCCGGCTGCCCCTTGCCCGGGGGGAATTTGGCGTCCTGGTGGGCGCAGCTGCCCTTGATGCCGCCCAGCCCCACGAAGGGAGCCTTCTGGCCCACGATAAGTGCTTGGTTGCTGTACTTGAGAAGGTTCTTCATGGCCGAGACCTCGTCCGGGGGGGTCGGCATGTCCTGGCTCAGCACCGAGCCCTGAGTCATCAACGCAGCCTGCTGCAGACTCGTGCTGAAGGGGTCCAGGTAGGAGCCCTTCCTCTCCTCCGCCATGGCCATGGGGGGGGCCTGGCCCTGCACGCCCCAGGGGGGCAGGGGGGGCCCGTTGTAGCCCAGGGAGTTCAGCTCCAGGGCCTTCCGCTTGCCCTCGGGGCCGCCGCCGGCCGGCTCCGCCTCGGGGCCGCCGTGCTGCTGGTGCCGGATCCGCGCCACCTTCTGCGGGGTCTGCCCGGGGGGCTCCTTGGGGCCCTTCTCTAAAGTGCAGCAGGACGGGCCCACCTTGGCGCCCAGCGGGTCGGCGTGCGGGGCGCGGGAGCAGTCCGGGGCCGGCGGCACCTCGAAATAGCCCTTCTCCAGGCCGCCCTTGGGCGGGGGGCCGAGGCCGGCGAAGGGGGGCCCCTCGGCCGCCCCGCCGCCCCCCAGGTACTCCAGCCCCTTCAGCCGGGCGCCGGGGCCGCCCCACTCGAGCCGCCGCTCCGCCTTGCCCTCCGCCTTGGCGTGGTGGTGGAAGGAGGTGCCGTAGGCGGCCGGGGGCTCGGCGCCCACCTCGCCGTGCCGCTCCTTGCCCTCGGCGCGCTCCAGCCCGCAGCTCTCGGCCGCCACCTGGAAGGAGCGGCTCTTGTCCGCCAGGTGTCCCACCGAAGGCACGAACGTGGCCCCGCTCAGCTTCAGCTCCCTCCCGGCTTTGTCCGGCAGCGGGCACAGCACGTCGGGGCCGGCGTGCAGCTGCAGGCAGGGGAAGGAGCCGGCGGCGGCGGCGGCACCGAGCGGGGCCGGCCCGGTGGGCACGGCGTAGGAGACGGCGTGGTGCAGCATCTGCCGCCGCTCCAGGCACTCGCCGTAGGGTGGCGGAGCCTCGGGGGCTCCCGGCTCCCTCTCGCCGCGGCACGGCTCCTTGGCGCAGCGGCCGGCGCGGGGCAGGGCGCTGCCGGCACAGCTGGGCAGCGCGGCGCGGCCGCCTTCGCCCTCCAGCCCCTTGGCGCCCAGCAGGCAGGAGGCGAGGTGCTTGGGGCGGCCGTCGCCCGCCGCCCGGGGGGGGAGCCCCTCCTTGCAGTGCCCCTCGGGCGGCACCGGCAGCACCGCCCGGTGCCTCTCCTTGGCGTCGTCCTCCGGCGGCCGCTCCTTGCCGTCCGCCTTGCTCGCCTTCTCCTTGGCCGCCAGGAAGCGGTCGTAGTCCTTGGGGGTCTTGGGCAGGGGCCCGGCATCGCGCTCCCGGCTGCAGGAGCCGGCGGGGGGCCCGGGGGCGGCGCGGGCGATGCCGGGGAAGCCGTGGCCGGCGGAGAGCAGGGCGGGCTGGGCGGGCAGGTTGCGCAGGTAGAAGTTATCTGGAGGGGAGGGCGAGCGGGTCAGACCCCCCCCCCAGCAAACCCAGCACCCCCCCCCCAGCCCCGCACCGAACAAAGGCGCGTTCGAGGCGCCCGGGGCCGCGTCCGTGCCAAGCGCCAGCTCCCTGCTAATGAGGGGAGGAGCGCGGGGGAAGGCACGGCCTAATTAGCTCCATTTCCCACCCAAACAATGTTCCCTATTAAGCGCCCGCCACAATATTGTGAAAAGCGACAGCGGCGGCGGCTGGGCCGGGTGCCCGCGACCCCGCGCCATCCCCGGGGACCCGGCACCTGCTCCATCGCCAGCCCCTCGTGGCGGGGACCCACCGCAGGGGACGGGCGCCGGGGACGGGCACCGAGCCCCCTGGCAGCGCCGCCGTGCCCGGCAGCCTCCTCTCTGCCCCCCACGCGCGCTGGGGACGTGTCCCGCCCCCCCCACCGTGGGCACCCGGCGCGGTGCCGGCCCTGGTACCTGCCTTTCTGGCTCTCGTAGAAGCGGTGCTGGCTGTAGAGGACGTTGCTGTTCCCGTGATGATCCAGGTGGCTCATGGGCAGGAAGGTGGACGCCAGGCTCCCGGAGAAGCGGGGGTACCCCGGGGCTGGGGGGGGGGGGACGCACGGCGGTCAGGGGGCTGGAGCCGGGTGGCTCGCTCGCTCCATTGCACCACGCACACGCGTCGCGTGCGCCACGCGCCTCCTGGCCACGCGATATCTGCCCTCCTCTCGCCACGCCGGGGCCGTGAGCCCCCCCCGGTGCACCCCCATGAACGGCGAGGGGGGGCTCGGCACAGCGCTCGCAGGGCTCCCCACCCGTGCGAGCCGTCCGTCAGCAGCGAGCGCTGCGCTGCCGGAGCCGCGTGCGCTGCTGCCCGCTCCCCCCCGCCTGTCCCCGTGTCCCCCCTGTCCCCCCCCACCCCGTATTCCCCCCCCCCCCGCCCCCCGGCGCGGCGCGCAGGCCCCGGCACGCCGGGAGCCAACTGGCAGCCGGTCAAACTACCAGCTGGGCCGGCTGCCAGGGCCCCGCGCCAACACCACCGCCCCGCTCCTTAACTCTGTCGGCCCCCGCTCAGGTGGGGACGGGGACGGCGGCGGCGTGCCGCGGGGGGGGCACTGCCGGGGCTGCCCCCCCCCGCCGCAGCCCGGTGCGATGGGGAAGCGGTGTCTGGTTAACAGGGCATCCCGGGGACACCCCGCACCCGGCAGCATGAGCCGGCACGGGGGGCTGCAGCCTTGTCCTCACGGATGCCCCCCCGCCCCGTGCTGGGGATGGGGGGGTGTCCGTGGGATGCGCTGCCCACCCCGCTGCCACCCCGAAGCTCGCCACGTGCTGCCTGCCCGCTGCGACCACCTGCGTGCCGCGGACATCCCCCCCCGTGCAGCCCGGCCACCCCGATGCCGTGGGGGCGTCCGCGACGCCCGGCCCACCCCGGGGGGGGCTCCTTCCCGGCCCTTCCTCGGCGCCCACTCACCTTCGTGGGAGTGCGAGAACCAGATCTGGGAGGTGCCGGAGTGAGGCCCGCGGAAAGCCGGCTCCGGGGGGGACGCGGCGGGGCCCGAGGGGTGGCTGGGGGCCCCCGAGCCCAGGCTGCTGCTCAGGAAGCTCCCCATGAAGGACGAGGCGGGCGCGCTCCCCATCAGTCCGCTCCCTGCTGCGGGGCGAGAGGAGAGAGTCAGGGGGAGCCCCCGGCCCCCCACCACGCACACGCTCCCACCCCCGCCGCACCGGCACGCTCGCTCGCACGCCCGTGCACGGACACGTGCAGGAGGGCCGCGCGCAGCACGACGTCCCTGGTGCACGCGTGCCAGGCGTGCCCGCGCATCCCTTTGCACACACCGCTTGTGCGCACACATCCTTTGTGCACGCACGCTGCTTGTGCACACACACCGCTTGTGCACACACACCGCTGGCACGTGCACGCTCGAGTACACGCACACCCCACGTGATCGTGCCCCTTGTGCCCCCCCCCCCCCCCCCAGCCCCACCTGCACACACGCTGGGGCATGCGAGGAGCAGCAGAGATGCGTGGGGAGGGGGCACCCGTGTCCTGCCCTGACCCCACGTGCACATCCCAGGGACACGCGTGTGCCAGCACGTGGGAGGCTTTGCACACGCGTGCGCCTCCCCGCACTGCTGCTCTGCCCCTGGCCCTGAGCGGCTGCAGGACACCGGCTGCCCCCAGGGCCCGTGCCGTGCCGTGCCACGCTGTGCCACGCCAGGCGGCCGGGGCGCGCCGGGGCATCCCGCTCCCAGCGGGGGCAGCTGCCAGCTGCAGCAGCCGGAGCCCTGCCAGTGCCCAGGGGCGGTGGCAGGAGGCTGGGGACACGGGGACAGCCGTCTGTGACCGGGGCAGCGGCTTCCCGGAGCAACGCCCTGCGGGGGCGAGCGCGCCAGGGGGTGCCGCGCACACGTGTGCACAAATGTGCGTGCGTGCACGTTTGTGCACGGAGAACAGCGCAAGGGAGGGCACACCACAAAAAGGGCAGGGGGGCAGCCCCCGCCCGGCCCTCCCCTGCACCTGGGGGGGGGCCACGGAGCTCCCCGCCGGGGACGCCCCCACCCCGAAGGGCCGGGCGGGCCGAGCCGTGAGATCATGGTGGAAACATCGCAGCCGGTAGCCAGCGGCCAGGCGGGAGCAGGGGGGGGAGCACGGCCGCCCCTCTGCGCTTGGCCTCGCTCCCCGCCTGCATGTGTTTGCCGACGTGGGCTGGCGGGGACCACGGCCTCCTGGCCCCTCCGCGGCACGGCACGGCACGGCTCGGCACGGCTCGGCATGGCACAGCGGAGCCCGGGGCTGGCCGGCCGCCCGGCCGGGGCAGGAAGTGATGCTTTGCTCTCTAAGCCGGCCCACGCTCCCCGGCTAATCCCGCCGGGATGCCTCTGGGATGAGTGTCGGGGATGTGGTTTCAGGCAGCTCGCTCCTTCCTGCGCTGGCCGGCCGGGGGCCGAACCCGGGCCGGGACCGCGTGGGTTGGGGGCACGGCCGCACCCTGCCCGCGGCCCTGGGAACCGGCACCACGCGCGGGATGGGACGCGGCATCACCCCCCGGGCACCGGCCGGGAGGACGGAGCAAGGGGGGACCCCGGCAGGGCACGGGGTGCCCCGCGGAGCCCGGAACGGGGCCGGGCGGCGTGAGCTCGGCAGGAAGCCGAGGTTTCCAGAAGGAGCCTTTTCTGGAAGCTGCGCAACGGGCCGTACGAAAACCCACGCGCGCACGGCCCCGTGGCAGCGGCCAGGCCCCGCGCCGCTCGCTCGCACACTCTCCTCTCCCCCCCCCCCCCCCCACGTCCCGTCCCAGCCGCTGACTCACGCCCCCTGGCACGGCCGGGTCCCCAGGCGCGCGCTGGCCCCCGCGCCGTTCCCACCCTGCTCGCACGCCCGCACGCACGCTCGCCCCGGCCGCTCGCACGCTCTGGCCCCAGCTCGGCTCCGCGCCCCCTTCCCACGGCCCCGGCTCTCCCCACCGCAGGGGCTGTGGGATGCAGGCGGCCCCCCAGCAGGCGAGGACTTGGGGGGGGTCCTGAGGCCGCGCAGAACTCGGCTCGCCCCCGAGCACGCGGCGACGGAGGAACGGCACCGGGGAGGGCGCAGTGCCGTGGGTCCCATCCTGCCCCCCGCAGCCCCTCGGCAGCGCCCGCCTGGGAACTCCCCAGCCCTGCTCCTTGCACCCGGGGGCCAGCGCCGTGACTCAGCCCCGCTGGGCACCGCTCCCGGCTCCGGCACCGGCCCGGCCGGGCAGAAAATCCCCCCGCTGGGAGCCAGCACGGAGGGGATCGACTGCAGCCGTGTTTTGGGGACCTCGGGGTTCTGCCGCCGGTCGTCGCTCGCGCCTGTGCTGGGAGCTCCCGCACGGCCACGCGGGCACCGGGCCGGCCCGGCCACCCCACAGCCGCTCGTGTCCTGCTCCCCCCCCCGAGCCGAGCTGGCCTGGACAGGGAAACTGAGGCACGGGAGGCGGCGGGGCCGTGCGGGTGGGTGTGGGCGCTCGCAGCACCCCGGGACTCCCCCAAACGGGGCTGGGAAGGAGGCGCACGGCCGGAGGAAGGGGTTAAAAGCGAAGCGAGCTGCGTTTTGTTCTGATCCCCTGCCAAACCGCGGGGGCCGGGAAGCCCGGGGCGGGATGGGGTGGGGGGGGGAGCTCGGGGGCTTTTTGCCAGGGCAGCCCCGGCCCCAAACCCACCGGGGTCACGGCAGCGCCGAGCCCGCCAGGTCTCAGCGACGACCGCAGTGACGGGCACCGGTGGGACCCGGGGGGGGGGCCGCGGGGCAGAGCAGGGTGTGAGCCCCCCCCCCCAGGGCCGCTCTTCGCCCCCGCGCCGGGCCCGGCGCAGATGGGAATGTGCTGGGAAGACGGAAAGTTTCCCCCGGCGGCGAGCGGGGCCGCGGGAGCGCTCCGGCCACATCTGCTCGGGCCGAGCCGCGTTCTGGGCGCCCGCCCGGAGCGGGGCGCGGGGCCACGGGCGCCCGACCAAGGCAGCGCTGCCGGGAAAGGGAGGGGGTCCCCGGCCCCGCTCCCACGCAGCATCCTCCCTGCCTCCCTCCTTCCCTGCCTCCCTCTCCGGGAAGGCCCCGGCTCTTCCCGCGCCCCACGGCCCCGCTGCTCCCAACCCCTGCCGTGCCCCCTCCCTGGGCCACCCCCCGCGATTTGGGGGGCTCCTTTTTAAGCACCCTGCTCCAGCCTCCCCACCCCACCACGGGGACGCGCGACGGGGACACGGAGCAGCCAGTGAGTGGCTGGGGTTGGGAAGAGGGGCGATGGCCCCCCAGCCACGCTGCGGTCCCCGCTGCGGCCCGGGCACGCGGCCCAGGCCAGGCACGGGTCCCCACGTCACCACGGCCATCCCCAGGGCTGTCCCGGGAGGGGCGGCCGCGCAGGGGGGGGAGGCGGGCGGCCGGGACGTGCGCGGGGCGCTGGGTAGAGTTACTGCCTCGGCTATTTCGGGGCTGGAACATTCCTAGCGGGGCCGAGGCCGCACGCGGAGCCGCTGGAGCTGGCGGGGACCCTCCTGGCACCGCGGGCCGGCAGCAGCCGGCGGCACGCGGGGCGCACGGCGGCACACGGGGCCGAGGACGCAGCAGAGCCCCGGACCCCCCCCAGCCCTGCCCGGGGACCCCCAGCCCTGGGCGCGACCACATCCTCGGCCCAGCACAATAACGACATCCGCGGTCGTTAATAACCTCCCCCCCGCCCCCCGCCCCGCGTCCGCCAGCTGCTCCCCTGGACGTGCCACCTCCGGTCCCTGCTCCTCCCAGGCACGGTGCAGGATGCGGCCCCCGGCCCCGGGAACCCCCTCGGGGGGGAGGCGCTGGGGCTGCCGGGCCCCCCCCCCAAGCTCCCTCCCGGCCCCGGCCCCGCACGCCTCGTCGCGCTTTTTAACCCAACGTGGCCCCTTTAAATATTGGGCAAATAGGAAATAAGTGTAATATAATTTCCTCGGTGTTATAATTTAAGATTAATCCATATTGTTATGGCACTAAATAAATGCTGTAATATTGAAATGCAGTTCAAATTAGCTTGACAGAGTGCCAGAAGTACAATTAAAATGTTATCCGATGGGTAATCACAAGCTCGGCTCTCCGTGCTAAGTGCCACTTGCAATCTGTCGGCTTTTGACGGAGGGAAGGGGAGGCTGGAGCGGAGCAGGGGCTGCGCGCCGCAGCGGGGCCGCGTGTGCCACACGCTGCTGGGTGCACGCTGCTGGGTGCACGCGGCTCACACGGCTGCTGCACGCCGCTTGCGAGGGCAGCGCACCCACGCCGCTCGCGCGGCCGGCGCCTGCAGCTCGGCGCGGGCCCCTTGCACGCCCGACGCACGCGGCTCCGCGCGCACCCCTTGCACGACTGCTGGGGGGGGGGCTCTTGCACGGCCAGCAGCCGGTGCACGCCGCTCCGCGCCTGCTGCTTGCACGGCCGCCGCAGGCCGTGCACCCCCGCCACAGGCAGCTTGCACAGCCCAGAGGCCATTTTGGGAGCAGCCGCCGGCCCTGCACAGGACGGGGCCGTGGAGCAGCCAGGAAGGGCCCAGGGGTCCCGGTCCCTCACCCCGCAGCCCCACGGGGGTCCCCGTCTCCCACCCAGCCCCCGTGCAAAGCTCCGCACCCTCAAAGCGCCTTCAGCCTTCACCCCGTGCGCACATGGGGGTCCCCGTGCACCCAGCGGGAGGGGAAGGGGGCGAACCCCGAGGGGCTGCGGTGCTGTGCCCCCGCCCCAGGCTCCCCCCCCGCCCCAGCACCAGGACACCCCAATGCCCAGCACGGGGACCCCGCTGGGGTTGGGCGCTGGCGGTGCGGCCGCGCGGCGGGGCTGGGCAGGGAGGCGCGCGCAGCGCTGTGCCCATCTGTTTCGTTTTACGGAGCGGATAAAGAAGAACTCCAAGAATGAGATTATTGGGTGAGTGTTTATTTACCCGCTATCGCGGGCGGGAGGGAGGGGCCGCAGTTCAAAGCCCGTGTGAATCTTTGCAAAGTCACTGAATAGCCAAATCCTGCTATTTTTATTTTCTGCTATAATTACCAGCTCGGCTGTCGCGTAGCGCTGCCATCAGCGCCCGGCCCTGCGCGGGGAGATGAAGCGGCTGCGCGGGGGCAGCTCCGGGGCCAGGGACGGGGCCGAGGAGCCGGGGAAGCAAAGGGGGAACCGGGGGGGCGCCCACACGAACCCATTTACCACCGTCCCCCCTTCGGCCCCTCGTGGTGGGGTCAGCCCCGAGACCCCCACGCACACCAGTGCTTTGCCCCCGCAGCTCCGTGGAGCCCGGAGGCATCGCTGCCCACGTGTCCCTCCCGGGGGCCGCCCACCCCCAGCCCCGCCGGGACCCCCAACCCACGGCCGGGGGTCGCAGCCCCGAGCTCAGGAGGACAAAGGAGGGAAGGGGCCGGGCGCCCGCCCCCCGCTTTGGGGCGATCGCGGCATCGAGCGGCGGTGCTGCGGCTCTCTGCCTCCCCCGGCACACGCGCACAGCCGCGGCTCTGCGCGGCTCCAAATAATAACTAATGAACAGATGAAACCACTCAGCTGTAATTCCACAAGATTTGGGTTTCTCAGTATTCTGCTTTTTTTCTCCCTGACACATGTGCGTTTACCTCCCGCCTCCCCCCTCCCCCAGTAATCTGCAGCAGAAGTGTCACTAATAAGGAGTAGACAAGTTAATCTCAAAATCTGTTTTAACTTTGACACCTACTTTTTTTTCCCCCCCCCTTTTTTTTTTTTAATAAAAACTCGGAGCGCGTTGCAGGGAGGCCGGCGAGCCGCGGAGGAGCCCGAGCACCGCGGCCGTGCCGCCGCCGCCGCCTCCCAGCCCCTCGCCCGGATTAAATCCTGCGCGAGCAGCGAGCCGGCGGCCGAGGTGCAGCGGCGCCAGCGCCGGGGCTGGATGGGGAGCGCCGCGTTCCCCCCCCCCCCAGCCCGGGGATGGAGGCCACGAGGCCGAGCGGGAGCCCCCCGAGGCCCCACCTGTTTTATGGCCCGTCCCTGCCCCAGCAACGCCGGGGTGAAAAAATGCAGCGCTCGGCCTGGAATTTAATCCACCAGGGGAGGACAGCTGCGGGGAGCCCAGCCCGGCTGCGCACCGAGAGCGGCCGCCAGCGGGGAGCAGCCTCCGGGCCGCACCGCGGCACCGCGCACCGGCACCGGGCAGCACACCGGCACCGTGCCACGGCCGGGCCGTACACCGGCACCGTGCCGCAGAGCAGGAGCAGCCCCGGCAGCACCCCGGGGCTCCCGGCACAGCGCCGTGCCGGTGCAAGCCCCCCCCCGGTGCCGCGAGCCATCGCAGCGCGCCGAGGGCTCGGCGCGGTGACAAACAGCCCGGCGCGCTCTCAGCTATATTTTACTCCATAAAAACGTCAGAAGGGCAGAAATGGAGGCCCTGGGTGAAGCCAGCAGTCGGCAGAACCTGTTTGGCCGAGTTTCCCACCCTCCGGTCGCCCCCCAGGCTCGGCAAACCCCCCCCCCCCCGCTGCGGCACGGGGGGCACCGCAGGCACGCCGGGAACCCCGCTCCCTGCCCTGCGGCACCCCTGGAGCGCGGCACCGGGCAGGGGGGGGACCCGTCCCCCCGACCCCCCCACCCCCCCCGGCAGCGGGGCAGGGCCCCCCCGAGCCCCCCGGCGCCGGGCAGGGCCGCGGCTCCTCCGCGCTCGGGCCCCCAGCGCCGTCTCGCGCCGTCATTTGCATGGTCCCGGTGCCAAAAACAGATGCAACCCGAAGCATTTGTTTGTAATAACTGCGCAGCCCTGAATTATGGCTTTAATAAAATAAAGCTAAACATTTTTTATCTCCCTTTTCTCAGGGCTACTTCCAAGCCCCGAGCGCTCAGCAAAGGCTCCTGGGAGGTGTAGTCCGGCCGGGAGCCATTTGGGGAGCGGGACCGGGGGGCCCCCCCCACCCCCCCGAGCCGGCGCCGTGCCCCGGGGCGGCCGCGTGCCGCACGGCCCCGCCGCCGCCGCCCGGCGAACCGCGGGCTGGCTCCCGGTGCTGGGCGGGGTAATTATCAAAATTATCAATCATCGGCGGTAATTACCGCCGCACGGCTCCCGGCCCCGTGGCGCGGCCGCCGGGTCCCGGCCCCGGTCGGGTTTGCCCGAGCGCCGTTCCCGTAGGCGCGGGAGCCTCCGAGCGCGGTCGCCGGGAACGTCTCCGGCTGCGGCGGCCCTGCCAAAGCCCGGAATATTTTTAGCTCTTTCTGTTGTTGGGTTTGGCTTCTCCTTTTTTTTTTTTTTAAAAAAAAAAAAAAAAAAGAAAAGGCGAGTTTCTGCAGGGGTATTTTTAGCCCGATCCATGTTATTTTAACAGCCTCCTTTGCTTTCGGGCTCCCATGTGTCGCCCAGACCCCGGCGGCGGGCGCGAGGGGCCGCCGAGCTGCGGGAACCCGTGCGGCCCCGTCCCCGCCGGGGAGCCCCTCCCGGTTAACGGCAGCCGGGGGGGACCCAGCCCGGGGCTGCCCCCCCGGGGGCTGCCGGCACAAAGCGAAACCGCCCCGGCCTCGGGCCCAATCCTGCACCGCCTCCCGGCACCCCCGTGCCCCCCGTTTTCCATCTCCTCGCAGGAACCCGAGCCGCCCCCCCCCGCCCTCGCACCCGTCGCGGCCCGGCCGTGCCCCCCGCCCTAATCCATGCACTAATTGTAATCCCATTAAAGCAGATATAATTTTATTAGTATTCACAGCTCATCAAGGCGCTGCCGCCGTGCGACGGAGAGAAAAACGCCGGCGGGGAGCGGGAGGCCCCGGGCGGCACCGGCTGAGCGCCGGATCCGGCCCCAGCTCCGTGCCCCCGAACCCGGCCCCGCTCCACGCACCCCGCTGGGACCCCTCCTGCTTTGCAGCCCCCCCTGCAGCCCCGCACGGCCGCGGCCGAGCGCTCAGCACCGCACACAAAGCCGCGGCAGCCGGCGGGGCCGCAGCGGGGATGCGCCGAGCCCGGCTCCGGTCCCGGGCACCGGCTGCAGCCGGTAACGGGAAGGTGGGAGCTGCAAAGCCGTCCTCCCCCCCGAGACGCGGGTGCAGGACCGGGTTTTATTTTATTTTTATTTTTTTATTTTTTTTTTTTCGCTGCGCATAACGGCGCCGTTGTTCGCCCCGAGCGCGCTGCCTCGGCCCGGCGGGGGAGCAGCGCTGGCACGGGGCGGGGGGTCCCCGGGAGACGCCGCCGTGCGAGCGACCCCAATGCCTCCACCCGGAGCCCACCCCCCCAAGCAGGATGCACCCCCCCGGCCCCCCCCGCCCCCCCCCCCTCAGCCCCCCAGCCCGGTGCCGCTGACCTGAGTGCGTGGCCATGGAGATGGGCGCGGGGAAGAACTTGGCGGGCTGGAAGTGGCCGGGGGGCTGCACGGTGCCGTGCGCCGAGCCCGAGACGCGCCCCGCGCCGTGCCGGTGCCCGAGGCCGCCCCGCTCCGCCAGCAGCCGCGGCGGGGGCGCGAAGTCGCGGCCGTCCATGCCGGGGCCGGGGGCAGGAGCCCGCCCGGGGGGGTCCCGGCGGCTGCTCGGCGATCCTCAGCGCCGCGGCGGGCCGGGCCGGGCGGCGTGCCGCGCTCGGGGCCGGGGCTGCCGGCTCATCGTCCGCTCCTGGAGCACGGGAGAGAAAAGCAGAGCGTGAGAGCGCGGCCAGGCCCCGCGGCACCCCCGGTAACCCCCCCGGTCCCCCGGCACCGGGTCCCCCTTTTATTATTTTATTTTTATTTTTTTTTTTTTCGCATCACCCCCGGTGCACGGCCCCCCGGTTTCCCCACGCACCGTGCCCCCGGTTCCGCGGCGCCCGCTCCTCCCGGTGCTCGCTCCCCTCCGTTCCGCTCCCGTTTCCCCGCTCGGCGCCGCGGTTCCGCCGCCGCCGCCGCTCCCGGTGCGCGGCCGCCGCGGTTCCCCGGCCCCGCTCCGCGCCGGTGCCCGGCCGCCAACCCGCTCCTTCCTCCCGTTTTCCTGCCGCTCCCGGTGCCCGGCCGCTCGCTTCCCCGCCGCGACCCCCGGTGCCCGGCCCCGTTCTCCCCGCGGCTCCCGGCGCGCGGCCGCCGGCACCGCCGCTGTCCCGGCGCGCGGCCCCGGCTCCCCCCGCTGCACGGCCCGGCCGCCCTCCGCGTCCCGGGCACGGCCCCCGGTGCTCGGGCCCCGGCCGCCCTCCGCCTCCTTCCCCGCCGCCGGGGCTCCGTTTCCCGTCCTCCCCCCGCCGCCTCCTTCCTTCCCCCGGCAGCCGCCGCCGCCGCCGCCCGGGCCCCGTTCTCCCGGCCGCCGGAGAGGCCGCACAAAGCGGCGGCGGAGGCCGCCCGGTGCGCCGGGCCCGCCGGGGCATTGTTCTCGGCAGCGCCGGGACCGGCGGGCCCGATCCGGCGCGGGGTGCCCGCCGCCGCCGCCGCCTTCTCCGGGGCCGGGGCCGGGGCCGGGCCGCGGCGAACAAAGGGGAGCGGAGCGAGGAGCGCGGCCGGGGGCCCGCGGCCCCTCCCGGTGCCACCGAGCCGGGCCGGCGCCGTGCTGCGGGAGCGCTGCGGGGCTCCGGGCGGCATTGTCCGCGGGCGGCCCCCGGCCGGAGCGCCGGAGAGAGGAGCGAGCGCGCAGCCCCCGGGCGGCAGAGGTTTGTTTGTTTGTATTTTTTTTTTTTATTTTGCGCGTGTGTGTGTGTTTTTTTTTGTTAAAATTAAAAAAAAAAAAAAAACAGAAAAATTATAAAATTAAAAAAAACAAACACGAAAAAAATCGCATTTTTTTGAACGCGAAAAAATAAAAAATAAACCCCGAGAAGCGCAAAAAAATAATAATTAAAAAAAAAATCAGATCAGATCAAACCCGCTCCCCCCCCCCCCCCAACCACCACCCCCCGGCAGCGCAAACAAAAAACCGCTCCGCGACCCAACTGCACGGCACTTACCGGAGGGGCGTTCCGCGCGCCGAGGGCACGGCGAGAGCGGCGCGGGGCGGCCCCGGCGGGGTGCGCACGGCGGCGGCGGCGGCGGAGCTCCGCCGGTCCCCGCGCACTGCCCATGCACCGGCTGCGCCTGCAGAAAGGGAGCGGGGGCCCCGCCGCGCCTCCCCGCCCGCCGCGCACTCCGCCGCGCGACGCGCCCCGCATGCTAATAAGCGCGTGCCGCGCGCGCGCCCCCTGATTGGCCGCCGCGCGGCGCTCGCGCCCCGCCGGCCTCCCCCCTCCCTCCTCCCTTCCCTCCCCCCCCCCCCCTTCCTCTCCGCCCCCGCCCCCGCCGCGCCGGCAGCGCCGCCTCCCAATAGGCTGGCGGGGCGCCAGCCGCCTGCCAATCAGGGCGCGGCGGGGGTTGCGACGCGGCCCGGCGGCGCCGAATTCAAGCCCCGGCGGATGAATGGGGGGCCGCGCGCCGGGGCGCGCGCGCGCGCGCGCGCGCGCCAGGGGGCGCGCCGGCGCGCTCGGCCTCCCGGCCGGCGCGCGCGCGCGCGCTTGCCCGCCTCCTCGCCCTCCCCTCCCCTCCCCGCTCCGTGCGCTCCCGCGCGTGCGCCGTGCGGCGCGGCGGGGGGCTGCGTTGCAGCAGAGGTGCGGTGCGACCCCCCCCCCCCCCCGCTGCAGCGCCCCCACCCGCGGCGCTGCGAAACGCGGCCCCCCCCAGCCCCCCCGCACCCCCCCCTTCCTGCCATCCCCCGCGCTGTGCACGGCGCCCCCGGGGGGGGGGGGGTCGGGGAGCCCCTCTCAACCCCCCCCAACCCCCTCCAACACCCCCCAGCCCCCCCCCCGCATTGCTCCCCCCGCCCCCAGGGGCTCCCCAGCCCACCCCAAGGCCGCGCGGGGACCCCCCCTCACCTTCACGACCCCCCCCCCCGGCCCAGACCCCGCCCCCACCCGTGCCCACCCCCCTCCCGTCCCCTCTCCCTTTCTGCTCCCCGGCCCCGGCACTCCAAGGGTTAACCCCGCCGTTTTCCCTTCCCCCCCCTCCCCCTTCCACTCCACCGCCCCCTCCCTTCCCCGCTCGGACGCGCGCGCGCGCGCCGGCGCGGGGACCGGGGCGCGCGCGCGCGCTCTGCTATCCCCCCCCCCCCCCGCCACCCCGCGCTCCCCGCGCCGGCGGGGTGGCCGCTGATTGGCTGGCCGCCCGCCAGCCCGCTGCCAATCACGCAGTGTAAACAAGGCGCCGATTGGCCGCGCGCCAGCCCGCACCGCGCCGCCCGCCCGCCGCGCTCACTGGCCGCGCCGTTTCAAGGCCCCCCGCGGCCGCGCCATGAAAGGGGAAGGAGGCGGCGGCGGTTTCCAGGCCCCCCCCTCCCTCTTCCCCACTCCACTCCCCCCCCCCCCCCCACCGCCACCCCTCCCCTCCCCTCCCCGCTCCCGGGCGGACCCCGCGGCCCCGGGAGCGGCGCGGGGAGATCAAAGGCGGCGGGAGCGGGGAGCGGGCCGGGGCCGCGCCGGGAGCCGCAGGTCTGCGGGGGGGGGGGGGGGCGGCCGGGGGAGGGCAGGGGGGAGCTGCCGGGGGTACCGGGGCCGGGTCCTTCCCGCCGGGTTGGGCGGCGGAGGGAGCGTGGCGGAGCGCTCGGGTAGGCGGCGGGGCCGGTGCGCGGCGGTGGGGCCGCGGCTGGGGCTCGGGGCTCGGGGCTGGGGCTCGGGGCTAGGGCTCGGGCTCGGTGGGGTTCGGGGCTGGGGCTCGGTGGGGCTCGGGGCTCGGGCTCGGTGGGGCTCGGGGCTGGGGCTCGGTGGGGCTCGGGGCTGGGGCTCGGTGGGGCTCGGGGTTGGGGCTCGGTGGGGCTCGGGGCTGGGGCTCGGTGGGGCTCGGGGCTGCTGCTGAGAGTAAAAGGACGGAGCTGGCCGAGAGCGCCGGGATGCGCCGGGATGCCGCGGCTCGGGGCTACCGGGCGGAGATCGCGTCGGGACGGAGCGAGGCACGGCCGGGACCCGGGCACCGGCACCGTAACGGGGACCGCCGGACACGGGGACCCCCGGACACGGGGACCCGCAGACGGGGCACGGGGCGATGCCGCGGGGCCGCGCACCGGGGCCGCAGGAGCGAAACCCGCCGGGGGAACGGGCACGGGCACGGGCACGAGCAGCGCTCGCGGCCCCGGCAGCTCCCGGTGCGGGGAGCCCCGGGCTCGCTCCTCCAGCCGGGCGGGGGGACGCGCTGGGACCCCCCCGGGCAGGGTCTTGGGGTCCTTTCTCTTCCCTGCACGCTGTTATCCCATTAAAAAAAGAAAATAGAAAAAAAAGGAAAAAAAAACACAAAAAGCAGATTTTTTGTTTCCTTCTCGGCTGTTTCTGCCCCGCAGTGCCGCTGCCGAAGCCCCGCAGGACGCTGCAGGACGGGGCCGGGCCTCATCCTGCCGGCCCCGCGCTGGGCTGCCGCCGCCACCGGGATCGTCCCCGCCTGGGAAGGGCCCGGCCGGGAGGAGCGGCACGGACAGCACCGGGCACGGCCACCGGGAGCAGCGCCGGGGCCGGGTACCGGAGCACCGGGTGCCCGCGAGCAGCGCGGTTGTTCGGGGCCGTCCCATTGTCCCGGCCGCCCCTCGCCGTGGGGTGAGTTACCACCGATTTATCGGCTGGGAAAAAATTAAAAATGAAGGAAAAAAATCCCAAACGCGATGGCCGGGCTCCCAGCGGCGCCGGGGGGCTCCCCGCACCAAGGTCGGGGACGTGCCGCCGAGCAGCCCCTGTGCTCGCGTACCGGCGAGGTCAGCAATGAAACGAACCCGGCCCGGTTAATTAAAGGGGTTTTAATAATGGGCACCAGCCCCGCGCATCCCTCCCGGTGCCCCCTGCATGGCTCAGGGCCTGGGACCCCCCCTCCTCGCCCCCGCCTTTGTCCGCACCCGGGGTGGCCCCGCGGGCACCAGAGACAAAGGGCGGCGGGAGGGGTCCCGGCGGGGCTGCCCTTTGTTGGGGCCGAGCCGAACCGGGCCGGGTGGCCCCGCGCTCCCTGCCCCACGGGAACAAAGGGGGCAGCCCCAGGGTGACCCCCCCGGCCCACACTCACCCAGCTCCAGGTGGGGAAAGCGTGGGGCTGGGGGCTCAGCACCGGCACGGAACGGGACAGAACGGGATGCACCGGGACCCGGCTCCTTTGTCCTCAGTCCCACCCGCAGCACGCGGTGCTGTGCGTCCCGGGGGGCTCAGCATGGCCGGGGGGGTGCAGGGCCCAGGCTGCTCCCCCATGGTGTGCGTGGCCGTGGCCATGCGGAGCCACCCCGAGCACCCAAGGGTGCTGCGTGGGGCTGTGCGGCAGGAGCACCCCGGGAACAGACATCGGGGGCAGCCAGGGAGCTGCGGTGCCTGCGTTGGCCCCGGGGCCCCGGTGCGGCCTCGTGGCTCCTCTGGCAGCCGCCCCGGCCTCGCGCCCTTCTCCCGGCACGGCAGCCTGCGGCCGTGCTGCCTGCCCCGCTCGAGCCGTGCGGTCGGCCAGGAGCAGGCGCCTGCTGTGGGTGTTCGGGTGTTTGGTGTTCTTTTTTAAAAAAAAAAAAAATTGTTGTTGTCTTTTTGTTTTTCTTATTTATTTTTATTTTTTTTATTTGTGTTTTGCTTTTCGTTTTGTTTTTCTGGAGGTTTTTCTTTTTTTTCCCGGCTGGAACCCCCTCCTTCAGCTGCCCAGGGCTTTGCAGCTCTGTGCGACCGAGGGGCAGCTTCGCAGGCGTGGAGGCTGTGAGCAGCTCCGCGCTGCTGGGCTGGTGCCGTGGGACCGGCCCCGTGCCCGAGGGGTGCCCCTGCCGCGCCGTAATCCCGTGGGTGCCTGACCTACACCGCCGGTGACGACACCCACGGCATTGCCAGCCTGCGGGCACAGTGCCCGCCGCGCCCTGCCTGGCTCCGGCACCATCCCAGGTGAGCGGCCCCGCTGTGCCCCGGGCACGGGGACGTTGCTGCTACCGGCCTGGGGACGCTGCCGCTGGAGGGCCCTTGTCACCAAGCCCCCCGCCCAGAGCAGCCCCCCACGGGCTCCCGGTGGCTCCGCAGACTCCTCCGTGGGCTCACGCCGCTCTGCGCAAGCGGCACCCGAGGGTGTCACAGTCGGTGGCGGGGGTCACGGGGCCACCACGGTGGTGGCACGGCAGCAGCACCGCGAGAGCTGCGGGGCTGGGGCGTGCGGGTGTCCCCCGGTACCACGGTGGGGAGGAGGACGGGAGGACAGGGGGCACCCGCTGGGGCCGGAGCTGCCTGGGACCAGCGCCCTGTCCCTGTCCCGCAGCCAGGCCGGGTGTCCCCTGCCCCCACCGGGGGCCCGGCCCAGCCCCGTTGCTGCCCGGGAGGTGCTGGCAGCCGGCGGGGAGCGGAGGGCGGCCTGCCCCGTGCTCCCAGGAAAAAAAGGAAGCGACTTTCCTCCTGTTAAGCGCCCTGTTTTACCGGACGCGGGAATAACCGGGTTTCCTCACGCAGTCGCTGCTGCGATGCGAAAATCCCGCTGGAAATGTCTCGGAGCATCCCGTTAACGTCCCGTTTGGAGGTGCGGGTCCCGGTGTGGTAACGGCTCCGGTGACCAAAGTCGTTACCGGGAGAATTCTCGGTACGGCAAGGGCCGGGGGGGGAACACCCGGGCCCCTCCCCAGCCCCGCGCACACCGGGGCCGGGGCACGGCACCCCCGGGAGCGGCGCCTCCCCCCACGGAGCCGCCTCCTTTGTTCTCGCTCCCGGCCGGGGGGAACGCACCGGTGCTTCCCCGCCGCCCCCCCGGGGCTGCCCCTGCTCCGCTGCCCGCGCGGCTCCCGGGAGCGGGCCGCAGGGCTCCGGTTGGGGCCGCGGGGGGGGGGGAGGGGGGGAGCCCCCGCCGTGACCCCGCAGCCCCGGGGGCAGCCGGGAGCCGCCAGCAAGGGGGCGGGTGGCGGCGACCTGCCGGTACCGGGGGGGGGGCTCTCTGCGAGCAGCCCCGCGGTGCTCGGGGCCGGCAGCCCCCGGGTAACCCCAGCGTGCACCGGGAACCCCGGGGGGACCCTCGCCCGGTCCCGGGGGATGCTCGGCGGGGCCGTTACCGGAGCGCGGCGCAGCCCCGGTGCCGGCCCCGTCCTCGGTACGAGCACAGCCCGGGGGCGGCCTGACCCGAGCAGGACCCCGGGGGGGGGAGGGGGGGGCACAGGGACCAAGGGCGGCCCCGCCCCGGCCCCGGCCCCGCTCCCCGCCGCCGCCCCCGGCCCTGCCCCGCGGTGGCGGCGCCGCGCGCACGTGGCCGGGCCGGGGCATCCCCGGCCGCCCCGCGCCGCCCCTCCCCCCGCGCGCCCATTGGCCCGCGCTGCCCCCTCCCGCGCTCCCATTGGCCCCGGCGCCCCGCACAAACAAAGGCCGGCGCCCGCGGGGGCTCCGCGCGCCGCCCTCATTGGCGGGGCCGCGGCGGGGGCGGGCGGGGCCAGGGCTGGGGCAAGCCCCGCCCCTCCCCCGCGCCGCGTGCCTTAAAAGGAGCGGGGCGGGGCGGGGCGGCGCGCGCCCATTCATGCGCGCGGGGCGGGGGCGGGCCCAGCGCGGCGCGCGCTTCGGGGGGGCGGGGCCCGGCGGGGCCCGTGGCGCGCCGCAGGCAGGTGGGGGCGCGCGTGGAGTGGGGCTCCCGTGGGGTGGGGGGAGGCTTGCGGGGGGGAGCGGGTCCAGTGGGTGCTGCGCCTCGTGCGGGGCGGGGGCGCGTGGCCGGGGGTCGTGCACGCGCCGCACGGGAGCGAGCGTGGCCGCGCTCACGCGGGGTGCGCGCCCCGTCGCCCCACGCGCGTGCTCGCCCCCCGATCGCTGCCGCGGGGGTGCCCCAAGGGCGCCCGCGGGTCTCGCACGGACGCGCGTGGGTGGCCGCGGGCAGCGCTCAGACCCACGCCTGCAGCAGGCGCGGCCCCACGCGCGGGGCTCGGCCCGGAGCCGGGGTTTCCTTTCCCCAGCCCCCGCCCGCAGCCTCCCGGTGCTGCCGCCTCCACGCAGCAAGGCCCCCACGCACCGGAGCCCGCCGGCGCCCAAGCTCCCCGCAGCCTTCGCTCGCCCCGGTCCTGGTGGGGTCTCCCCGGTGGGGACATCGGGGTGACACTGGGGGGACGTCGGGACGACGCTGGGGGGATGTTGGGGTGACACCGGGGGGACATCGGGGTGACCCCATGGGGATGCTGCAGCCTCGCTGCCCCCCTCCCCCGGCCGGTTCGCGTTGTTGGACTCGCGCCGCTTCCCTCCCGGATAAATAGCCTGGATAAATGGGGTCCCTCTCCTCCGTTTTCCTAATGGTGCCCATAAATTTATTTACATTTCCAAGCTGCCAGGTACTCGCATGACACACGGCGTCTTCCAGCCCGCGCCGGAGATATGGATTGAACTTTAGTCTCCGAGCAATTAAGGTGCCTGAAACTGCACTTCATTAATGGTTGTTATGCAATAAAACCGATAAAACTGCCCTTATTTGCAATATAAAAACGCAATTTGTTTTAATTTATGTTTTTAAATACTTGCCGTCTTCTTCCCGGGCTCTGCCAAGCATCTGTCTTCGGGGTGGACGCGGTCGCGAGGAGCAGGCGGCCCTGGCTGCTCCGTGGTGCTGGGGACGGGACCAGGGTGTCCCCGCGTGTGTCCTGCCCCCAGGCTGCAGGCACCGATGGGCCCCGCGCCGCTGTTCCCCCGCCGCAGCAAAACCCAGCGGCCTGGGAAGGGGCTCCCAGTCCCGCACCATTGAGGACCCCCAGGACCCTGCACTGGGATCCCCACCCCGTCCATGCCCCGCATTCTGCTCCTCGTCCTGCGGAAGGTGCCCGGGCTGGGAGACGGGGCAGGATCTGGCCCTGGAGGGCAGGAACCCCCTGGAGGAGCTGCTGCAGAGGGAGCTGGGCTGGGGGAGGCCAGAGCTGGACCCAGAGCTGCCAGCGAGGGGACCAAGACCAGCACCGGGGGACTTCGTGCCCAGACCAGCACCAGCCACGAGGACGGGGAGCAGGGCAGCTGTGGGGAGCTGCTGCCCCCGCATCGCACCGGGGAAAGGCGACAGGAGCCGTGTTCCTGGGGCAACATCACCGACTGCAACGTCAGAGCTGCCTCTTGGCACAAGCACGCGTGTGCACATGCAAACACACGCGTGTGCACGGGGCCGCGCGCGCCCTGCACTGAGCCGCGCAGGACAAAGGCTCTGCCCCGGTCCCGCCAGCAGCTCGGGACCTCCCGGGGATTTTTGTCCTCTCACAAAACCAGAGCGAGATCCCGAGCTGCCCTGAGCCGCCTTTACTAATGAGGGTAATTGCAGCTGCGGGCAGCCCCCCGGGACCTGATTATTCTCCTGGTGGGAGCGATGGGGGCTGCAGGGGCCCGGCAGATCCCCCCCGGGGACGGAGCCGTGGGCTCAGCTCCCAGGCTCTCCCCGGGCCTCCCTCCTGCTGCTCGGAGCCGTGCCCACGGTGCCAGCCCCTGGGGAGGCAGCGTGAGGCTGGGGGGTCCCCAGTGCCACCCCCCTGTCCCTGTCCCCGTGTTGGGGACGTCCCCAGCCCTGCTCCCGGTGCGGTGACAAACGGCTTCGGCGCTTTCTGCCCCCGGATGGGCACAAAGGCTGCAGGAGGGGATGGGGAGAGGATGGGGCAGGCGCTGCTTGGGGCAGGACAAATAAATAAAAGGCAGCAGAGGAGGAAGGAGCAGCAGCACGCGGCGGCCACTGCAATATCGGGCGGTTATTGCGAGCAATAAATATATCGGAGACCTCTGGGCCGGCGGTAATTGCCCTTCACGGGGCGGCCCCGCCGAGCCCCCTGCACAGCGGCCCCCTCGGCTTCGCTCCCTTTTATTCCATGTTTGTCCGCTTTATTTCATCTCCGCAGCCCTACTCTGCTTGCTGCACGGCACCCTGTAGATTTTGGGGTGGTCGCCCTCGTCCCCCCACCAAAGCATGCAAGGACGCAGGGGAGGAGCAGCTCCGGGAGCTGCCAGTGGCCCCCGCCAGCCCCCGCCGTTCGGTAGCCGGGCGCTGACGGGTCGCAGGTGAGCGGCTGCAGGCGGTGGGATCCCAGCGGGGTCGGGGACACGGCGACTGGAAACACGTCGTCCTGGGGGCCAGGGGGCGGGTGAGCCCTGGGTGAGCGGCCGGGGCCACATCCTGCACCCTGCGGCCGAGCCGCTGCGCCCCGGGGTGGTGAGCGAGCGGTGCCGGCGTGGCCGTGCCCTCTGCTCTGCCCGTTTTGCTAGGAGGGAGAATGGAGTTCTGGGCCTCAGCTGGGCTTTAAAACTCGCCTCAGGAGGGGCTGCTTTGCAAAGCAAAAATCAAGGAGAAAAGAGAGGAAAAAAAATCAGGGAGAAAAGAGAAACAGGGAAAGAGGCAGGAGAGATGGAAGCACCCAGGGCCATCAGTGCCCTGAGCCCCCCCCCCAAAAAGCCCCCAGGGCCAGGGGCTCAGCTCGCCCAGCACCCCAGGGATGGGCACAGCGTGGGGACGGAGCTGAGCCTCCCCATGCCCCCCCCAGGGCCCACCAGGACGTCCCGGTGCCCCGCGGGTCCCGCCTGGGGATGGGGACAGGGGGGACGGGGACACCAGTGACAGGGACAACAGTGACACGGGTGGGGCATCGCTGGGATGGGTCGGGGTCCCCGTGGGGTCCCCGTCCCCGTCCCGCAGCGCGGGGGCTCGCGGGCGGCCGGTGTTCGGCACTCGCCGTGCTCATGGCTGCCGGCAGCCGTTCAGCAGGCGGAGGAGCCACCTGAGCCCTTTTTTCTGCCAGCGTTGAGTTAGGGGCCGTGTAAAACTAATTGGATAAACATGATTTCCCCTCTAACTCGCTGCAGATGTCTCCTCGGCGCAGGAACAAGGTGAGCTCCCCTTCCCAGGCAGGCGGGAGGCTGCTGCGGGTGCCTGGGGGGGGGCTGTGCCCCCCGGTGGGTGCTGTGCCCCCCGGTGGGTGCTGTGCCCGCTCGGGTGGGGGATGCCTGGTGCCAGCCCCACGCCTGGGGACAGGGGGGGACGGGAATCCCCCAGAGCCGGGGCCACGGCAGCGCTTCTGCTCCCAGAGGGGTGGAGACGGTTTGGGAAGCGGGGGTCCCGCGTCCAGGTCCCTCATCCCATGTCCCTGTACCACGTCCCATATTCAGGTCACACACCCCATGTCCCTGTAGCATGTCCCACATCCTTGTATCATGTCCCGTGTTCCTGTACCACATCCTATATGCAGGTCCCACATCCTGGTCCCACGTCCCATGTCCAGGTCCCACGTCCCATGTCCCTGTACCACATGCCATGTCCAGGTCCCACATCCCACATCCAGGCCCCACGTCCCACATCTGGGTGCTGCAGCCCTCCCGTGACCCCAAGCCGAGCCCCCAGCACTCCAGGGAGCGCATCCCACAGGGGACCCGTCCCATCGGGTCCCCTCCCGCCTGGCAGCCTTAAACCAGAGCAGGGCGCTGGGGACGTGGGGAGGGGCAACCCCACGGTGCTGCTGGGACCTTCGCTGGCCCCGCGTCTCCCGTGGGTGTTCCTGGCCCCGAGGGGCTGAGCCGATGCCTTGGGGATGGCGTGGAGCTGCAGGGACACCGGGCCTCCCTGCACCCAGCCCCACGGTGCCCCAGCCCCACAGATCCCCAGCCCCACGGATCCGCAGCCCCACGACACCGCTGGCCCCTGCCCTGGCACAGCCCCAGAACCCCGCTGGCAGCAGGGACAGCGACAACCCCGATCCCCCCCCCCCCCCCCCAAAAAGTCCTGCCCAGGACCTGGCGCTGCCTCAGGCAGCAGCAGGCACTGAAACGCAGCCGGCGCTGGGGCTCCAGCCCCGGTAGCACCTGGAGGGAATTAGGCAGGCGCGCTCCACCTCCCCGCGAACCTTTTGTAGAGCAAATTCTTGCGGTTACCCATTGCAATTGCTGCAAATTATACGAGCGCCGCGCGCTCGGTTCCATGGGAACGTTGGCTCGCGCCGCTCTGATCTGCCACCGCTCCTGCGGGCGCGAGGCCGCCCGCTGCGGGGGCGTCCCTTCGGTTTTCCCCCTCTCCGAGGGCCCACCCTGGGGTGCGGGGGCTTTGAGGGGGGCTCCGGGTGTGCCCCCAGCCCCTGCGAGCCCCTGCGAACCCCCGGGGGGGGATTCGGGGGTCCCGGCCACGGGGCTGCCCTCGGTGGGGAGCGTTGGCCTGGATCTGAGCGCCAGCCCTGCTGTGCGCATGGGGCACACGACGGGCAGGTGCACGCCCAGGTGTGCACACGTGTGTGTGCACGAGCACACGAGGAGGGCAGGGGCCGGGCAAAGGCAGCGCTTGGGGTGTTGCTGCATGGGTGTGCAGGGGGGTGTGTGTGTGCACAGGGGTGTGCAGGGGTGTGTGTGTGTGTGCACAGGGGTGTGCAGGGGTGTGTGTGTGCACAGGGGGGTGTGTGTGTGTGTGCACGGGGGTGTGCACACGTGTATTCGTGTGTGTGTGCATGGCTGTGCACGCACGTGTGCAGGTGTGCATACTTGGGTGTGTGCATGGGTGTGCATGCGTGTGCACCTGTGTGCACTTGTGTGTGCATGGGTGTGTATGCATGTGCAGGTGTGTGCACACACGTTCACGCGTGTACACTCGTGTGCACGCATTTAACCCCCTGTGTGAGGCTCTCAGGTGCCAGCCCGGGGCAGGCCCCCCCCCCTTCTTGTCCCCCCCATCCCTTGGGGTGACACTGGTGGGGCTTTGCCCCAGGCTGGGGCCTGATGGGGGGGTCCCCAGCCCGCTGCCCTCCGCCTGGGGCTCTGCAGGGGCTGCGGGGGTCCCGTCCCGTCCCGTCCCGGTGCCCTTTGGGGTCCCACAGACGGGGGGGGGGGTCACGGCCCCCCCTTTTCCCCCCCGGCTCCGCATTGACTTCTGCATTTTGGGGCAGGGGGAGGAAGGGGCAGCCCCGGGACGGCCTCACACAGCCCCCAGCACGCCCAGGATCGGGCCCTTGGCCCGGGGGGGCTCGGGGGGGGCTCAGGGGGGTCTCACCGCCCCTCCGAGTCCTCCCAGGAGCAGCGTGCTCGGTCCTCCGAGGCGGCTAGAGCGCCGCCGGAAGCGCCAGCGGAGCAGCGGAAGCCGGAAGTGCCGCTGTGGCCGGTGCCGGCGGTGGGGCGGGGCGGGGGCGCTGCCGCCATGGCGGGCGGCTGAGGGCGGGCGGCGGGGCCGGGACGGGCCGGGCCCTGCGGGGGGGCGGGGAGGGGAGGGGCAGCGCGGGGCCCTGCGGGGGCGGCAGCTCCGGTACCGGGCCCTACCGGACGGGGAGGGGGGGAGGGGTCCCGGTGCGGGCCATGGCGGCGGCGGCGGCGCCGGGTTCCAACTGGGGCCTGATCATGAACGTGGTGAACAGCATCGTGGGCGTCAGCGTGCTCACCGTGCCCTTCTGCTTCCGCCAGGTCGGTGAGCCGCCCGCCGGGCCGCCGGTACCGGGCGGCGGGGAGGGGCCGGGCCCTGCCCCCGGTGGTAGCGCTGGGGGAGGCCCCGGGCCGGGCCTGCAGGTGCCGGCTGAGCCCCGCGGGGGGGGTGGGGGGGGAGCTGCACCGGGACTGACCCAGCCCGTGGGCAGCCGGTGGTGGGCCGGGATCTGTCTTGAACCTCCCGTTAAAAACCGGTGGGTAACGGAACCCCCGTCCTCCACCCCGCCCCGGTGCCCCCCCGTTGGGCTGCAGGCGGGCACGGCGGGGGTGGGCGGCTTGGCACCGGGCCGGGCACCGTGCCCGCGGTGCGAGGGGGGCCGACAGGTAACCGCGGGGCAGAGGCCGGGCCCCGGGACCTGCAGCGACCCCGGTGCTTTGCAGGGACTCGTGAGACCCGCGGAGCACCGGGAGGTCTCACAGACCTCTGGGGGGTCACCGGGAGGACCTGGTGGGGGGCTCGGGGCTGCGGTCGGCCTGGCTGGGCACCCCGGGAGCAGGTGGGCAGGCGGCCGCGTCGCCCTTGGGCTGCAGGAAGGCAAACGGGGCCCGGGGCTGGCCGAGGGGAGCCCCCAGGGCAGGGCAGGAGCGGGGCTGGAGGCGTCCGGGGGGGGGGGGGGGGGGGGTCTGGAGGCGGCTGGGGTCTGCCTGAAGCCGTCGCTGAACTTTTTCCATCTCTGCTTGTTCCCCCCCCACACACCCCCCCCCCCGCCCTTTCAGTGCGGCATCATCCTGGGAGCCCTGCTGCTGGTGTTCTGCTCGTGGATGACCCACCAGTCCTGCATGTTCCTGGTGAAATCGGCCAACCTCAGCAAGCGCAGGACCTACCCCGGCCTCGGTGAGAGCTGCCGGCTTCGGGGCTTGGCTTTTACTTACTTACTTATTTTATTTTTATTTTTTGTTTAAACTGCGGTTTTACTTTGACCCCCTCGTTTGCAGCTCTCGGCCTGGTGCCGTTGGCACGCCAAACGGGTTCCCGGGGTAGTTTTCCAGTCTGCGTTTTGTTCCTCCCGTCGGCCTCTGTCCCCCTGGGGGCAATACGAGGGTTTAATCCCGCTCCTGGCAGCGAGGTTGACGGGCACCGAATTGTTTTGACTCGGCGGGGGGGGGGGGAAGGGGGTGGGGGGACGCGGCGCTGACTGATCAAAACCCAAGTTTTTCGGGAGCCGGCGCAGCGGGTGCCTGCTGTCAATTTTTCGGTCTCGACACAAAAGCCGCGAGCTCCCCCCCCCCAGCACGCGGCCGAGGACATCGGGTCCTGCCAGCAGCGCGCCTGGCACGGAGCTCCGGCCGCCCGGCTCTGCGCTGGGAGCGTTTGTGGCAGCGCAGGGGGAGCCGGGGGGGTTGGGGGGGGGGAGGAATCGTGCGAGCTTCCAAGCGGCCGAGAAAATAGAAACATCTGCGGGGTTCGTGGGGGGGGGGTTGGCAGCGCCTGCCAGCCCTCTGTGCCTCGGCTCCTCTGCGCCGGCGCCAGCGCCGGCCTCTGGTTGTGGCCTCTCTGCCTTGACGCGGGGGGCAGGAGGGGGTGGTTGGGTCGGAGCCCTCTCGGCCGGTGTAAAACCGCAGGAAAAACGTTCTTTTACTCGGTTTCTCGTTGTTTTTTTTTTGGGGGGGGGAGCGGGGGGGAGTAGAGAGCTGGGTGGCACTGCCGATGGGGAAAGAGTTAACGAGCTGCGTGGCTCGGGGTGCCCGACGTGCCTGGCTTCTGCCGGGCTTTATCTGCTGGGAACCAAACAGGTTAAAAACCGCCGTGGCCTCCAAGGCCGTGCCTCTGGTCGCGGAGGGAAAGCCCAGCCAGCGCGGGGCCCTCAGGTAGCCCAGCCCGCGCCGCCTCCGCGCGGCCAGCCTTTGTGCGCCGCTTCCCCTCGCCCGAGCACAGCGAGTCCCCTGCGCCTTGGAGCCTCTCCCAGAAGAAGAAGGGATCCTCGGCGCTTTCAGAGCCAAGGGGCTCGGGTACAGGGAGGCCGGCGACGCTTCCGAGCTTCCTGGCACCTCCTGGCAGGCTGAAAGAAGCGCCTCGCCTCCCTCCCCGCGCGCTGGGAGAGGTGCCACGGGGCGCGGGCAGGGGGGGAGGGATGGTGCCGGGAGGAAAAGGCAGCGCTCCTGCGCCGCATCCTAATGCGCCGAGGCCGGGCAGCTCCACACAGGCGGCCTTTGTCACCGCCCGCCCGCGCCCCGGTACAGCTGCGAGAGGTCCTGGCAGCCCCCGCGGCCGATTCCGTGGGAGGCTTTGGCAGTGCCGAGGGATGGAGGAGAAGTTTTTGCAGATGAACGTCGGGCGCTCAGGCCCTTCCGGAGGAGCGCTGGGAGCCGGGGTACGGCCACAAAGGAGCCGGGCTGGTGCCGAGCCCGGGCGTCCTCACCCCGCATCGCTGCCGCGCTGGGCCGGCTGGGAGGAGGAGAAGCAGCTTGGGCAGCTCCCCGCAGCACCGAGTGCCCGAATGCAGGTTGCTCGTTGCAGCGACCACAATTAAAAAAGGGGTTTCTCTGATTACCGAGCGGGTTCGGCTCTGCCCGGCTTGTCGGGCACAGAGATCCCAGCCCGAGGATGCGTGACCTTACAGCACCTTCAGCCCGGAGAAGAGGAGGCTCAGGGGCGACCTTATTGCTCTCTGTAGGTACCTCAAAGGAGGCTGCAGCGAGGTGGGGGTTTGTTCTCCCACGTGCCCGGTGACAGGACAAGGGGGAACGGGCTAAAGCTGCACCAGGGGAGGTTTAGGTTGGATATTAGAGAGAACTTCTTTACTGAAAGGGTTGTGAGGTGTTGGGATAGGCTGCCCGGGGAGGTGGTGGAGTCACCATCCCTGGAGGTCCTCAAAAGACGTTTAGATGTAGAGCTCGGTGATATGGTTTAGTGGAGGGTTTGTTGCGTTAGGTCAGAGGTTGGACTGGGTGATCTTGGAGGTCTCTTCCAACCCAGACGATTCTGTGATTCTGTGAACATATTTTATAGCCGCCGTCTCCGTCCTCCCTGAGAAGATAGAGGGCCCAATTCTTCCGTTGTCCCCAAACGGGGACGTCTGACCGAGCGGCTGAAGGCCTGCCCTCGTCACAGCGCCGAGGAGAGGAGGCAGGTTGCTTGCTCCCAGCAGCGAGCCCGGGCTGTGGCCGGCAGCCGTGGTTGTTGCCCAGAGGTGCCCAAGTTTGGGAGCCGTGAGAAAGGAGCCCCGGGGATCGGTGCCGCAGCAGCAGGCACTCTGGAATCTGCACCGGCCCCCGGGGGGGACGTTTCATCTCCCGCTGGTTCCTCTCCCTCGCGCCAGCCCCGCGGAGCTGGTCGCTGTCGCTGCGAGCTCCCGGAGGCGACGGGAGCCGGGGGCTGCTCCTCGTGCCCCGGTGGTGGCCATGCCGCCCCGCCTCGCCTCGCGCCGTCGCCTATTTCCAGCGCCGCCCCTCGCGGCGGCTCCGCTTTGTTTTTCTGCTGCGCTCTCCTGCTGAGCCTTTTCTTTTTTTTCTTTTTTTTTTTTTTTTTTTGTCCTCCTGCGGGGGAACATGTTGTCTCCTGAATTTTTAACTCGAGCCGAGTCCGGAGAAACCATCGATTGTAAGTTAATGTTTAAAATAACAGGGGGCGCTTCCAGGAGCGAATGAAGTTGCGTTCTGGCGGGCGCTGGGAATCCGCTCTGCACCTTGGGGGAGACAAAGGGGAACCCGGGGGGGGGCTCGCGCTGGGCCTCTGCAGTGACACGGGCGGGCAGTGCGGTCTCCGCTTGGAACCGGAGGCCTCAATTCCCATTCTACCCAGTGAGATAGATCTAAAAATACGTGCGGAGGTTTCTTGGCTTTTTCTTTTTAAGAAAAAAAACAATGGTTTGAAGAGCAGGGATCGTTTTCTGCTACGGCCCCAGTACGGGAGGGGGAGCGAAGTGTTGGCAGCAGCCCTTTGGTGTGGGCTGCGAGCGCCGGGTGTTCTGGGCGTGGGGTTGAACGTTCTGGGCACCGAAATGAGCTCTCCCATCCAGCAGCGTCAGGCGGCTCGGTTAGAGTGGGAAGATAAAAATAAAACGGGGAGTTTGATTGAAATTTTGCACCGCAGTCGCTTCTCGCCACACAGCATCTTCGACGTGCGCATTTTCTCCGCCGCGCTGACTTCCCTTTAATGGTTGCCATGTGTGAGTGCTGCTTCGCGCTCCTTTTTTTAAAAATAGAATGGGGAAGGGAAAAAATAAGGAAAAATAACCTGCTTTCTGCCTTCCCCTCGTCTTATTTCCCCGTCTGATGTGGTTTTCGATTTGTGGAGGGCATGTCTGAGAAGGAAAATGGGAGGGTGGGCAAGGCAAACTAGCCCCAAAACCCAACCCTGGCGGGTTGCTGCCCTCTGTCACTGTTATTGCTGAATTTCTGACCGATGTGTGCCGTGTTCTGGACCTTCCCTGCATTAACTGCAACTTTTTTTTTTTTCTTCCTCGTATGCCAGCATTTCACGCCTATGGAAAAGCAGGAAAAATGTTGGTGGAAACAAGGTAATCTGTTAATTAAAGTTTGAACGGCTCGGCTCTCTTTCCTGAAGCACGCTCCCATGCCTCCCGTGGCCTCGCTGTGCTCGTTTCCCGTGCTGCTGCCTCCCCTGCTCCCAGAAGTCCTCCTTGGCAGCTAGAACTTGGACAAGAAAGTAAGCGAGGTGCCCGAGCACGGCCCGTGTGCTTCGCCCTCAGTGTGTTGCACCCGCTCCTGAGCTCGTGAGCTCCTCCCCTGCTCTGCTGCGGGCTGGGAAATCACGGGCACGTCGCTCGTGGCTGTTTTCCAGGGCTGAGATCCTTGCCAAGATTGCCGTGAGCTAGCAGGAGGGTTTGCTACCTCGGATCCTCCCTCTGGCTTCCCGGAGCCGCCCGCTCCTCGCAGCGGTGCCGCCTTGCCCCGCGGGGCCCTGGGTGCTGGGAAGTGCCCTGCGGTAGGGGGCCCCCCCCCGGACGACCCCGACAAAAAATCGACCCCAGGAAATCCCATGCAGCAGGAAATCCCTCTCAGGTGTTGTTCAGCAGCCCCGTCAGGCGATGGGGTGTTGTTACCGTGCTGCTTTTTCCAGAAGAGTTTCTCTGGTGGAGGCATCTTGCGCTCTGGCCGGGCTCTGGTGCCCTCTCTTCCTCTGATCCCTGCTGCAAAGCACTAAAAATACGCAGAATCTTTCTCAAATGTTGCTCGTCCACGCAGGCAGTTGCTGTAATTGCCCCAGGGATGTCGTGTAGGTGGATGGAGTTGGGTTTGTTTCGCTGGGGATGCCAGCAGCGGGTGGCCTGCCCCTCACGAACCCGAGGGTAAATTGCCGTGCTCCCTCCGCTCCGGCAGCCGCAGGGCTCCCCCCGATGCACACACCGCTCGTGCGGCCGTGAGAGGCAGCGCGCAGCCCCCTGCGTCCCTGTGGATGGAGAAGCTGCTGCGCTGCTGGTTGCCAAACGCGTTTTCAGGGTGGGTTCAGCAAAATTTGGGGGTTATCTCCATTTACGTGCCGGAAAGTTGGGTTGAGTTTGGGCGTGGACGTGCTTCAGAGCAAGGCACGCTGAGGCTGCTTCCCCACTGGAGACAAGCGAGCAACTGGCTGCACGGATTTTAAGGCACTTTAAAGGTTCTCTGTTTGCTGTTTCCCTGTAAATCCTCCGGAAGCTTCTTGGGAGAGCGCGGGAGGGTTTTGAGCCACCTGCGGCTGTCGTGGTTGGGCGCAGAGCGAGGCCCCCGAGACCTCGCCTGTGCCGGAGCTGCACTCCAGGGCTCCTGCTTCAGCCTCCTAACCTCCGTCCTGTTGTTTTGCAGCATGATCGGGCTGATGCTGGGAACTTGCATTGCTTTCTATGTTGTCATTGGTGACTTGGGGTCCAACTTCTTTGCTCGGCTGCTCGGATTCCAGGTAAATAAACCCTCGCTGCGCTGCCTCTCCTGTGCAGGCGGCGGGCCCGGCTCCCTCGCACCGAGCCGTGCGCGCTCAGCAGGCCACGGGCTGCTGTGGGGTCATCTCCCGGCAGGCTGTAGCGGCACACCTTGTGAGCAGAGCGTTTCCTTAGGATCATGTCGGTTGGAAAAGACCTCTTAGGATCATCAAGTCCGACCGTTTTGCTCTGTGAGGTCCTGGAAGCTCAGGCGTATGGCAGTCAGATGTGCCAACCCCCCAGTAAGGCACTGCCAACAAAATGAATCCTTTTAGCATTGCTCCCTCTTAATTCTGAAGCAGGTTCGTGAAGGAGGTAACTCCCCCTGCCCCAATTCTCGCCCCTACCAGGCGGTGACAGCCAGTTCCTCCGTCTGAGCTCACCCCTTTGCAGCCCCCTGCTTCAAGAGGAATTTTTGCCCTTTTCCCTCGGTGTTTCAATGGCCAAAGCCACGGAGCACCTGCCTGCTCTCGGAGATGAAATCTGCCCTGGGGCAGCCCCGGTGTTGGTGCTGGAGGCTCGAGCAGCCCCCGGGGCCGGCGTAAGGGCCGTGTTGGGGAGCGGAGCGGGGCTTTGGCGGGGCCGTTATCTGCTCCGCCTGCTGCTGCTAAGCTCTGATTAAGGGGCTGTGAAGTTAAAAAGATGCGTTGTGGCTGCGGCCAAATTAGGTATTAAATATTTCCGAGCGTTTCAGAGCGTTCTGCTATAATAAATACCACTGTGAGGTTTTGATTAATTTTCTGGATCAGAATTTTCAAGACTTCAATCTCCTAGTTCCCGAGTAAGTTCCGTTTTTATTTAATTGCACGAAATTGCTCAAATGGCTTGTGCTGGATTAGCATTTAAAGCTCCCCCCTCCCCGTATTTCCACTTCGGGGTGGACCTGTCACGCACGGTGTGGAGCAACAGTGTCACCCAGTGACTGCGCGAGCTCATCACAGACCTGGCTGTGGAAGGGGCAGGCGTTCAGCATCAGATCTTTAAACCCCTGCAGAATCACGGGCGGGAGTTACTTTGCTGCTGCGGTGGGGTATTTCGAGCGTGCTTCAGTTCTTCCCGCTGGTCCCTTTCCAGGTGTCTGGCAGCTTCCGCATAGTCCTGCTCTTCGCCGTCTCCTTGTGCATTGTGCTTCCCCTGAGCCTGCAGAGGAACATGATGGCCTCCATCCAGTCGTTCAGCGCCATGGCGCTCATCTTCTACACCGTGTTCATGTTCGTGGTGGGTATCGGTGCTGGGAATGCTGTTTTCCCAGCGGGCTACTGCAGATGTTCCCGGTCGAGCCCTGCTGGGACAGCCTGCAGGTGCAGGGCTCAAGTTTAACGTGTCCTTCCTGATAAATAGCGCTGAGAGCGCCCGGCGTAACGACCGGGCCGCGTCACTTGGGCTCGTGAGGGCAGGAGCACACCGAGCAGGAGCTGGCCAGCAGCTCCGCGTGCTTACAAACCCTACGGATTGCGGTGACCAAACCGAACTGTGGTTTGTTCTCCTGTTGGTATCGCGTAGTTTAGGGCTCTGAAGTTTAAATGGGAGGATGGGAGATGTGGGGGGAGAAAAGCGCCTGGAAGCAGGAGGGCTTTTATCGAATGTTAGTGTTTTGCCTTGAAATCTCAGCGCTTGTAATCTGTCGCAGGAGGGCAGTTCCCGTTAGGAACAAACGCACGGCCTTCAAGCTTTTTGCAGCTGAGGGTCGTGACTTTGTTAAACACCACCACTTCTGTTTCTTGTGCACTGAAAGCTTTGTAAACTCTCAGCCCTGGTACATGGGCGTATATCCGTTCATGGATTTTTCTAGAAGCATTCTCCTTTACTGAGATAAATGGATTCTTGACCATTTAGATCAAGTAGAGTAAGTGGAGGGTTATCCAAAGCTCGCTCTGTTTGGCTTGGCCAAGCTTCGTTATGCAGCAGCATTTACTGAGAGGTGGGGACTTTACGTGCCTTGTAATGACTTCAGTTTGCGCTCCGTGGGTGCTCATGCAGCTTGATCTTGGAGCCCCAGCCCGATCTGCCCCAAATTTCAGTCCTGGAAGAGAGCTGAAACAAAAGAAAGAAATAGGAAGGAGTGGAAATTCCTTGTATTTTATTTTTTTTTTTAGTGGGCTGGGCTGTGTCACACTTCTGAGTTTGCCTCTGTAACGAGTCTGGAAACTGTAAATGAGTGTTGTACAAAACTACTGTGTTCCAGAAGCTGTGCCTTTAAGAAAACCACAACATTTCATGAGACTTGGCTGCACTAAAACATAATCTCTGGGGATTAGAAAACCCCCATTCAGGCGATATTATAAACAGGCATTCAGACATATTTACCTTCTGTTTCCTGTGCAACCCAATGCCTGCCAGCTTCCCTGTCAATGGCCAAAGAGCTCCCCTGGCCTCAACTGGGTGCCTCACTCCCCTTTTTCCGTGAAATTTATCCTTGTCTTCAGTAAACCGGTGGTGTTAAGTGGTTCTGGAGTAGCGCTGGGCAGGTGGGGTCCTTTTTAAGGAACTTTCGTCTCTCCCTGTTGTACAGGATCTCCAAGGCAAATGTTGCTTCTCGTTTGGATTTAAAAAACCGTTTTGTTTTTTTATTAAAAAATAAAGTGCAAAAGAAATGCTGGGAGCAATAACTCTCACAGTTAGATGTGTCAGTGGAAATCGTCCCACCCTGGTGCGTGCTGTCATGTCTAATGGCATCAAACGGGGGGGGATTGCCATATATCTTGTAAAATACACCCAGGATCCGTGGTGGCAAGGGGCCTACTGAGGCTGCCGTGAGCGTTATTCAAGCGGGTGGGAGGGGCAGGGGGCTGGGGAATTTGTCCGACAGAGCTCAGGCCGTGGTAGGCAGCGCGAGCTGTTCTCCCCGAGCTGCCACGTGCTGCCTTTTATCCCAGCGCTGGCGTTTTCTGCCAGTCTGGGGCTGGAGCTTAACCCCTTTTCTTTCCTTGACCCCTTCTCTTTCTCTCGGCTGCAGATCGTGCTGTCGTCCTTCAAGCACGGCCTCTTCAGCGGGCAGTGGCTGCAGCGAGTTAGCTACACGCGCTGGGAGGGCATCTTCCGCTGCATCCCCATCTTCGGCATGTCTTTTGCCTGCCAGTCGTAAGTACCTGCCCTTCCCTTCTGGCAGCTGCGGTGTGTGATGCGTCTTTGTGAGGGCAGGGGGGTCGTGAGGGATAGATGCCGTCCGGTTTTCTTTTTTTATTTCGATCAAAATATCTTACAGCCCACTGAAGTTCAGCATCTCATTCTGTCGTGACCCTTCTGTTCCCTGGGCGGGGGAGGGAGTTGGATTTCACGTGGGAGTTACTGTGCTTGGGCAACGTAAGAACGTTTGGGCCAAACGGATCCTCAGTGCAGCGCACGGGTCCTCGGTAACGCACGTTGCTTCTGGTGCAGCCACATAAGTGGTGAATTTCCCCCGTTCCTTGGAGGAAACGACTTAGTGCCAGGGAAGGCGGCGGGGCTGCAGGGCTCCTGACGGCCACAGGGCCCCGTGCGGGGCAGCGTGCGCTTGCGGCTGCTCTCTGCCCCCCTCAATCTTTGAGAACACTCAGCAGATCCCAGAGCCGCTGACCTGGGATAGCTGTTTGCGTGTTCGCAGTTACCTGCTTTCAGTGAGGGTTTCCGCTGGCACGCGGGAGGCCCTGGTGGCAGAGCAGGCTATTTTCGTGCTTCTAACGGCATTACCTTCTGCACCAAAATGGCAAGTGAGCAATACGTGCTTGGCCGGAATAGTAACAGACTTTAAATAGAAGTGTAAATCCAAACGTGGACACGGAAAAGACCATCCTCATTTGGAAGGCTGGCAGAGTTGGGCTTTCCCCCCTGTAGTTCTAGCAAATGGGTAGCATGCCAGCAGTAAATGAATGTGACAGATAAAATTTGTTCAGACTGCTGTGTTTACACCCACACGCAGGATCCAAATCATCATTTTCCACTTATCGGCTCTCTTGGCAGCTTGGTTCCTACCCGAGCACGCTCCAGTCTTGCTGTTTAATGTCTCCATTACAACCGGCGAAGGGAGTTGTATTCTTTTACAGCTTTACCTTGTTAACATCTTAGAATTTTTAAATTCCAAATTTTTTCTCGTGGTAGCCACACGGCACCCAGCACGGTTTTGCTGGGAGTTGGGAACACGGGGAAATCATTTGCTCTGGACCAGTGCGCACGTACCTAAATACAGGCTCCATCACAGCTCTTGCGTGGCAAGCCAAACCTAAAGCTGTGTGTTTTGTCCAAGCATCAGGGCAATACCCTGTCCCCAGCCCAGGCACTCTTTATAAGCATGTTATTCTCACGGCTTAGTTTTGCTAACTTCTGAACCACCTTTTAAAAAATAAATAATTCCAACTTAAAACAAAAATCCCTCTCCTCCAGCACGTAAATGCAGCATCCAGTAAGGAAAAATAAACCTTGAGAAACTGGCGATTTGCTTGAGGGTTTGATGCCTTTTGCTCTTTAAAAGCGATCCTGTTGGGGCTGAACTTGCAAAGTAGGTCGCTCCTCTGCAGTTGTGCAGCACGGAGGTGTGCTGCGGGGCTGAGAACAGGGAGCGCGAGGGCTTGGGGCTCCCCTCTGCTGCAGCCTCCCTGCGTGACCTCGGGCGAGTCACTGAGCCCGCTGAGTGCTGAATTCGCAGGAGTAACGCGAGTCAGGGGGTTCGTTGCCTCCGTGAGCATCAGCTCCCTGCAGGCAGAGGTAGCGCTGTGTTCAGGGAGGAGCTGCAAGGCGGCCACGACACCGGGGCAAGGACAGCACGGCGGCTCCGGCCCTCTCCAAAGCAAGGCCGTCTTCTCCGAGTCAGGTCTTGGTGCTTCTGCTGGCTTGCCTGCCCTTGCTCAGGAGGAGAGGACATCCGCTCGCACCCTCTTTGAGGTGCTGCTGTTAGAACAGATAACGTGTGGCGTGCTCATCAGGCGGGAGTCCCCGATGCTTCGCTGCCTCCAGCGCTCTCCTTCTGCTTAAAAGCAAACCCTGGGCGCGCCAGCACGCGCTGCCTGCTGCGTGCTCCCTCTCCTCTTGCTTTGCCTGGAGAGGCTTTGGCGGTCAGGAGGGCCCCATGGCGTGCTGCTGGGCCTCGAGGGACCCCGAGCAGTTTCTCCAAACTAAGGAAAACCGAACGTCTGCAGGCAGGTGACCCAGCTGAGGTCGCTGAGCACCAGACTGGGAAGGAGCCGAAACCGCGTGGCTCCCCGGGAAGCTTCAGTCCCTGCCGGTGGCTGCACCGCAAGCCTGGCTGCATCTCATCGCTTCCTCGAGCTGCTGCTCAGCTCCCTTTGTGCAGAGCCCTTTCAAATTAAGGGATTAAGGGTTAAGGGTTTTTCTGTTTGGCCTCGGCTCGACAGGCTCTCGGTTAATGGCTTTTTGCCCACTGGAGCTGGGGATGCCCCTTCCCCTCTAGCTGGATGCTCCCCTCTCCTCCTGAGAGCGACTTGGGGGAACGCGAAGCCGGGATGGAGCCCCTTGAATTCGAGTAACAAGAGCTTAATGAGTTGCTAAAATATGCACCTGATGTCACAAAGTGCATTCCACGTGCTTTCCAAGTCTGTAAATACCCCAAATCCGTGTAATTGGCGCTCCCAGCTTTCTATGAACCGAGCCCTAGCAGCAGCGCTGAAACGTGACAGGCGCTGCATTTAGCTTTGTTTGTTTAACTTTTCTTTTAGACAGTGTGATGCTCTAACCTTCTTCCTGCTTTTACTCTGTAAACACGGCGTTGCTTTAATTATCAGCACAGCCAGCTCCAAGAACAATAATCGCAGTGCGCTGCCTGGCCTGGTGCCACTGGTGTTTCAGTGGAACAAATGGTCATTCATTTTGCAACACTTTTGAACCAAAATGTTTACATCACACGTTGAGCTCCACGTGGTGGGGTGGGGAGAGCAGGAATATTTTTGCAACACTTAAAGTTATGAGTGTTCCGAAATCTCTTGGCATTGGCAGTATAAATTGTGGAATAGCAGCGAGTGTTTATGCTCCATAGGGGGAAGGTGTCAGGGAGGCTTTGCTGCTGGGCTGAGGCAGGGAACGTGCTCGAGTTCGTTTTTTCTCTCTCTGTAGAAAGTTTCCTCAAGTAACTTGCCCTTTTCTACAGTCAGGTCTTGCCTACCTATGATAGCTTGGATGAGCCGTCTGTTAAAATCATGAGCTCCATATTTGCTTCTTCCCTAAACGTGGTCACCACCTTTTACATTACGGTAAGAAACTTCCCCTTCTCTTTCCTTGCCAGAAGCCGTGCTCCGGAGGGGCAGCAGGGACCATGGTTTATCTGCAGCTGGGGCTGGTTTCTGCTTAGCTGGATTTATTCTGAAAGATATTTCACGTTTGCTGAAAGCAAAGTGAAATGGGAGATTGGTGCAGGGAACGGTGCAGGAGGCGTTTGGAGGGCCCCGGTTCTCAGCCCGGCACGCTTCCTTGGGTGGAGACAGCGGGGACACAGCTCCTCCGTGCAGCATCAGCCTGCTGCCTGCCTTCCAGGGCACAGCCTGAAGGCGGCCCTGAGTTTAGGAGAGCTTCTTTCAGCCTCTTGCGGTGGGAAAGATGCAGAGGAAGCTGCGCTTCGTAAAGCACCGCTTTGTAAAACCGAGTTAGTAGTTCCTGAGAGCAGCCCCCCCATGCGAGGTAGCCTGCTGCAGGAAATCCTCACGGCCCGTCCTTTGTCGGAGAGGGGCTGGCAGCAGGCAGCGCGTCGCTGCCCCATGTCAGGGGCCCTGACAGCTTTCCCTCGCTGCAGCGCTCTCCACAAAAAAACCCTGTGCTTGGTGAGAAACTCGCCTCTGCTTTTAGGGAGGGCCTGCTGTTCTTTAACCACCTGCCTCAGTGCTGGGGAGCATTGCAGCCAGGGCCCTGGAAGGGTGCCCAAGGAGGTGGCCCCACGCTCCCTCCTTGGCCCCACGCTCCCTCCCCGGCTGCTCCTAGCTCCTGGAAGGTCACCAACCCCCCCCCTTTATATCGAGTGGGTGTGAATGTGCTTTGGAGTCAAACCCCCGCCTCTGCTCACCTCCCCTCCTGCTGGACAGGTGGGGTTCTTTGGCTACGTGAGTTACACTGAAGCCATTGCTGGGAACGTCCTAATGAACTTCCCTTCCAACCTCGTGACGGAGATGATTCGCGTGGGATTCATGATGTCGGTAGCCGTGGGGTTTCCGATGATGATTCTCCCGTGCAGACAGGCGCTGAACACCCTTCTCTTTGAGCAGCAGGTAAGATCCTCTTGTGCGGCCAGGAGCAGCTCTCTGCCTTGGTGCGCGCCTTTGAAACTTGCTTTTTTGGAGGGCTACTGTGGCTGCTTGCCTTCTGCTGCTGGCTGCTGCCTTGGGTCTGTGAGGCTCCACTCACAGCCACGTGTTTCTGAGTCGTGAGGGGCGCTCGCTGTCCCGGGGGACAAACCCTCAGTCACGGTGAAATCCTAAGTGCCTGGCCTGTGGTATCTGTGCAGCAGGAGGCCCGTGGCAGTCCCTAAACCCCGCTCTGCAGAACGGTTAATCCGTTGGACTCCAAGGTTCTTTTCCTCCCTGCGGAGGAATTGCGTGGGCAGAAGTGCCAGGGTTGCGAGTCTGAAGCCCGCTACTGCTCTGCTGCGCCCCAGCTCACGTGGCGGCTGCTGCCCTGCTCTGCCGGTGATTTCAGCTCTCACGTAGAAGTGTTGCACAGTTCAGAGCTGAGCGGTTCTCCCCCTCGCAAAGAGGGAGAAATGTGCTTTTGGAAACAGAGGAGCCTCCTTATTTCCTGCTGCTCCAGCTGGCATCCTTTTGCTGGCCAACTCAATCTTGCTTTGCATTTAGCTCAAGCTTCTGTTCCTGGCCTCAGAGCCCAGCCTCGTTTCTTCTCTGCGTGCCTGCTCATTTCTGCTCTTTTATTATTATTATTCTCATCTTTCCACCTCTGTCAATAGCTCCCTGAGCAGCCTTCTCCTCTCCGGGTTCAGATGCCCCCTTCCGCCGGTGCCTCGCGGGCTGTTTGGTGCCGACGTGGTGCAGAACCGTGCGGCGGAGCGCGCCCCTCTCCCACACGTTCACCTTTCCCAGGGTCAGATCTTCAGACAGCCTTTGTGACTATAGTTGGTCTGTCTGATTTAGACTGTAAGTCCCTTGTGGCAGTAGCGTGTTCTCCTCTGTGTATTGTACAGCACTAAGCATGCCGATGGTATTCAGTAAATAACAGTAAGAGATTGTGGGAATGTTCTGAGGCCTTTGTGTATCTGCATAAATAGAAACCTCTTAGGGCAGGAAATAAAACTCGAGCAATTTATAGCTCTAAATCCTGCCACTTCTGCCTGTGAGAAGCCCCCGGCTCTTTTCTCACATCGGGAGGGTCTGAGGATGAGGGAAGGCTGCTGGCGAAAGCCAGCAGGCGTGGAGGAGCGCGGCTCTCGGGAAGCCTGGGTTCTCCCCCGGGTCCCCAACGCGTCGCTTCGCTTTTGTCTCCCACCCCTGCGGCCGGGAGCGCGGGGACCTGCCGGTTCCCTAGGGCCCGCGGGTTCGTGGCATCCCGCGCTTTCCTTCCACGCCTCCTGCTCGGGGAGTGTGGGACGGGACGGGAAACGGGGGGCGTCTGGAAGCCCTCCAGCCCCAGCAGCTCCCCCGCAGCGCCCTGCAGCCCGGCCGGGGCGGCTCCCGTCACACCGGAGGAGCCACCCCACGCGCTGCACCGTGCTGGGAATAGCCCTGCTCCCGGAGCCTGCTGTGGGGTAGCGAAGCTGGAGCTCTTCCCCCCCGTGCCCGTCCTCCCCCCTGCCTTCCCAGCTGCGCCTCTTTCTCATGCCCTTGGCCTTGGGGCCGCTCGCAGAGGCCGAGCAGCAGCAGCAGCACTGGCAGAGGGATTCGGATACAGCTGTACGGTTCACATTTGGGGCAGGATGGAAACGGCAGATTTGGCTCCTTGCCTCCCATCAGTCTTGTTCTGAAGGTTCCAGCGCAGTTGCATGTTAAAACCGCTCAGCCACATCTAACTGCCCCCCACCCCGCAGAGAGCACAGCGCTGAGCTGATGAAACTGCCCCTGTTCGGTCCCCTGCGCCCCCCTCGTCCCCCCCTGGCAGAGCTGCCCTGGAGCCGTGCGGGTGTGCAGGGGGGGGCTCACTTCATTCTCTCCCCCTCCCGATGTTTCTCTTCCAGCAGAAAGACGGCACCTTCGCTGCGGGGGGCTACATGCCCCCGCTCCGCTTTAAAGCCCTGACGCTGGCCGTTGTGTTTGGCACCATGATCGGAGGCATCATGATCCCCAACGGTGAGCGAGGAGCCGGGGGCGAGGGCTGCCGGGCAGGATCGCTGGGCTCGTGCCGCAGCCTGCGGGGGCTCAGGCAGCCGCCCGGTGCTGCTGTGCCGTGCTCCTGGAGGAGGAAGGCTCTGCTGACTCCTCTCGTTCTTCTTTGCCAGTGGAAACAGTCCTGGGCCTGACAGGTGCTACGATGGGAAGCCTCATTTGCTTCATCTGCCCGGCTCTGATCTACAAGAAGATCCACAAGAATGCGCTTTGCTCACAGGTCAGTGGTGATGCTGCTTGACGTCCCCCGAAGCCCCCTGCAGAGCCCGGGAACGTAGTTAGGTGGGCTGCAGGAAGGAGAATGCTCAGCACCTCCTCCGGCACCCCGCTGCAGCCTCCCTGCTGCAGGTGGGAGCTGTCGTGGTCGGCTGCTCCGCACGGCACCGCTCGCGGGCACGCAGGCAGCAGCAGAGGGGCCGGCTCAGCGCGCGGCCTGCCCCGGGCTGGAACACCGGCTCTTTTTGTCCCTCCGGCAGCAAGCGAAGCATTCATTCGGTGCGTAAAATGCCGCTTCCAGTCCGCCTTCTGGTGGGCTTCAGGGTCTGTAGCCACAGACTGGGAAATCCAGGCAGCCTATAAAACCTGCCCGGGCCTTACGTCTCAACCTGCCCGGGCTGGGTAAAATAAACAAGGTTTCCCAGCGATGCGGTTCTTGCTGCTGACCCTCAGCTTTCTGGTTTCAACCAAAATAATAATAAAAAGGAACACACACGTAGAGGTGTTGCTCCAGGAGTCGATTTTGAAGAGATCGGGGTCGCTCAGAGGCTGCTAGGAGTTTAGGTTTTCCTCCTGCTCCCGTTTGAATTGGCCTCCTCGGGGACTGGAACAAAGTGGCTCTCTGCTGGGCTTGATCTCTCTGGTTCTGCAAATAGCGTGCTTTTATGGGGTCAAAATTAGCATGTTTTGTTTTTTTCTAACAATAACTTAATCCCGCTGCCTTTTAGCAGGCCTCTGCTCCAGCATTACCAGTCACGACAGTGCTGGTCTGGGAATAAGGTTTTCAGCAAACTGCAGAGTCAGCAGGGGGAGAGCAGGACATTTTTGTGGGTCCTACAGAACTAATGCCTTTTTCTGCGTTTAATGACTTGCGGCTTTGCAAACGCCCATGAAGTTTTTAAGCAGGGCGTATTTTTTTTTTCTTTCCCCACGCTTTCTCTGACACAAGGAAACAGTCCAACTTTCCAGCTTTCACTCGGAATTCCGACACTTCGGTCCTAACTTCTTCGACTGAAACCCCGAGCAGGAGCCTGAATACCAGCCCGGGTTTTTCAGGGAAACAAAGAGCACTTTCAGGAATTGCTTTCTGTTCCGGCCGAGCCAGAGCGTTTCTCTGCGGGGCCTTGAAACTGCACTTAGGGTGTGCTGAGCTCTGAGGCCGCCTGCCCAGAGGCAACTGTCAGGGGTTGAGCACCGGGGCGCTCACAGTTTGTGACCCGAAATGCTGCTCCCGAGGCTGCTGGGGGTGTTCGTCCCGCAGAAACCCCACAAAGGACTGAGGGCTTATCGAAAGCATCAGCCCCCAGGTTCCCCTGGCATTTCAGGGGGCTGGCAGCAAGCTGTCCGGCCTTCTCCCGAATGATCCATGGCCTGTCAGGTTTGCATACTTGCTTTGACCGATGCTCCGGAGCGCTGCTGCAAGGGCACACCTGTCCTCAGAGCTGCTCGGCACCTCCCTGCCTCCTCTCCGGGAGCTGAGCGCGGGGCCCACCCTCTCCTCCTTCCCCCGGGTCTTCTGCGGAGACTCATTTATTCTTTCCCTGGAGCTCCGTCTTTGCTCTCCTCCTTCATTCCTGCTTCCTTTGATCAGGCGCTGCGCTCCAGCAAAACCTGCTCCTGTGAGGAGTGGCAGTCGGGGGGAGAAGGAGCCAGCCCCGGGCCCGGCCGTCCCTCCCTGCCTAAACAACGCACGTGCGTGTTCCCCTCCTGCCTCCACCGCCCTCAGCTCTCTCCCAGAGCAGCAGGCCTCCTCAGATCCGGCTCTGTTGCTTGCCTGAGTTACCGGTGCTCTCGCAGCGCTGCCTTTATGGGGCTGCCTCTGTTCCGTGCGCCTTCGTTTCAGAGCTGGGTGGATGGAGCTCGGGCTACGGGACGGGAGCTGCACCCACAGCGGTGCTCCAGGGGGAGGGACGGGGACAGTCCCAGATCTTTGCTGGCCAGCAGGGAGCCCGGGCTTCTGCCAGCGAGTTGTTAATTAGAGTTGTTAATTAGCACGGCCGCTGGTCGGGCTGGGGCCGGGGGCTGCGGTTGGCCTGGGGGTGGCACGCCGTCTTTCCAAGGCACGCGTCGGAACAGCTCGGGGAGGCTGAAAGCTGAAAGCCAGGCAGCAGGGCTGGGGAGGAGCGTCCCCTCCCTGCGCCTTCCCGAAAGGTGCAGCTCCAGCTCCGTATCCTGCTGCCCCCCGGGGCCGGGCGAGGTTTGGCAGAGCCCTGCGGAAGGTCGTGCTGTGAGGTCTGCAAACGGCGCTCGGCTCCCGGCAGCAAGGTGCTGGCTCCTGGTGCTGACACAAAGCGTGTCCGGGAGGCCCCTCTGCGGGAGCCCGGTGCTGCTGTTGTCCTGCTTGGGGCAGAGGAGCCACAGGGAGGCTGCTCGGGGTCGGGAAGTGCAGCTGGGAAGGGTGCCCCGAGCCCCCCCCTCGCCGTGGGCCCTCTGGGTCCGTCCAGCACCCTGAGCCCAGCACCCTGAGCACCTCCCCTCGACGAGGGACCTGGGGCTCTGCGTTCCTTCGCGCTTACGCTGCCCCTCGGTGCCCGGAGCAGCCCAGGGCAGACGAATGCACTTGTCGCGTCCCGCTGGCGGCTCAGGCGTGGTTAGAGGGTTTGGTTAATGACACCGCTGTACAAAGTTCGAGCCGCCTTCTGGGAGGAAGGACGGCCGAGGGAAAGCAACCAGCAGAGGAAACGGACGCGTAAACTTCCTCCTGTGAGCTCCCGGCCGGGCCCGGAGCGCTGCTCTCGGGGGACTCCTGCTGTGCTGACCTGCCCATTAAGGAGCCCTCGTGGAGAGGGCTCTCTGCTCTCGGCAGGCCCCCTTCTCGCACGTGGGGGTCGGATTCTTCCCATGGGACCAGACACGGCTCGCAGCAGCCCTGCAGTGCTGCCCCCTCTCGCTCCCGGTTCTCCGCTCCGGCTGCTTGGGGTGGTTCCTGTGCTGTGTCCGGCTCCTGGGGCCACCGAGGCCTCGCGGCTCTTGGTCCCCTGATTGCCAGAGGTTTCCCCTAGGGTCCCCCTGAGTACAAACGGCCCGGTTTTGTGTGCCGCGGGCATCTCTGTGGGCTTGGTCCAAAGCACGGACCTCCTCCTCCAGCTCCTGGGCTGGGCATGGAGGCAGGCTGGAGGCGCGGGACGGCTGCGGGACGGCTGCGGCTCCACGGGCAGCCCAGCCTGGCTTCCCCTGCCACGTGTGCCCGTACCCAGCGCCCTGGGAAGCTCGCAGGTGAACTCCAAATGTTAAACAATCAGAGGGGTTCGAGTCCAAGGCCTTCGAGCCCCTGGCTTCCCTGCTAAGGCGAGAAACAACAACCCCCCTTTGGGAACGTTTGGTGTTCTCAGCCGTTTCCTACGGTTCCCTTTTCTCCCACATTGCTCCCAGTTCCTGTGGCACCAGAATAGATCCCCTTTGTGGAAACGCTCTTCCTCTCTGCTGTTGTTTCTGGAAGGGGCCGGCACAGCCGCCGAACGCCTTTCTGCGGGCCGTGCAGGGGGAGGAAGCGGAGGAGCCCCGCGCCGAGGGCAGGGACCCGCTGGCTGCGCCGCCCGGGGTTAGGCTGGCAGGATGTCTGCTCTTTGTGCAGCCGCGCGGCGAGGCAGGCGGCAGGCTGCGCTTCTGTTTCCTTTCCAGAGTCTCTAAGATCTGCCCTCTGCTCCCTGACCGCGCTGCCGGTCCCCGGTCCGGAGCTGCTCCGCGTCCTGCCGGCCCCTTCCTTCCCAAGGCGTCTCCGTGGCGGGGGGGCCGCGGGCTCCCGGGGCTCTGACCCCCCACTCCTGGGCAGCACAGCGACGAGGGGAGCAAAGCACCAGCCCCGTCCTTCGATCGGGGGTGTCCCTGCTTGGACTTTGCCTTTCAGTTGTCCCCCCCCGTCTTTATTTTCCACCTTCTGCCTTCCCCCGGTAGCCCACGGCAGCTCCCGGTTGCGTTAACGGTCCCCAGCGGCTGCTGCTGGTTTCTTCTCGCGCTGAGCCGCCTCCTTTCGCTGTGCCTGTTGTTAATCGTGCTGCGGGGCGAGGATTCTGGGGGGGGGGGCGAGGCAGAGCACGAATCCCCCGGGACTCTCACGATCCCCTCGTGAGCTGCTGGCGCGGCAGCAGGGATGGGATTTACCTGCGCTCTGCGAAGGGCCGGGCGGCTCGCGTGGCCCCTGCGGGACAGAGCAGGGGTCGGCGCCCGGGGAGCAGGATTCCTCGGCAGACGGAGGCTTCGACCCGGTTGCCTGCTTGAAGCAAGCTGTTGCGGTTAGGCGTGCGGTGGAAAAAGCGGCGTCCTCGCCCCGGGGAGCCTGCGGCCGGGGCTGGGGTGGGAGCTGGAGGTGGGGAACCCGCAGCGGCCGCGAGGGGCGGACGCAGTGATGCGGTTTGTGCAGGGTTGCAGTCCTGTCTTGGAGTTTGGCTGCTGGGCAGAGCAGCAGGAATGAGCCGGGTCCCCAGCGCTTCAGACAACAGGATTGACGTTTTTTTAAAAAAAAAAAAAAAGGCGTGTGCGGAGCGTTGCCGCATAATAAACACAACTCGCTGCAAAGTTCCAGCGTTGCGGAGGCGTTTTGCTTTGCATACGCTTTTTTCCTGCTGCTCCTGTGGCCTGCTGTGCGCCTTGGTGAAAAGGATTTGTGGGGAGACCCCGGCTCCTAGGGGAGGGAGCTGTTTCTCTGCTGGCCAAGTCGTTAGATAATAACGTTAGCTGTAGGCATTTCCTCGGTGGTGGTGTTCAGTGTCTCCTTTTCGAGTCAGAGAAGTTCTTGGAGCCCTTCCCTGCCCAGGACCCCCAGGTTCTGCCTTGCTGCGTTTCCCCCGTTTGGTCCCAGCCTTTTGGGACTCGGTGGTTTGCTTCTGATCAGCTTCCTCCTCGCCTTCGCCATATTCCTGGGGCATTCGCCGCCAGGGCTTGTGTGCGGAGGTCTTACTCAAAAATAGGACATTTAAAACGGTTTACTGGAAACCTTCCTAGCCTGTGCGCGGGTCGGGCACCTCTGCTCTCAGCCGGGCCGGATTTCGTGGTGCTCCAAAGTGGCTGCTGGAAGCAGCAGGCACTGAGCCCCTGCAGCTGGACTCCTGTGCACTCCGTGCGTTTTTCTATTCCTGCGGCCTGTCCGCTTCCCTCTGATACAGGAGTTGTCTTTCCTGCAGCTTCCAGCGTCTGAAGCTCTCGCTTTGTGTCTCTGCGTCCAAACGCGACTTCTTTGCCTCTCACCCTTCTCTCCCGTCTTATTGACACGTGTGGTTGCACCGAGCTCTGAATTGGTTGGGGACGCTTTGCACGGAAAACGCCGTGCGGAGCGGTCCCGTTTGTTTTGCTGTGCTAACCCAAGCTCTGATCCGTGCAGATCATCCTGTGGATCGGCCTGGGAATGCTGGTTATTAGCACGTACACCACCTTGTCTGCGACCGAGGACGCCCCAGTGAAGACAGAAGCGGTGGGCTTGGAGCATCTGGAAAGAGAGGAGAGCAGAATGGACCAGGGCCCTGTCAAAATCCCGGGTACGTGTCTGCTCGAGTCGTCTCCCCAGCCCTGCTTCCAGCTCCGCTTATTAAATTGTTTTCTTTTTAAGGTGTGGTTGGGTGCAGGGTGATTTCCAGGCAGATCTTTGCAGCGTCCTGGAGATTTCTCCCAGGAGAGGCTGTGCCTCCTGGAAACGCCTTGCGGGAGCTCCGCTGGGACCCTTTGGGGTTGTTCTTTGGGGAAGGGGAGGGAGAGGAGAGGCAGGGTGCGGGGCTGGGGACTGGGCACGGATGTCCCCTCCCCGTAGGGGCAGTGAGCCCGGGGACAGCTCAGCAGTGGCCACCTGTGCGAGGGCTGAGTGGCCGAACAGGGCAGCTCCCAGCTGCCAGCGCGTTGCCCACGGTTCCAGCAACCCCCATTCATCACGCTCAGAGGTATGTAAATTTACGGGCACTGCCTTTTTTTTTTTTTTGGTGGTGAGGATATAAATTTGGGTTCGGTTTGAGCTCTGACAAAGCCCGTGATTATGCCTGGGCTTTGTTTACCGGTTCGCGTTATTTATTATTTGTTTACTGCGGCCGTTGATGGAATTACGGCCGCTCCCTCCCTTCCCCAGCTGCAGGCTCGCCTCGCAAGGCCATCGCTAGCAGGTGTCGCCTGACCCCGCGCTCCCCCTCGGCTGCGTCCTGTTCCTTTAGTTTATTTTGCTTTGCTTCTCCTCGTGCTTTTTTTGTTCTTCGGGGGCCTTGAAATATCCTCGCGGAGATTGAGAGCGGAAGCGAGAGGAGGGCCGCCTCTCCTGGAGATTATCCGTCCTCCCTCCTGCTTCTTGGCCGTGTTCCTGCCGAGCGGCTCCGAGTGTCTCCTCGACACCGGTGCTGCCGCCGATAACATTCACTCGGGGCCGCGCCGGCCCTGCCAGCGCCGAGGTTTTTTTTCTGCCTTCCCCCTAGCAGCTCACCCCACAAGGCGTGTGCCTTCCCAGGCGCCGGGGCGCCCGCGAACTCCGCACAGAAGCTGCTCTCGATCCCTTAATCGTGCGCGCTCGGCAGGGCCGGGAGGGGGGCTGCGATTGAATTCTTCCGTCTTGGTTAATTTGGGAGCGGTGATGGCCAAAGAAACAGCTGCTCGTTTCGGGAGGAGCCGCTAACGCCACGTGTGCTCGTGGCTGGGAAAATAATAAAAAAAAAAAAAAAGAAAAAAAGGCCCCCAAACGGCGGTGTCCCCTGGAGTTTGCTGCATCTCTTCTCCGCTTCTCCTCCGCGTGAGCTGGGGCGGCGGCGCAGGAGGCTTGGCTCGGGGGCTGCCCTGCTGTGCCCGCTGCGCACCCCTGGAGCTCATCAGCGTCCTCACCGCAGGGCGCTCGCTGCTGGACCAAGTACCCCTACCCGGGAGGGATCCCTTTGGGGCCCCCTCGCTTCCTAAAGCTCCCCTGGGCCAAGCCCCGGGGCTGGGCTCCCCGTGGAGGCTCAGCTTCGCCCCCGGGGTGTCCCCGTGGTGCCGGAGGAGGAGGACGGGAGGAGAAGCGGTGCTGGGGGGGTGCTGCGTGCTGCTCCTTGGGGCCGAGCCTCCCTGCGCCCCCCCGGGCTGTGGGCCTGACCAGCAGTGAGGGGCACGAAATGACGCCCTTCTTCGTGCTGCTGCTGCTCCCCGCGGAGCCTTCTGCAGAGCTACGAGCCCGCGGCCTGGATAAATGCTGTGGCAGCTGCATCCTGCACTCCGGGGCAGCGCGGGTCTGGTCCTGCGGCTGGCACGGGGCAGGGGTGGGGGCGCAGGGGGTGCGCGGCTCAGCCCGGCCAGGGCAGCCCCGGGCGGTGCTGAGCCCTCTCCCCTGCAGCGCTCGGCGGCGCGCGCTCGGCATTTATTGGCCTCTTTGATGGTGCGCGGGGCAGAACCGTGCAGACTTTCATTAAAACCCTGCCCCCTGGGCCCGGGGATTATGAATATTAGAGCATCGCCCTTTTACGCTCGCACGGATTGACCAGCGAGCTCCGAGTCGGGTTTTTTTTTCCTAACGACACCCGAGCGCCCGTTGCAGCCCCAGCCTGTGTTGCTTGAGGTTTACTGTCGGCAGCTCCTCGGGAAAGGTATAAAACCCCTTTCAGAACCCTTCGGCTGCTCCACGCCGCGCGCACGTACGTTAAAAGGTTGCTAAGCTGCCTGTGAAAGCTCACGAAGGCAATTATCCGTTTAAAAAAAAAAAAAAAAAGCTAATTAGGCAATTTCTCTCCGTATTTGAAAGCACCCTAGAGGGTCTCACGGGGCGGATTAAGATTTTGTAATATTTTTCAGCTCCTTACTCGCTGGTTGCCGGTTCCTTTCCCTTCCCTGGCGTTGTGCAATCCCGGCTAACAAAGACCTGATTCACGCCGTTATGCAAGAGCGCCCGCCACCGCGGGAAGCCCTCGTGCTGTGGCCGTGGCCGCGGGGTCCCCCGGGCGCAGGTGACGCCGGGGTCCCCATTCAGCTGCTCCGCGGGCACGAAGCCTCGGGCGCGTGTTAACCCCGAGAAGAGACCCTCTCGGCTGCGGGCGGCGTGCCCGTGGGTTATTTTTCTATTTATCAAGGGCCGCACCGGAGCAGCCCCGGACGCGTGCGAGCCGCGGGCTCTGCCCGGTTCCCGACGGCCGTGGGACCAGCTTGGCGCTGCCGCAGCTCTCCCCGGTGCTCTGCGCGAGCCAGCTTTTAATAGCGCCTGTGACACAGAAAAGGGAACCGGCAGCCTCCGGTAATTTGGGTTCGTTTTTACTGCTGGTGCGTCAGGAGACAACTGTGAACTAATTTCAGGGATGCCATTCGATAACCTTGTGAAATCTGGAACCGCCGCGGCCGCCGGGGGGGAGCTCCCGGAGGTGCCGCTCGGGCTGGGGGGGCTCTCTCCGTGTCCCCGGGGGGAAGCCGCGTGGGGCAGCCCGGCCTTCCCCGGGGGTTTTGGGGGGGTGTGTGGCGTGCCCCCGTCCCTTCCCCTCGCTTTCTGTAACGGGGGTGCCCCTCCCGTATGCCTCGCAAAACGGGGTCGCTCCGTTTCGGCGGGCTCAAGCGGTCGAAGCTCGGCCTTGATGCGTGGCCGCAGGATTCGGCGCGGGCAGGGCTGCGGTGGGCAGAGCGCCGCGAGAACCCCGCGGGGAGGGGGGACTTAAAGCCTCCCCGGGACCGCTGCCGCTGCTACCCGACCCGGCAGCGAGGCGGGGAGGGAAGCTTTTAGGTTGCTGATCGTGAAATTTTATTGCAGCCTGGAGAGGCTGCTGGCAAACCACAACACAGGGGCACGCACACGCGCGCGCAAATCAGCTGCAGCAAGCCCCGGCTCCCCCCCCCGCCGCCCCCCGCCTGAAGGCGAGCGGAGCCCCGGGAGCGGCGAGCCCTCGGCGGGGCGAGCGCCGGGGTTTTGTTGTTGTAAGCCAAGAAGCTTTTACGGCCTCTCAGCCCCTGCCTGTAAAGTCCAGCGCCGCTCATAAAACATTAAGAGGCGCAGCATTACTGTAACGCGCTCCAAAGGGACCTGGAGGGCGACGAGACGGTTAGAGCGATTATTACACACCCTGAGCAAAATTGTTCTCTGCAAACCGCATACGGCCCCTTCTAGGTTTCCATGCAGCGCGAGAGGTCGTTAATTCGCGCCCCGATGATGAACTTAATTTTGTTTCCCGCTGAGCGAATGACGGCTTCGAGGCAACTTTGTCTTATTATGGCGTGGAGGCTTTTTGTTTTCGTCGCTGTTTGGGTTTCGCCTCTTCTCCCATTGTTTGCCGGGCCGCGAAAGCCCGCCCGTGATTTACGGCTGGCGCTCCTCGAGGCCGCGGGGCCTCCCCCGGTGGCGCTGGCACCGTCACCTGCCGCAGCGCCGCGCACCCGCGCTCGCCCTGTGCCCAACGCGGGGCTCGCTCCGGCTCCAACTCCTCCGTTTGCGTGGAAACCTTCCTCTCCCGTTCCCCCCCCCCCCCCTTTTTTTTTTTATTATTTTTCCCCTTGACTGCCCTCCTGCTTCACGGCTGCCTCCGCTCCTGACTCCGGCGCCGCGCCGCAGCGCGCTGGGGGCAGACGCGAGGCGATTTCCCCCGCTCTCCCCGCTCCGTTGAACCACGTAAGGACAGCCTCCCTCCTCCCGGGTACGTAACGCCGTGCCGCGAGGCCAGCACCGCGCCGCGAACATCCGCGGGAGCAGCGCCCGGCCCCGCGTCCTGCTTCCCAGGGCCCCCGGCCAGCAGCGGGCACCGCTTCCCGCGGTCGCTTTTTTTTTTTCCTGGAAGGAGAAGCGTCCTGCCCTGGCTTGCTGAACTCCGCGCAGTCCCTCGACGGAGAGGGAGAGACCCCTGCGCACCAGGCTGGGGGTTTTGCAGAAAACCCAAGGCCTTTTTTTTTTTTTCCCCCTCCCACCGGCAGCGCCGAGGCAGGGAGGCGCTGAGCGCCAGCCAGCGCCGGCACACGGCCCTTCGCACCCGGGGCCGAGCTCGGGGCCAAGGAGCCCGGGGTGTTCCTGGCGCGGCTCCCTCTGGGCCACGATTCATTCCTTTTTTTTTTTTTCTTTTTTTTTTTTTCTTTTCCCAACTTGGGTAAGGCCCACGCAGCTGAAGTTGTGGCAATCTCCTCTTTCCCATGAGTTCATCTCGTAATAAATCGCACCAGCCCCGCGGAGGGGGAGGAGAAAACTGAAAGATGTTTATAGAATTAATTCCCCAAAGGAAATCACGGGGGGGGGGGGGGGGGGAGGGCAAACGGGGGGAGAGTTGGGAATTTTTTCTTACAGAAGACGCATTTTTTTTTTCTGTTTGTTGGATGATGGAAAAAAAAAAAAGTGCAGTACAACTTCAGTGCTGGGAAACAATTACGTTTCCTCCTCTGCTGCCCTTGTAGGGGAGAGCGAGCCCCGCGCTCGCGCGGCGCAGGTCTGGGGGCCAGCAGGGCCCGCTCGGACCCCAGGGGCTCCCACGGGGCCGCTCCGGTGCTGGGCCCCGTGTCCCAGGAGCCCCCCATCCCTCTGGGGAGGGGTGATGGGAGCCCCGCGTCCCTCGGGACCGCGTCCTGAGGGCTGCTTCATTGCGCCCCTGGCAGCGTGCCGCCTTCCCCGGGGTCGTGCAGCTCCCCTCCCTGCTGCTCCTTGCGTCGTCGGGAGGGCTGCGGGACCGCTCTTGGGGGAAAAAAAAAAGGGGGGGGGGAAAAATCAAATAAAATTAATAAAAAAATGCGCGGAGCTGCTCTGCGGTGCGGGTGGGTGCTGGGGGCTCCTGCTGGGGGCCCCCCCACCCCGGGGGGCTCCCTGTGCTGGCGGGCAGCCGGGCGGATGCTACCATCTGGCGGCACGGGCTCGCAGCGGCAGCGGCTCCGCGCTCGTGGCTTTGGCAAACGGCTGCTGGGAGAGCAAACGGCGAGCGGAACAAAGCCCCCCGCAGCCCCTCGGGGCAGAACAAAGCCCCCCGCAGCCCCTCGGTGCCGACGCCGGGAGAGAAATAGCTGCAGGCTCGTGCCGGTGAAAGGGGGTCGCGGCGGGCACGGCTCGCCTCGGTCCCGGCGGTGCAGCCGTGCGTAACCCGGCGCCACGAACCGTGCGTTCACAGAGCAGAACCCCGCAGCCGAGGAGGCGGAGGATGACCGCGATAAACCGAAGCTGCTGGACGAGAAGGAAGAGATGGAGCAGCCGCAGATCAAGGTGCCCATGGAGGTACCCAAGAGAGACGAGGAGAGAGGGAAGCTGGAGGAGAAGGTGCAGCTTGACCGGCCCGACCAAGGTAAGGAGGAATTCGGGGCAGGGGCGTCAGCTTTGGGGTTGGGAGGCGTGTGTTAGAGCGCTTTGGTCAGCTGGCTGCCTCGTGGGCCGAAGGCAATTTAACGTTCGGTGCTCTCGGGGCTCGTTAGGAGCGCAGCCTCTCGGTGAGGAGGCAGAAGGGCGGCAGGTACCGGGCACGGCTGCGCGTGCTGGGAGCCTGCCGGCTGTTATTTTCTCTCCCCGCCGGTACCGAGCCCCCCCCTCCCTAACCCTGCCCGACGTCTGCCCTAGGGATCGCCCTGCCCGTGGGGGAAGCGCACCGCCACGAGCCGCCCGTTCCGCGCGATGAGGTGCTGGTGGACACGGGGCGGGAGCGGGAGGAGTCCGACGAGAGCAAGCTCGCGCTCGGGGGAGCCAAAGGCAACGCGCTGCAGGAGCCCGCCGACCCGAATCCCCAGGAAGAGGCGCTTGGCCCGAAACAAGGGAAGGAGGCGATGGCCGAGAACCGGCCGCGGGCAGGGACTGACGAGCCAGCGAAGAATCCGAAGCACGGCCTGGAGGCGGAGGTGCAGCAGGGCGGCAGGCTGCCCTACAAGGAGCAGCAGCCGGACAAACAAGCGCTGGGCGCCAAGGCGCAGGCCGCCCTGCCGGATGGTGAGAAGAAAGCTGAGGCTGGGGAGAAAGCAAAGCTGCAGCCTCCCAGGAAAGCGGAGGAGGCCGCGAAGGCTGCAGAGGAGGAAGCCGAGCCCGGTAAGCTCACGCCGCAGTGGCTCATCCGAACGGATTCCTCTCGCCCTGTAATCTGGCCCCGGTGACTGGGCGACGCGGTTACTCCTACCTGCGTCCCAGCGTTTCCTTTCCGTTGCACGAGATCAGGCTGCGAGCGTGCGCGGCCCCTCCAGCAGCTGCTGGGGAAAGGGAGGAATCTGGTGGCTTTGACAGCTACTGTGATATCTGTCAAACAGTTGTTTGCTAGCCTACTAAATGTCAGGTGCCGTGCTGTTCCCGTGCGTCTCCGAGCTCGCTGGGGACACGGAGCCGGGAGATCTTGACAGGTAACACATTGCTAAGTGCCCGTCTAAAAGCTGCTCGGAACCCCTCTCGCATTTTAATTGGCCGAGGTAGTTAGCGCTGGCTCACTGCCACCGCTCTATAAGACGGTTAATTTATTTATTTATTTTTTATTACTTCCCTTTGCAGCCGTCGGGTTGAACATAAACGGCGCTGCTCGGGCAGGGCAGGGCAGGGCCGGCACGGCGTGGAGTCGTTGCAGAGAACCTCTGCTGGAGCCCCCTTGCTGAGCGCCGGGGCCTGTTCTGTTCTCCTGCAGGTGAGAAGCCGGAGCTGCCCCTCCCGGACCGAGCGGCCCCGGCCCAGCCCCAGCAGCCGGAGCCGAGGGAGAGCAGGAACGCGGAGGAGAAGCAACCCGAGAACGCGGAGAGCAAGCTGGAGGGTGAGTGCTTGGCCCCGGGACCCGGGACCTGGGCTGCGAGCACCGGATTCCTCTGCGGGAGGGACGTGCCAGCGCTGCCCGTCCTGGCTCTCGGGAGCACATAGCTTTGGGCCGGCGTCACCGCGGCGGCGCGGCGATCGGTGCCTGTCTGCAGCGGGCTAACGCCTCCGGCGGAGGCTGGCACGCTCCTGGAGAGGTCCCTGGCAAGGCGAGGCCGGCTCCGGGACGTGAGCCACTGGAGGCCAGCCCCGGCTTCCTGCTCGAGTGCCAGCGCTGCTGACTCAACCGGAGCGCGGCCAGCCTCAAACCGTTTGGGTTCTGCAAAACACGGGGCCCGGCGGCAGGGGGAGGTGCGTGGGCATCGCCCCGCAGCCCCGGGGCTGTTGGCACGGGGAGACCTGGGCACGGCCGGGGAGTGGGGAACCCGGCCTGCCCCGTCCTCGCGGCGCTGCCGCTGCTCCTGGCTGGCTGGCACGCTGCCGTGACCCTGACCTTGCAGTGCCGCGGGGGTTTGGAGCCAGGGTGGCTCACGGCACCGTCCCTGGGCCGTGCGATTGCCTCCGTGTGATGCCCTGGTGTGCTCTGCTCCGGACCTGATGGGGCGTCCATGGGCATTGCAGCCAGCAGGCTGTGCTCGTGGGGTGCCTGCTGCCCTCCTTGTTTGGTGGCCACGTCCTGGTTTTTAACTCATTTCTTGCCTTTTTGCATTGCAACGGAGCTGAAAAAGCTGAGCGTAAAAAGCTTGCAGCAGGTACGGGCTGTGAGGGCTGCATGTTTTCAAGGATTAGGGGGTCTGAGTCTCTGGGGGGGGCTCCCGTCTCTGCATGGGGGACGTGCCGGGGAGCTCTCCCACGGGGACATCACCAAAAGGTGCCTTGGGCTTGTTCTGCTCCTCGCTCAGAGCTGAGCTTCCTACGGGGAGGCCGAGATGTTGCGTAGGGTGGGAAGGCTCCGGCCACGGGCGCTCCCTGCCACGGGTGCTCCCTGCGAGCAGCTGCCTTGGGGCTGCTCCTCGGAGCCGTGGCTGCAGCTGCCCGGGGCGGTGTGGGCCCGAGTGCTTCCGCTGGGTGATCGTTGCGGATGTTTTTTATGAAGAGCGCCTGTTCAAATCCAGCCTGAGATCAAAAGAAGAGCTGGGAGTGAGCGCAGCCTTTTGTTTGCGTGGAAGAGGTGTGTCACGCGCGCGCACAAACACTCACACATGTTTGCGAAGCTCTCGGTGAGAAATTCTTTGATTTGGCTGAAACCTGTGCCGTGAAATTCTTTGATTTGGCTGAAACCTTCGCTGCGCGCCCGGCCCAAACATTCCCATGCTGAGCTGGGACCCGCGGGCCTGGAAAACGAGATAGAGAAGCGACTTCTGTTTTCATTGTTTATCCTGAGCAAAGTGCGAAAAATAAACAGATCTTGAGAAGTCAATTGCTCTCGGAAAGGCCCCAATTCCCCCTCCTCGCCCAGCTCTCTGCGGTGCGGCGAGAGGGGAATTCCAGAGGCCCTTGGCTAACAGCGCCGCAATGGGGACTGGAAATACTTCTCTGTGGTTATTAGCGGGGCGGGGGAGGCAGCGTGTGCCGGGAAGGGGTTGACACGCAGCATCCCTTGTTAATTTAAAAGGCATTTTACGGGCTCTTAGTTTGGACGTGATTTCCTTTGGGGCACGATGGTCTCGAGACGCCTCGAGCTGTTGGTGTGGGAGGCGAGTGACAGCGGCCCCTTCCCTCAGCTGGGCTACGTCCGACTCTTCTGTCCAGGAGGAGAAGGCAGCAACGTTTCCGTGCAGACCCGGGGCTCATACTTTGTGCGTGACGCGGGGCTTGCAGCAAGTGAATCAGCCTGAGTCACTTCTGCTCGGCCTGAAACGGCCCCGTCTGCTCTGTGCAACCCGCCCTGCGGGGCCTCCCCCGCCTGCGACGGGCAGGGATTTCCGTGATACCTGGCGCGTGGGGTCGTGGTGCTGCAGCGGGAGGTGCAGGCAGCGCTCGCCGCGCCCTCGGTCAGCCCCTCGATTGCCTCCGTTTGCTTTCTGTGCCCCATCCTGGCTCAGCTCTGCTGGGACGAAGCCTCTGCAGCGCGTTCGGAGCGATGACGTGCTCGAGAAGCCTGATGGAGAGCCGCGGCGCTGCAGTGCGGGGGTCCCGGAGATGCCCTCGACTGCTGCCAGCCTGCTCCCCTCGCAGCTCAGGCCAAGCAGACTCGTCTTTTCATGCGCAGACACCCCCCAAGCCCACTGCTCCGTGCCCCTGCTCCCCGAGCAGTCACAGCGATGGCAGCTGGGAGAACTCCCCTGCAGAACTGGCAGCGTTTGCAGGGCAGGACTTTCCTGCTGAGGAAAGCCACCGCAGCCCCTCGAGCGCTCAGAGATGATTAGCGAGGATTTGGGGTCATGGATTTTTTTTTTTTTATTCTTTTTTTTTTTTTTTCCCCTAGATGCTGGGCAGGCGAAACTGCTCGATCACGCTGTGCTGCTGCAGGTGATCAAAGAACAGCAAGTGCAGCAGAAGCAGCTACTTGACCAGCAGGCAAAGCTGCTGGCTGTAATTGAAGAGCAGCACAAGGAGATCCACCAGCAAAGGCAGGAGGAGGGCGGAGAGGAGAAGCCAAAGCAAGGTAAGGAGGACACGGAGGGGCGCGAGCAGTGGTCGCTGCTCAGAGCAGCTCTAAAATCGGGCTGGGAGAGACCCGAGGCCCTTTGGCACGCAGCGGAATCCGCTCTGCAAAACCCTTCCTGCCTGTGGCTGACCCCGGGCTCCGAGGCGGGGAGCCCCTGCGCTGCCGTGTGGGGTTAATAACGCTCCTCTCCACGTCCCTCCTCGTTTTCTCCCCTGGCTGCTGTTGGTGGCCTCTTCCCCCGTCCCCTTGCGCAGAACGTGGTGGCAGGAGAAGGGAACCCATCGCTTGTTGTAAGGAAAAGGTTTCATCGTCGGTTTTTCTTCCGCAGCAGAAACGCAACAGGAGCCCGCCGCGCCTCTCTCCAAGAGCAAGGAGGAAGAGATCCCGGGAGCTAAACAAGAAGCTGCAGCGAAGGCACCGGGTAAGGAGCCCCCGGAGCCCCCCGTGCCGGGGCTGGGCAGGCAGCCTGCGGAGTCAGCCGAGCAGCGCAGGGGCACGGCAGGAAAGCTGGAAGAGGCTGGGCACAGGCGCGAGGTGCCTGGGGTTCCTCCCAAGGAGCGGAAGGTGCTGCAACAGGAGAACGGCAGAGCTGTTAAAAACGCCGCGGAGAACCGGGATCCCCACCGCAGGGATGCCCAAGATGCGCCGGCAGCCAGAAACCACCTCGAAAAGAAGCCCTTGGCGGAGGATTTAGGAGGAGGTCACGAAGCCAAAGCTGGAAGAGACGTCCACGAGAAGAATTCCCTGAAAGCTGTGGAAGCGGCCACAGCTCCCGTCCAAAGAGAACAGCTGGGGGCTGCCAAAGTTCAGAGAGTAGCAGGAAAGGGCCTGGAAAGAGACTCGGGAGCAGACCTGAAAGCCAAAGCTCTGAGTCAGGTGGAGCCCAAAGACCTGGCAGTTGCGCCGGACTCCTCGAGCAAATTGAACGTGGCAGGGAGTGAGCAGCGCCGACGGGAGCAGCAGAGAGCCGCAGACAGCGAGGGGGCCGAGGGGGCCGGCAGGCAGCAGCAGGCCTCGCAGGGGCACGTGGCTAGCAAAGGGCAGGGGAAGGAAGAAGATCCTGGGGAGAACGCGGCGGACGCGGCCCAGGACCCTCAGGGAAGCCTCTGGAGCAAGCAGAGGCAGGTGGAAGGGAGGCTCGTGAACGAAGCCGAGAAGAAACTGAGCCCTGAGAACGCCGCCGAGAAGCCCGAGAGAGGAGCGGCCACCCACGGCGACCGCCGGCAGGACCACGACCTCAAACCCAACCGGGACCTCAAGCTGCAGGCGGACCTCGACCTGCGCCGCCGGAGACGGGACCTGCTGCCCCCCGAGGAGGAAGAGGAGGAGGAGGAGGAAGAGGAGGAGGCGGCGGCGGCGCAGGGGGCGGGGGTCTTCATCGGCCTGAACCCCCTCCCCGACGTGAAAGTGAACGACCTCCGCAGCGCGCTGGAGACGCGCCTGAGCCAGGTGGCGGAGGGGGCGCAGCAAGTGGTGCGCAGCCGGCGGCTCAGGCAGCTGGCCGAGGCGGGCGGCAGCGTGTGAGCGGCGCGGGGGGGGCCGGCGGGGCTCTGCGGGGAAGGCTCGAGGCGGGCAGCGGTGCCTCTGAGCCTGCGGCGCGTTGCGGGACCCTCGGAGCCGCCGGTGCTCTGCGGGGGTGTCAGCGCTCTGCCCCGGGCGGCTGCGGGGGTGGCGGCCGAGGGAGGAGAGCGCCCAAAGGCTGCCGCTGCCTCTCGGGGGCTGCCACCGAGCCGGGCTCCCTGCCCGGGCGGCTCTCGAGGGCCCTTTTCGCATCTCCTTCCTCTCAAATCGTTCTCGCATCTCCTTCCTATCAAATCGCCTTCTCCCCCCGGCTCGCAGCTCCCCCCTTCAGACCCGAGGGGCTCGTCCACGAGGTTCCCCTGCCCGGAGAGGATTCCCTGGTGTGCTGGGGTCCCCCCACCCGGCCCCCACCCCGCTCTGGGGCAGCCGGGGGGGGGAGATTTCTGCCTCGGGGAGGTTTCCTTCGGGAGCAGCACCAGGCCAGGCTGCCTCGAGGACGGGCTTAGCCGAGTGTTCGGTGTCCCTCCTGAAACGGGAGCTGCCAGCCCTGCGTGTTTAGGAGATGGCTGTGGTTTGGGAACCCAGTTCAGTAGAAACGCTGCCTTAAACGGGCACAACGGCTGCTGTTGTGCTGCCTCTACTCCCAGGGATTCAGCCGGTCGGCCACGCGCTAGCAATAACGGCGAGCTTGGCGCCCTCCACCCTCTGGATGCTCGCGCTCTCATCTCTTTTCAAGCTTCGTTTCTCCCGGCCAAAGTGCATTACAAAGCTCAGCCCGGGGACTGCAGACTGCCCCCCCCCCCCCAACTTGATTTTTCTGCAAGAAGTGACTAATTTAGGAGCAAAAAAAAAAAAAAAAGGGCAGACTGGGGGGCTCGGCTCAAGCAAACCTACCTCTTCTCTGACTCGATGGAGCCGTTTGTTTCGTGTGTTCTTCCCAGCCTCGTTCTGTGCCGTGTTTTGCACCCCTACGTGTCAGTTCTCTGCCCCCCGTGTTTTACGAGCAAGGAAAGGAAGAGCTGCTCTCAGAGCCCCGGCTTGTCCCGGGCTCCCAGGCGGTGATTCATCCCATCGTTGTTTATTTTTACAGCCTGACTTGCGAATGTAAGAAATAAAATCCCAAAGCTCTCGCTAGAACGGCTGAAACTTCCCAGCCCGGAGCCTACAGACCTCATCACTGTGGCGGTTTTTATATCCGTAGCTCAAAGCGCCTTCGGTAAGCGGAGCCTCGCTCGGTTCGTGCCCGGCGGGCCCTGGCGGAGCCGGGGCCGGGTTCTCAGCCCCGTGGAACCGTCGCGGCGGCTCTGGGAGCGGGGCCGGCTCTGCCCCGCGTGCCCGTTGCTCGAAGGGAATCCTCCTCAGCCCCTGCTTAAAACGGCACAGCCGCGGGGCGACGGCTGCGGATTGAGCCCCGCTTCTCCACCGGGACCCCCCCACCCCGCGCGCGCGTGTGTCTCGGTCGGGACAGTCGTAGCCTTAACCCCCGGGACCTCACGGTGCCAGCGAGCTTCCCCATCGCGCTGCCCGAAAGCGCGAACCCCGCGGCGGGGAGCCCTGAGCCGCGGGCACCCCGTGCCCGGATTTTGGCGGGGCCGGGGAAGGCAGCAGCCTCCCGAGCACCATCCCGAGCACGACCCCGCAAGCGTGGGGGACGGGTTTGCGCTTCGTCCCCTCCTGCAGCACCGAGGAGCCTTTTTTACAGCAAAAAGGGGAACTTTTTGGCACTTTTTTTTGAGGGGGAACTCCTTGCGCCCCGCTGAGCGCCGGCACCATCCCGGGCACCCCACAGCAGGGAGAGGACAGGCTCCTGCCCTACCCGCAGCGCTGACGGGGACTCGTTGGCATTTTTGGGGACTCGTTGGCGTTTTTGGGGACTCGTTGGCATTTTTGGGGACTCGTTGGCATTTTTGGGGACTCGTTGGCGTTTCCGAGGACTCGTTGGTGTTTTCGGGGACTCGGTGGCGTTTTTGGGGACTCGGTGTTTTTGAGGACTTGCTGGTGTTTTTGGGGACTCGTTGGCGTTTTTGAGGACTTGTTGACGTTTTTGGGGACTCGGCGTTTTCGGGGACTCGACGTTTTTGGGGACTCGTTGACGTTTTTGGGGACTCATTGGCGTTTTCGGGGACTTGCTGGCGTTTTTGAGGACTCGCTGATGTTTTTGGGGACTCATTAGCGTTTTCGGGGACTCGTTGACGTTTTTGAGGACTTGTTGACGTTTTTGGGGACTCGGCGTTTTCGGGGACTCGTTGACGTTTTTGAGGACTCATTGGCGTTTTCGGGGACTTGCTGGCGTTTTTGAGGACTTGCTGATGTTTTTGGGGACTCATTGGCGTTTTCGGAGACTTGCTGGCGTTTTTGAGGACTCGCTGGCGTTTTCAAGGACTCGTTGGCATTTTTGGGGACTCGCTGGCGTTTTCAGGGACTCGTTGACGTTTTCGGGGTGACCGCGAAGGACCAAAGAAGCTCCCGACGTTCCTCAGCGCCGGCAGGAGAAGAACCCAACCCAACCCCGCCGGGGACTGCTCTTAGGGGGGGGGGGGGGGGGGGCCGAGCTGTGCTGCACATCAATAAAAGAAGCTGAAGCATTTTTACCCGAATCTTTATTTTTTTAAATTAATCGGTGTGCCTTGGGCGGGGGGAAGGAGCCCGGGGGCCGGGGCCGGCCGGAATGGCCGGCCCCGGCCCCCGGTGCTCCTTCCCCCCGCCTTGTCGTTGTCGATGTCGTGACTATCGTCATGTCGTGACTGTCGCCGCCGTTACGTTCTTGCCGCTGCCTGCAGAGAGAACCGAGACGCTGCCGGTCACCGTGCGCGGCACCAACCGGTCCCCCCCCGTTATCAGCCCCGGTATCCCCCCGTTACCCTCCCCCCCCAAGGACGTACCGCGCGGGCGAAGCAGTCCCGCAGCGCCCGGAACTCCCGCAGGCAGCCGTCCCGCCGCACCTCCCTGCCGCCCGCCGCCGCCGCGGCCACGCAGCGCCCGTAGGCGGCGGCCTGCGGGGAACGGGGCGGAGGAGAACGGGGGTTAAAAGGGGGGGGGGCACCGGGGGGTACTGGGGGATACTGTGGGGGTGCCGGGGGATACCGGGGGGGGTGCCAGGGGGGGCTGTAGGGTACGGGGAGGGTACCGGAGGGTACGGGGGGGACACCGGGGGGGCTGTGGGGTACCGGGGGGGTACCGGGGGGACATTGGGGGAGTACCGGGGGGGGCTGTGGGGTACCGGGGGGGTACCGGGGAGTGCCGGGGGGGTACCGGAGGGTACCGGGGGGGTGTCGGGGGGACACTAGGGGACACCGGGGGGTACCGGGGGGTATCGGGGGGGGGGGGCTTTGGGGTATCGGGGAAGCGCCGGGGGATACCCGGGGGGTACCGGGGGGATGCCGAGGGGGCACTGGGGGATACCGGGGAGGTACCGGGGGGTGCCCGGGAGGTACCGGGGGGGCTGTGGGGCCCCTCCCGGCCCTCACCTGCTCCCCGCAGCCCCCCAGCAGCGCCGGGAAGCGCCGCAGCCGCGCCCTCGCCCGCAGCCACACGCCGCGGCCCGACATCGCCGCCGCCGCCGTCCCGTCACGGGCTGTGCGCCGCCATGTTGGCGCGGCGCTCATTGGGCGCCCGAGCTGTCCGTCACGCCGCCGCGCCCTCGCGTTGGGGGAAGGAGGGAGCCCGCCTCCTCGGTGTCGTGATAGGTGGAGAGCTGCGGGCAGTGGAACGCTGATTGGTGGTTCCCGAGGCGTGCTCGGATTGGTCAGCCGTCGCGGGTGGCTCTGATTGGTGGAGAGTTCTGTTGTTTACTTCCGGCCTCCCTGCCCCGCTGATGCCGGCGTCAGCCTCGGGGGCAGCTTCCGCCCGGAGCCCCGCCTCCTCTCGCTGCTGACTGGCTGAGCCGCGGCGCCTCGCGCTCTCATTGGCGAGCGGCTCCTTCCGGGGGGCGGAGCCCCGAGGCCGCGCCGGGGCCGGGCAGGGCCTGCACCGGGGCTGTCATGGCGGCGCCGCTGCGGGACCGGCTGTGCTTCCTGAGCCGGGTACGGGGCCGGGCCAGGCGGGGGGAGGGGGACCGCGACGGGGCGTGACGTCACGGCGAGAGACGGCCGTGACGTCGGGGGGGGGGAAGGAGCGGGGGGGGAAGGAGCGGGGGGGGTCCCGATACCGCCTCCCGGAGCCGGGCCCTGACCCCCCTCCCCCTCTTCCCCCCCCCCAGCTCCCGGTGCTGCTGCGGGGCACGGCGGACGAGGACGGGCCCTGCCCCGGGTACGTGCTGGAGGAGATCGCCAGTATCCGGGGGGAACTAGGGGGGACCGGGGGGAGGCTCGGGGGGGACCGGGGGGGAGCGGGGGGGCTCGGGGCCGGGGCGGCAGAGCAGAGCAGAGCGGAGCAAGATCCCTAACGTGCGGCCCAGAGATCTCCCGCGAGTCGCCCGGCAGCAGCCAGTGCCTGCTGGAGTACCTGCTGAAGCGGCTGCAGAGCAACTCCTGCCACGTCAAGCTGAAGGTACGGGGCTGCACGGGGCTCTGCGGGGCTGCACGGGGCTGTGCGAGGCTCTGCAGGGCTGCACAGGGCTCTGTGGGGCTGTATGGGGCTGTGTGTGGTTGTGCTGGGCTCTGTGGGGCTCTGTGGGGCTGTGTGGGGCTGTGCGAGGCTCTGCAGGGCTGTGCAGGACTGCACGGGGCTCTGCGGGGCTCTGTGGGGCTGCACAGGGCTCCGTGGGGCAGCCCCAGCCCCATGGGAGGGCTGCGGTGCGGCCGCCTGACCCCCAGACCCCGCGGGCAGGTGCTGAAGATCCTGCTGCACACATGTGCCCATGGCTCCCCCCAGTTCCTCCTGCAGCTGAAGAGGAACGCCGCCTTCATCCGGGAGGCTGCAGGTAACGGGGCGAGGAGCGGGGTGGCGGGGGCGGGAGGGCAGCGAGCGGCTCTGCGGGGTGCTGGCAGGCTCAGCCCGGCCCTGCGGAGAGCCCAGCACTGTGGCTGCTCCAGAGGCCGAGCTCTGCCCGAATCTGAGCTTCTGCCCCATCCTGGGAGCTGAACGTCTCCCTGAAATCTCACCCCGTGCTTCGCAGCGTTCGCTGGGCCCCCGGACCCCCTCCACGGCAACAGCTTGAACCAGAAGGTCCGGGCGGCTGCACAGGTGAGTGCCGGCCCTGGCCCCGCTGTGCCTGGGGCACCGCTCGGGGCCTTGGGGCAGCTCCGGTGCTCCCCAGCCCCCTCCGCCCCTTCCCCCGTCTCTCCCGGCAGGATCTGGCCAGCGTTCTCTTCTCGGATGCTGCGCTCCCGATGCCCGCCGCGCTGCCCGCCCGTCCCCTGCCTCCCGCGGGTAAGCGCAGGGCTCGGCCGCCCCCCACGGCCCCCGTGCTGGGAGCTGAGGGTCCCGCCGGCGGGGGGCTGCGGGGGGTGAGGCCAGGGGCTGCCCACTGCTGCAGCAGGGGCAGAATGTCCCCAGCTCTGGAGCAGGCTGATGGAGAAACGTGCCCGGGGGGAGCAGGGACAGGCTGCCCTGAGCGCCCTCTGAGTGCCCTGCCCTGGATCCCAGCTCCTCCAGGCTGCCCCAGACACTCCCCTGTGCCTCCTGGGGGGAGGAGAAGCAACTGGGGGGACCCTGACGTGCCTGTGCTCTCTCTGAACGTGCCCTGTACCCCCCCAGGTATGGGTTCCAAGCCCAGCCCCTGCGGCTCCTTGCAAGGATTCGGCTTCAGCAGTGAGAGGAGCGGCTCCGGTAAGTGCTGGCTGCTCGCCGGGCTCTGCTCTCCCCCCGTGCGGGCGCTGCCCTGCCTGCCTCTGCGAAGCCCCAGCCTTCGGTGCAGGCTCTCGGCTTCCCACGGCTCTTCCCCAGCCTCGGCAGGTGAAGCCCTGCTCAGCACCATCCAGCGAGCGGCCGAAGCGGTGGCCAACGCCGTGCTCCCGTCCCCGGAGGCGCCCCGGCCTCCCTGCAGGGAGCTCCACGAAGACGCCTACCAGCCCGTGACCGCTCCCTCTCCCTCCAGGAGCTCGGCCAGCTCCACCAGGCCTCCAGCAGCCCCCGCAGCTCGCAGCGCCCGAGGTGAGTCCCTCTCTGCCTCAGCTAGGGCGGCTGCTGGCTGCCGGGGGGGTCCGGCAGGGTTTCCTGCCGCGTTCCGGGGTGGTTTGGGCTCCCCCCGCCCCCCACCCCAGGGGGCCAAGCCGTCACTCCCCGGTTTGCCGTTGCCGTCCCCGCAGCGAGCCACCAGCCGGGGCTGGCCGGGGGCGGCTGGGAGGAGGCGGACAGCGGGCACAGCTCGCAGGACTCCTCGCAGGACAACGGTGACCTGAGCCGAGCCTCCGACTCCTACAGCAAGTCTGGCAGCGACAGCCACTCCGGGGCCAGCAGGGACCTGGCAAACGTGGCCGAGAGGTGAGAATGGGGGCCTGGGGGGAGGGAGGGGGAGCTCCCCTTCCCCCGTATCCTTCCGGGGTGGCTCCGTCCTCTGCGCGGCGCCCTCTTTTCCCGTACCGCGGCTCTGCCGGGCTGTGTTCCCCTCGGGCTCTGTCCCCACCGAGCCGCGATCCCGTTCTCCCCGTGCAGGGCGGACGCTGACAGCCTGGGCGACTGCCTGCGGGAGGTGAGCCTGGTGGCGGCGCTGACCCAGGGCGCCCGGGTCTTCCTGAGCAGGGAGGAGGCGCAGCACTTCCTCAAGGAGTAAGTGCCCCAAACGGGTGCTCCCCACGAGCACGGGGGGACGTGGTGGGCCGGGGGCTTGTGGGGGCTGCGTGAGCCCCGCTCCCTCGGCCAGGGGGGCTCCCAGGGGGTGACCCTTGCCCCTGCGCTAGGTGCGGGCTCCTGAACTGCGAGGTGGTGCTGGAGCTGCTCAGCCGGGCCCTGCAGGACCCCAGTGACAGCGTCCGCATGGTGAGTGTGCCTGCGCTGCTTGCGCCAGCCCCAAGGGGCCGCAGGAGCAGGGGAAGGAGCTCGCTCCCCCCCCGGGGGGGGGTTCAGTGCCCGCCCGGCTCAGCTCCCTCCCCCCCGCAGCGGTCCATGTGCGCCATCTCGTCCCTCATGTGCTCCGACCTGCTGGCCCTGGACCAGATCTTCGCCGTGACGCAGCAGCACCTGCAGCAGCTCAGCCAAGGCAGCCCGGGCCCTGTGGCCAACCGAGCCACCAAGGTGACCGCCGGGACTCCCCCGTGGCCCCTTCCCGGCGCGCGGTGCTCCCGGGGACCGGTCTGCCCGTCCCTAGCAGCACCCCTCGCTGCCAGCCCCTTGGGGGCGGTTCTGGGTGTCGCAGGCGGGCAGGAATTGTTTGCCCGCTCCGTGCCGCTGCCCCAGGAGCTCAGCGCCCTGTCCCGGCTCTTCCTCCCAGCTCCTGCGGCAGTTCGAGGCTCTGTGCAGAGGCCGCTCGTCCCCAAAGAGCTCTCACGCGTCCTCCGTCCTCGCCGAAGCCTCGTCCCCGTGCGCTGCAGACCTGCTGACGGACGTCCCCCCCCTGCCCAGCGAGGGCATCCTCCAGCCCCTGAGCGCCGCCCCGCTCCCCGCTGCTTCTCCGGCCTCCGGGGGAGAGCCCCGGCTGGAAATGGAGCCCCGGGGGCAGCCCGGCCCCACGGCAGCAGCCAGCCCGCGCGAGCAGGAGGCAGCAAGCAGACTGCATGGGGACATGTCCGCCGCGGCTGCTCCCCCCCGCAGCCTGTCCCTCTTTGCCGGCATGGAGCTGGTGGCGCGGCCGGGCACGGTGCTCGCCCCGCTCTCTCCCCCCGCGGAGCCGCGGACGCTGCCCCAGCCCGAGGACGGGGCTGGTCCCGGTCAGAGCGAGGCCGAGGGCGGCCGGGAGCCTTCTGCCTTCTCCTTCCTCAACGTGTAGCTGCTGTGACGCCCGGCCCTGGGCAGCCCCGCAGCTCCTCCACGCTGTCGGGGGCTGCTGGGGGAGGCGCGTGCCTTGGCTCCCCCCCGGCACCGGGGGGGGAAATAAAGGAGCAGCCCTGCAGGGGCGAGCGAAACGGGGCTTCGGCAGGGACCTGCGGGCGGCCGAGGGGAGATGGGGGTTGTGCCAGGGGCTGGTGCCAGAGCTCAATGATTTGGTCGCGTCCCTCCTGTCCTTTTTTGTGCCCCGCGGGGCGAGCGACGTCCGGGCACCGTGGGGCCGGGAGCCGGGCTGCGGGCAACTGTGGCTCCCCGTTGGCCTGGGGCCGGTGGGAGGGTGGGGCTGGGGCACCGGGCTGAGCTCCGCGAGGGGCTGCGGGCCACGGGGCTGCCTTGGGGTTCTCCGCCCGGCCGCGCTGGGGCCAAGCGGCCGCCGGTAACCCCCGGGCAGCGGCGGGCACCGGGCGGCGCGTGGACTCGAACCCGCGGTTCTCCGAACCCAGGCTCCGCCCACCTGGCCACGTGACCACGCCCCCTGGCCGCCAGGCCACGCCTCCCTCTCGCCCCCGCCCCCTTAGCGCCTCCACCAACCCCGCTCCCCGCCCCTCCCCTCCCCTGACCGGCAGCCTCCTCAGCCAATGGGACGGCCGCCGCCCGCCTGGCGCCCACCAATGGCGGCGGGGGGGCGGGGCTCCGGGGCGGTGCGGGGCTGCGGCGGCGGAGGCCCGGCCGGGTGAGGGGCGGCCCCGCGGTGGGGGGGGGCCGGGGGGGGCTCGGCCGCGGGCACGGGGCGGGGGAGGCGGCCCCGAGGGATGGGGCCTTAGGGGGGGCCGAGGGGGGGCCCCTCTGGGTCCTTTTTGGGTCCGCGCTGGGTTCAATTCGGGTTCGCAATGGGATCCCGCAGGGTCTGCGCTGGGTCTCCCTTGGGACCCCTTTAGGGTCCGCGTTGGGTCCCCTCTGGGTCCCCTTTGGGTCCGTGCCGGGTCTCCTTTGGGTTCTTTTTGGGTCCCTTTAGGGTCCGCGTTGGGTCCCCTCTGGGTCCCTTTTGGGTCCATGCTGGGTTTCCCTTGGGACCCCTTTGGGTCCGCACTGGGTCTCCTTTGGGACCCCATTAAGGTCCGCATTGGGTCCCTCTGGGACTCTTTTGGGTCCATGGCGGGTTTGTGTTGTGTCCTCTTTGGGTCCACACTGGGTCCCCTCTGGGTCTCCTCTGGGGATGCACTGGGTTCACACCACGATCCACCTAGGGTCTGTGTTGGGTTTGAGTTGGGGCCCCTTTGGGGCCCCTTTGGGATCACATTGGGTCTGTACTGGGTCTCCCTGGGGTCCTTTTTGGGTCCATGCTGGGTTTGAGTTGGGTTCGCAATGGGACCCCTTTGGGTCCACACTGGGTCTCCCTTGGGATCCCTTTAGGGTCCGCGTTGGGTCCCTTCTGGATCCCCTTTGGGTCTATGGTGGGTTCACGATGGGTCCCCTTTTGGGTCTGCGCTGGGTTCGCACCGCGATCCACATCGGGTCTGTGTTGGGTTTGAGCTGGGGCCACTTTGGGATCACATTGGCTCTGTTTTGGGTCCCCCTCGGATCCCCTTTGGGTCTGCGTTTGGGTCCCCTTTGGGTCCACGTTGGGTTTGCGCTGCAATCCACATTGGGTCCGTGTTGGGTCCACATTGGCTCCCCTTTGGGTCTCCCTTGGGTCCCCTTTGGGCTCGCGTTGGGATCGTGCTGCGATCCACCTCCTCGGCACCCATCTGCCCTCTCCCCGCGCAGGATGAGGAGCGCCCGGAGCAGCTCCTCGTGCCGCGGCGCCGGCTGCGGCGGCGTGGCCGTGGACCTGAGCCTGACGGGGCTGCCCGTGCCCGTGGTGCGGCGCCCGAGCAGCGCCTCCCCCGCCAAGCACGTCGGTCGCTCCCTCTCTGTCATCGCCGACGGCAAGCCGAAGAGGAACGCCCTGGTGGGTGCTGCGGGGGGAGCGCTGGGGTGCTCCTGCGCCCTCCTGCCCGGTGTCTGAGCCCCCGAGGGGCTGCCGGGGCTGGGTGGGGGTCCCAGGGGGCTTCGCGTACCCCCCCTGCCTTGCCCCCTGCTCTCTTCGGGATGAGCAGAGCCGCTGCGGGATCTGGGCGCTGCGGCGCCGTGCTCCCAAACCTCATCCCCTGCGAGCTCCTGCTCGCTGGGTCCCTTCTCGGCTCTTCCACGTGCCTGAGGGCAGGCAGCGAGGGCAGGCAGCGTTGGGCCTCCCCGGCCCTTCATCTCCCTTCGGTGCTTTCCCTCTGGGAAGTTTTGGGGTCCCGGGGTCTCCTGCCGGGTGCTCCCAGCACCGTGCCTCGTGGAGCTCCCTCTGCTCGCGGCCGGCAGGCGCTGGGGCGTCCCGGTGTCTCACAGCGGGGCTGGTTTTAACTGCGCTGGCGTTGGCAGGGAGCCCCAGGTCCTTCCAGCAGCACGGGATCTTTGTGCTTTCTGCTGAGTAATCCCCGCTGCCTCGGCAGCTTCCCTCGCGCTCGTTCCCTGCTCCGGGCATCCCAGCCCTGCCCTTGCGAAACCTCCGCTGAGCTGAGCTGAGCTTTCTCCCCTGCAGGAGGATGCGGGCTCCCGGGCCATCAACAACCTCCGGAGGTCCAACAGCACCACCCAGGTCGCCCAGCGGGCGAGCAGCGGGCGCAGGTACGGCTCCCCCGGCACCGCGCCGGGATGGGACCGCGAGGAACCCCCCGCGCCGCGCGCCCTCCCCTGCCCCACGGGGACAGCGGGGCCTGCCGGAGCTGGGCATTAGGAAGTTCTGTCCGACACACGGGGCTACGGCTGGGCTTCGGAAAGGCACAGTGCGGTTTTTTTGCAGGGGAGGGCACGTGGGTGGCGTTTGGGGAAATGAGGACAGGACCCTCCGCTTAGAACAGCCCCTCGTGGGCCCGCCAGGCTGTGTTAGGAGACAAAACGTCTCCTTCCGTCTCCAGGGATCTCCTGGAGGCTGCCTTTGAGCTCTGACCTTCAGTTCTTGCTGCCCTTACTGCGCTCTGTTCACACACGTCCTACAGAAGCGCAAGGCTCTCTGTAACAAACCCTTCCTAGATTCCTGACCGTGTAACGATTCTCTGCCCCTTTTCTCCCCTGGGGCCGGACAAGAGGCACCGGGCGTGCTGCGGCTTCGTCAGGCCCCTGCCGCGCTGCTGCCGCTGCTCTGCCGAGATCAGAGCCGCCTGCTGGGGCGCTGCACCCCGAGCGGGACGGGAACCCCGCTCCTGCTGCCTCGTCGCCGTTTGTCAGCTCGGCGTTAACCCCAGCGCGCGCATCCTTCTCTCTGCCTTCCCTGGGCTGCAGCTCGGAGCAGACGGGAGACTTCCTGGCCTTCTTCGAGAGCAGTTCTGGTGGGAGAAAGAAAGCGGCGACCCTGAGCACGGCCTCGCCGGAGCAGAAAACCACGTGGAACGTCCTGGTGAGGGCAGGGCTCGGCGGGGACGCGGGGGAGCCGGCTCCTCGTGCGAGGAGCCGGGAGTTTGGTGGCTGGGCGGGGGGTTTCTCCTCGAGCCAGGGCGCGGTGGTGCCGCTCATCCTCAGCCTGCAGCCAAGCTGGCGTGGCGTGAACGTCCCCTGGCCTGCCGTGGCCGTGTGTTGCTGCCCCTAGCCCAGGGGTTTTGGCCACCGGCTCCACGCTCCTGGCTTCCGACGGAGGCAGGCAGCGGTGCGGGCAAAGCCCTGCAGGGCTGCGGGGCAGAAACCTCTGTGGTGCGGGGCAGAAATCGGCTCCGCAGGAGGGACAGGGCGTGGGGGAGGCTGGGTCGGTGCCGTCTGACCCTGGTATTTGGCCCCACGCAGGACGATCAGCCGCGAGCGTTCCCGGGCCCATCGGGCTCCTGCGCCGCCGAGCCGCCGGCGGGCATGAGGAAGAAGGAAGCGGCCGTGCTGCTGGCGGCCAACTTCACCGCCAACAACAGGTAAGGGGGCAGCCCCCCCCCACCCCCCGGGAGCCCGCAGGGCTGGTGCTGGCAGGAAACCAACTGAAAATACCCAGGCACGAGAGGTGGGGCTGGGGCTGGGCCGATGGCAGCGTGCCGGCGCGGCTGGGCGTTCGGGGGAGGCTGGTTCGGGTCTGGGAGAGGCCAGGAAAGGGAGCACTAAGGGGTGACAACCTCAGGGCCAGGAGTTTGAGCGCGACCAGCGGGCTGTTGGGTCTGCTCGGGCTGTGTCTGTCTGTCTGTCTGCCGGTCTGTGTGTCTGGCACCGGCCCCAAGGAGCCAGCTCGGGTCTGGGGGTCCTGGCAAGGCCTCCCCTGCTCCTTGCCCTGAGGGGTGCCCGAGGCACCGCGGCCGGGTGGCAGCCACCACGCAGAGGGGGAGTGCAGGGCATGTGCTGTCCCCGTGGATCCGGCAAGCCCTGACGGGTTGTCATCCCTCTGCAAAAAAAAAAAGGAGCAACAAGGGCGCGATGGGGAACTGCGTCACCACCATGGTGCACAACAACTACACCGCCGACAGGGGCCCCGCGCCCAAAAGCTCCAACCAGGCGCCCAGCTCCCTCAAGTAAGTGCTGGGGAGGACCCGGCCCGGGGGCTGCGCTGCCCCCAGGTCGGTGCTGGGCCCCCCCTGCGTGCCGTGCAGGCGTGGGGCAGGGCAGGCTGGAGCCCCAGGGCTTTATTTTCTGCCCTAGCAACGTCGTCAAAGCCACCGCGAACGAGGACGGCGAAAGCAGCAGCAGCTTGGTGAAGTCTCAGAAGAATTTCTCCAGCAACAACATCACGGCCCGCAACAACAACGGCGGCCTGCCCCGCAGGAAGGAGGTGACCGAGGAGGAGGCAGAGAGGTGAGGCGGCGCGGGAGGCTGAGGGAAAGGGGCAGGAGCAGGGCGTGGGGCTGAGCGCGGGCCGGGCCGTGTCCCGTGGGGCTCCGGGTTCAGAAAGGGCCGAGGCAGCCGCTGAGGGGTTGTGTTTGGCTTTCCCTGCCCCCGACTCAGCTCTGCGCTCCCGAGTTGTGGTCAGAGGAACGAGTCCTCCCCCGAAATGGCCTTGCCGAGCCAGGGAGCGAGGCTGGGGGTGCCGTCGTGGCCGTGCTGCGGCTGTGTGGTGGTGCCGGGGGGGGTCGGGGGGCCACGGGGCTGACGCTGCCTCCCTTTTTGCAGGTTCATCCAGCAGGTGAACCTCGCCGCCGTGACCATCCAGCGCTGGTACCGACGCCACTCGCAGCGGCACAAGGCAGGAGCAGCGGCTCTGGGGCGCCTGCTGGCTTCCAGGCGGGAGGTTTGTCCCCGGGGCTGTGGCACAAACCCCGCTGGGGTGCCCCCGCCCTGCTGACGGGCACCGTGCGTTCCCGGAGCCCGCAGACCTGCCAGCCGGGACCCGAGCTGTCGGAGCTGGGGGCTCTGCCCTTCGCAGCGGGGTGGGGAGGGTCCTGGCCCCGTCCCCCAGTGCAGTGGGCAGCGCTGCTGGGGTGCCAGAGGGATCCGGGAGCCCTGCAGCCTGTCCCTTCCCTCCCCTCTGGCTGCAGGCCGTTGGCGGCAGCGGCACAAATCCTGCTGAATTCTCCCCATCCCAGACGCCCTCGTGGTCAGAGGAGGGAAAACCCTCCCTCGGCTCGCTGCAGAGCCGCGACGGTCGGCTCCTTGGAGAGCGCCGTGGCATCTGCAGCTATTTGTGGTGCTTTGCGTTTAATTATTTATCCAAACAACAGCGAGCGCCGCGGCTCTTGGCATGTGAGCTTCTATTTTTAAGCCTCGTCTCCTTGGTGGTTTCAGCCCCGGATGACTGATGGTTGCATTTAGTGCCCCGAGAAAATGAGCAGAGCTTTCCCGACGGCTCTTTACCTGCGGGAGGGGATGGCCGGGGGTGCAGCAAGCCGGGGTGGGGGGCGCTTGGGGTGCCTCGTTCCCCACTTCTCTGCCGCGGGCGGTGGGCGCGGGGAGCTCTCGCTCAGCCTTGACCTTTTTTCCTGGCAGGAAAGGCAGCGGCGGACGGAGGAGGGGAACATCCTGGGCTTGCAGGAGCGGAGGGACGAGGACCGCAGGAAGATCCGAGAGGAGAAGGCGCGCCTGGCGCGGCGTGCTGCCATCCAGGTAGGGACGGGGCCCGGGCGCCGTGCCTGCCCCTGGCCACTTGGCTGCCCGGCTCCGGGAGGCAGTGGCAGCTCCGGGAGGCAGTGGCAGGGCCGCTCTGCCTCTCGGGGGGCTTTCCACGAAGAGGAATTTGAGCGAGCCTTGGAAACGGAGTGCTCCCCGTGGAGACGGAGGTGCCACAGAGCAGTTTGCCTTTGTGCTCCTGCCAAGGCTTGGCAGCTCCTCCGGAGCTGGTTTCGAGCTAGTTCTCGGGGAAAGGGCGACTGGGAACTGGGAAACTGCAGCTCCTCATCACAGCCAGGGACGGGACTGGTCCCAGGAGGGGACAGGGCCCAGGTCCCCGCAGGGTGGCTGCATGCCCCTCTGTGCCCGCGGGCCGTGCCTCCAGGAGGCACCTCACCGCCCCTGCCACGCTGCTGCAGCTCCTTGGGGCAGGATGGGTGCTCCTGGGGCCAAGCTGAGGGGCTGGGCCTGTGGTGGAGGACGGGGAGTTGCGTGCTGGCTTGCAATGTAGTGGAAAGGGTTTTTAAGAGCCCCAGTTTCTCTTTGGCCCAAATGGAGTCATGTTTCAGCGGGGGTGCTGGCGGGAGGCACGGCACCGAACAGCTGGAGGAGGGTGGCGAAACGCTGCAGCAGCCTCGTAAACGTGCATGTCCCTGGAGTGATTTCCCAGAACTCTCCCAAGGCAGCCCCCACCCCGGGCACGGCGGTGTCCCCCTGCTGTATGGTGCTTGGCCCTCAAGCTGTGAGCCGCAGCACTGTGCCGGGCCGGTGCGCAGCCCTTGTGTGCGCGCAGAGCTGGTGGGACCCGGCCACCACGGCCCCCTGCTCACCGCAGCAGAGCAGAGCTGTTGGCCCTGCGCTTCCCCTTCCTCGGAGCAGGGTCGTCCCGGTTAGCCCTGCAGCGGCTGAGCGTGCCTCGATGCTGCCTCCGGGGCCTGTTTTCGCCCTCGGAGCAGCACAGACACACTCAGTGCGCGCCGACGGCTTCTCCACCCTACAGGAGCTGCACCAGAAGAGGGCCCAAAAGGCTCCCGACGCGAAGTGCTCGGCGGAAGAGGAGCTTGCGCTGGTGAAGGAGAGCAGAAGGGTAGCAAAGAAAAAGCCTGCCAAGCCTGCTGCTGCAAGGAACGGCAGCCCAGCCAGCGGCGGCCTCAAAGCCAACAACGCTGGTGCGTCCCCCTGCGGGTCCCCCCTGCGCCTGCAGCGGCGTGGGCCGGGGGCAGGAGGGTGGTGGAGGGCGGCTCTCACCCCGGGGAGCGGGTTGCTGCGAGCAGGTGAGAGCGGTCTGGTCCCCGCAGATGCCAATTTCCGCGCCGTAGCTGCAGAGCCAGAAGCAAGCGGCCCTGCAGGGCTCAGCTCCGTGCCCTCGCAGGATCAGGGGGCAGAGGACAAGCCGCAGGTGGGTCTGGCGTCGGTTCGAGGTGCTGCCGGCACCAGATTTTCTGCTGGGGTGGCTTTGGAGCTTGGGTTCGTTTTTCTGGAGACCGGGCAAGCTGTTTTACTGCAAGGTGCGTCTTCCTCTCCTCTAGGATGTGAGCTCCAGGGAGACGGGAGGCGAGGACCTGGAGACCGTGGTGACGGCCGTCAGCAGGGCTCAGTCCAAGGTCACCCTCACCGAGCTGCTGGACACCCTCAGGCTGCTGGAGGAAGAGCCAGAGCTGCTGCCCCCCCCGAAGCTCTTCAAGAAGGACAAATACGCCTGGATAGATGGGGTGAGCAGAGCGAGAGCCTGGTGAAGGCAGGGCCCCCCTGCGGGCTGCCTCCTTCCGGGGCTCGCTGGGTTGTGGAGGGCAAGAAAAGGCTGAGGAGCTGCTTCCCTGCCCCTGGGAACGCCAGAGGAGGCAGCGGAGGAGTTGGGTGCAGCTGGGGCATCCCCGTGGAGGAGCAAAACCGCGTGAGGGCTGAGCACAGAGGATGAGGCTGCCTACCGGGGTGCACCGGGGGGACCGGGAGCAGTCGGCACCAGCCTGGGCACCACTGGGGCTCGCCGCCCTCCTCAGCAGCTCCGTCTGCCCAGCAGGAGCCCAGCTCCAACTCCCTGACCGCTGACAACTTGGAGAAGTTCGGGAAGCTGAACCATTCCCCCGGGGTCCCTGAGGACGGGGCGCTGCTCTCAGAGGCCAAACTCCAAAGCATCATCAGCTTCCTGGACGAGATGGAGAAGTCCGAGCAGGAGAGGCCCCGCTCCGCCGCCTCGGCCACGCAGCGGGAGGTGGGCGCTGAGCACCTTGTGCTGCCGGGGTGCTGAGACCTCTCCCCCCTGCTCCAGGGCCCAGGTGGCCTCCAGCTCCTCTTACTCCTTTTTTTTTTTAATTTATTTTTCTTTCCCCACGTCCCAGGGGCTCCTCTCTGAGGAGGAGCTGGCGCACTTGGAGCAGGCGTCGGCTGTTGCCACGGAGGTGACGAGCTCCATCGTGAGGCTGAAGCTGGAAGTGGAGGAGAAGAAGCGGGCCATCAGCCTGCTGCAGACAGCGCTGGTGGGTGGCTCAGCTTCTCCTGCTTGCTGGGGAGCGAAGGAGAAGAGCCCTCAGCACCCGCTCCTTGGAGCAGAGGCTTTGGAGCGCAGGATCGCGGCAGTGCAGATTGGGCTTCCCATCCGTGCTCCGGCAGGGCCAAGTCCCGCGGTGCTCCCAGAGCCGTCGGGGGAGCCGGAGGGCCGGGGGGTGCTGGGTCACGCAGCGCTCTCAGTTGCTGTTAGCAGGGGAAGGATCCTCGAGGTCCTTCCCCTCCGTTGTGGGCTTTCTCTCAGCTTTCTCCTCGCTGCCTCGTGGTTTGAAAACCGCCTCGGCAGGCGCCCAGCCAGTGCTCAGCGCAGAGCTGTGCTAAATCCTTTCCCTTCCTCCGTCGCTGGGGGTTTGGGCGGCCCTGCTGACGGCGGGGCAGGAGCTTTGGGGACCAGGGGCTTGGGTTGAGGTGTTCTGGGTGATCTGACCCAACAGCGCTTTCCGTTTTTGATCCATCATGTTCGATCTCCTGTACGTGGGCTGGGCTGGTGTGACTTCTCACCTCACGTCGCCGTTTCTTTCCTGCACCTACAAGGCCCAGCAGAGGGAACTGACTGTCCGGCACGTCAAACAGACCGAGAAGGAGCTCGGCCACCAGCTGAGGCTGCAGAGGGAGCAGTACGAGGCGGCCATACAGCGGCACCTGGCCTTCATCGACCAGGTGGGGCATCGCTGGTGCTCCTGCAGCGAGAAGGCCGAGGGCCGGGCTGGAGGCGGCTGCGCCCTCCTGGCTGCCTCACGTCCTTCCCTTTCCCCCCCCCCCAGCTCATTGAGGATAAGAAGGTGCTGAGCGAGAGGTGTGAGGCTGTGGTAGCCGAGCTGAAGCAGGTGGACCAGAAGTACAGCAAGAAGATCAGCCAGATGCAGGAGCAGCACGAGCTGGTGAGGGACGGGGCCGGCGGGGTGCGGGGAGCTGACTTGGAACCCCGGGGGGCTCACCTGGGGCCTCTGCCCCGGGCACTTTGGTCTCGCCTCGGGGAGCCCCAGCCGCTTGTTTTCTGGGGAGCCGGGCACAGTAAATTCGTGTCACCCCCAGAGGTTTGCCCTGCCTGTGTGGGAGGCCCCCTCCCAGTCACACCAGCAGGTGCTTTCCCAAGGGTTTTGCTTTCCCCCCGTGCTGGAGGTCTGCAGGCAGCAGCAGCCCCATCCTGCAAGGGGCTGGGGGCACTGGGAGAGTGTGTAACTGGTGCTGTGGTGGGGCAGCGTGCTGTGTGTGGCTGGGGTCATCGGCTCCCGCCTTGCTTTTCTGCAGCTGGGCTCCCAGGCTAGCGAGGGATCTCTTCCCTGGCTTCTCTCTGACGTGTTCCCATTTGCTTCCAACCAGGAGATCAAGAAGCTGAAGGAACTGATGAGCGCAACAGAGAAAATCCGGCGGGAGAAGTGGATTGATGAGAAAACCAAAAAGATCAAGGAGATCACCGTGAAAGGTACAAAGCCAGTGCACGCCTGCTCTCCCCTTTCCTTACCAGCCTGTCCTTGCCGAGTCAACTCTCGCAGCTTCCCCACCAGCTGGCCGGGGCCGGGGGCACCTGCGCTGGCCCCAAATCCGCTGGCTTCGCCCCCGGCCAGCCCCGAGGCTGCGCTAACCGTCCTCCCCCGCCGCCCCAGGCCTGGAGCCGGAGATCCAGAAGCTGATCGCCAAGCACAGGCAGGACATACGGAAGCTGAAGATGCTGCACGAGGCCGAGCTGCTGCAGTCGGACGAGCGGGCGGCCCAGCAGTACTGCCGGCAGGCCGAGGAGCTGCGGAGCCTGCTGCTGCGCGAGAAGGAGGAGCAGGGCCAGCGGGAGAGGGAGCTGGCCCGGCAGCGGTACGCGCGCCACGGCACGGGGGTGGTGGCCAGAACCGGTGTTTGGGCGGATTGCTGGTGTTAACGGGTTAGCAGCAATTAACATCCACGTGGAACGGCCCCGTGCGAGGTGTCGCTGAGCCAGGGGCGTCCTCCCGAGCTGCAGCAGCGCCCAGCTTGGCTGCACGAGGGGTGGGAAGGGGCAGGGCGCAGGGAAAGCCGTGCGGCGCTGCGCTGCCCTGCTCCAGAGCACCGGGGAAGGAGCGCTCCGAGCCTGGCAGCTCCCTGAGGCCGGTCCCCCCCACCCCCAGGTGTGAGAAGCAGCTGGAGCAGGAGGAGCAGGCGCTGCAGCAGCAGCGGCGCCGGCTCTACGCGGAGGTCGCCGAGGAGAAGGAGAGGCTCAGCCAGCAAGCGGCCAGGTGAGAGCAGCACCACCGGCAGCCCCGCGCCTGGAAGCCCCGGGGCTGGTCGCCCTCGGCTGGTCGCCCTCGTTGAGGCTCCCTCGGGGTGCTGCGAGCTGCGCTGTGTCCGTGGGCAGGCAGAGAGCGGAGGCGGAGGAGCTGCGGAGGCAGCTGGAGGCGAGCAGCTCGGCCGTCACCGCCGCGCTCAAGGAGGAGTACGCGAAGGAGAAGGAGGAGCGGGAGAGGCGGCATCAGGTCTGTCGCTGCTCTCCCGCCCCGACACCACTGGGGTGAGCGAGGCGCTGCCTGCTGGCACTGCTGAGCACCCTGGAGGCAGCACCGGAGGCGAGCAGTTCTCTGGTCTCTCTGCAGGCAGAAGTGAAGGCGCTGAAGGAGCGACTGGAGATGGAGAAGCAGGCCTGGGAGGCAAACTACGTGAAGAAGGAGGTAAGGCAATGGGCTGCTCTCCTCGGAAGGTGCTGCCGTTGAGCTCCGAGAGGGCTTGAAGCGGCATTTGGCATCTTTGTCGCCGTCCCCAGGAAGCCTGGCTGCTCTCCCGGGAGCGGGAGCTGAGGGAGGAGGTGAGGAAGGAGAGAGACAAGGAGATCGAGCTGGTGATCCAGCGCCTGGAGGCTGACATGTCCTCCGCCAAGGAGGAGTGCGAGAGGGCGGCGGAGAACAGGTGGGGAGGGAGACGTGAGCCCGCTGAGTCCTCGATCCCAGTTCTCTTTTCCCTTGGCCTCGTGCCTCCCACACGAGCTCCAGACACGCTGTGGGGCTGTGCTGCCCAGGCACCACCTGCGTGGCCTCCTGAGCCACCTCTGCATGTATCCTGCCCCTGCCTGCTGCGTGTGCGAGGGCACGGGGAGCGTGCACGGCGTTGTGCAGAGCGCTGCAGCTCGCAGATGCCCGCAGCACGAGCTCGGGACGGAGCAGCTGGCGGGGACAAACGTCCTCCCCTCCCCTGGCACGCCGCAGGGTGTGCGCCCCTGCTCGCCCCAGCTGGTGAGGCATCCCTGGGGATGTCGGAGCGATGTGGCAGGGGGCAGCCTTCCCCTAGGCAAACATCTGGACTTGTGGCAGAGTGGCAGTGAAACCACTCTGAACACGGCCAGAAAACATCCTGCACCTCCCGTGGGGCCGATCCTGCGCCGGCTGCGGTGTCGTGGTCGCTGCTGCAGCCTGGAGGGGGCTGGGGATGCTCCCGGTGGGGCTGCAGCGCCAGGCTGAGCTCTCTGTCCTCTCCTCCAGGATTAAGAGGATCCGGGACAAGTACGAGGTGGAGCTGCAGGAGCTGGAGAGGTCGGAGCGGAAGCTGCAGGAGCGCTGCAACGAGCTGAAGGGGCGGCTGGCTGAGCTGGAGGGGGAGAGCATCCGCCTGCAGGGCCTGCTGAAGCACAGGGAGCAGGAGGTGGAGGAGATACGGAAGGTGAGCGGAGAGCACAACCGGGGGCTCCTGCTCCGGCGCCCCGGCGTCATCCCGGGCCTCCAGCACCCCGGGGTCACCCCTCTGGCCCCCCGCAGGTGCGGGACCAGCTGGCCCAGGAGCGGAGCAGCCTGGCGGACGTGATCCGGCAGGAGTTCGCCGACAGGCTGGTGGGCACGGAGGAGGAGAACAAGAGGCTGAAGGCGGAGATGGTGGAGATGCGAGCCCGGCAGCGCCTGGAGCTAGACAGGGTGGTGCGGGAGAAGGACAGAGAGCTGGAGGAGGTGCACAGGAGGTGAGGCAGGCTGGCCGGGCTTTGTGGGCTCGCAGCTGGGTGCATGGTGCACCCTGGTTCAGGGTGCGTTGCGAGGAGCTTGTCTGCAGTGCTGCATCCTCGGGCATGGCTTCCCGTCCTGCCGGCACCAAACGGGCAGCGCTCACCCCGGCTGGCTGCCTGCTTTGCCACCACAAATCCTCTGCTCCTTGCGGTGCCTGCTGGGCTCCTCGGTGTCGTCCACTCCCCAGGGTTGCTGCTGCCTTGTGTGCCTGCGGGACAGCGGTGCCGGGCTGCGTGGCTCCTGCCAGGGGAGGCCCGTGGTGTGCAGCTCCGGGTGTGAGCGCCCGAGCACTCTGCACTCTCTGTCCCCTGCTCTGGGCTCTGCTGCGGGCAGCCCGTGCCACGTGTCGCCCTGCCCTGCAGGCTCGCTGCTCTGAAGGGGCCGGGCAGATGATCCCCGGGAGCGCCCCAGCGCCGCAGGCTGCCGGCTGCACGGCACCCAGGCACCGGGCTCGCAGCGGGCAGGGGCTGCGCTCGCCTCTCCAGCAGGGCTCTGGCACCGCGGGGCTGTGCTGCGGGGGGGCTCAGCACCAGCAGGAGCCGGCGCCGGGCTCGGCATCAAGCAGCCAGCACAGTGCTTCCTCGCTTCCCTCCCCGTCCGCCTGCGGGGGAGGAATTTTATCTCGCTGGGAAGGCATCGCCTGCTGCAGGCGCGCTTTCCGTGTGGGGCCGAGCGCTGTGCCGGCTGCCCTGGCGGTACATCCAGACCCGTCCCTGCTGCCAGTGCCTGCACGGAGGTGTTTGCCTCCAGCCGCAGTGGGAGAGTTTTGCATCGGCACGTGAAGCTCAGCGGCTTTCCCAGAGCCAGCCGAGCGATTCCCATTCCCTCTGAGTCACACCTCGAGTGTCAGCTAGCGGGGTTCCCCTTCGCCTTCAGTCCCTTGCGTACAGCCTGGCAAAATGGGGAAGGTCTGGTGCTCTGAGAGCCGTGGGAGTGTCTGGCCATGAGGCAGCGACCGTGGGTGTGGGAAACAGGAATATACGTCCCTGTGACCTTGTTAATTCAGTCTGGTGAGGCTGATGTCCCCTTCTTCCTGCAGAGGCCTCGATGCAAACTACGTAACGCTCCCCAAATGAATGAAGGCATTTATAGGATGCCCTGGCACCCCAAGCCCTGCTCCGGGCTTGCCGCAGCATTGCTGGGGGGGGGATGCAGAGGAGAGGGGCTGCGCATCCTCGGGCTGCCTTGAGCTGTGCCGAAATCACCGCCCTGAGGCCCGGGGCAAGCCGGGTGCTGGGGCTGGGCGCCTGGAACCGGGCTCAGCCCCTCTCCGTCCTCCTGCTCAGGGTGAAGACGGCCGTGGCGAGGAAGGAGGAGAACGTGAGCAGCCTTCGGAAGCAGTACGAGGTGAGCGAGGGGGGGCTGCGGTGGGCTGCCCCTGCCCTGCTGCTGCAGCCCTTCCCCGGGCACAGCTCACCGTCCCCGCGTGCTCTTGCAGGCGGCGGTGCAGAGAGCCGACCACCTGGAGGCCCTCCTGGAGCAGCAGCGCCAGCAGCTGCTGGCAGCCAAATAACGCCCGGGGCGCTCGGCGGGCACCCACCCCCAGGATTTTATTTTTTATTTTTTTACGCGTCAGCAATGCTCAGCTTTCTGTTACGTTTTACCAGTAAAAGCTGTGCTGGTTTCTACAGCCGTTTCTGTTTGATTTGTGGCCGGGGGGGGGGGGGGGGGGGGCAGAGGGAAGCCTCGGTGCTATTGGCACCCTTGGCTTTTTTTTTTTAATTTATTCTTCACTGATGCGTTTGTCCCTCCCCTGCGGGGTGGCGTCGGGGCAGGAGCTGCGTTCGCTCACGGTCCTGGGTCCTGAGCCTCGTGGTTGGAGCTGCGGGGCTGAGCCACGGAGGCAGGGCTGGGGGAGAGGAGCCCCTTCTGTGCGGCAGGAGCTCAGCACCTCTGCTGTTCCCACCTGGCTGCGACCGGGCCGGGTTGGGGCACGGCTGGAGGGTGGAGGCCACACAGTGCAGCGCACGCGGGTGTGGGTCTGGCTGTGCCTGGCTCCCTTCTCTGCACCTTGTTTTTGTTTTTAAAATGAAATACCGGGGGGGACGCGATGGGAAGAGAAGCTGAGCTGATGGGGGGAGGTGGTGCCGGGGCAGGATGTGATCCCACAGCCCCTGCTACCTGCAAATCTCTCAGCACCCCCCGACAGCAACGGGAAACGCCCGGACCGAGCCCGGGGCATCTGTTTCCTCCCGGCAGGGCGTGCGTGACGGCTGCGTGCAGGCTTTGCTCCCCGAGGAGGCCGGGGCTCGGCGCTCGGGGCCGGCAGAGGTTTTGTCCTCGGAGTCCCCGGGGCGTTTCTCATCCGTCCTGCCAGCCCCTGCGCCCCGCTGCGGCTTTGTGCCACGGGGTCGGTGCTCACACCGGTGGGGCCGGGTGGGCTGGGACGTCCCACAGCCTTGCCGCCGGGACCCTGTCCTCCCGGGGGGCTGCCAGGGGTGGGGGGGGTCCTGGCCCTGCTGCGGGGCTGGGGGGGTACACGCAGGGAGCCGTGGAGGTGCTCAGCTGCTTTCTGTGGATCCTGATCTGCTCCCGGCCGCAGCCTGCTGAGAGCTGGGGCGGGGGGCACAAGGCGGGGGGGGTCCCAGCCCCCCAGGGTCCGGTGCTTGCCGGCTGAGGCTGCCTCACCTGCCGTAAAATATTCCATTTTGTGAGGCAAGTGGCCATAACGTGCAGGTGGGCCGAGCGATCCTGCAGCAGCCCCTTTCCCTCTCCCCCCGTTTTGGTGCTGGTGCTTTTTGGTGCTGGTGTTAGCGGATGCCGGGTGGCCGCGGTGCGGTGACACCCGTCGGGGAGCGAAGGCGTCGCTGGTAGCAGCAGGCAGCCGCACGCCCCGAGTGGGACCTGCACCGGGACCGCTGCTGGGGGGCAAAACCCGCGCTGCCCCGGTGGCCGGGGGCACCTCCACCACCCGCTTCCTCTGAGGACCGAGCGGCTCCCGACCCAACGCCTGCGGCTGGAGGACGGTCGTTGTGTCGGCTGCTGGTGGCTGAGAGTCTGACCCGATCTGCAGAGGGTGCCGGAGGAGCGCACAGCCCCATCCTGCGCGGGGAGACGGCGCCCAGCCTCTGCTTTTGCCGTTGTTGCTTTTCTGACGCCCGCTTCCTGACCCCGCTCCTTTCTTCACCTCCCTTTCGCACGCTTCCGCCCCGGGCCGCCTGCGGCCGTGCCCTGTGCCCCCGCTGCCCCCGTTAGCACGGCTGCGCCCCGGTCCCCAGAGCACCGGCTGGGGCGAGGCCGTGCCCGCGGGAGGCAACGAGGCCGAGCGGCGGGGCCGGGAGCCCGGTGCGGGTCTGGGTGCTGGGGAAAAGCAGCGGGGACGCGGGAGGCCTCGGCAGCTGGGGCCGGCGGTGCCGCTGCTCGGAGGCGCCTGGGAGCGGAGCCGGTGGAGGGGCTGTCCCCTGGTTTCCTGCCCAGCCTCGCGGGCAGCGGCTGCACTTCGTCCCTCCACGTGCGAGCGGAGGTCCTGCGGCCACCTGGAGGAAGCCAGGGGTGAGGAACTGCCCGGAGCCCCGCGCACCGTGGCCGGGTTCTCCTCTCCCCTCTCCGCCAGCAGCCACCATGAGGAGACCCCCGGCACTCGGCTGCTGCCGCGCCGCCCTCGCGCCGTGCCCGGGGCGCTGTGCCCGCGGTGCCGGGCTGGCCCTCGCCCTCCTCGCCCTCCTCGCCCTGCTGCTGCTGCTCCCGGCCGCGCAGCGCAGGCTGGGGCTCGAGCTCTCCAGGTACCGTGGGGCTGGGGGGGTCGTGGTGCTGGGCTGGGGGTGGGTGGTGCGGCTGCCCCCTGGCCTGGGTGGGTTTTTTTTTCCAGAGCCATTTTGCCCTGGGAAATGATTAACCCCGAGTCCATCCCTGTTTGCCCTCTCCACGGGTGCCTGGCTGCAGCTCCCGGCCTTGGCTTGGACCTTGTCCGGCAGGGGCAGCTCCGGCCAGCTCCAACCCCAGCTCCTGCTTTCTGCTTTGCAAGACGGGGGCAGCCAGGGAGGGGGTGTTCATCGCCACCACCGGCCATCGTCACCTCCACGGTGACCCAATGGCACCGGCAGAGCCTCAGCAGCACTTCCTGCGCCTGCCCGGGGCTCCTCCGTTGGTGCTTTCGTGGGCAGGAATGGGGTTGGGGATGGGGCACCCACGTGTCCGCCACCCTGTGTCCCCCCCAGCCGCCTCTCTCCTCCCAGCAGGACCCCCACCCGCCTGCAGGCGCCCAGAGCCCCTACGACAGAGGCCCCAGAGCTGGTGACACGGTCACCGCGCCCGACTCCTGTCCCCAGCCTGCCACCAAGCCTCGGGGACGCGTATGGGCGGGATGAGACCTACCGCAGCTCGGTACGGCGCAGCCCCGGGCGCTGCGGGGCTGGGGCAGGGACAAGGAGACACCTGTGTCCCCCCCCGGCGTGGGGCACCCTGAGCCGCCGTCACAGGCAGGGACTCGTCACCCGTGATTTCAGGAGTGCCCCAGCAGCATCAGGAAGAGGATCGCGGCCACCGAGTTCGGGGCCGCCTTCCTGGCGACCGTCCCGGTGCTGCAGTGGGCGCAGCACGCGCGGGAGGAGGAGTACCGGCGGCTCCGCAGATACGCGGGGGCTCACGGCTGGAAGAACGTCGGCTGGGACGGTGCGGGGGGCTGCGGGGGGCACAGGGGGGGGCCCTGCATGAAGGGGTGGGCACCGCGGGCACCGGGGCTGCGTCCCGGGGGCTGCTGTGCCACGGGGAGGGGGCGCGGGACGCCGGGGTGCGGGGGTCCCCCCGCTGCACCCTCCCCACGCTCACAGCCCTGGGCTGCCCCCAGTCCTGAAGGCGTCCCTGTCCCTCCTCAACACGTCGGCCAGCGGGCTCCTCGCGGACAGCCGGCAGGCGTCGGCGCCCTGCGTGCGCTGCGCCGTGGTGGGCAACGGCGGCATCCTCAACGGGTCCCGCATGGGGCCCGCCATCGACGCCCACCACCACGTCTTCAGGTGAGGGTGCGCGCGGGGGGCACGGCCCGGCCCCGGCTGCGGCAGGGCCAGCGCCTGCCCTCCTCCCCGCTTCTCCGCCAGGGTGAACGGGGCCATCACGGCGGGCTTCGAGAGGGACGTCGGCAACAGGACGTCCTTCTACGTCTTCTCCACCAACACCATGATGAACTCGCTGAGCAGCTACGCCGCGGACGGCTTCAAGCACCCACCCCAGACTCCGGTGAGGGAGCTTGCACCGGGGCGCGAGGACGGGGAGGGGAGAAGCCGCGGGCACGGCACCGCCAGGGCCCCGTTTGTCACCTCCCGGCCTGGGGACGGTGCCAATCTTACCGCGTCCCCTGCAACAGGAGACGCGCTACGTCTTCCTCCCGGACCACGACCGCGACTACCTGCTGCTGCGGGCGGCCCTGACCCGCCAGCGCGTGGATAGGGGCCGGGACAAGGGGGCCTGGTGAGCGGGGACGTGGTGGGCGTGGGGGCTCGGGCGGGGGACAGGCGGGTCCCCTCCGCCCTGTGCCTCTGAGCAGCCGCCGGCACCTCCCTGCAGGCCCCAGGATTACTTCGGTCAGGACCTGCGGGCCGAGAAGTTCAGGATGCTCCACCCGGATTTCATCCGCTACCTCAGGAACCGGTGAGGAGCCCCCGGGGGGATTCCCCCTTCCCACCGCGCAGCGAGGACATCGCGGCGGTGGGCGCAGCCGCCGCGGCGCGGGTCCCTTAGCACGGCTCCTGCTCGCTCCCCCCAGGTTCCTCCGTGCTGACATCTTGGCCACGCCGCTCTGGCCGCTGTACCGGCCCTCCACCGGTGCCGTGATGCTCCTGGCCGCCATCCACACCTGCGACGAGGTGGGCAGCCCGTGCCGGCTCCGCTGCGGTGTCCGTGCCCCACGGCTCAGGACACAGGGCATGTGGCACAGCGCCGTGCCCGCAGCTGCTCCCTCCTGTGGCTCTGCCGTTTTGCACCCATGCGTCCTCCCCACCGTGGTCTCTGCTCGTGCCACCCCTGGAGCAGCCGCGGCACCCCTCACCCCTGCGCCGGGCACCCGGGTCGGGCAGCAGGGTGCTCAGCGCCGTGTCTCGCAGGTGAGCGCCTTCGGGTTCATGACGCCGGGCTACCGGGCGTACTCGGACCACTACTTCGACCGCAGGCACAAGCAGGTGCAGTTCTTCGCCAACCACGACCTGAAGCTGGAGATGCAGCTGTGGCAGCGGCTCCAGCGCAGCGGGCTCCTGCGCCTCTACACCGGCACGGAGGGGCCGTGACGCCTGCGGCCGCCGTGAGCCGTGCCCGTGGTGAGCCGGGCCGGGAGCGCTGCTGGGACCTGAGTGAGAATCTGAGATGCCGGAGGAGGAAACCATCCTCTGCCCTCCTGCGGGCTCCAAGAAGCCCGGGGAGAGCCCCTGGGGCAGGGCTGGGCCCAAGCAAGGCGTGCGATGAGCCTTGCCAGGTCTGCCGGGGTAAATTTTGGGGCATCCTCCGTGTTTCCCCTCCTTGGTCCTGCTACTGGAGCCCCGGGAGCCCCTCACCTCTGCAGCACCCGGTCCCCCCCACCCAGCCTCCGTTTCCCCCCAGCACAGCCACGGAGCTGCCCCCTGGCTCTGCCGGGGAGGGTGAAGCCCCCCAGGAGGACCTGGTGGGCCTGAGCCAGGATCCGGCCATGCCGTGGCTCTGCAGGGGGCTGCTCGGTGCACACGGGGCTCGCGGGGGAATTATTAACGTGTCCTTAAAGTACCATCCACTGCTGGGGCAGCGTTGCTGCCTGGGGCTGGGGATCAGGGGGGTTCCTCCTGTCGCAGCCCTGCCCCCCCGGGGGGGCTGTGCCGTGCCTCTGCCCCAGGGAGGGATTTGCAGCATCCCCTGCAGAGCCCCGGGCCCTCTTTGCTGCCACGGCCCCGGCACTCGGTGGGGATGGCAGCCCCCATCCCCGTCCCCAACCTGTAGCCACGGGTGGGCTCCCGTGCCTGGTCCCCTTGGTGCCCTGCGTGCCCGCCCCGTGCCCGCAGCCCTCCCCGGTGGGCTCGGCCCCCAGCCCGCGCCCAGCCCTGCCCCTCCCCGGCATCACGGAGGCTGGTTTCTAGGCCAGTGCCCGGTTCAGGCATGAATAAACCAGCGGCGTTGCATAACCAGGGATGCAGATTTTCGCCGGATGGCTGCTTGCGCCCCGCTGCTGCATGTTCCCCCCCCACCCCCCCATGCCCAGGGTCCCCGGGAGCAGGGCCAGGGCTGCCGGCTGCGCGGCACGAGCCCTGTCCCCGTCCCCGTCCCTGCCAGGCGGACATAGCGAGGCTGTCACCGGCTCTGCCAAAGCTCCCCAATTAAGGAGCCTCCCCCCCACCCCGCCGTGGATTAGCCGGGATCAGTGGAGCCCGTTCGTTAGCTGCAAGCGAGCCGAGCTGCTCGGTGGGGAAGGAGGTCAGGAGGGCTGGGTGCTTTTGGCAGCCGCCGCACGGAGATCGCGGCTCAAGCTGGTGTCTGCCCGGGGAAGGGATTAGCCGCGGCCCCAGACAAATCAGCCGGGGGGCTGGAGCAAGCGGGCAGGATGCACGCGGGGTAATCGGGTAATCTCCCCTGCTAATTGGGGCGTGCTGCTTGGCCAGGGGGGACGCTGCTCAGGCCGCTGGGGGGGCTCTGCCCCATGCCTGTTGCCAGCACAGCCCCAAGCACGGAGCTCGGAGGGGGCAGGCGCCGCGGGGGTGTTGCCTGCGGGATCCTTACCAGGGCTTCTGGCCTCCGTTTGGCGTCTTCCCCATGGTGGTGGCAGAAAGCTGCAAGGAAATGAGGGGGGGGGGGGACAGGACACCGGGCATGGAGGGGCCCAGGCCTGTGCTGGGGTTGGGAAGGGCTCAGCCCTGCTCCTGCCTGGGCATGGGGACTGCTGAGCTGGGGGCCCTGAGCCTTGCAGACAAGCACGGGGCAGAGCTGCCCCGCTGGGCAGGCCCCATGCACCATCCTGTGCCCATCCCATCCCGTCCCCAATTCCTATCCCATCCCATCACATCCCCAATTCCCACCCCATCCCGTCCCCACTTCCCTTCTCATCCCATCCCATCCCCACTTCCCATCCCATCCCGTCCCCAATTCCTATCCCATCCCATCCCGTCCCCAATTCCCACCCCATCCCATCCCCAATTCCCATCCCATCCCATCCCCAATTCCCACCCCATCCCCACTCCCCCCCCCACCCCATCCCACCCCAGCCAGGGGCTGTGCCGTGCTCACACACCCGCTGGGGATGGATGCAGGGCACCGAACGCCACGGCTGGGTCGCTTCGTCCCCTTCCTCTCACCAAGGCCGGCGGGGACGGGTGCGGGTGCCCGGTGCAGCCCGGTGGGTGCCCAGCGCGAGTGCCTGCGCAGGCGCCCACCCCCGGTTCGGTTCAGCCTTGCTGTGACTCAGCCGGCGCCAGCTCAGCGGCACGAGGAGCAGGACAGCCGTGGAAGCAGCTGCTCGTGGAGCCTCGTGGCACCGTCGGCACGGCCCCGGGTCCAGCTCCTGCCACCACCCTGCTGCCCCAGCGCATCCCAGTGCCTCGAACCCAGCATCTCTGGCCAGCAAGCCCAGCGCGGCTCCTGCGGTCGCGCGGCAGAGCCGGAGCTGGCACGGCGCGAGTGACAGCGGGGCCACCGCATCATGCCCGGGGGACAGCGGCACGGGGAGGGGGCAGCTGGTCCAGCCTGGGGCGCCAGAGCAGACGTGGCTCCCTGGGATGTGTAGATGCCACCGCAGCTTCGAGAGCGCCCAAATGTCACCCAAGGGTGCCTGGCACAATGCAAGGCCAGCACAGGGGTTGCTCAGCTGCTTTGAGGACCAGGCAGGGCAGATGGGGGGGACATGGGGGCGTCCCCCAGCTGCACCGAGGCAGTGCGTGGGGACGTGGCCTGCGCAGAGCCAGGGGGGAGTAGAGCCCCCGGGGGGGCTGCTGGGCAGGGCAGTGGGGGGGTCACGGGGATGCTGGTGCCACAAGGCACTGAAAGCAAAGCGAGTGGTGGGGGGAGCAGCTGCCCCCTGCCCTGCCGTGCAGATCAGGTCAGAGCTGCTCCGGAGCAGCGAGCGCGGAGGCTGGGGCGCAGCGAGCTGGCTCCAGCTGACGGAGGAATGTTTATTCGCCGAGAAGTCTGTAATTTTTCCAGCCCTGTATCTATTTGCGGCAACGTGACATGTGCAGCGTGGTGTTCTTTGCAGGCTTGAAGTCTTGTAAAAAATTAATTGTGTACGCAAAAAAAAAAATTTGGCTTTAAAATATTAAAACCGATAGTGGGGAAGCGAGAGCCCCGTGCACGCAGCCCGCGGTCCCCGTGGGGGGCTCAGGGGCTGGGGCAGGCCCATCCCAGCACGGACCCATTGGGATGTCCCTTCTGGGGGGTCCCTGCAGCCGGCTGCTGGCCGGGGGGTGCCGGTGACCGGGACCCCCTGGGGGCTGTGGGGCCGCAGGCTGGGAGCTGCCCGTGGTGGGGGCGATGCCGCCGGCTGTCCCCCCCCCCCGCCTGTGGCGCAGGCACGTTTCGGAGCTGCAGCCCCACATGCAGGGGCTGCGGCGTCGAGCGCCCGAGGCCGGGCTGCGCCCGGGGGGCACCCGATTGAGGGGAGCCCCCAGTACAGGGGGGGCTGGCTTGGGGGGGGGGGGGCGTGCTGCCAGCGGGGGGGGGGGGGCCGGGGCTGGGGTCCTGGTCCTGCAGGTGGCGAAGCGCAGATGGGGGACATGGGGGGGGTGTGGGGACAGGGTGGGGGGGCTGCGGACCCGCAGTGTGCCCCGTCCCGTCCTGTCCCGTCCCGGGTGGGTCAGCACCGGCACAGCTCCGCGGGGGGGGGCGCTGCCTCCGCCGGCGATGGGGGGAGAGCTTCTGGGGGGCTTCCCCTTCCCCGGGGGGGGGGCTGCTGGGGGGTCTTCCCCTCCCCGGGGGGGGGCTGCTGGGGGGTCTTCCCTTCCCCGGGGGGGCTCCGGCCGGGCCACGCTGGGGCGGCGGAGGCGCGACCCTCCCCGGCTGCGTGCGGGGGGGGGGCTGCGGGAAGCCGCCACCTGCCGCCCCCCCCCCCCACCCGCCGCCCCCGGTCCTCCCCCCCCCCCCGCCACGGTGCCCCCCCCCCCTCCTCCATCCCTCCCAAATCCCGCTCGGGGGCGGCGGCGGCGCGGCCCCTCCCCGGGGCAGGGGGCGCGGGGCCGCGGCCGCCATGGAGGAGGAGCCGCCGCCGTGCCCAGCGCGGGGCCAGCGGCAGCCGGCGGCCGGGAGGCTCCCGCCGCCGCCGCCGCGCCATGGGCCGCCTCGCCGCCGCTGCCATGTCGGCCGCCTTCCTCAGCCCCAGCCTGGCCTTCAGCTCCCACTTCGATCCCGGTGAGTGCCGCAGCACCCCCCGTCATCCCACACCCCCCCCCCCCCCGGGGCCGCCCGCCCTTCGCGGGGCACCGGGAGCCGCGCTCCGCTCCGCACCGCCCCGCATCGCCCCGCATCGCCCCGCACAGCCCCGCATCTCCCCGCATCGCCCCGCACCGCTGCAGCCCCTCCGCATCCCCCCCCCCAGAGCAACCCCGGCTCCCTTCACGCCCCCCCCCCCCCCCGCATCCTCGCAGGGGTCCCCCCGCTCCCCTGCCCTGCCCGCAGCCCCCGTTCCCACCGTGGGTCCGACCCCCCCCCGGGCACCGCCGCAGCCCCCGGGCTCGGTTTGCCGGCGCCCAGCACCCCGCACCCCGCACCCCGCACCCCGCACCCCCCCGGCCCCCTCCCGTCCCCGCCGCCCGGTGGGTGCCGCTCGGGGCCCCGCTGGGCGGCGATGAATGAAGCGCGCCCTCGCCTCCCGCGCCGCCGAATGTCGCTCCGGTGCCCCCCCCCGCACCCCCCCCCGCCCCCCCCGGGCTGTGCCGGATGGGAACGAGCCGCGGGGGCTGCGCTCCGCGGGGGCGCAGCTCGGCGCCGCTCCCCGACCGCTGCTGCGGCCGGGCGCCGTTGCGGTCCCGGGCCGGGGCGAACCCAGGGATCCCCCCCCCCGGGGCCGCGCCTCCTCCGGGGGCACCGGGCTCGCTCCTTCCCGCCCGCACGGCCGCGGCGGGGCCCGCCGCAGGGAGGAGGACGGCGCCCGGGGCTCAGCCCGCAGCCGTCGCCGTGGCGGATCGGTGCGCGGCGGGCACCGGGAGGAGCCCCCGCTGGCGCTAGGAGGGCGGCGGAGGCCGGTGAGGTGCGGGGGGTGCGCGGGGGGTGTGCGGGGCCGTTATGTAAGGCCTCGCTCGCGCTGCCTCCGCAGGGAGGCTGCCGCCCGGCGCGGAGCGGGGCTGCGGCTTTTGTGTGCGCCCGGGGCCGCCGCGGCGCCGTGCCCCGGTAGCTGGGACGCGCGGGCAGCCGGCCCTGGCCTCGCGGCCCTCCCGGTGCGGCTGGCACGTGCGAGGGGCACGGGGACACCCTCGCGCGCGGGATCCGACCCCCCGGGAGCAGGCGGCGGGGTGGCGGCGCCCGAAATGCGCGGTGAACCCGCAGGGGAGCATCTCTGCGGGGTGCCAGCGCCTTGGCACCGTCCCTTTGTTTGCCGGAGCTGGGGAAGCGGCGCCAGGGCTCGGCACCGAGCACCTGCCGGCGGAGCGACCCGTGCCCTCGTGCCTCCAGCAAGGTCCTCGTGCAACGGAGACCGAGCGCTCCCCTCGCTGGACGCAGCTCAGCTCTGGACGCCAGCGCCGGGCTGCAGAACCCGGCCGCACCGGGTCCCTCGTCCCCTCCTCGCCTTTGCGCTGCGCCGCTGCTGCTCACCGGGAGCGGGGTCTGGTGGCCGCCAGGGGCTGGGGCTGTGGAGGGATTTCAACGTGCAGCAGCCCGGGATTTACCCAGCCAGGTCTCTGCTGGTGGAGACTTGGTTCGCAGCCTGCTCGGTATTGATTTGTGTTAGGGAGGAAACCTCTTTATTTGCATCTAAAATGTGGCAGCGCTGGGAATGAAGATGTATTTACCGTCCTCGTCCTTCGGTATAATTTTTCTCCGGGTTTTCTCAAAGCGCCCAATTTGCCATGCTAATCCTGTCAACCTGGGGATTTGCAGGGCACGTTTGATTTAAAAATCTTCCTGCAAGAAGGTTTTCTATTGCTGCCTATCGCCATGCTGCGGAGCGCGCTCCCGAATCCGGGACTCTGCTGTTCATACAACTGACACCCACGATTACCGTCAGGGAAAGAAATTAAAGGGGGGAAAATGTATGCTCTGCTTCACGGGCTTGTCGGTCTTGGATGTTTGGCAGCACCTCCTGTCTGCGCGGCGGCCCTGATTTCCCTGGTGTTTGCTGGTGCCTGCACGGAGCGGGGGGAAGCGCTTGGGGGGCAGAGCCTGGCACAGCGGCCAGGGGCCAGGGCCCCGAGGGCCGAGCCACCAGCAGGGACAGTGCGGGGACAGTGCGGGGACAGTGGTGTCACCTGGGGGTGGAGGTGCTGCTGAAGCCCCTGCTCCGTCCTCAGCTTGTGCCATCGGTGAGGCTGCTTGGCTGCGCCCCTGCCAGGCTGTGCCGGGTGCCCGGTGCTGCTCTGGGGGACGGATGCTCCCCGTCTTGTCCCAGCGCTGGGGGCTCAGGGAGGGGTCCTGGTTCCCCCTCCTGCTGGTTTCCCGTCTCTCTTCACCCATCCGCAGGCCAGACCTGGGGATGCCCTCGCCTGGTGAGCAGGGAGCTGGCTCAGGGCTGATGCTGGAGCTGGGCTCCCACCAGGGTGACCACACCGCGGCCGGGAGCATTGCCGCACCCCTGCCTGTCCTCACGGGCCATGTCCCACCACGTGCCCGTTTGCTCTGAGGCCAAAGAAGCTCCCATCCTCGCGCTGTGAAGTCTGTGGCAGCTCCGGCGGTGATGTGAGGATGTCCCCCCTGCTCCCCGCCTGCCCCCGGCTCTGCCGGTGCCCTGGCTCCCAGCCTGGACTTCCCCGTCTCAGACCGAGGAGCACATTTTGAAATCGTGAGAAACATCCTCTCCTCCCCTGCCCATATTTCTTCTTCCCCTTTTCTTTCCGAGCAATGCAGTGACGACTTTTTAATAACGGAAGAGCAAGCGGAACCGCTGGGTGCGGGTGGGAGACCCCGGCTGGTGTGCTGGGAGGCAGCGGGGCGCTGCGGGCAGCACGGGGACTGTGCTCAGGCTGCTCCGTGCCCCTGGGGCTGCGGGCACCATCGGTGCCCCACGGCCGTGCCCCGGCACTTTGTGAGCCCTGGGAAGGCTCCGTCTGCCCCCCACCCCGCTGGGAGCCGCACGCCACCTGCGTGGCTGGTCCTGGTGGGGGTTCAGTGGCCGGATTCAGCAGGTGCTCCAAGCGTGGCCGTGCAGCCTGGGGGGAGCAGGGTTGGGGTCCCGCTCCTGGACTCCACACATGTCAGGGCAGCGAGGGCTCAGGGCAGCGAGGGGGGCTCTCCACAGCCCCCAAAACATGGGCACGTGCTGCTGCCCCCTGCCCCAGTTGTCACAAGGGCCTTGCGTGGCAGGGGGCTGGGGGGAGCGCAGCGGCAGAGGGGCCGAGCCCCCAGGGGCACCAGGAGCCCCAAACCCTCCCTGGCCGTGCGCAATGCAGGGGGGTGAGGGCAGGAGGGTGGGTGCCTCTGGGGACGACGGGGGGATGTGGGGCAGGGAGCTGGGCCGTGGGGCGAAGGCGGCTGCTGTGGGGGCGGCGTAACGCCCGGCAGAGCGTGGGGAGCTGCGCGCCCGCCTGGCTGCACGTCTCCTCCAGGAGCCGGTGCGTGGAAGGTGTCAGCGGCACGGGGCCGTCTGTCCGTCCGTCTGTGGAGGCAGGGGGGGTCCCACAGGGCCAGGGTGAGGGGCTGGGGGGGGGGGGGGGCTGGCAGCGAGCCCCGTGCCCCCCTCCCTGAGCCTCGCAGCTGGGCTGTCGCTGGAAATGGCGTTCGCGCAGCACCGCAGTGCAGCAGGGCAGCTGGGCCCCGCGCTGCGGGAGGACGGATCCAGCCGGCAGCGCCGCTCCCCCGGGGGTGCCCGGTTGCTCTCCCCCCCCCCCCCCCTTTTTTTCCCCTCCTTCCCTCTCTCGGCTTGCTGCTCCCTCCCTGCTCCCCCGCCCCGCGCGCACGGGTGATTCCGTTCTGGATGGCGATACGGATCCCTGTCAAAGCCAATTAGGAGAAATTAATACGCTGAGGTTGAAAGGGCTCCGATCGCGGCGGTGACTCACGGGCTCCCTGCCCGGCTCTCCCCGTCCGGGGGACGCGAGGTGCCAGCGCAGCTCCCGCCCTGCCCGGTGGCACCGGGGACGTGGGGCAGAGCCGGCACCGGCACCGTGCTGCAGGGGTGCGGGGGGCTGAGCCGTGCACCTGCATGCACGGCCCCAGTGGTACAAGGGGGCTGCCTCCAGCTGGGGGGGGGGGCGCATCCTGCTGGGGGGCTGCGTTTAGCTGGGGCCTGCCTGGTGCTGTGCCCTGTCCTGCCCCGCGGCCGGGCTGTCAGAGCGGTGTCGTGCACTTCCCAGCCTTTGCCTCGTTCGTTTCCCGTGCTCCTTCCGAGCCCTCGCTGATTCCTGGGGCTGGAAAATCCCCACCAGGTCGGGCTCCTCTTGCACCCAGGTCCCGGCTGTGGTGCTCATCCCACAGCTGAGCCTGCCCTTACCCCGTGCGGCTCTGGAAGCCCAGCCCGAGCTTGTGAAGGCGCTGGGAGCAGTGGGGTGGGGGTCCCGGCTGTGCCCTTCATCTGCTCGCGGTCTCTGCTCCTCTCCGGCTGCCCCTTCCCCACAAAGGCCCCGTCCCTTCGGGGCCAGGCTGAGCCGTGGGGACCCTGCGGGACACAGCCTGGAGCAGCTCCTGGACGGCGCAGCCCCGGGGAGGCCGGAGGGCGCCGGGGCTCACGCGGAGGGGAGGGAAGCCGCGCTGACACAGCGTGCCTGGGGACAGCAGAACAAATCTCCTGTGGGCATTAATCTCCCCGCAGGCCCTGAGGAAGCGTTGGCTGAGCGTGCTGCTCGCCTGTCGTAGGGCAATTACTGCTCCAACGGCGTTTGCCATCGCCGGAGCTCTGAACCAAGCCGGGTCTCTGAGCAGCGCGGGGGTTAAACGCCCGGGGGGCGCAGCAAGCCTGGCCCCCGGCTCGCTGGGTTGGGCTGGGGTCCCACGCAGTGCTCCGGCACCCACGGGGTGAGAAATCCCACGGGGAGCCAGGTGGGGGTCCTGGGACCAGCCTGAGCGTGTCGGGCTCCTTGGGGCGGCCTGGAGGGGGGGGAGGTCTCCATCCCAAAGGGCGGCCGCACGGATGGCACGGGGTGCTGGGGGCTGGTGGAGCCGCTGCTCAGAGGGGGGCTGCGGGCTCGGGGGGTGCTGGGGCTGGTCGAGGGGACAGGGCTGTGTTGGGCAGCGCTGCGAGGGGTTGGCCGCCGGAGGAAGCAGGAGCAGGTTCAGGATTTCCTGCAAGTGGCTGTGCCTGCGGCAGGGACGAGGGGAGCGAGCGCCAGGGGCCAGAGGCCCCGTTTCCGTCCCCTCGCCTCTCCCAGCCGTGGCCGGTGCCCTCCCTCGCCGCCTGCTGCCGCGTTTGTTTCAACGCTGGAGCGAAGGAAAGCTCCGGTGTAGAGGCAGGCAGTGAGTGTGGGGTGCAGCAGGGCCGGGCTCTCGGTGTGTGCGGGGAGAGGGGGACCCCGGGGGCGGCCAGGGCTGCGGGGGGCTGCGCACCCCCAGTTGGCACCGAGCGGCCGTCCTGCTCCTGCTCGCAGCATCCCCGACACCCCGCGGGTGGATGGACGTAGAGCCCCAGCACCTGGGGCTCCGTCACGCCAAGAAGGCTTGCTAAAATCCCATCCCATTAATTCTCGGGGTCTCTTCCCCCTGCCCGCTGCAGCCGGAGCTGTTTGGAGACCTGTGGAAAGGGGCCGGGGGAGCTGGGGAAGGCGTCGCGCAGCCGAGCGCTCTGAAACTGGGGCAGGCAAAGGGGAGCTCCCCAGGGCCGGGCACAACGCACGGCATCGGCCCTGAAAATCAGCGGGACCCTTCCCTGCGGCTGGGGGTGGGCAGGGACCCACTGTGTGTGCCCCAGCCCCCAGCCGCTGCCTTTCTGCCTGCCCCCGGGGCATCCCCGGGCATCCCGAGCCATCGGGGCCACCCGGTGCCAGCTCCCAGCCAGAGGTCGGAGGCACGTGGGGATGCGCTCGGCTTCAGCCTCTTGCAGGAGACCTGCTCGCCTCTGTCGCCCGTTTTTGGAGCTGAAGCTTCTTGTTTCATAACGTCGCTGAGCATTTCTGATAAAAATAGGCTGCCCCGCTCCACGCGGCTTCGCTCCCGCCGTTACGTAAAGGCTGCTTCGCCGGCTGCTGGGAGTCTGGTCCTGGCCTTGCTCGTGGTGCTGTGCCCGTGGTGCCGTGCCCACGGTGCCGTGCTCATTGTGCCGTGCCCACGGTGCTGTGCCCGTGGTGCTGTGCCCGTGGTGCTGTGCCCGTGGTGCTGTGCCCGTGGTGCCGTGCTCACGGCGCTGTGCCCGTGGTGCTGTGCCCGTGGTGCCGTGCCCATGGTGCCGTGCCCACGGTGCCGTGCCCACGGTGCCGTGCCCGTGGTGCCGTGCCCGTGGTGCCGTGCCCACGGTGCCGTGCCCACGGTGCCGTGCCCACGGTGCCGTGCCCACGGTGCCGTGCCCGTGGTGCTGTGCCCGTGGTGCCGTGCCCACGGTGCCGTGCTCATTGTGCCGTGCCCACGGTGCTGTGCCCGTGGTGCCGTGCCCACGGTGCCGTGCTCATTGTGCCGTGCCCACGGTGCCGTGCCCACGGTGCTGTGCCCGTGGTGCCGTGCCCACGGTGCCCTGCTCGTTGTGCCATGCCCGTGGTGCCGTGCCCACGGTGCCCCCGCCACCAGCACAGCTGCCCTCGCGGCACAGCGCAGCACCCTCCGGGCGCAGGGCATGGCGGCAGCGGGCACCCCCCCGCGCTCTCCTCCCTCGGGGCACTGCGGGTGCTGAGCTCTCTCTTGCTGCCCACGGTGCGGGCGCGAGGAGCCCTCGTCGCGCGCCGTCCCCTGGGATTTCGCCTCAGCCACGGCCGCAGGTTTCCTGTGATGGAGCCGGAGCCGGAGCGTCCCTGGCGGCGTGGGAGGCGTTACAGTGATTGCCTTCAGGCCTGATTTAAAGCAAGAGAATGTGATTTAAATAATCAATTAATATTGCTTCGCGTGGTTTTTTTTTTAATTATTGTTTTCTTAGAAGAAGGTGAGAGTTGTCCGTGGCTGGCGTGTACCCACTTGAAATGCGGGGCTGCAGCGGGAGAGGCTTTGATGGAGGAACTTGATTTTTTCGTTTCTAATCAAGCTGACGCGCTCGGTGTGTGCACAACAATGATGCAGCTTGGCCTGCACTTATCGCAGCCCTAATTTTTATTTCATCACGTTAGAAAATGACGGATGATCTTTTTTTTTAATTTATTTTCCATCTAATTATTTTTTACTGCTAATTCGTCCCAAGATGATAAAACCAGAACGAAGAGGCAAGAATCAATCCTTTTAAAATCCTTCTGCACTGGTTAACTCAGCCCGCATTAAAAGACACATACGGAGAGCAGATCATCGAGGCGCGCCTCGCATTTAAAATTAAAATCTGGTAAACCCCGGAGAGGCTGCAGGGGTGGCACTGATGGGAGGAGGTCTCCGGGGCTGTGAGTGCTGGGTGCTGCCCCCTCGCACCCCGGGTTTGGGTGCCAGGGGAGCACAGCCCTGCCCGCGGGCTCCTGCGTGGCTGCTGCTGGACCCGGCTCCCCATGGGTGACCCTGTCCGACCGTGCGCCCGGGTGCCTCAGTTTCCTCCCGGGGCTGCGAGGAGCAGCCTCGTGTCGGCGTGCTAAATGGCAGCGGGCGGCTTCTTGCTGCCTGGATGCAGCCGGGTGAGCAGAGCGCTCATCCTTTGAGGTGTAAAATTGCTTTCCTGGAAGCTGCCCGCAGATCCGGGCCCTTCGTCTGGCCGGGGATTAAAATGTTACCAGGGTTGTGCTTGCGCCGGGAGAGCTGCTGGGAGCAGCTGGACGTGGCGATGGGTCCTGCGAGTTTGATCCCAGCCCAGCACCCTGCCTGAATCCGGCCCCAGCACCTGCACCCTGCACCCTGCCCGAATCTGGCCCCAGCACCTGCACCCCGCATCCCACACCCTACTCAAACCCACGCCCAGCCCTGTACCTTGCACCCTGCCCAAACCCGCACCCAGCCCAGCACCCTGCCCAAATCCAGCCCCGGCACCCGCACCCTGCTGGAGCCCACACCCAGCCCTGCACCCTGCACCCTGCCCAGCCCCAGCCCTGCACCCTGCCCGCTCCCACATGGGCTCCTGCTCCCCGTTGGAACAGACGGGGCAATGCCAGAGGGCAGGAACCCCCCCGGGGTGCTCCCTCCTTGTCCCACTCCCTTACGCCTAGCTGCCACCAGTGCCGGAGAGGGTCCCTGGGGCAATGGTGGGGTGACAAAAGGGGTCCGAGTGCCGTGGGGCCATGGGTGTCCCCGTTGTTCTCCCCGAGCATCCCCATCCTGCGGGCAGCGGGTCCTTGTTCCGTGCTGCAGGTGCCGGGTGGGGAAACTGAGGCACGGTAAAGTGGCTCGAACGGCACCTCCAGCAAGGGGCTGGGGGACGGAGCTGGGGGGGGGTCTCGGGTGTTTGCCCCAGCGGGAAGGGAAGGAGCAGGGGGGCCAAGGGCGGGCGGCCGCTTGGGCAGGACCCCGCAGGGCAGGACCCCGCTGCTGCCCACCCGGCTGTCGGTGCGGAGCCCTGCGGGGAGCCCCGGGCTCTCCCCTTCCGCACACGTCAGCCCCGCTCGCTCCTCGCCCGCTCCCGCCGGGCAGAGGCGAGCGGCGGCGGCGGCAGCATCCCGGCGGCGCGCGATGGCTGGCGGAGCGGCCGCAGGCGCTCGGCGAACGTGAGTCAGCAAAGGAGCCGGGAAGGGCTGAGCCCTTCGCTGCGGGGCTCTGGGGGGGGTGGGGGGGGTGGGCTGCAGCCTTTCCCGGTGCTTTTTTAAGAAAGGGATTTATTTATTTTTTTGGGGGTGGCGGGAGGGTTGTCCTGAGCTGGTGGGCGACGCAACAGGATGCAGGGGGGCGGCAGCGCGGGCAGAGCTGTGCCCCGCTGCACCCCGCTGCGCTCAGCATCGCCGGTGTCTGTGCCTTGCCGTTCTGCCCTCGTTTGCCGGAGCTGGACGGGGGCCGGGGCAGGTGGCACCCTGGGGTCTCTGCCGAATGCCACCCCCCTGTCCCCTGCTGTCCCCCCAGCCTGGGGCCGGGGCTCTGCGTTGCCTGCCTTGCGGGCAGCGCTGGAGCATCCCCGCTCGGGGGCTGGCCCCCGGTGATGCAGCAGTTCCCGCTGCCTTGCCCGGCCAGGCTGGGGATGCACCGAGCTGGCCGCTCTCGGCATGACCCCGCGGCGAGGCTGGGCTGTTGGGGGGGGGGCTGCGGCTGGGAGGGTCCCGCGGGACCCCCGTGGCCTGGAGCGGGGAGGGGGGCTCATGGAGGTGTCAGAGAGAGCTGTGCAGGGCTCCCCGCCCTCCTGGGGTGCTGGTGACCCCCCTCCTGCCCCAGTCTGGGGCTGTGCTGGGGTTCGGCCCTGGGGTGCTGCCCCCCCAGCCCCAGCTCTGCCCCCCCAGGCTGCTGGTGCCCAGCCTTGGTGCAGGGGCTGCGCGGTGCCAAGGCCGGGGGGGGGGACGGGGCCGGTCACAGCTCCCACGCCGCCAGTAGTGCAGGTGGGGAAACTGAGGCAGGCCCAGGCAGCCCCCGCTGCGCCTTGTTTTGGGAACTGGTTCATCGGAAAAGCTCCATTTCCTGAGCCGCGGCCTTGGGGCGGCTCAGCTGACGGTCCCTGCTGGAAGGGCTTCTGTCGCCGCGCTCTGCTCCCCTGTCGGCGTTCAAAAGGCTCTGCTGGGTGAGTCATTTTCTCTCTTGCTGTCCCACTATCCAAGGAAAATGGTGACATTCGCTGTACAAAGTGTGTTCACCATGGAAACGAGCTGAAAGCAGAGAGAATGCCACCCCCGGCTCCTCCCAGGTTTCGGCTGTGCATCGCTGAGCCTCAGAAGATGGCTCTGGGGCTCCTCGGCGAGCACCGACACTTGGGCGAGCTCCGGGCCGGCCGCGCTCCGAGGGCACGGGGCAGCCCCGGGGTGGCTGTGCGGGGCGAGCGGGGCCATCCCCAGCCCTCCTGCCCTTCAGGTGCTTCCCAAGGGCACGCGGTGCGGGGGCAGAGCTGCGCTGGCAGTGCCGGCCCTGCTCCCTGCCCAGCGTGGTGCTGAGCCCAGCGCAGAGCCGCTGCAGGCGGGAGGGTTGGGGTCGGTGATGGCGCAGCCCCGGCGCTGGCGATGCCCCGAGGCGCGTGCGTGGGAGCAGCTCCGAGCGGCTCAGCGCCGCGCTTGGTGGCCTGGAGCGTGGCTGTGGTGCTGGACTGGGGTGCTGGGAGGGGGTCCAGCGCGTGGCTGGATGGCCCCGCATCCCTGCCCTCCCTGCCCTCGGTGCCGCGGGGACGGCTCCGCGCTGCTGCCCGCGGCTCCGGGTGCAGTTCCCCGGTGCAGGCGGGCGCGCGGGGACACGCTCGGTGCTGGCGCTCGGTGCCGCTGCGGCTCCCTGCTGGAGGCCTTTCGCTTCCTCCTGCCACAATCCGCTGGTTGTTCGGGAGGCTCTGGGCGGAATGGTAATGTGGCAGCTGCCTGCCCGCGGGGGGCACGGGGGGCTGGTGGCTGAGGGGACGTGGTGCGGGCTGGCCCCGCGGGGTGGGCGCCAGGATTTGGGGTTTCTGTGCCGGGAGGTGTGGGGGGGTCCGGCCAGGAGCAGCCCTGTGTCCAGTGGGATGTGGTGTGGGGCTGGTGAGGGGCTTGGGGAGCCGGGGCTGTGGATTGCCCAGCGGTGTTCACCCCCTGACGGAGCTGGGCAGGGTGCGGGGAGCCGCCGGTGTCAGCGGGAGCAGGGGTTTGGGAAGGCGGGGGGGGACCTGGGACCCCCGAGCCGGTGCATGGGGTGTCATTGCCACCGTGCAGGTACCATGCACGGGGATTCTGCTCCGTGCAGGCTGCCCGCGGGGTCCTGCCTCGGCCCTGGGCCCCCCTCGTGCTCCCCTCCCTGTCCTGGTCCCGAGCTGGGGGCACAGCGGTGCTGGGAGCCTGCGAGCAGTGCCCCTGCCTGCCCCAGCCCCAGGGTGCATCCACAGCCCCCACGCCGGGCAGGGCCCCCCTGGTCCATCTCCTGACCCCTCCCCTGACCCCGTGCCCCCCCCATGTCCCCGCAGACGGCACCCCCCTTAGCGAGCTCTCCTGGTCCTCCTCGCTGGCCGTCGTGGCCGTTTCCTTCTCTGGGCTCTTCACCTTCATCTTCCTCATGTTGGCCTGCCTGTGCTGCAAGAAGGGAGACATCGGCTTCAAGGTGAGCGCGGGGGGAGGCCGGGGTGGGCAGGGGGGGTGCAGCCCCCCAGCGCGGGGCCAGGCTGCTGTGCACCAGTGCAGGATGTGCCCCAGCTCGGGACGGTGTCGCTCCGGGGAGCTCAGCCCCCGTGCATCGCCACGGGCTCAGCATCACGGCAGGCCGTATCCTGACCCTGCGCCGCACAGTGCCGGGATGCCGCAGGGCTCAGCGTCACTGCGGGCCGTATCCTGACCCCGCCAGGCTCCCCGCTCCGCGGGGCCAGGCCATGGCACGGTTAAGGGCCGCCGCAGTCCCACCCGCACGCCCCCGGGGTGGGAGGCACCCTGACCTCACAGGCACAGAATGTGCCGAGAAACAGTTTTCCCTAATTGCTGGGATTTTTGTGGAGGCTTGTGGCGCCCGCGGCAGGAGGGGGGTCAGGCAAGGGGGGGGGGACACGCCGGGCTGTTGTGTAACCATCCCACACCGTCCGGAGCACCTCTCCGTGCCGCAGGGGAACAATGAGCCCCCTCGTGCCCCCGTGCCGGCTATATAGGGGCGCCGAGCCGCGGCCGGGCACTGCCCGTGCCCGGTGGGTTGCGGCGCGCAGCACCCCGGGGGGCAGCGCTGCCGGCGGCGTTGGCAGCACCATGAGAGGCGGCTGGGCTGGGGCAGGGCGATGCTCACCCTCGCCTACCTGCTCGCCAAGGCGGCTTTCGGGAGCCGGGCGCTGTATGGGTGCCGCCACCAGGTATTGGGGTTAGGGGCTGGGGCAGCGCCTGCCGCTGGGGGAACCTTCCTGGGGTCTCCGTGCATGGGGGTGTGTGATGTGCAGGGGGTGTGGGGGATGTGGGACGGGCTGTGGGGAGTCCGTGGGGTCAGTTGTCTCTGCTCGGTGTGTGTCCCCCCACCCCTGCGCGCCCCCCTCCGCCCCGGCCCAGGAGTTTGAGAACGCCGAGGGGGATGACTACGTGACGGAGTTCTCGGCCCAGGGCTCGCCCGCCCCGCAGCATGGCCCCGAGGTCTACATCCTGCCCCTCACCGAGGTCTCGCTGCCCATGGCCAAGCAGCCGGGGCGCTCAGGTAAGCCGAGGGGTGGGCACCGGGACCCCCGTGCAACCTGACCCTGCACCATCATCCTGTGGGGAGGGTCCAGGAGGGATGACCCCAGCCTAAGGGTTTAGCCAAAGCAGCTCCCGGGCAGGGGCAGGATGCTGAGGTCCCTCCGCACAAGGGTCCCTGCTGGCCAGCACCCTGAACCCTCGCCTGGCACCGAGGGGAGCGGCGTGCATCCCCACCGGGGTGCAGTGGGACACGGAGTGCCCCGTCCCATGCCATCCGCCGGCCCCAGCCCTGCGTAAACAAGGCAGCGAGTGGGAGAGGAATCCGGGGGGAGGGGGGGGGGGGCCGCTGTGCCACAGCCCCCTCGCTCCCATTGTGGCGCTCCCCAGCTCGGAGAATGGCAGCAGTGTGATGGGGCCGGCGCGGTGCGGGGCGGCGCAGCGCGGCCCAACAATGGCCCCATTGCTGCACCCCTTGGCATGGGTGCCTGAGGGGCAGGACCTGCACCGGGAGGGGGCCGGGAGGGGGGGGCTAAATGCCAGCGCTGCAGCTCGGCTGCGCTCCGCTCTCCCCATCCCTGGGGAGGAGAAGGGGTGGGGGACGGTGCCCGGGCACACCGGTGCCCCACGTCCCCCAGCCAGCACAGCCCCAAGAGGATGCCCGGCAGGGAGAGCGCCCTGGCTGCGGGGTGCCTGGGGCTGCCCCCCCCGGTGCTGAGGGGACAGCAGCCGGGGACAGCGTGGGGCGGCACAGCGGGGGCACCGGGACTCGGCCGGCACCGGCGGGTAAACGGGGGCGGGCTGAGCGCACGGGCGCACGGGCGCGCGGGCACAGGGGCAGCTGGATGTGCGCCTTTACAGTGCAGCTCCTCAAGTCCGCGGACCTGGGGCGGCAGAGCCTGCTGTACCTGAAGGAGATCGGGCATGGCTGGTTTGGAAAGGTGAGCGCTGCCGGGGGGGGGTGCAGAGCCGGGGCCGTGGAGGCACGGGGACGTCGGGGCAGTGGGACACCGGGGCAGTGGGACGTCGGGACACCGGGGCACTGGGGCAGGGCGCGTGCAGGATCCAGTCCCTGCAGGGCTGCTCCAGCTCTCGTGCCACGCCGGGACGGGGGCTGCAGGGGGCTGCGTGTGCCCGTCGGGACGCCAAATGTGGGGGGCAGGGCTGGGGATTACTGGTGAGGATGGAGCGGGACGCGTCTGCCCCCTTGCCCCGAGGTGTTCCTGGGGGAGGTGAACTCGGGCATCAGCAGCACCCAGGTGGTGGTGAAGGAGCTGAAGGCCAGCGCCAGCGTGCAGGACCAGATGCAGTTCCTGGAGGAAGCGCAGCCCTACAGGTAGGTGCGGGGTCGCTCCGTGGTGGCACCGGGCTGCTGGGGTAAGGGGGGGAGCCCCCAGGCTGTGGGCTGTCCCCCCCATGTCACATCTGGCTGAGCAGAGCTGTCGCACGGAAGACGCTGGGTGCCTCGCCGAGCTCTCCGTGCCGCACGGCTCCGTCCTGGGGCTCGCTGGCTGCGGGGTGCGGGGAGCTGCTGCTGTCCAGCCCCGGCTGTGCTGAGGTCATGGGCATGGAGGGAGGGGGGGGCACGGAGCTGGCCTGTGCCCTGTGAGAGCTGAACAAATGCCCCTTTGTGGCGTGTCCCGGGGTGCTGGGACACAGTGGTACCCGCTCCCGGCCCTTCCCGTCAGCCCGCGCGCCCCAGGGGGGCCCCCCCGGTGCTGCCACCCCCAGCTCCGGCTGGCTCGGCGGCAGGCCCCGTGGTGCCGACGTGCCCCTCGCTCTGCCCCTCGCAGGGCCCTCCAGCACACCAACCTGCTGCAGTGCCTGGCCCAGTGCGCCGAGGTCACCCCGTACCTGCTGGTGATGGAGTTCTGCCCGCTGGTGAGTCCCCCGTGTCCCCAGGGAGCCGCCACGGGGCCATGGCTAGCCCCTGTGGCCACTCGAGCTGCCGAACGGCGTGCCATCGTGGTGGGGAGGCACGAGGCACGGCTCTGCCGGGCTTGGCACGGCTCAGCCCTGGCACCAGCCGAGAGCAGAGCCAGCACCTTGGGGCAGGAGGGGAGCGGGGTGACGGTGGCACCGCCCCGCAGGGTGACCTGAAGGGATACCTGCGGAGCTGCCGGGGGGCCGACACCATGGCCCCGGACCCGCTGACCCTGCAGAGGATGGCGTGCGAGGTGGCCTGCGGCGTCCTGCACCTGCACAGGAACAACTACATCCACAGGTAGGCCGCCTGGGGTGGGGGGGTGCGGGTTGGGCAGCCCCCCCACCGGACACCAGCGTCCCCCCCAGACCTCTGCTCCTCCTGCCCAACAATATCCTGGTGCTGAGTGAGTTGCACACGGAGACTCCAGCATCAGTGATTTTGTTGAGGAAGGGGAGCGCTGCCGTCGGGGCCACCCCACCTGAGCCGGGCTGCTCGGGTGCATCCCTGCGAGCGATGCTGTGGCTGGGGGGGCTGCAGGGAAGCATGGCTGTGCTGGAGGGGGGGTTCCTGCGGGCATCCCGGTCTCGGTGGGTCCTGCTACACTCAGGGTCTCCCCACCACGCACCCGCACTGTCCTGCTGTGCGCCCCAGCTGCACGCACCCCCTCCAGGGCTGGTGCCAGCACGGGTAGGCAGTGCCCGGGCGTGCATTGCTCGGGGAACCTGCTTTCTGCTTGGCTCAGCGCGTGACGGACGGACGGATGGACAGAGGCGCAGCTGGAGCGCCGCGCAGGAATTCCTGCTGTGCATTTGGTGGCTTGGGTATCGGCACGCCCGGCGTTTGGCCGCCGCGCAGCCACCCTGGTCCCACTCCCGCCGCCAGCCGCGGTGCTGCCGGGGGTGCCCGCGGGTGGTGGTCCCGCAGCCCCTGGGCGGTGGGTGCCCTGTGCCCCCCCAGGGGGGTGGTGACAGCGCCGAGGTTTGCTTGGCAGCGACCTGGCCCTGCGGAACTGCCTGCTCACCGCCGACCTGACCGTCAAGATCGGGGACTACGGGCTCTCGCACTGCAAGTACAAAGTAAGGCTGGTTTGGGTGAGCAGGGGGTGGCGCTCGGCTGCGGGGGGAGGCTCAGGGACCTGCTGTGTGCACACACAGCTCTGCACACACACACACACACACACACACCGCTCCAACCCTTCCCTGCCATGCCAGGGCAGCCCCTTGCCCATGCCCTTTGCTGGGGCAGCGGGTGGGTGCTTCCCCAGAGACCACCACCCCAGAGCCTGTGTGCGGTGCTCAGTGCCCCAGGACCGAGCTGTCCGTGTTGGCTCGTCCCCAGGCAGCCCAGGCTCCACGGCACGAACAGGGCTTTGCTCCCACCAAGTGCCCTGTGCCCCTGCCGGGGCTGGATGTGCCCCTTGGCAGCTGCAAGGGCTGGGGCTGGGAGGCAGAAGGCGAGCGGTGGGGGGAGGCTGGGGGTCTGCCGGGGGCTCAGGACGGGGAGACGGCGGGAGCAGGAGGAGAGGGAGGAGGCAGAAAGCAGGGGGTGGCCAGCCTGGAGGAATGGCACGGTGGGGCTGGGGGCTGGCGAGGGAGCAGAGCGGGTGCCGAGGGGCTTGGGGTGAGGTTATGGGGTGGCACAGCGGGGCTGGGGGTGGGGGGGGGTGCCGGGGCAGTTGGCGCGGCGGTGTGGCCGGTCCCTTACGCGTAGGTTTGACGTTCTCTTCTCGTACTGACCCTGCATACTTGGCAGGACGACTACTTCGTGACGGCCGACCAGCTGTGGGTGCCGCTGCGCTGGATCGCCCCCGAGCTCATCGACGAAGTGCACGGCAACCTGCTCATCGTGGACCAGACCAAGGCCAGCAACGTCTGGTGAGCAGGGCGGGGGGCACGGGGCCGGGGGCGGGGGGGGGCTGCTGCCGGCGTGGCTCGGTCTAAAGGTGCGGAGGGAGGCAGCCGGCACCTGCTGGCATAAGCAGGACACGTCGGGGTGCATCGTTTGTGGGGCTGCTGGATGGTGGTGGGATTGGGGGGAGAGGGGGTCCCCGTGCGCCCAGCATGCCGCCGTGCCCGCAGGTCACTGGGCGTCACCATCTGGGAGCTGTTTGAGCTGGGCAGCCAGCCCTACGACCACTACTCCGACCGGCAAGTGCTCGCCTACGCCATCAAGGAGCAGCAGCTGAAGCTGCCCAAGCCCCAGCTGAAGCTGTCGCTGTCGGAGCGCTGGTGAGGAGCCCGGGCCGGGCTGCGGCCGCATCCTGCCCCCTTCCTCTCCCTATTTCCCAGGGGTGGGGGGTGGGGGCTGCGGCGGGGTCCACCCCGTGCCACGGCTCCGGCACGGCGAGCAGCTGCTGGAGCCGGAGCAGAGCGGCTGTGCTGAGCCCCGCTCTTCGCCGCGGCAGGTATGAAGTGATGCAGTTCTGCTGGCTGCAGCCCGAGCAGCGCCCGACGGCCGAGGAGGTGCACCTGCTGCTCTCCTACCTCTGCGCCAAAGGCGCGACGGAGGCCGAGGAGGAGTTCGAGAAGCGCTGGAACTCCATGAAGCCCAACAGCAGCGCCAGCGGCAGCCACCACGGCGCCGAGCTCTCCTCCTTCCCGCTGCTGGAGCACTTCTCGGCCGACGGCTTCCCCTCGGACGGGGACGACATCCTCACCGTCATGGAGACCAGCCACGGCCTCAACTTCGAGTACAAGTGGGAGCACACCAAGACCGAGCACTTCCAGGCCCCCCTGGGGTCCCTGAGCCCCAGCAGTGCCGCCCGCTACCACGACCTCTACTACCCGGCCGCGTCCGCGGGGCGCCTGAGCCTGGGGGTCTCGCCCTCCTGCTACGAGTGCAAGCAGCCCGGCTGCCCCGGCCTGCCGGCGCCCGGCGTGGTGCCCATCCTGGGCGCCCACAGCCCCTCGCTCGGCAGCGAGTATTACATCCGCATCGAGGGGCCGGCCGAGGGCGGCGCCGAGCTGGACTACGCCATGTGCTCCTACAGCCCCGAGGGCGAGCGGGGCTCCCCGCGGCCCCCGTCCTGCTGGAGACCCCAGGGCACGCGGGGCGGCAGCACCTACGACTCCGACAGCAGCCCCACCGTCTCCCTCAGCATGGAGCCGCTGCTGGGCCACGCGCCGGCGGGCGAAGGCTCGTGGGAGTGCGCCGAGTACTACCCCTACGCCTGCCCGGGGCAGGAGCAGCGCGGCTACGAGCCGTCCCCCGGCCACGGTGCCGAGCGGTACCTGCTGGAGGACGAGCACACCGAGCCAGGCGGCAAGGACTGGCCCGTCCCTGGCTTCCAGCACAGCATCTTCGGCGACCCGCTGGGCGTCTCCCCCTCGGTGAACTGCGCCTACAGCCCCCGGGGCTATGGGCAGCCCCCGGGGCAGAGCGCGACCCGGCCGGACTGCGTGGCGCTGGAGCTGGGCGACGACAGCCCCCCGGGCGCCCCCCTCCCGGAGGGTGCCAGCCCCCCGGCCCCGCAGCAGCCCTGGGCCTCCAACAGCTCCTCCAACAACAACATCGGTGGCAGCAGCAGCCCGGCCGCCCGCGAGCCCGGTGACAGCTGGTGCTACCGCCGCATGATCACCTTCCGCGGGCTGATGGCCAAGCCGCTGGGCACCGTGCCGCGCGGCCAGCCCCAGCTCGGGGGGTCCCCGCCGGGCCTCGATTTCCGCCGCCCGCGGCAGGATCAGGCCCTCAGCACGGCCGGCGGCTCCTCCCCGTGCCGCTCGCCCTCCCCGCGGAGCCAGGCCTGGCAGAGCCGTGACTCATCAGCCTCCGGCCGCTCGCAGGCGGCGGCGCTGGCTGGTGGCCCCGGCACGCCACGGGGCCCCGGCGCAGCCCCGGCAGCCGTAGCCGGGGCCCAGCCGTGCCCGCAGGATGCCTGCCCGGCCGAGGGCATGGAGGGGAGCAGCCCTGCCTGCAGCCCTGTGCTGGGGCTGGGGGAGGCTGCCCCCATGGCTGGCACCTCTGCCCCAAACCCCGGGTCCCCTACGGAGCCCGGTGTAGATGGTGCCCAGCCTACGCCGGAGGCTGTTGAGGCACCGGTGCCCGGGGAGGCCGCTGCTGACAGCGGCACGTGTCCTGCCAGCGACACGGACAGGACCCCGGACAAGACGTTCTCCAGCGCCAGCTTCCCCGGTGGGGACGACGGGAGCGACGAGGACACGGCAGAGCTGACCTCCGGCGTCTTCACTGACTTCTCCGGGGACTACATGGAGAGGGTGGACATGGCCCCGGCGTTCAAGTCCCTGCAAAAGCAGGTGGGGACACCGGATTCCCTGGAGTCCCTGGACATCCCCTCCACAGCCAGCTCCTGCGAGGTCTTCAGCCCCACCGCCTTCGCCCCCGCTGGGCAGCCCAAGGCGCTCGACAGCGGCTACGACACCGAGAACAATGAGTCCCCCGAGTTTGTCCTCAAGGAGCCCCACGAGCCCCGAGAGCCAGAGGCCTTTGGCCAGCTGGGGAAGCCGCCCCCAGGGCTGCCGGGGGGCGAGGGTGACGGCCCGGCCCCCGAGACGCGGCTCTCGGCATCCTTCAGCGCTGAGCTGCACGGCCTCTCCGAGAAAAACCCGTACCGTGACTCTGCCTACTTCTCCGACTACGACACCGAGGCCGAGCGTGGCCCCAAGGACGACGAGGACAGTGACGGGTCTGAGACCCCGGAGGCAGAGAAGGAGGGGTCCCAGCCCCACGCACAGGACCTGGGACAAGCCCCCGGGCTGGGCGAGGACCCGCTGCACCCCCCAGGAGCCCCCGCGAGCCCCCCGGCAGCACCCAGCACAGCAGAGGCATCTGAAGCGCCGGACGTGGGGGTCTCTGCAGGGGACTGGAGGGGGGCAGAGGCTGGGGATGCCCCGGCTGGCCCCACGGCACAAGAGGCTGGCACCGACCCGCGAGTCACTGGCACGGGGCCGGGCACCGATGGAGACACACCAGGGGTCTGCGGCGTCCCTCCAGGCTCTGTGCCGCCCAAGACTTTCTTCTTGTCCCCAGTGCCAGCGAGCCCCGAGGAGCCAGCGTCGGGCAGAGGGACCCCCGTGGCTGAGGGCATCCCCGGACTGGGGGGGGATGCAGCGGGGGGCAAACAGACTGTGTCCCCCACGCCAGGGCTGGGGGAAGCGGGGCTGTCCCCAGAGGGCACCGGGGTGGGCATCGCCCCCGGAGGGGACGCGCCAGGAGGTCCCAGCACGCTGCTATCGGGGGCCGAGTCACCAGTGCGCTCTCCCCCGGGGCTCTCCCTGCTCCCGTCCGCCCGGGAGCCACGGCCGGCCACCTCGGAGCGGCGAGAGGAGCCTGAGGAGGAGGAGGAGGACACGGAGGACAGCGACGAGTCGGACGAGGAGCTGCGTTGCTACAACATCCAGGAGCAGAGCGAGGAGAGTGAGGAGGAGCCGGCGGCCGTGCCCATCGTGGTGGCCGAGAGCCACAGCAGCAGGAACCTGCGCAGCCTCCTCAAGATGCCCAGCCTGCTCTCCGAGGCCTTCTGCGAGGACCTGGAGCGCAAGAAGAAGGCCGTGTCCTTCTACGACGATGTCACCATCTACCTCTTCGACCAGGTGAGGGCAGGGCCCGGGGAGGGCGCACGGTGGTGGGCACGGCGTGGGGGCATTTTGAGCTCCAGGCTTGCCACCAGCAAGCCACCAGCATCTCCTCCTTCGCAGGAAAGTCCCACGCGGGAGCTGGGCGAGCAGAGCTTCCCGGATGCCCCCGAGCCTTCAGGGCAGCCCCCGGCCAGCGGCAGCCCCACGAGCCCCACGAGCCCCGCCAGCCCCACGGACAGGCTGAGCGCCTCCGACGACTCCTCGGACGGCAATGCCTCAGAAGAGAGTAAGGGGGCCGGTGGGGGCAGCGGGGTGGTCTTGGGGCCGGGCAGGTGACCACCCCCCCGTGGGCTCAGCCCCAGCCCCCTCGCTCTGCGTCACAGGCGGTGGCTTCGAGTGGGACGACGACTTTCCGCTCATGCCGGTGAAGCCGTCGCTGATGTCCTCGCTGTCGGGGACGCCGGCGGAGCCCGACCCGTCCGTCCCCGCGCTGCTGCCGGCGCCCAAGCAGGTGCTGCCCATCCAATTCTCCCGTTTCACGGTCTCGCCTGCCCCGGTGTCCCGGTTCTCCATCACCCACGTCTCCGACTCGGACATGGACTCCATAGGAGGTGAGTCCCCGCTACGTGCCCACCCTTGGGGGGGGGGGGTTCCCCAAGCATCCGGGACCCCCTGCTGCCCCGCAGGGCGCCTCTCCACAGTGCCACCCCCTGCAGCCCGGACACTCGGTGACCTGTGTCCCCTCGGGGACCAGTCACCCCCGGGTCACCTCGTCCCTACGAGCACCGTGCCCGGTGCCCTGCTCACGCCGCCTCTCCGCTCCTTTCCAGGCAGCAGCGAAGACGGTGACCGGGAGTGAGCCAGCCTGGGTGCTCACCTGCTAGCGCCCTTGGCACCGGCACCGGCCGGCGGCCACGGAGGACAAGGGGCGGCCGGAGTGGGGCCTGGCCCGGGCTCCCGGCACCGAGCTCCGTTTTTTTTTAGGGGGATTTGGTCGGAAGGAGTTTGGGTGCTGCTGCTGGTCGGAGCCGGGCACGGCCCGGGGCGAGGCGGTGGGTGCCGGCCGTGCGTGCGCGAGCGGATGGCTGCGCGTGTATACATATATATATATATATATAGACATATATATATATATAAATTATAGCATTTAAGGGGTAGTGCCCTGACCTTGCTAACATTTGCGGAGTCCCCCCCACCCCAGTGAAGACCCCCCCCCCCCCCCCCCCCCACCTTGGCTTCTTGCCCACATGTGCTCCCGAGGCGGTGTTTGTCCCCACGTCCCCCTGTGCCGTGCACCTCGATGCCCCCCCGTGTCCCTCCCTGCCCGGGCTGGCGCTGGCTCTTGGGGGCTGGGGGGGGCTGGGGGGGGGGGTTACAGGGCCTGCAGCACGGCTTGAGGGGGCCGGGGAGCTCCCAGCCCTCACGTTTTGCCTGGCCCTTCTGGGGAGCAGCCCCTGGCCCAGTGAGGGACCCCCCCAGGGGGGCTGAGAAGCTGGGGAGGGGGAGCGCCAACCCGACTATTTTTGTATTTAAAGAAAAGGAAAAAAAAATACTAAAAAAAAAAAAAAAAACAACAAAACTTGCTGTTGACAGAACTCACATTGACGCGGTTTTAAGTTATTGTTGCCAAAGAGATGTAAAGAGTTCGTGGAGGCATTGGGGGATGGGGGGGTGGGGGGGGTGGGGGTCTTGTGGTTTGTTTGTTCAGGGTTTTTTTGTTTTGTTTTGTTTTTTAAATTCATTTAAGGCTTAGGATAATTGTGCAATTCCAGCTTCCAGAAGGAAATGGGACTAAGCGGAGCTGAGCGAAACCTTGAAATCAGGGCTGTTTCCTTTGGGGCCAATAGACCAAACCCTGAGGTGAGAAATAACCCCCCCCCCAGTCCCCCCCCCGTCCCCCCCCCAGTGTCCTGCAGCCCGGGCTGGCTCCCGTGGGTGCGTGGGGTGAGTGCACTCGTGCACGGACACACGCGTGTGCACACACAGACACGTGTGGCTGCGTGCCATGGGATGGGGCTGGGGCTGCTTTTGGCGTGGGGGGGGGTGGCTCGGTGCTGCAGCACGAGCCCACTCCCCAGCACGGCGCGGGGGCAAACGCCACGGGGTGAGGCGCAGCCTCGCCGGGCACCACGTCCCTGCCCACCCTCGCACCTTCGCCAGCCCACCCTGATCTCGTGCCTGCTGCCGGTGCCACGTCTTTGCCCCCCAAGGGACGAGCGGGGTCCCCAGCCCCAGCCCCGAAGGCCGGGGAGGCTGCGCCTGCCCCGTGCCCTCCCTGCTGCACCTCCCGCAGCCTTCCTAATTTACTGAGCTCAATTAGTGCTTTATTTAAGTGCTTTATTTAAGCTCTAACCCGGCCCTAGCCCCCTGCCCCCGGTCATGCCTCAGTGTGGCTCCGCTGGGCTCTCTGCTTTGCGGCTGGGGGTGCTCGGGCCCCTGTCCCCCCCCACCCCAGCCCTCCCATGTCCCCCCCAGCCCAGGGTTTGGTCTATGGCGTGCAAGGCAGCTGCCTCTGGAGGGCAGCATGAGAACAGAGCTGTGTGCGGGATATTTTTTTTAATAGAAAGGCTATTATTACATTGTATATTTTACCAATACGGGTCATAACTGCTGTATTTTTTATCAGTGCTGATTTCCATACAGCTCCCAGCATGTGTGTCAAACATCATCGGGCCAATAATAAAGTTTTTAAAAATATCGTAAGCCGTTTCCTGCCCGCATCATTCCCCGGCAAGCAGGAAGGGGCCACGCTGGTGGCAGGGGGGGGCGGGGGCTGCTCTGGATTTGGACGATGAGGCGTGGGAGAGCTCCGAGCCGCGGCACTGGAGGGCTCCATCACCACAGATGGCCCCCCCCCCACCCCCCTGGCTAAGGAAAACACGGGGTACCCAGTGGTGTGTGTGTGGGGGTAAATTTTATTGCTCATAAATTACTTTTTCCATAAAAAAATTCTTTCAGGTTACATCTTGCAGGTGCCACCAAGCCAGGAGGTGCAGTGAAGCCCCGGGGGGCGGCAGCCCCTGGTGTGGGGCTGGAAGAGGACGACGCGGGGCCGGCGGCGAGGTGGACCCTGGGCCTGACCCCTGCCTGGCCACAAGCCCCCAGCCCTATCCTGTGGCCCCGTGCCCCAGCGGAGCCCCTTCCCCTTGCCCCCGCCTGCCTGTGGCCCTCACACTGGCTGGTGCCCCCCTAGCTCCTGGTGGGACCCCCCCCCCCCCCCCAAGAAGGCACGGCGATGGCTGGCACCGCACGGCTGCCCCCAGCCCCCGGCTGATCTCCCCCCGCCTGCGGCATGGGCACGGACAGCAGGCGCTGCGCAGCCCCGGCACTGCATTTCGGGGTGTCACTGGTTTGGACACGCTTCGGGCCAAGGCGGTGGCAGCTTCCCATGCACGATGCGGCAGCCGTGGAGCTGGAGGTGACCGCCCCAGGGATGCGCAGCAGAGGAAGCAGGAGGTGAGCTCTGGTGAGCGGGGTGCTGGGGACACCGTGCCACGGCCAGGAGAGAACCGTGCCCTTGGGAGCAGACGGAGGCCTGCTGGTCCCAGGAGAAGATGCTCCCCACCAGGGCACTCCCGCAAACCACGGGAGGGGCACAGCAGCAATCAGCCATCGAGCCTAACTGGGAAGCAGCCCTAATGTGGAACCCCACAGGCAGCGGCCGAGGCATTCGGGTCTCTTTGCTACCTGGGCTAAACCTACCGTCAAAGCAACCACCGAGGGGGGGGGGTCCTCTGAGATCTAGCAATTAAAAAGTGCAAAAAGGCAAATAGAGCGGGAGGCAGGACCTCAGGGCACCGCCCTGTGTGCCCCGCTGGTGCCAGCCGCAGGCACCCGGCTGCTGGCGCAGCGAAGATGCAGATCCTGCTCGGAAAACCCATTCCCATTTGGGCAGCACACCCCGGTCCCACAGCGGCTCCTGCTCCTCCTGCGAGGAGGGTGGGGGCCGGGCAGGGGGCTCGGGGCGGCGTGCCCCCTCCTGCCAGCAGCTCTGCGCAGCCAACGCCGTGCAGCGCGCTCGCTCGTGGGCGCGCACCCTAGCAGTAAGCTCAGCGAGTACATGTGTGTATATATCGGTCTCATGCAACCTTGGAATAGAGGAAGGGAAACCAGCGAAGCAAGAGGGCTCAAGGGGCAAGCCTGTAGGGGAGCGCTCCTTCAAACACCGGGTGCCCCGTGGCCTGGGCACCGCGTCCACCCCAGGCACCCCACGGCACGCATCCACGGAGCCCGCCCCTCCTCAAGTATTTCCCTAGCTTATATCTTACAGCAGTACCGTGACACCCCGCTGTGCACACCCGCCGTGGCGCTGCAGCAGCTCCGGGAGCAGAGGCCGGCCCCATCCCCAGGCTGCAGCGCTGGCACCAGTGGCCGAGGTCCCGCAGGAGGCCGGGCACTGGCTGTGGGGCTTGGCCCCCCCTTGGCTTGTGGGGAACCGGGGCTCTCCTGCCTGCCTGAGGGCTCCCGCCCAGCCGGGGGGCCCCCATCTCCCCTCTGCCATTGCTGCTGCACCCCGGAGAGCAGGGAGCCCTCGGGGAGCCGCCAGCTGAGGCCGTTCTCCCCAGCCCTGCCATCTGCTGCTAATCCTAGAAGCAAACCTGGCTACAGGAGAGGTGCCGAGAGCGCCGCGCTCCCTTCTGCACAAGCAGGGGTCAGGCCAGGGGCAGCGGTTTAACCCCCTGCCTCCGAGAGGAGTAAGGACCTAGAGAAGGGCGAGAATTAGGGCACTAGCTTTAGCCTTTGGCTTTCGAAGCAGCAGGATTAAATAAACTCTGCCTAAAAATGAAGTTCTGGGGAGGCAGACATGCACCGGGCGATGAGGAGGCGGCGTGTGCCACCCGGCACGGCGGCAGCGCTCCCGGCCTCAGCTGATGAGCGGAGCCGAGCGGTCGTTCGTCACGGTCGGCTTCAGCTGGACGTTGGCAAAGGGGTTTCTGCAGGGAGAGAGGAGGGCAGAGTTTAGCAGAGGCTCTCACCGTGCACGTAACGGGGCCTGCGAGGATGGGGCAGCGAGCGATGACCTTGGCGAGACCCCAAAAGCTCTGGCTGAGGAGGCGAGGCTGCCGCGGGCTCCGACGGCTGCAGCCGGAGCCCAGCGCACCCCCTGCGGCCGTGGGCACCTGCAGCCCCGCTCCCCTCCACCAGCCCGGCCTCGGGCAGCGTTTCTGAAGCGGTGAGGCTGGAACTGCTCTGCCCTGCCCAGCCCCTCGCCGAGATGTCCCCGCACTCTTCCATGCCTCTTACGGTTAAAGACGTGGCGGACGTAAGCGACGAGCCGGCGGGGTTGGTCAACGCGTGATTTTCTCCTACCTTGCTTTTCAGCAGTAACAAAGCCGGGCTCTTCCAAAGGGAAAAACCAGGGACGCGTGCAGGGAGCTGGGGGTGCTCAGCCCAGGGTGCACAGAAGCAGGAGAAGCTGCTCCAACCCCCGGGCACCTCCCGTACAGGGGAGTCCCGAGGCAGCTGCAACATGCGCGGGGTAGGGCTCACTGCACCCTGTCTGCTCTAAGGTGTGCTGGGACCCGCGGGCAAAAGCAGAGCTTGCAGCTCCGGGCCAAGCTGGCCGGGAAACCTCAGAAGCAACAAAACCTCCAAGGGGCAGAGAGCAGGGAGAGGGGAGGCTCCTGAGCCGGTTCCAGCCCTGCTGTCCCAGTGCCATCCCGCAGCCTCCCCCGCTCGCCGGCTATGGAGGCACAGTCTCTGGCAGGCAGATCGCCACACGCAGCACCTGCAACAGTGCACGGCCCCAGCACGCATCCTGCACGCCCAGCACAGCCCCCTGCATCCCTTCCTGAGCACAAGCAGCCCCTGGTTGTTGGCCAGCCCCCAGCCTCTGCCCCCACCCCTCTCCAGGAGCCGCATCAGCTACAGCAAAACCTGCACACGCCTGCAGCAGGGAGCTGTCAGCCGCCTGGGGCCCTGCACACCCGCTCCCCCAGCCCTTCCATGCCTGAGCTGGCGCCGCAGGCACCCTGTTAGCAGGACAGGCATGAACATGGGGTAAGGTGATGCTAGGAGCAGCCGTGGTTATCAGCTGCCCCCACCTGGAGCAGAGCCCGTGGCTCGGGAGATGTCTCCGGCATCGGCAGAAGGAGCAGGAGGGGCCTGGTGCTCCCCCGGCACTGCCCCCAAACCCCTCGCCATGCCTCACCTTTTGAAGCGTGCTTTTGCCTTCCTCAAAAGATAAATGGCTTTTGCTTAAAAATAGGGTAATTAATTTCCCCACCTAATTAATGCAGATTCTTAGATCACTTTTCCCCCTAGGATGCCAAAATAGATTCTCGAGACTGAAAGGATAGAAAAGGTTGCTTTGATGAGTCACCAGGGGTTATTATTTAACTGGTTTTGTTCTGGCGGAGAAGAGCACTTTGGCCAGGAGCCCACGGCTCAGAACCACGGGGAAATCATCGCGTGGCTCGCAGGGGGCAGCGAGGGGCTGCCGCCTGGCTCCCCTGTGCTCCACAGGGGCCAGGCACTGCGCAAGCAGACCCAGGGGGGGAGTCGGAAAAAGGCGGCTCCGAGATGCGTCCCCAGAGCCGGCCTGGGGATGGCAACGGCATCTACAAGCAAAAAGAAGCTGCTCAAAAAACTTCAAATTAGTGACAACGTGTGGTCCTGCCCTGCCCCGGGGACAGCGCAGCAGCGTCCAGGGGTGATGCGGTGCCACTGGGGCAGCGAACACCGACGACCTACAACCAAAGGGATTCGTTACGGGGTCGGGAGCAGGGCGGGCAGCGGCAGGAGCGGGGCGAGAAGCCGGGGGCCCCCGCAGAGGCAGCGTGACACCAGCAGTGCCCGGCGATGCGAGGAGCCGTGCAGCGGCAGCGGGGTTGGATGGGGGGCTCCCGTCACCGGGACACGGGGACAAGCGGCACCGTAGGCGTGCAGGGTGGGCGCAGGAAGCCGAGCGGTGGCAGCGTCCCCACGCACAGCCCCGCGGTGGCACGAGGTGCCCAGCGCCCAGCACAGCGAGGGGCACACGGAGACCATCAACTTACTAACTACGGGCAGGGGCATCTCAAAACCTGGCCACTTCAACATCGGGGCTGCAAGGGAAAGAGAAGGCAGGTTGTAGGACACCGGCACGCTCCGCCGCCTTGACGGGAACAAACGGTGGTGGTTAATGAGAAGAACCGGGCGGACACCGGCTGCGCCACACGCATCTCCGGGCAGAGAAAGGAGGAGAAAAAAAAGGAGGAAAAGTGGGATTTAAGAGTGGGAGGAAAAGTGGGATTTATTGAGAGCTGCGAGTCCGGCAGCATGTCGGGCACGGCCCCTCGGCACCATGCGCCCTGCGAGGACGGGAAGGAAACGCATGGCCACAGCCGGAGCCAACCTGCGGAGAGGAGCGGGCGGCACGGCGGCAGGAGGAAGGGAAGGGAGGAAGGGAGGGGGCTGCTTCCTTCCCGCGGCCCCACCAGGAGCACCCCTGGGAGCAGGAAGCAGGCGGGGGGCAGCCCCGCTCGCATGCAGCACAGCGCTCGCAGCGAGGCTCTCAGGGGACAGCCAAGATGCAGCACAGAGGGGAGAGAGCAGAGAGCGAGCGGTTAAACAGCTTTAGCGACTTAATTCAGCAAAGCTGTTTAAACAGAAACCGGGCGGACTTGCAAACTGAGCACAGGCATGTGGCATGGAGGGGCTGGTTTGGGCCCCTGTCATGAAGGGATGGAGAAGGAAACAAAAAAAAATGGCATGGCAATGCAGGCTGTGATGGGCAGCGCACAGGCACAGCAGCCGAAAAAGACACCGAGGCCCAGCTCAATGCAATAAATAAAACTTTTATTCAAACAATAACTCAGTACAGGGCACATTTCTCTCTGGCTTTTAAAAAAGGTTTCAGCACTTTACAGTCTCCATACAAGTTTTACTAGGGTGGGTTTTTTTCCCCCCTCTACATTCAGTCACTCAGCATGAAATATCCTGGGTTAAAAATCTTTAGCAAAATTATGACATCGCTGCAGGAGGGTCTCGGTACGGTATGCCCATAGTCTGGTATATAAAACAAAAACTTGTCCGTGTGTATTGCCAGCAATGTCCTAGTAAACAGGCATGTCAGAGGTTTTAAAAATCACATCAGAAAAAAGGAAAGCGTGTAGAGCTTTGCAGCGCAGACGGGCGCTGGCGGTGCCGGCAGCCCCAGCCCTGCCTGGGACGGACACACAGACACGGCCGAGCCGCGCGGGGCTGCGAGCACGTCCCGGGACTGCTCTGCCCGGCCCCCCGCACTAAAGGTGAGGTAACAATACCTTGCTACAAAAAAATATAGATATTTATAAAACAACAAGGAGGAACCCCTCGGGGGCTGCCGGCCGCCCCAGCGGAGAACCAGCCGTTCCCCGCGGCCGGGGGCTCGGCACCATCCACTTCTCCTAACGCAGCCTTCGCGGCTCGGCTGGGGGGAAGCGGATCCGAGGGGCCGAGGGGACCCGTGCCCACCTCGTGGCCAGCCCCGGGGCTGCCCCGTAACAGTACGTACACCAGAGGCCATGCATGTGGGCTCCGTTCCGGGGAGCTCTGCCCGCGCACCGCGGCGTGCGAAAAGCCCCAGAGGAGGGATAGTGCATCTCTAACATTCACAAAGTAGTACAAAAACTGGGTCCCACTAAAAGTGTAAACTGCATCCAGGCTGCTTCAAAGCGAGCACAGACCGATCGGCAGTTTCTGCTCTGAAAAGGCTTCAGAAACAAGGGCACTGTGAACACCAGGGAGGGGTGGAGAAGCACCATGGTTTCCTTGAAGATCGCGAGAGTTTAAAATCCGAAAGTAGAGAAAGAGAAACAGGGGGGGAAAAAAAGGGGGAGAAAGAAGCAGAAAGCTCTTCTGAGCAGCACGGTGCCGCTGCAAGCCCGGTGTCCTCACACCGTTGATACCAGACTGCTGCTGCCGCTGCGGAACAAAGCAGAGGAGGCTGCCCGAGTGCCCGGGATGCTGCCCCGCGGGCGGCAGCCGAGCCCAGCCGGTGCCGCTCCGCTCGCCACCCAAAGTTTTCATTTCTATCCCAAAAACCGAGCGCGTCCTGCCCTACCCACAAGTGGCTCCGGGCCAGGGACAGGCGGCCCCATGGCGTGGGGCTGCCAGCACCGAGGAGGGAACGGGGGAAGCCCGAGAGCGCCGTTGGCTGCGGCCTTGCTTCCCAGGTTCAAACCCGAGAGGCGGCTGCGGAGATGCGATGCTCTCCAGAGAAGCACCAACCCCATGGGGTGCGAGGTCAGGGATGGCTGGGGCTGGCCCCAGGACCTGCCCTGGGTCGTGCTGTGCCCCAGCAGGATGTGCACTGCATCCTTGCACAGCCCGGTCCTCGCCACCGCCTGTCCCCAGGGCTGGCGGGCAGCAGGGCACAGACTCCCCCCAGGGACACGGCTTCGCCCAGAGCCAACACCAACAACTCATTTTCGGGTAACGCCGCAGGAAGGTGGAATCTTACCTGCTAACCGACCTCGTCCCGTAGTCATCGAGACCCTGCGGGGAGGAGAGGAAGCATGGTAAGAGCTGGGTTGTGCCCCTTCGGCCGCCACCGGAGGGTCACGGGAACAGCCCAAAGTGCATCGGCGCCCGGGGATGCTTGGGCCAAGACCAATGCATTTTGAGATGAAAGGGAGAGGATGGAGATGGCTTAAATGGGATTTAGACAGCAGGGGCTCTTTGGAGCGAGCCAAGGGAAAGCAGCAGCCGAGCATCCCGGCTTGCTCTGCCCTGCCCCACCTTGGCTCAAAGCTCCAGCGACTTTCGAGATGCGAGACACTTGAAAAGGGAGCAAAACTCTGAGAAACATCAGTGAAATGCTCTGTGGAAGAAGGTGTTTGTGCTGTATTAACTCCCACCAGAAATCGCACAGGGTTTTGGACCATTTTCCCTTCAGCTGGTGCTCAGTGGCGGTCTGGGGGGGCCGGAGGGCAGCAGTGATCCCCGAGACGTGTGGGAACGGGGCTGGGAGGCGATCCCATGAGGATGCCTTGCTCCAGGTGAGGACATGCCCCGGGGTCTGGCCACGAGCAGCTCCACTCCCTGTGGCAAATGGGAGCCTTCCAGGAAGGACCCGAGCTGCTGCTCTCTGCCACTTGTGTTCCCACTGCCCCGGGAATGATCCTGAACACAAAACCCCAAATCCATCGGTAAACCCTGCCCTGGCCTGGCTTCCCCTGGCTCCACTGGCATGGACTGGGGCTGTGTTTCTGTCCCATCCCCTGCAGAGATGGCCAGGCTACGCTGCCCTCATCACCACGCGCACCGTCCCTAACTCCTTATCCAAGAAGCCCTGCGCTGGGTTTGGACACTGCTGGCGGGGGAAGCCCCGGCCAGGTCTGCCCCAACCCTGAGCCCCAGGTCCCCACGGGACTGTCACCGGTGTCCAGTGGCACTCGTGTCCCTGGAGCCACCAACTGAGCCAGCACGGCCAGGAGAAAACGCTTCCAGCTCCCTGTGAGCAGCTCGTTTCTGGTGGGAGGCTCCCACGGAGTTGGCAAGTGTTGGCCATTGGGGGCTCGCGGTGCCGTTTTGTGCCATCACCCCTCGTGTCCTGCCTGTTCTGCACAGGCGAGCCAAACTGGCCCATCCTCCCTGTCCCCACCTTCTCTCCTGCCACTTCCCCATCCCGTTCTCCTCCAGGGAAGAGACTCAGAAGGGGACGGGGTCCGGCCAGGCACGAGGGGGCCAGGCACAAGCTGCCCGCAAGCCCCAATGGCAACCTTGCGCACGTGCGGACTTACAGCTGTTGACCTAGCGTAAGGCTTGTAGTGGGCGGAGGGTGGTTGGCAGAGGCCACTGGAATAGTCTTTAATTGCACAACCATAGGGCATAAGGTAGTCCTACAAACAACGAACACAGGCCTGTTGGAGAGGAGCCCCCCATTCACCGGCACACGCTCTACACCACGCTAACACCAAGCACACGCTTTAACGCGTTTCCTTCTGCTTTAAAACACGGGTAGGACCGAGAAGCTGCATGCTCCAGCAGAGATCGAGGCTCTGGGGCTCGCTCAAGCACCTCCCGTTTTTAAAAAATCCCCCCCCCAGCACCGGAAAAGCCGTGCGGGCAGTCAGGGCTCACCTGGGAGAAGGCGGGCACAGCCACGCTGTACGGCCTCTGCTTGAAGGTGTTGACGTTCTGCGACGGGAAGGCTTGCGAGGACATGCCGTAGTCGGGCGGCGGGATGGCGATGTCGTCTTTGTCGAGCAGGTTGCCCGTGCTGCTGCTCTTCCCTTGCTGCAGGCTGAAGGGGGGCAGAGCGGGGCCATCAGCAGCAGCCCACGTCTGCCACCGAGTCACCTCGGGCAGCAAGCCGCCGGTGGCACCGAGGATGAGCGCGAGATGCACAGAGCCCTTCGTGGGGGACCCCTTCCCTCCCTGCTCCCCTTTGCTCCCCCATGCCTCCTGTGCGTGGCAAAGCAGAATATCCCTGTTCTGAGGCAGCACCCTGCTCTGGAGAGGGCTGGGAGAAGCAGAGGGTCCCCGTCCCGCAAAGCCCCCGCAGCCCTGCCCAGTGCTGGCACGCGGTGCTCCTACCTCGTGTGCACCCGCTCGCTGCCGTCGTTGTCGAGGACACGCGTGTAGGAGAAAGGAAACCAGCCCCTCCTGAAAGGCAAAGGCAGGGGATGAAGCCAACCTGATGCTTATCGACGGAGGTGTCAGAGAAGGCTGAGCCCTCCTGGAGCCAGCCCCGGGGGCAGCGGGGTTCGGGGTGGCCGCGGCACTCACAGTTTGGTTTTCTCGCTCTCCCCGTAGTGCCACCCATCCCTGGCCTCCGGCACCAGCAGCGTGATGAGGTCGCCCTCCTTGAAGCTCAGGAGGGTGCTGTTATCTCCGGCAGCGTGAGAGAAAATGGCCTGCACCCTCGTCCTGCCGTTCCTCTCGAGCCCTGCGGCCATGGAGCTGGAGCGCGGCAGCGTCTTGTTTTCGGCTGGCAGGAGACAAGGACCAACAAGCGCCGAGTCCTTCACCCGTCACCGTGCCCGGGCACAGCCCCGCATGGCCGGGTCTCTGGCTCCCTTACCCTGCCCCCAGTACCAACACCACTTTTGGTGGTTGATTTGCACCCCTGACACCTCTCTGATCCATCTCAGGATCCAGCCGCTGTTCTCGGCATCATCCAACAGCTCCATAAAGGAGCAGCCTCCCTGTAGGAGCCTTCCCTGCCTGCCTTCCTCCCCATTCCTCAACGTTTTCCTCCTGGAAATCCCACCCGGGGGCCAAGACACCGCTCTCCAGTGAGCTGTGCCAGAACCTGGCTCTGCTCGGCTCCCAGCACCATGTCCAGAGGTGCAGAGCACCACAGCAGTGGCACGCTGCTCGTCACCACCCCACCGCTAACGAAGGGACCCCACCACCCATCGGGGTGACCCACAGCCCCCCCGGGGGTGGGGGAGCCTCACCTGAGGCGTAGCTGTTTTTCGGCGGCACGTTTTTGCGAACTGGAAGCGTGTTCGAGTAAGAGTCGCTCAGCTGCTTCTGAGGCTGGGGAGGAGATAAAGATTTGGGCTGTGCTGGCTTCACCTCAGCCCAGTGGTTGTAATCGTCACTGTCTGGGCCTGAGGCTCCGTTCACCACCGGCATGGCCTCCTGTGCCGACATGCGCTAGGGAGAAAGGAGAGGAGGGGGGGGAAGACGGGAGATGTCTTCATCAGCAGGGCACCCCCAGCAGCTCCCCGGGCAGGGATGCAGTGCCTGGGAACGCAGCTGACGGCAGACCAGAGCCCGAGCCCGCTGGGTTCGGCCTCCAGCTTCCTACCTGATACAGACTGCTGGGGAAAGGAGCAGGGGCACCTCTACGGCATCTCACCGCTCACACCCAATAAATCCCTCCCGAGCCCTACTGCTCAGCTCACGCCCCGACATCGGGCAGGAGACCCCCTTCGGAAGGGCGTTTCCATCACGCGAGGGTCACCCCAAGCACCCTTCTCCCGAGGGTGCCTCAGCACGGCCCCACAGCTCCGGTCCCAGCCCGTGGGCCCCCCGCAGCCCCCCGACACCCCCGGGCAGGACGGCGGAGGGATGGTGCTCCAGATCCAACCCCAGCCTGCCCGCGTCCCGGGCAGTGCACACCGGGCTGCCCAACCCCATGCGCCCGCCTGCGCCCATCCATCCAAAGGCAACTTGCTGAGGACCACGGTGCTGCTGGCCTGGGCTCATCCCTCCGGCTTTGCTCGGAAGGGCAGGACAACCTCCACCTCCCGGGTACTTACTCCGACAAAAGGTGCCAGCTCCGGGGGGACAGGGAGAGGTTTGGCACCGGGGATGGGGTCAGAGATGATGAGGTTGGACTTGGATGTAGACAGAGGGCTGGGCATGATGGTGCCATTGCTGCTGGCAGCCATCTGCTGCATCAGCTGTATGGCGCGGTCCGGGATCTTGTTGGGATCGGAGCACGACTGCTGCCACAGGGGGAGCTTCTGCGTCAGCATCTCCTTCCCCTGCGAGGGAGAGAGCGAGGTGAGAGGGTGCAGGGAGCGAGGCATGAGGGTGCAGGGACCCGCGGCAGCACCCGGCCCTGGTAGGGAAGGATCTGATGAGAGAACGGCCACGTCTGGGCAGCACGACTGATGCGCTCCTCCACACACAGCACAAACAAGGTAAAACACGGGGATTTGCTGCTTTCGGGCTCCGAAAAATATAAAATCACTCCGGTCACAAAAAAACATAGAGGGAAGGGGAAAGTAACTCGGTCCCCAGCTGACTGAGATCCCCCCCGTGTGCGGCAGCTTGGGAACAGACGAGCTGCAGGGAGCGGGGCTGTGCAAGAAGCCAGCGGCCATGCAAGGAAATAAAAGCTGCTCAAAGGCTCTGCCGTGGGATGAGCAGCGAGAGCAGCACACACGGTGACGACCATCGCTGTGTCCCTGCGGCACAGCGCCTCTGTGCCCATGGCCCTGTTCCCCACCAGTAAAACCCTGATCTAATAAAGCTGCAGGTCGGGAGGCCCAGGGACACTCACGTCACAAACCGCAGGGACACGTCAAGGCGGCAGATGCCCGTGACACCTTTCCTGCACATGGAGGTGGAAAGATCACACCCATGCTGTGTGCTGGTACCCACGCCCCCAGGGATGAGCTTTGTGCTCGGGGCTGCTCAGCCCCAACAGCCTCCAGCGCTGCTTCAGGGCCCGGGGCCACCTGGCACGCTGCTCCCAGCCAGGCAGAGGCAGCGCTGGCCTCGTCCTTACCCAGATAACACAACCATGGCTCAGGACAGCGCATCCCATCTTGTGACTCCCCGGGAGCAGACGTCCAAAACCACGCCGTGGTCACTCCCCAGCCAAACGCACAGCACAGCCCCCGTGCAACGCACCGCATGCACACCCGCAGCAGAGCTGAGCTGCGGGGGGGGGGGGGGGGGGGACGTTACAGCCCCACACGGCCTTGTGGCTGCCCTCACAGACACGATCGATCCCGATGCATCCCAACAGGCTCCTGAAGCCAGTGCAGAAGCCCCAGAAGGTTTCCCTGCCATCCACCAGGGACCTCGCTGCCCGGTTGCCTGCTGCTGGTGGCAGCACGGTGTTTCCAGCTGGCCAAGCCTCCGCGTGGGGCCAGGTGCCCACGCTGCACCCACGCAGCCCCTCCTGCGCAGCCGCCCTCCCTGCCCTGCTGCAGCGAGCGTTGGGCTTGGCCACGCTGCGGCCACAGCGGGGCTGCTGGTGCCGGTGCCACCGCATCTGCCGCCCCCCCCCACCTGCCCCAGGGGGGATTTCTCCCTCCTGCACCTCGTCCGCAGTTAGCATACGCTGGTGGTTGATTCAGCACCTACCGCAGCCGGGGACGGTGCTGACTAAGCCCATCTCTTCCCGTTGCTCCCCTGCGCCAGGCGCGGCGGTGACAGATGGGTGCTGCGAGTGCCGGGGGGCGGCAGCGGGGAGCAAGCAGGAGGGGAGCACAAGGCTGCCGGGAGCCACGCGCGCACCCAGCCCTCGTATGGGCTCAGCTCCAGCACGGTGCTGCTGCATCCCAGAGAAAGGGGCCCCAGTCCCCGTGCAGGGGATGGGGGCGGGCGGCCGGGGCTGCTGCTCTCGGCTCCGTTCCCTCCTCTGCGATGGCCAGGGGGTGATGAGGGTGGGAGGGAGCCCTCCCGCTGCCCCCCACAGCCCCAAGCTCCGCTCTGACTCGCAGCAGGAACGCCGCTGCTTTGCGTTTCTTCTGCTTTTGCAAACCCGGAGCTGGTGCACGAGCAACTGGGTGAGCCCCCACCCGGGTGAAGCCCTCAAACCGCAGCGACCGAGCGCTCGATGGGCACAAGGTGCACAGGAGGGGGAGCGTGGGGGGCTGGATCTGCGTGACCTCCCCGCACAGATAGAGTCAGGCCATGGCTGGCGCTGCCCAGAAGGCAGAGAGCGGCAGGACACCCTGCTGGGCTCCAGCCCTGGTCCCATCTACCCCACACAGCCTGAAGCTGCCTCAAAACACAGAGCAGCGCCCATGGGAGACACGCACCCATCAGACCGAGGGCAGTTCCGTGCAAGTGGGGAAGCACGGGGGGCACTGCCGGTGCATCCCCCCCCCTCGGGCCCTCTGCTCCCCCAGCCCCAGGGCACTGCTGCACCCGTGGCTCTCAGGGCATGGCCCTGCTCCTGTGCTAACGGACGGGGGCTGCACGCAGGGAGTGCGGCGGGGGCCCCGCTGACTCACCTTGGCGTGGTAGGTGATGGCGCTCTTCGCCACCGCGCACTGCTTCTCGACCAGGAAGCAGAACCGTCTCCTCTCCTCCGTCAGAGCCGTCTTATACCCATCCGAGACGTAGTTTTCCAGCTCCCCTTGCTTGTTGCTGATGGCTTCGATGTACTAGAGGGGGCAGAGAAGCACAGAGGGGGGGGGGCTGCGGTTTCCCGTTCGCCCAGCGAGCGCCCACAGCCCCGTTAGCAGGGGACGAGACCCGCAGCATCCCGAGGACGGGGTCAGCGGTGGGGGTGCCCGTGGGAGGCCCCCAGCACAGGACACACACACACACGTGTGCCTGCACGTCCCCCCCAGCCCGCCCTTACTCATCAGAGCCCCCCACGCAGAGGCGCTGACTCAGCACGGGGGCCGGGAGCGCGCGGGCGGGCAGGACGAGCTGTACCCGAGCAGCCGCCCTCTCACCAAACGGGCGCCTGAGCCCCAGCGGGGGCCGGCGAGGCTGCCCCCAGGCCTCCCCCCCCATCCCAAGCTAGCAGAAGCTCCTGCAGCCCCCACCCATCTCCTGCACCCCCTGGGACAGCCCGTGCAAGCAAAGCACGCGAAGCCAGGGCAGCGCTGCAGGCTGGCACAGCCCAGCGCACAGCATCACCCCCGGCACACGGGACCAGCACGGGGCTCCCTGCCCGCTGAGCACCGTTCCTCAATGCTGGTCCCCCCCCCCCAGGGGCCACGCAGACGACACCGGAGCCCCGCGCCGGCAGCGGGCTGAGATGCTGCAGACGCGGCAGAAGGAGGCTCCTCTGCTGGCACGGCTCCTGCTCTACCTACGTGACTTCTGCCAGCTCGGCTGCGCCCGCACAGGCTGTGCCAGCGGGAACGGGGCACGTTTGTGGAGGTTTTTGTAGGGAGCTGGAAAGCAGCACGTGGGGCAGAGCCACGCAGTGCAAGCGCGGCACAAGGGAGGGCTTCAGAGCAGCGCGGTGCCCTCCACGGCCACATCCATCAGCACACCGGAGGACGCGAGATGTCCCCATCTCCCTCAACCAGCCGCTTCCTCCCCGCTCCCTGCCCTTGGTTTGTCCTCAGCAAGGAGCTGCTGCCCTTGAAGCGGCCCAGGAGAAGCAGCCACCAAGCGTCCCCGAGGGGCATCGTGCTCACCAAGGGGCTGTGTCCTGCCCTACACAGGGCGGGCAGCACCACAGCACGGAGACACACGGCTGCCACCACCTCGTCCCAGTAAGGGCAGCGCCGCAGGAGAGCCCCGAGCAGCCCCGGCACTGCTAAACCTGCTGCAGGAAGTCTGAGCTTCCCCGGGAAGGGAATTAAACTGGAAATTCAGGGCCCAAAGCAGCTTTTCTTCTTTCTTCATGTTTAACAGTTATTTTTAGCAAGCTACGGTATTTATTAGCAGGCACAAAATGGAACAAACCTCAACAAAGCAGTGAGATTAAGTGACGTCCCGGACTTCAAAGGGGGTTTGCGGCAGAGCTGGAGTCCCAGCACCCCCCCCCACACACAGCACCCTCCCTGGAGAGCAAACCCCCAGCCTAAACTGAGCCGGTTTAATTCACTAAATGAGCCGTCAGGAAGGCGAGGAGCTCAGGACGGGTGCACAGCACACTGCCACGCCGGGCAGGCAGAACTTCTCCCAGCAATGGTAAACTTTCAAGTTTTAATTGTGACTTAACCGTGCAAGTCAGTCTTATTTACATCCCTGATTTCAATCTTGTTTCGCAAGTATACTTTTAATTATTTAGCTAAAGAAAGGCTTGCCTTAATGGCTGCAGCCAGTTAGAACATGTTGATTTGCAAGCAGAGAGCCTGTGCTCTAAATTTAGGATTCTCACTGCTTTATATACTTTATGTAAATAAGCACGATGTGCCATTGATTTATGCAGAGCCCTGATTTTTACACTTTATTACATTACAAAATGGCGAACGCCACCTCTTATTCACCAGCTAGCTTTCATTTTGGATTTGTTCAAATGGAAATGGGCTTTCAAACAAAGCACTGAAACACAATTTAAATAAAAACCTCGCTAACTGTGCCAGACGCACGGGAAAAAGTAACGTGCAGAGCACAACGTACGCTCTCGCTACCGTACGTCAAGGAGAGCGCGCCGTCTCTCGTTAGGGTTACCTGCTGCCACGTGCAGGAGCAACACCTCTGCCTCCCAGCCTGGTTCCTGGGGGGTCCCTGGGGGCAGCCCATGACCCACGTCCCAGCCAAGCATTTCAAAGCTGGAGGTGCACACCCGGGCTCCTGCAGCGTGGCCACACCATCACCGCTTCCCAACAGGCGCCTGCCGGCACGCACCTCTCCACTGTGGAGTTTCAGAGCTCGATTTAGGCCGCCAGCCTCAAATTCAGACGCTAAGCATCGCCTCAATAAAAATCCCAGCTTAAAGGGGAGAAGCCCCACCTGTGGCCGGGCCACCTGAGATGGCACCAGCCCGGTCGGTGCTCGTGGTGCCAGGAGCCAGCGCACGCACCGGCAGCTCCAGAAAGCTTTTCTGGGTTTCTAGGTTGGAGAGGCCTCAAATAACCCCCCCCTTCCCCCGCTCCTCAGTACATCCACCTCGCCTCCAGCAGCTCCGCTGACCCAGTTAGCGAGGTGGCAGGAGCCAGCTCCCGGGGCTCACCCAGCTGCCCAGGGCAGCGAGGGGGGAGCAGGGCGCGGGTCCAGCCAGCAGCGCCACGGAGGGTCCGTGCACGGGAGCTGCTCCGAGCTACCCCCCCAGCCAGGCAGTTCGGAACAAGGAAACATGAAAGCAGAGCAGCCGCTGCAAAGGGACACAGCCGCTGCCTTCGCTGCTGCAGAAAAGCCAGGGCACGCAGGGGCCCCGCTGCTCGGACTAACAGCATCCCCCCAGCGGACTCAAACCGGACAGCCGGAGGTGTGTGAAGATGAGAGGGCTGCTAACAGATGTCAGGACCTGGGTTCTCTTCAAGCACACGCTGCAATCAGTGCAGTTAGTGCAGGCGAAGCAGCAGCAGCAGCATCGTTACTGAATTTCACTCAAGTCTCTAATAACAACACGGCCGTAATGAAAAAAATCAGTTCAAGCCATTCTATCCAAGGCAAGAACATGAAAATTAGTTATGAATATAAGCCAAGGGCAATGCTAATCGCCGCAGCACTGAGCACCACTGTGTAAATAACCATTACAGATCTTTATCAGCGAACGGGCGCTGACAATGTCTGTGAAATGGGCTGAGCGAGGGAACCGCTGCGAGGACAACGGGGACCAAACCAGGCGGGAGCCAGCCAGGCTCTGCTTCGGAGGTCTCCATCTCACTGCTGTGGGCACGGCAACAAACCCAGGGACCAGAAAATCAGAGCACTACGGGCACTTTTCAGGGCAGTGAGTGGCCCTGAGCCGAATGTGGAGCAGGGAGGGGACCGTGTCCCCAAGCTGTCCCCAAAATTGGGCTCTTTCCTGGGATGAGATGAGGTGAGCACGGCAGTACAGGGCAGCAGGGAGAAAACGCTGAGGGAAGAGGGGAAGGGAGAGGAGTCTGCAAGCTGTGCTGCCCTGATACGGGCAGGCTGGAATATCCAGAAGAAGTAAACACAAGAAATGGGGATTTATTTAAGGAACCACAAGGGAGAATAATTAGAAAGTAACGAGATAAAATAGGAAAGAAGTTAGGCTGATTAACAGAGGAAGAGCTTTTAAGCTGTCACAGTCTCAAGGAAGCACAGCTCAAGCCCTAGCACAGCGCAGGGTCAAAGTTGAGAACAGCTCTGGGGGTGCTCAACCCCCTCGGCTCCTGGGGAGGGAAAAGGGTTTCCTTGTCTCCAGAATTTGGTTCCTGCACGGGAGTTACGCTCCTTGCCCTGGGTTTATGCAGAACTGGGTAAAACCTGCCTCCAGCCGTGCCCTGCAGCGTGGGACGCGCGTGCCAGCCCCTCTGCAGGCTGCGACACCTCAGGTAGGGGTCGGCCTCGCATTGCACGCTGTGCTCAAAGCTGCTGCCTTGAAACAAGGTAGGAAAAGCATGCGAGGGTACACGGCACCACTGAAACACCTCAACCCCCTCTCTGGGGAAGCTCGCCCTTCCCATCCCAGACGGAGCCCCACGCTGGCTCCCAGCAGCACCGGCTGCTGTAAGCAGCTGCTCACGTGCCCCGATGAGCCCGCAGACCTCTTCCAAAGCAAGAGAAACTACATTCTCCCTACGAGAACCAGCTCGCTGGGCGAGCAGATGCCCAGAGAGCCACGGCATCAGCGGTTATCCAAGGTGAAACGCGCCCAGCTGGTCCTGCGAGCACGAGGCCAACAAGCGCCCCGCTCCCCAGCCGTTGGCCTCCCGTCCCTCTCCCCGAGGCACGCTGTTCTCCCCCGTTACGCTTGCTATCTCACATCTGTTCTGCGGGGCAGCAGCCTCATCCTTCTACTATTCCTGTACAGTGCCGCACACGTGGTGTTACATAAAATGTTCAGGGAATGAGCTCCAAGAGCCGCAGCGGGCTATGCAGAGCTTCATCAGCCGCTGCGAACGTCCCCGCGCCCAGGGGACACCGCAGACCGACCCCTGGTGCATGGGATCTGCTGCAGAAATGCGCATCGGGCACAGCCCCAACCTGCACATCGGGCTGGGAGATCAGCCTTCCAGAAGCAGCATGAGGCTTCTCAGCCAGAGAGGGAAAAAGTGGTTTAAGCCTTCATTTATACAGAAAACCCCTCGGTTAAGGGGATTTGTAGCAGCTGCTTCAGGATGGGTAGGACCAGCTCAGGAAGCCTGGGGGCAGCAGGGGTGCCGACGGCAGCCAGGGCAGCAGAGAGAGCCAGCCCCAGCCCTGGGAGGGAGGGAGGGAGGCTTTCGTCCCCTGGTGCTGCCTCTGCCATCGGCGCTCACAGACCACAGAGCCTGGAAAAGGCACCGCAGGGCACGGCCCTTGTGGCACCACGGCCACAGGGTCCGGCACCTCCCAGAGCACGGTGCTGAGACCACACCAGCGCCCCGAGCCTCCCGAGATGCTGAATGCTGACAGCCATGTGGCGCAAGGGGACGACATGCCAGCACGCGAGTTCCCAGCTAATTACAGAGTGAACGACAGAATAAATGACAAAATGCTGCAAGGGACGAGCTCTCCCACCAGGTCCTGAGCTGCAGGAGGTAAGGCTGCTGGGCTGTACGGAGCACACGCGGGTAACCGCTGCGCTGGGACTCAGCCTCATTGGGCTGAAAGCTAGTGAAAAGCTGGAGCCGGTTATCTGGAGCCAGAGCTTTTACATAATTCTTCCCTACTTGACTTTTACATAAGCCCTCGTAACCTGGTTTGCACAAACTCCTCGTCAGTTAGTGCTTCTTGACCTATGGCTAAAATTACTTCTCCTGGTGGGAATATCAGAACGAGGTTCCAATTACAAGAGTTTATAAAAACCTCTGGGCTATTTGGCACAGGGGTGTTTAACGCTTACAGCATCCCCACAGGAGCACAGGGGGACAGCAGGAGGGGCGCAGGCAGGAGCTGAGCTTGGCCACGTGCCCGGCAGCTCCGTGCCCCCCGTATTACCCCAACGCTGGGCACCGTGCTCCCCCCCCAAAAAAAAAACAAATCCAATTGCTCCACCGGCCTCACCAAGCAATCCAATTGCTCACAGCACTACCAGGGGGTGATGAGCTGCTTGGACCAACGTAGCTCCCTTGCTGGCGTGCTGATTCAGTCAAGGCCCTAAACCCACCGTGACCTCGATTTCATGCCTCAGCCATAACCAGCATTTAATGGAGTTACAGCAGTTCAGGCTCCTTGATGATTGTTTAATCTTCATATTTGTTTTCGTTCTTCTTTATAAGGGACGTGAAGTGAATGGAATTGGTTTATTCCCCCAGTTTTGAACACAGGTCAAAAAAATCTCAGCAACTACATAATTAGGGCAAGAGATCTGAGGCAGTGGCTGTCTCACTGCGGTCCAAGCTTTCATTCCTCTCGTACAACAGCAGCTCTGGACTGATTCATGAGAAATAAACCCCTGGCTTTGTTGCGACATTCAGCAGTAACAACCCGTAACCGCAGCATCTCCTGACCATGACAGGCTGAAGCTTTGGAGGCTGAAAAATCGCTACAGCAGCCTAATTGCGCTTGGAGCTGCTTTTAAGCTACATGAGTCGTCTTCCTCGAAAACCACAAGGTGTTTCAGTTCAGAACCATCTTAACGCTGTGAAGCCCTTCCTCGTCAATTAAGCTCCACCAGGCAGCACCCACAGGACGTGGGACCTGGGGCCAAGCCCCGTGCCCTCTCCAAGCACCACATTTGCTGCAGCCCCGCAGAAGCCCCCGCTGCCTGCCCCGAGCAACCCCCAGCTCTGTCCTCCAGATAATAAGCAACATGCAGCACTTGCTGAACATCAGCGCCTATTTCCACCTTATAAAGGGGGAAATCTGCTTAGAAGAGGGAGGGGAGACAATCCAAGGCTTTTTTTTTTTTAAACCAACTCAGCACAGGCTGCAGCACCTGGGCCAGGCTGGTGCCCTGGCACCATCCTCTGCCCCCTGCCCCAAGAGCCCTGCCCTTGCAGCAGGAGCTGGATGCCAGAACCACCACACGGGGCTGGCCCCACCACATCCCTCGCAGGGGGCACAAACCGCGGCCACTCGGCAAGCAGCAGCAAGGCAGAGGGGAACAATTCTGCTTCCCGCAGCAGGAAGCGCAGAGACGATGACAGAGCACCAGCCTCCTGGCTGCTGAGCGCTACAGTATCTTAAGTGGATGAGTCTTCAAAGGAAGAGTAAGATTTTATTGCTTTATTGAATGGGATGACTTATGTAGCTACCAGGACGTTCCTGCCAGCAGCACCTCTCCCACTACAAGCCAAAGCGATGCTCAGCGCCGCATTAGCAGAGCTCCAGCTGGCTCTGCCCAGCTCCCCAGGCGCCGTCTTGAAGCTGACTCCAGCGTCCCGTGAGCCCAGGAGGTGCCTTCAGCAGCCTCCGAGGAGGCTCCTCCTGGCTGAGTTTTAGCACTGGCCGTGGGGATGGTTCCGTGCCAGGCAAACAAAGCTGCACACAACTCCCTGCTGCAAAGATGCCAGAGAAAAGTTTTTTCATGCAGCACGACCCCATGCTGCGACACGAGCAGCTCCCCCAGTACCGGAGCTGCTGCAAGCGCCTGGCCCCAGCTCCTCCTGGTTTCCCTGCCCCAGCACATCGCATTTTCCCTGCCTGCACATCGCTCCCTGGATCAGCGGCACGGCCGAGCACCCGCACCGACAGGAGCCGACGGAGCTGGCACCTGCCAAAACCCAGCACAGCATCAAGGCTGCCCTGAACGCTTTCCTCCTCTTCTGTTTGAAGCAAGCAATAGCAGCATCCTAGCCAGCACAGAGGGAGAACCGCCCTCTCGACTGAATTCTGCAAATTAACTTATTTTGATCTCTGAGCTTGGAGTGGGGGGTGGAAGCAGTTGAGCAGTTTCACGGCTCTTTAAGCTAAAGCTCTTCATAAGGCTTTTTTTTTTTTTGTAGAGATAAGCGCTTCCTAAATACTTACTGCTGAAAGATTAAGAGAATGAAAGCCTGATCCTGTTTTTCTTTGCCCAAAGAAGTGGTGCTTGCAGAACGACAGCCCTGCTGCCGCCGTTCCATGGCGGGAGCAAGCCATCACCATCGCCCCTCTCGGCCGTACGCAGCCGATGGCCGGGGCAGGTTCTCTCCTGCATTGGGGGGATCCCTGCAGAAACACGGCAGCCCTGGGGACTCAGGCAGGAGCCAGGTGGCCCCGGCAGCACTTCTGCTCATCCCTGCCAGCAGCTCCCTCAGGTGAGGGGATCAGAAACCAGGTGCTGATGCTCTGAGCGTCCCCACGCTGAGAGCCGCCTCGCTGCTCAACGGGTCTGCTCTCCCTCTGCGGAGATGTGGAGCAACAGATTGCAGAGACACCACTACTCCGAAGTGGTTTAAACTGCTCAGCTTTCAAGAAAGTGCCAGCCTTCGCTGCAGCACGCAGGACACCTAAGTCACTCTGCAGCAACACCTTCTGAAGATGCTCAAATTAACCATGCCTCACACAAGCGGCTTCAGTACAGTCACAGGAGCTGGGAGGCTGCAAATTAGCAGGAGCTCGATTCAGAGCACTCCAGCTCAGCACAGGAGCTGCACTCAGCGCCTGGATGACTGTTGAAATGTTTTTTTTTTTCTCCTTCAGCGATTATCCTGATTCATGCTACCAGGCGAGTGACTGATTTCCCAAATTTCAGTACAATTAACAATGTCACTTCCCCAGCTCTCTGCTGATTGCTTAAATGCCACCCTGTGCACAGCCCCAGCTGGTGAAGTGCCATCGGCGTTTAGATCACCTTTGGCAGAGGTGGATCACTTTGGTCGTGTTATCAGCCCGTTGCACCTGAAGTATCAGGTTCTGATCCTAACATATCACCTTCGCATGCCTTGCTTACAGACAGGAGCACGAGATCTCTGGCTTCAGAGTTCGCCTTTCCCTTTTACCCAGCGAGGTACGAGTCGGGCTGCGGTCACTGAATGCCCCTAACCCCACCAGCAGCAGGAGCACTGAGCCAGGCAGGTTTGCAGACAGATGCATTAACCTCTCATTAAAATATGCTCTGTTTGGACACGCTCCAGGTGCGACTCAGACCACAGGTCAGACTTCAGGAGACCTGAACTCATCCCACACGTGCCTCGGCGACCCTGCACCGCAGCCCCCCCCCCACGACCCAGGCACGGGCTGCGCATGGGATGCTCCGCGACGAGACCTCGGTCCCGACCCGCTCCCTGCCAGGAGCCGCAGTGGGGGCCCCCAGGGACCCGGCGCAGCCCAGCCCGAGCTCCCGCAGCAGGCGGCGCGGGGCGCACGCAGCCCACACCGCAGTCACGCTGCCGTGATTCACTCGCCAGCCTCCTCCAGCACGCGCTCGCCACCCGGGCGGGCTGGGGGAAGGGACTCCCGTCAGAAGGCACGGAAAATATTTAAGCAAAACACCATCCAGAGGAAGATGGATCTGGCACAACAAACTAATGATCTTTTTGGGTTCATTCATTAAGCGCGGCGGGCAGGGGGGGGAGAATAAAAGAGCCAGCCGTGGCAGACTCGGTGGGGTTAGTCACCAGCGCACCGCCCTGCACAGCACCTGCTGGGGGCTGCCTCCCCCCCCGGCCCTGCTGCTCTAACACCTCCTGCATTATCCATCACAGGCACCAACACCTCCCTGCCTGCTCCTCCTGTCATTATCCAAACGCTGGCACGCGGCACGGAGCAGCCCCAGGCTGCAGGGGGGTGACAGGCACGGGGGCACGGGCTCCTACCTGCAGCTCCTTGTCCGAGTACTTCTGGGGGTTTTTGCTTCCTTGGCTTTTCTTGCGGAGTTTTTTCAGCTCTGCCTGGCACTTGTCGAGCGAGTCGCCCTTGCTCCTTTGCTCTGTCTGGTATTTCTTCAGCGCAGCCTGGGTGCGAGAGGAGAAGGCTCTGAGCTGCTGGAGTGCTGCTGCCCGGCCCCAGCGTGCAGCCAGGGGCAGGCACACAGCCACTGGCCTCCAGGAGGCAAGGAGAGAACAAGCAGGGCTGTGACAGCCTAACACCGGGGGAAAAAACCACCGGTCTGTGTGGGTGACACGTCTGGTGGCCTGGGGACCCCTCCGTGCATGGCACGGCCGTGCCCTGTGCAGGGCAGGGAGGAGCAGGAGCAAACCATCGGGGTCACTTACGCTCAGGTAGCGCGAGTCCAGCTCCACCTTCTGCTCCAGCTGCGTCAGGAGCTCGTTGTGGAAGGACTTGAGCTGCAGAGAAAGAACAGAGGGGCTGTTTGTGTGGGCTGCCGAGCCCAGCAGCAGCCGAATGCTCCCCAAAATCCCTGCAGTGGGAACCGAGGGGGCCCAGGGAGGTGCACAAAGAGCGGTGACGGCCACTGCGTTGTGCAGCAGGAGGGGTCTGGGGCTGGAGGGGATGCTGCTGGCACTGAGGGATGGACAGAGGGACCCGGCAGGACACTGCTCAGCCGCAACGCCAGCAGCTTGGCTTTGATACGAGCGAACTCTGTGCCCGAGCAGATCCACGTGGGGCTGGCTGAGATCAGATCTGGGGGCTCGGAGGAGCTGGGGGGGGGTTGCTCAGCCCAGGCTGAGGAGCAGCCCCCGTGCTGCAGCACCAACGCGTGCTCACCATCTCCTCCAGCTGGTTCTGGATCTGCCGGTGGACTTCTGCCATCTGGAAGAGCACGTCTCCTGGAAAGACAAGACATGGGAAGGGGGTTGAGGTGCTGAGCAGGGGGGACACCCCTGGTCTGGGGGCACCCCACTGGTGGGAAGGGGTCTGCAGCCAGACTGTGGGGCTCCAGGAGCGCACGGGATACCCCTGGTGCCCACCTTCCAGACAAAGGTGATCAGACATTTCAGACACTTGGACAAACGTTTGCCTCCTGTAGCACTGGGGAAAAGGAAGGAGGACGTGCAGCAGCCTGGCCCTAACACGCCATCACACCCCAGCCACGGCTCTGGCAGCCCCTGGCCCTGAGATGGGAGGACACGAAACTCCCCATCCCCACTGGGGTCACCATCCAGTGCTGTTATGAGCCCAGCTCACCATAGCCCGCTGCAGGCAGACCTACACCCTGGGGCATTTGCCTCGATGCCCCTGGACCCGTTCAGCCCCAGTGGCTGGGCTACAGCGCGCAGGGCTGGGAGCCCAGCACCAGTCCCGGCCCTGCCACCCCCGTCCCCAGGCTGGGAACGGAGCAGCCGGGGCTGCAGGAGGAAGGGCTGTCCTGGCAGAGGGACCCCAGCTCTGCTTTCACTCTTCCTTTAATTTTTCTTTTCAAATGCAAGACCATCAAGCTGTGCTCCCGCGATTCTTTTCCCGGACAGGAAGGGCCACATCCTGCCTCAGCAAAACCCTGCGGCGGCTGGAGCCAGACGGCGGCCCCACGGAGCGTCTTTAGGAGAGGAGCCAGGGCTACTGCTCAGCTAAAAGCAGCGGCTCCTTCTCGGCTTTTAGGGAGAGCCAAGTGCCGTCAGCTGTCTGTAAAAGCCAACCTTGGAAGCCCAAACCCCCAGCACAGCGGCTGGGGCTTCACAGGCAGCTTCCAGGGAGCGATTTGAGGGTTTAAAGCTGCGATCTGCCAGAGCTGCGCCTGCCTCGGACCCATGGTGCTGCCACCCAGAAGCGGCTGGGGGTGAGGAGCACCCAGAGCTCTCGCACCGGCAGCGTGAGACTCTGGGGCACAAAAACGGCTGGCGCATACTGGGCCAGCCCCAGCCTGCCACCGGGTCACCCTGTCCCCAGCAGCGAGCCCCACGTGCTCGGGCACACAGGCTGTGCTCCAGCAGTGTCAACAGTGCTGGGTAACTGGGGACAGCCTGGTCCAGCGTTCCTTTGCTCCTGGGGCCAAAGCAATTCGTACTTTGCACCCGCACAGCGTGTCTCAAAACTCTCTGCAAACATTAAAATCCGAGCCCATTGAGTCCTGGGCGGGCGCCAGCCCCTCTGCTGCGGGCTCCGTGCTTTGAAAGGTGGAAAATTTGTCTCCGAGGGCTGAAGGTGCTCAGCCAGGCAGGGGGCAGGAAGCGGAGCAGCCGTCCCCTGCTCGGCCCCGCGAGGAGCAGCGATGCACAGAGCAAGGTGACCAGCCCGCTCCGCTCCCACGCCGGGGAGCCGGGCACCGAGATCCGCGCAGCAGCGGGCAGGCAGTTAGCTTTTACGGCCTCTTTGCAAGGTGCTGAACAAAGCAAAGCAGCCCACAGCGCTGAGGCGGAGCTGGCAGCGGCTCTGGCAATTACGCACATCTGGGATGAATAGCTCCACGCATGAATGGGAAGGCCTGGGCAAAAGGTCACCACTACGAGACCTCCAGGAAATTGCTCTCCGGTTGGGCTGCGGCCGCTCAATCATGGGAAGTGCACAAATTCCCACTACAAGGAGGGCAAGAAGAATGACGTAATGGTGGAGCTGGGTCGAGGTTCCTTTTCCAAGAGGATATCGGTGCATCGGTGGCCTTATTTCTAAAGCTCGCGCCATCCCCTCTCCTTTTCCCTTCCCATCTGACCAAAGCAGAGCCCCAGCTGACCAAGTTGGGCAGCAGAAAGGGCCAGGTGAGGGCTGGCAGAGAGCTCTGGCCATCAGTGCTGTGCAAGGAACGTTCCCAGAGCAGGGCCCGGGGTGCTCAGAAATCACGCACGCGCCACCAGACCCAGCAGCGAGGTGCAGCAGCACCAGCACTCCGCGGCTCTGCCCCCTGCGCTCCCCGCCTGGGGTAAAGCAGCCGGCTCCCGGCAGCAGGAGAGGTGGCTGGGACGCCTCCCAGGACACAGATAACCATCTCTGCTGATACTTTCTCCTCCACCACCCCCTTTGGCTGTTATCGCAGTGAGAGTACGGGGAGTTTCAGCCGAGGCTGAAACCCACCCCACATCAAACCGGGCAGGGGCAGAGCTGTTCCCAGCCACGTTGGCACGGCATGCCCCACTTCGAGCTGCCCCGGGTCCACCCCGGCGTGCTCCCAAGCACTAGGGTCAGCGCTGCTGTTTTCCCAGCTCAAGCATCAGGAAGCCTCCAGGGCTGCGGGCAGGCTGGGAAGGAGCACCCATGGTGCTAAGTGTGACACCGAGGGCACGCAGCGCCCCGCCGGCACGTCCCCACGGGGAGCAGGCAGCAGCACGGACCCAGCCCCCAGCCCCGCTCCCATCCCAATTTGCTGGAGGTGCAGCGGGACCAGCCCAGTGCCTGCAGCAGCTCCAGGCGAGCTCCGTGCTGCGCCCAGGCTCCGTTGCAGGAAGGCTGCTGGACGCCTGCCCGGCGTCAAGTCACAAGGGCTTCCTCTGAGGTTCCTCCCCAGGAGGAGACAGGGCAGCCAGTCCCGAAGAAACCAGCCCCAGGTTTCCCATGGCAGCCTCCGTAGCCGGGAGCCCACGCAGGGCAGCGGGATTTCAGCTACCTTTGGTGCTGTGCGAAGGCACACCCAGCACCTCTGCCACCCTGCTGCCTTCGCACCACGAGCTGCCTCACCGCTGCAGGAAGGGTACGGACCTTGTGAGGCACGAACCGACGCTTCGCCCTGACACCACTTGGACTAACGCAGCTTGGCAGCAGGGAAGAAGTTAAACTGTGACTAAGAGATACAGCCGCGGCTGGGAAGCCTGAATATTTCAAGCCCTGGCTCAGAATAGGATCTGCAGCACTGCACCAGTGGTACACGGTGCAAGGCGCTCGCGGCGGTGTCGGCAGCACGGGGCCACACCGGGAGCTCCCTCCCACGCCACGAGCTGCCAGCACCATGCACAAGGGCTGTTTGCAGCTTAAACACTGTAATTACAGCCGTGCAGCAGGCCACAGACAGGGAAATGGCGTGGGTCACACTGCGAATCACACAGAGCGCGAGCACCGGGCTAGCTCTGTGCCAAAACACACATCCTACGAGTCAAGAAACCCAAAGTAAGTGCTTCACCCAAGGTCACAGGCAAAGTCCCAGCGGGACGGCAGGAGGGCAGCGCGAGGGCTTCGCCCGTGCCAGGCTGGGCACAGCTCCCTGCAGGGACGGCCACGGCTGCAGAGCACGCACAGGGGCGAGAAGGCTGAGGAGGCAAAGGGAGCTGCTATTTACATCTGTCTGACTCACAGTATCATTCTCGCAGAACTATAGGGGCTATTGTGGGCCCTTCCCCACCACACCCAGCGAGGAACAGCAAAACAGGTTGTTCCACATCCCTCAGATTGCAATCGGGCACCGCAAGCCCTGCAGGAGCCAGCTGCCCGGCCAGAAGGCAGAGCAGTAGGAGCCGGCTGGCAGCGTCGTTTCTGAGCCCTGAGCCTAGGGAGCCTCTTCCTCTTCGAGCTCCATGCAGGCCGTTTCCAATAAAAGCACCAAACAAAGCAGGAGCTGCCCAGGCAGCGCCCCAGCAGCACGCAGCGGGGATGCTCGGCAGAGCAAAGTGCGCTGAGCACCGCTCCTCACGCCTCGAGCGCAGAGGACGCGGCCCCCTCAGCACCGCTCCACACCGGGATCTCTCGCTCCAGGGGCTCCCGAACAGAGCAAAAAGGGAGGAAAAGCCCAGAGCAAAGAGGAAAGCAAAACCAAGGAGCCCAGGGGCCCAGCCCCACCGCTCTTCCTCCCCTGCTTTAAGGAGGACCAGGCAGAGTGACAGCATTGGGATGGAAATAGCCAAGCAGGCAGAAAGGAGAATTAGTTTGTTAAATGGGAAAAGGGAAGGGAGTTAACAGGGCAAGTTGTCCGAGTGCTGCCTCCTGAACCATACAGCCAAAGGTGTGCCATGGACAAGGCTCCAACAGTTATTTAAGGGGAGGTGTCAGTCTGTGCCCATTCTGAACGGAGCATCGTTTCAGGGTGCTGCTACGAACCTGGCAGAGCAAAACCCACCCCAGTTCCCTCCACGGTGCCGCCCAGTTTCACGCATCCCCAGGCGGGTTTCCCACCACCACCAGTTAGTGCTGGGACCAGCAGCGAGCCTGGCTGGCTCCCTGGGCTCCCACAGTCAGAGCTCGGCACCCGAGCTGGCGTGCGGATGCTTCCCAACCTGTCCTCAAAAGGCACAGCCTGGCAACAGCTCCAGCGGCTCGCAGAGATCTGCTGAAAGTCTCATCCAGCCAGATTTACGGCAGGAGCGTGCTGCTGAAAACTTCCACGATCTTATTTCTTCCCTGATATTAATGCGTCTTGATTCGAGCTCATGAGATGCTGCACAAGCCACAGACAAGCCCTTAAGCCACTGAGAAAAGCACTTCTCAGCTGAACCCCTGATTCAGACAAGAAGGCTCCAGAACCTGACTTTATCAGCTCTGACATTAAATTGCAGGGCAACGTGGAGGAAGATTCGTGCATGTACAGTGGGAAGGATACAAGTATGGGAAAACAATCAGCTTCTCCCCACTGATTCATCTATTTCCTCTTCAAAAAGGTTTCATTTATTTATCGCAGCCCAAAAGGATCACACAGGATTTGTTGATGTTATATTAGCAACTCATCAGCATTATAATGATCAGTTCTGTTTCCAGCCTGCGTTTCAACCCATCTTGGCAAAGCTTAAGACTTTTTTTTTTTGAGATGAGGTAAAGAAAGAGGCAAAGGCTTCCCCAGACACCCTGACTCAAGAGAGGTGCAGGGCACATTTCCAGCAGGAGGCCCTCGCTGGCTGAGCCCTTGCTGCCTCTGGCCTGTGGTTAATTCATGGGCACAGGAGAGCACGGACCCCCACGAGCACCCAGCACCTCCAGGACCCAGGTCTGGGCAAGCAATGGAACCACCCAGTGCATGGCTCGGGTGCAGATCGGCCTCCCCCAGGCTGGTGGCAGGCTGTGGGCATAGCAGGGCGCAGCCCGGCAAGAGATCCACTTCTGCTGAGCTCCACTGCCCAGCGTCTCCTCTTTCACTGACACCAGCCCAATTCTTTCATTTTCTGCACCACCAGATGTTCAGAAAGTAAAGCAGGATGTGAAGTGCCACCAGCACGCCGCTCCTCACATCCCCATCTCCAGATGGAGGAGGATGCACCCCTGCCTAAAACTCACGATCTCGCAACTCTGCTGCTGCTGCTGGACTGCAGAGGCCAGCCCCTGGACGTGGCTTATGGCCACCCCACCTCTGGGAGGACCGCACAGCACCGGGGAGCCTTGTCCTTGTGGGGCTGGGCACTGGGGGCGCAGGCAGGTGGCACCCCCCCAGGAGGTGTCACTGACATCCCCAGGAAACGCCTGTTCTGGGGGAATGGGCTTCAGCCAGACACAGGCTGCTGTGGCAAAGACGTGCACCTTCCTTACTTGAGCACAAACTGCAAGCTCCATTTTCCAGGAGCACTTGCATCAACCTGGGAAGGCTAAGAACAGCCTCGGAGGCAGAGTCCTGAATTTCAGGAACAATTTCTCCGGCAAATGAGGCCTTCAACAGAATTGCAGGTAGGAGCACCCGGCTCCAGAGCACCCGTCCTTCTGGCAGTGCCAAATTGTTACCTGCTGAAGCGCATCATTAAGTCCAACCTCAGAAGGGTGATGCCACGGGATTCCCACTGCTCTCCCACCCAGGGGCACTTTGCAGGGACACCACAAGCTGCTGATGGCAGGGGGAGATGTCCTGGGAGCAGCGCTGGTTTCCCAGGCTCTGCTCTCACGGGTACGAGCAGGCACCGAGCCCCACGGCCACCACCAGCCTGCTCCAGCACATCACGGCCTCTTCGGCTCACGTATTAAACACTTTGCTGCTACGATGACCTTTGGCACTTGCGGGATCTATATCTGCTGCAGGAAGCTCCTACCCAAAACAGCTGCAAATCCAATTAAAAGATTAATAAACCTCCCCAGAGAAATGAGCGCAGCACAAAGCCTCCGCACCGCGCCAAGGCCACCGAGAGCTGGGGTCAGGCTGCAGCACCGCAGCGAGAACAGGAGCTGGGACATGCCTGGACAGCCCGGGGTGTCCCACCAGGCTGCTCCCACCTGCACCAGTAGCACCTCTGGGCTGCCCCCACTGGGGCCATGGAGCCCCTCCTGGGGCACGTGGTGCCTGCAAGAGGCAGGTCCAGCACCCCAGGTCCGTAAGCTGTGCACCACTCTTGGAGCCTGGTGTCCTCCTCGGCTGGCACTGGGCAGCTCTGCAGCAGAGGACTGGAGCACAGAGGTGCCACAGGATATGATTTTATCGGGCAAACCGGGCACCAAGAGGCCCATTATCTAGGGGAGGCTCGCTGCAGCTGAACAATGGAAAACTAATTACTGCATTCCTTCCCCTTTCGTGGCGCCGGGCTTCACTCAGTCTCTGATCCAAGGGGACCTTGGAGAAAAAGCAGCCCCAAAACGAAATCCTCCCCCAGCCTGAAGGAGCTCTCTGCAGGTGCTGTTCAGCCCCTGGAAGAAGCACTTTGAGCAGCATCCAAGTGACTTCAGTGCTGCACTTCTGCTGGCAGCAGCAGCACAAGGGCCAAAGTCACCCAAGCACTTTGGGGGCAGACTCAGGCTCCTTAGGAGCTTCCCAGATCAAGCCCAGAGCAAGTTTCCACTGATCAGACAGGCAGCGTTAACTGCCTCCAGCTTCTCAGCTCCCCAGAAGCCTCCTCAGCCTCCTACAACACAACGAACAGCACAAGGAGCCCCTCTGAGGGGCTGCGGGCCTGGGTCTAACCCTCAAAGTACCAGAAGCTGGATCAAGGCAGGCGGCTCCATCCATCCATCCCTGCCAAGCTTCCAGCAGTGCCAGGACCCAGCCCAGCCCCAGGACCTGCCAGCACCACGAGCCCCCCCGGCCACCCTGAGCTCCTCCATGAGGATGGAGCAGGGAGCAGATGGGTGCTGCTGAACCCGGTGACAAGGGAGGCACAGCACAGACCTGGAGCATCACCGTCATCAGACAAGTACGAAGTGCAAATGGTTTTCTAAAGTGTTGGGAGCTTGTTTTTTTTTGTTGACCCATTTGATAGCCCCGAGATAAAAAACACAGCCCAGGCCAGCTCAGCACCCGAACCCCCAGCATCACCGCTTCCCAGGGCGGCACAGGACAGCTCAGCCAGCACGGAGCTGCCTCAAGCAGCTGGTTTGGGGCACCCTGCTGCTGTGCAGGGCCCGTGGGAAGCTGCACGCCGTACCCAGCCGGGACATCACCTTAGCTCTGAAGAAAACCAGACTCTGAACGTCCCAAACCCCGCAGTGGGGCTGCCAGCACTACAGCCCCACCAGACGCCTGCACCCAAAAACCCAGGGCACAGAGCCGATTACAACTCAAGTGCTTCATTATTGCTAGGTTTCCCGTTACTGCGTGAGATTATCCCGTCTACACACTGTTCCGAAAATCTGGTGGGGAATTTATGAAACATGTGAAGCGCTAAGCAGCTGGTGAGCACAGAACCGAGCTGCAGGCAGCGGTCTGGCAGGCGCTGGGGAGGCTGCTGAAAGCTTGCAGCAAGGTAAGCGTGCGGCATCACTGCAGTCGGAGGAATTTGCTTTTAAATAAAGCAAACACCAAGCAGAACCAGCCAGCGGGCTGCCCTGTGCCGGACACCCAGCGCATTTGCTGAGGCAGGGACCACCCGTGGGTGATTTTCCAGTGCCCAGCTTAAAGAACAAGCTCCTCGGAGCCGCACGTGCTGCTACGGCGTTGAGCTGGGCTGGAGGGGCCACGGCAGGGTCAGCCCCAACCCTGCTCATGGAGGGTGCAGAGCCAGGGCAGGCATCGGGACCTGGGACAGATGCTGCCTTTCATCACCTTTCAGAAAGGATCTGCAGTATTTTACTTTCTATTGATGCTTTGTCCCAGAAATGGCACCAGAAAAATGCCCATGCTCAGGAAAGAGCATTAAGGAGGAAACAAATCCCCAGTCCTCCTCCTTGGAGCCACCACCGGACATCTTGGAGCAGCATCCCCTGTGCTGCCATTTGGGGAGAAATCCACCCACAACGGGATCAGCTCAGGCCCACGGCATGAATGCGGGCGGTCATTACAAACAGCCCCATTTGCTACAGCCTTTGGTAAGGCATGAAACAACCCAGACCCCAGGGCTCGCTTCCAGCACTATCAGCAGTCACAGCAGAGGGCTGATAAGCTAAAGGTGTTCCCAGGAACTGCCTACCTTTGGCTGGCGCAGCGAGCACAGCCCAGGCTGAAGCATTCCTCAGCCCGTTCGCACATCCCATTGGGATGGGGTGGCGTCCCTGCCTCTTATCAGCTCCAGGGAACCACAGCCAGAAATTTTATCTCCACTTTCTTCTGCACGGAGCAGCTGCCACAATAAATATCAACAAGATCACCGCAGCAGGAGGGCCGAGGAGCAGCCACTGGCTACAGGTCGGGGCTAACAGGAGCTGCCAGAAATCCCCTTCCACCGCCGAGCCCCCGCACCGCACACCACGGATGGGAGGCGCAGTCACCTGCGAGCATTTGAAACCAACCCCAAAATATCCAGGTCACGTACCAAGCGCACACCGGGAGAACCCTTGCAATGCCTGCTCTCAGGCTGCGTTCCCCTGGGAAGCAGGGCCACCAGGGGCCATGCCAGGGCGAGCGAAGCCTGCAGCTGCTCCGAAGGGGAAGCCGGGTTTGTGGCCCCAGCTCCCGCCCGCGCGGCTGAACCGCTCTGGGGAACCTTCCCCAGACTTTCACTTCCAGGATGACAAAGCCACCGCGGCTTGCGGCCCCAAAGAGGCAGTGAAAGCCTCGCGAGCAGCGGCAGAGGAAGCCCTTGAACGAGGTCTGTACAGCCTTCAGCATCGCCTGCTGCACGCATCGCCGGCAGGGCTCTCGCTTTATTTATTAAACAGAAACAGATTGCTATAGGCAGCTTTAGTCCGAGTGATAAAGCTGGTTTCCATAGACACTTCGTGCTTCTCCATAAAAACCCAGACTACGCCAACGAGCCGCGCGCAGCAGAGCCGGAGCTGGATCCGGCCGTGGCTCTGGCACCGCACAGCACCACGAGCCCAACGCCAGCCCTGCCGGGGGCTGCTCAGCACCCCAGGGAGCCTTCACAGCCACCTCAGCTCAGCCTCCTTGCCAACTGACTGCCTCAGATGACGGTAACGAGCACAACTTGTGCAGCATCTGGCCAGCGAGGTGGCAGGTGGGAGCGCAGCTGGGGCTGCACAGGGAGCCTGGGCACAGAGCACAGCACCCCCGGGGGAGCCTGCGCACCGCAGAGGGGGAACACGAGCTGCGGCAGAGCCCTGGGAACAGCAGCTCCCCGAAGAGCAAATGCAAGAAGGGGAAAACGGGCACAGAGCAGCGGGACTCAGCACATCACAGCTCGGACACGAGCCCAGGAAGGTCACCAGTGGCACCGCGCTGGGACACAGCGGACAGGGCATGAGCAGCCCTTGCACTGGCTCTGCTGAGCTCAGCAGGGTGCTGGGTATGACCGCAGCTCCCACATGCCACAATGCTGCCAGGATCCCTGCTTCAGCACGCCCAACCTGCGTGTCCCCAGGCATCCCCACCTCCTGCTCTTTTGCAGGACCAAAGACCCCAGAGGCTTCTAGGGGAGCCAGGGCCGCTCTGAACCAAGACAAAAGCACCAGCAGAGCATCTCTGCGCAAACACTTCCCCTCTGCCAGCACCACAAGCAGCTGACTTCTCAGAACCCAGAGACTAAGATTAGCAGGATTTTTTTTTAAGCTACATTAACAGTGAATAGAGGCACAACCACCATTTACACCAGGAGGATCAGCCCCATACCCAGCTCCTTATCCCCATCAGCACAGAGCTGGTCCCATCCCCGCCGCTTTCAGCCTGCCCTGGGCTGACTCCGTCCAGCCGTGAGCGGGCGACTTACCCAGTTCCTTGGATCCTTGGCTTTCGCTGGCCAGCTCTCCCATCTTAACCAGAGCATCAAAGTATCCTTTTGCTGCGTATGTCATACCTAAGAGCATCAAGAAGAGGCAGGTTATAGTCTCTTTCATGGCTATTATAACTTCCACGGCACTGAATAGGTGCTAGACACTAAAACAAAAAAGCTCTTACTTCAAAGGGCTTAACCCCACGGGGAGGGGCGAGACAACAAACAGGCAAAATTAGCGAAGAAAGAACACACCAAGGAAGAAAGCTGGCACAGCAAGATTACAGAGCTATTTAGGAATAAAAAAGGTACGTGCAAGACCTAGGTGGTTTTCATTCCAGCGTAACCATCAGCCTGCTTAGCGCTGCTCAGAAAAAGCACTGTGGAATAATTGACTATCACAGACATTCATTAGAGTTCAGTCTTGTTTGTTGACATTCCAGCTACACACTTCACTTTAATCAGATAAGCAGGGGGTTTCCTCTAATCACGAGAACATGTTGTACAGCTCCAGCTCAACGCCACCGGATCATGCACCGAAGCTCTTCCAGCATCGTTCGCTGATCAGTGTGCTTCCTTCAGATGCCCCCACAAGCTCCAGGATCCCAAATAAAGGATGACCAGACACAAAGATTTAAAGACTACGGGAAGATCTTGGCTTCAAAGCACATCCAGAGCAGGGACGTGAGAAAAACAGAAGCTGAATGATCACACCGGTTCTCCACACAGCACTGAGGTAACAGCGTGCCCAGCTCCAAACTGTGACAAACCCGGCACGTTGTAAGCAGGCTGTGCCAGCCAGGCGGTTACACCACGCACCAGTGTAATATTTCAGAACAGATACGAGTCAGGTTCTGAGTGCCAGCCTCTGCCCCCCACGGCTGCTTTTCCCCAGTGCCTGCACCAGCCTGGAGGTTGAGCAGGGGACTGAGTGGCAGCAGCACGCCCAAGACACGAGCCCCACTTCGTTAGCATCATTAGGGGCTGTGCAGTGCCAGCCCACGGTGCCCCAGGAGCACAGCACCCCCACCACAGTCACTTCACCCCCCTCAGCCCCAAAAACACCGCTGGGAAGGGGCAGGGAGGCAGCACAGCTCGGAGGGATGCCAAGGGGGCCTGCATCCACGAGACCCCCGCGGAAACATCCAGGAGCCCGGCCTGGCTGCGGGGAACAAGACACGCTCCAGGCACGAGGCAGGAACGCTCAGATCCTTCCCAGAGGTCGTGTTTCAAGCACCACCCTTTAAGAACATCAGACAAACATTTTTTCTACTGAGTTAAGATTATGACAACCTCCTCCCTTGAAGGCATCTTCACCGAACCAATTTAAAAAATAAAATCCGGGAGACACGCAGTGCAATTTTCTGAAGCGAGCAGAGGCAAAGCAAGCTAGCTCTGCACGGAGCTGCTGCAGAGCTGGGCATCCAAAGTCATCAGTTCAAAACAGTTGGGTTTTGGTTTTCATCGATTCACAGTTCGCTCAGTTAAATCTACACTTCTCTGGTGGCTCCCAATGGGACCCTATATTCCCAGTTGAGAGCTGCCACCAATATTTTTTTTTATTATTTCTTTTCCAATGTATTGTTCTGGACAATGTGAACATTTAAGTGACACTTAAATGAAACTTAAATAATTCTAACGATTCAAAAATGTGTGACCCTGCACAGGGCTTGCACCCTCCAGCATTTCAGCAATAATCACACCAGCAGTGTGGCTTCACTTACTTGCTAAGGCTTTTTCATAGGTCTTCCCCATGGAAATGAAATTCCTGAGGCTGGGATTGAACTGCTCCATGATTGTCTGGAAGAGAGGACAGCAGACGTTAGCAGAGGTGACAGGAGCTGGGGGCAGCTCAGGGCTCACGCCGAACGGCCAGCTCCGTGCTCGTGAAGGCAGTAACAGAGCAAAGCCCCCTGTAACGCAGCACAAACCTCCCGACACCCTGAGCGCGCTGGTTGCACACCGAAGCCTCCGGCACAGCCACATCCTACCCGCCTTGCTCCAAACCAGCGGCCCTAATGGCCCAGAAGGGCAAGTGGGGTAACTTGGGGTAATTTCCATTGTGGGTAACTGAATGGACAACGCACAGAAGTAGCCTAACGCTAAATCTGACACGACAACTCTTGAACACAGCCGGGAACAACCCGAGCCATCCCTCGCCCAGCCCCACTGCGGGCACCGCCGCAGTCTGCTGAGCGCAGCCACCCCTGGAGCAGCTTCCCCAGGCAGGCTCCAGCAGGGACCGCTGATACCAGGGGCAGAGCCGAGGCACAGCAGGGGGTGGGCAGACAGCCCGAGCACCCTCCCTCCATCCCGCAGCTCTGCCAGGGAGGGCCACATCCAGGTTTTGAACCCCGCGGGGCGGACGGTGCAGGGCAATGCGGCTCCGCAGCGCGCTGGTCGGAGAGCAGCTGGGACCTCCGGCCTCACACAACATAGGAGATAATTGCTCCAGACCAGAACGTTATCAGATATGGCAAAAGCGGCCATAACGTGGCATAAATGACCATAACTGGCTGAGAGGGCAGCCAACAGCCCTCAGGCCAAGCGGCGCTCTGGGAGGTGACCGCTGGTGACGGCCCCTTCCTGGGACCAGCACGGCAGCACCAGCCTGGTCCACCACGGACAAGCAGGAGGGGCTGGAGGGCAGCATCCAAAGCAACCGCTAAGCCAACGCAGCTGCAAGCAGCGTACCATCCCCAGCAAGCTGGTGCCAGCTGTGGCTAAGGCTCCATGGGAGGAATTGCACCCCGGTGGCCGAGCACTTGGTGTCACTTTCCAGCTGCCCAGAAATGCAGACACGGGAACACAGCACACCAGAGACAGTCTGCTGGGCTTTCCCTCCTCCCTCCCTTTAAGATCCTTATTTAACCATGAGGCAGAGAAGGACTAATCGGATCACACACAAGAACAGCTCTTTGTACGTTTGTCACAGCAGCGACTGACCCTCTCCTGCCAAAGCGACTCACTCCCAGCACCGACAGCCTCTCTACAACAAAGCTCTGACTCCCAGCTGGGCTGGGGAAAAGGCAGCAATGCCTCCGTGCTCACTGCGCCCTCCAGACCAGCCTGCAGCAACCCTGGGTCCAGCCCCACATCCCTGCCCCATCCCGTGGGCAGCTGCCCACATGTCCCCACGTGGCGATGCCCGGGGGACGGGGGCTCTGCCCTGCACCGCTGCTGGCAGCGCCCTGTGCTGGGAAGGCAACAGACAGACACTTCTGTCAAATAAGCTGATTAAGCATCTGTCACCTCATCTGAAGCTGGCCAAACACTATAAAGCTCATTTTCTGCCTGAGGCATTTTTATCCCGAGTTCCTGCTGCCTGGCCTTTCCAGGGTACGGCGGTTTAATTTTCTTCTGCGGGTGCCTGTGTGCAGGACGGATCGACTGCGGCGGCCGAGCTGTCGCCTTCCCCTGCTTCAAAACAGCCAGATTTAATTTCTGTGAGCAGCAACCTGCGTGGGATGCCCCGGCCCAGAGACTGTGCCAAGCACACCAAGGGGCATCGCTTCGGTGCTGGTGTTTGCTGGCGCTGGGGATCCCAAATCCCCCACATAACGCAGCAACAGCTGGGGGACGGGGGGCAGAGCCCCAGGGCAGCCCCGAGCCACGCTGCCAAGCCTCAGAGCCCACGATGCACAGCCCTGCAAGGGACAGGAGACAACCCAAGGGGATCTGGCGTGGCGAGCACGAGGCTAATGAGGACTCCAGGGCTAATTGGAGCTGTGGGCCAGGCCGCGCAGCCTCCAACAGCACAGGAGGGCTCCTCTGGGGCAGCACGGAGCCGTTCAGCGAACACGCTCAGCTTGAGAGGAGAAAATGAACCTGTAGCAACAAGCCACGTAGTGAGTTGTTTTCCATAATTGTAGGAGGCAATTGCACAGGAGCTAATTAGCACTGGGGAGGGCTGCTCTGTCCTTCCCACGTCACGTTTGGCTTCGGTCGGACGCGTCCCCGCTGCCAGCACAGCCACGGCGTGCCACCGCCACGCAGAGCTCGGCCCCAGCCACCTGAGGCTGAGCAGCGCCCGTGCAGAAGGAAAATTGGCAGAAGTTCTGCAGGGAGAGGATTTTTTAAACAGTTTGCTAGGTTAAGTGCAGTGAGTGTTTATGTATGTATGCATGCATGTGTATATAAATAAACCAGTTTTTGCAGCAGTGCCCAAGTAAACAAATCTTCCCCAAAGCACGAAGCTCAGAGAACCAGCACCCGAATGGGCTCTGCAGACCCAGCACCATCCCCGGGGAGCAGCCCGGGGGGCTCAGCAGCAGGGCACTGGTGCAGGTGGCAGCGCCAGGGAGCAGGGCTCGGGGCCAAAAGCAGCTGAGCTCCTCTCCCGACCTGCAGGGACACGGCACGGCCGCACGGATTTGAGGAAACGCCCTCCCAAAATTCAGCACATCTTCCCCGGGCGGGGGGCCGAGGCACGAGAGCCACAGACTAACACAGCCATTTTGAAGCAGCAAATAAAGAGGAAGAGCGCAGCAGAAAGGATCCCGCTAATCAAGGGGAGGGGAGGGAAGTGGCTTGTGCTGGCCAAATAAAATCCCTGAAACCCTTAAGAGGAAGTTTGCTGAAAGTGAATGCCTTTAAGACATCGCCTCGAGACTCCAACATAAATAACCCCGCAGGATGAGGGCATTATAAAGGACTCTTCACTCCAGAGATAAAAATAGAGTTTTTCAACCCTTATTTTCACTGCCATGGTGGGAAAGGAAGCCAGCTCCAGAACTAACACCTCCATATCCCCCAACACAGAGAAGCTGGAAAGCTACCAGCTGCCAGGAAGAAACAAATACTGGAAGATAAACACGTTGACATCAGGGACTGTGCTCAACAAGCAACCGCTTCTCGTGCCCAAGAGAGCCGGCACAGCACCGCAGCTGCCTGCTGGGGGGACTGGTGCTCCAGCAGCCCCCGGACAGGCACGCGGAGAGGGCAGGGAGCAGTCTGTGTGTGTCTGCGTGTGCTCCTGCAGCGGCTTCTGTGAGCCGGGAAGGTGAAGCCAGGTTTGCCAGACACTACAGTGAAGCTGGTATTTGGAAAAATTCTGGCATTGAAAGCAAATCTCACTCTCCCTCAAATTTTGCTCCATCAGCACCACCCCCAAGTTGTTTGCCTTCCACATGCCAGCCTGGGCAGAGTTTAGAAAAACACAGACAAAAAGAACTGGCAGCTAAAGGTTGAAAGGGCTTTGCTTTGTTCCACTACGCTAAATTCCCTGGGTAATACCACTCAGCTCTCTGGGATTGGCATGGCTTTTTTCAGCTGCCAAAAACGAAACTAATGCAAAGCACGAGGTCTCCAGGACACAGCCCTGTGAATTAGGGGGGAGAAGAGTCCACAGAAAGCAAGCTCAACTTCTCTCCCCTCCGAGTGGGCTCCACTTTGTGCTACAGCAAGGATTCACCTGCTGTTCCAGTGCCATAATAACCAGCCCACAATTAAAAGTTAATTAAGAGTGCTCCCCAAGAACAAGCTGGAAGTGGAGCTGGCTCGCGTTGTATCAAGTTTCCCTTGCATAGGAGGCAGACCTTCACACCACCTCCCTGAAGTCTTTTAAAAAAATTAAGAACAGGCTTCATGATCTCCCCCGAAGCCCACCCTGCACCCCCAAGGCACCCCACAGCACCCCTGTGGGACACCGCGGCCGTGCCGAGCTCCGAGGGGGCAGCACCGCGGGGGTCTCCTTACAGCGCAGCCACCCTGTGCCAGCAGCTCGGCTACGAGGAAGTTTTGCTTCTAAATGGGTCAGCCCTGCTTCAGGAACGCCTTCCATTATTTCTGTGTTAATATTTAATGTCCAAACAAACCCCGCTGCTGCCGCCACCTCCGCGCGCCCTGCCCTGAGCTCGGCGGTGGGACGAGCCCCAGCTCTGGGCGCTGCAGGGCCGGCCGTGCTGGCCGCAGGGATGCTCAGCGCCTTCCAACACACCCCGCTGCTCTGCCCCAGGAATTCCCCCACCATCCCGAGCCCCTGGGGTCTCGGATACCGTAACACGCAGCACAGCAGCAGCATTTCCCAACGAGAGCTGCTGACGGCTGCTGTTCCACACCGCTCCCTCGCCAGCGGCAAGGCCGCCGTGCCAAGAGCTCCCCAAATTCGCTGTGATCAAGCGGGAAGGGCTCAGCGGTGGTCTTCAGGGCAGGGCAAGCACAAGCCCCTGCCCCACGGCCCAACAGCATGGTCAGGGCTCAGCACCGCCTTTACTGGAGATGATGCTCAGGGGCAAGGGACTTCAGGGAAGATTCAGGGAAGAACAGGGACCCTTCTTCAAGCTTTAGGCCACTTAATTTCACCTAGGCACCATGTCAGAGGATGAAGGCACCCAAGTTTCTGGGCTGGAGCCTGGGTACAGGCTTGGAGGGAGCTGGAGCCCTGCAGGGTGCTGAGCACCAGCAGCACGCTGGCTCGTGGCACCCCCTGGGAGCACCCCGCAGGATCCCAGCAGCAGGAACACCACAGGGCAGACCCGGCCCCAGCTCCAGGGCTCTGCTGTGAGCCGGGACAGCCACCGGGAGCTGGGGGCTGCAGGGACACTCCTCCCACAGCCCCCGTGCCAAAGGGCTCAGCTCTGCCAAGGGCTTTTGCAAGACCAGTGCCTGCGCGGGGGATGTTTGCAGCGAGCTGCCCTACGCCCTGCAACGTGAGCAGCAGGGCTGCGAAACCTTAGCTGGGAGCAGGCGCAGCACAAGAAGCCACCGAAGGCAAAGCCAGCGGCTGCCACCGCTCCAGGGAGCGGCACGGGAAGCATTCGGGGGTACCTTGGGCAACTTGTGAGCTACCTTCTGGATAACACTTCGTGACCCGCATGTTTCAGTGGTTTTGAGGGGTGCAGCAGAGCTCACGAACCCCTCTCCACACCATGGCAGAGCGGTGCCCGCACGGAGGGGAAGGAGCAGCGAGGGCAGCCCCGCACCGCCAGAAGCGCCCGATCAGCACAAAGCTGCAAATCAGCTCTGCCGCAAGGCCAAGCCGCCTACAGAGGTGCAACTCGGCAGAAGCGGGTTGTCCCTGCGAAAACACCACAGCCCTGGGCCCTGCTCGCTAAGAGGCACCGATCCCGGTCTCCACCCTGCACCCTCCTGCAGTCACTGCTGGGCAGGAGCTCGGCACAGCCCGCTCCCCGGCCACCAGCACGGCACCCACGCAGGTGCTGCAGGGCTCATTTCGGAGCCCCAGAGCCTGGGTACAGGAAGCACCCAGTGCTCCAAGGGCCCAAGAGTGCAGCGCACGAAATTTGGGGGTGGCACAGGCTGGCTTCTGGGGCCAGATCTTTCATCTTCTGCCACAGCGCGTTTTCCCTCCGCTGCCAAACACACCAAGCCACCCACCATTTCCCTTCTGATTCACTTGAGCAAGAATCTCCCCTTCCCTCTGGACTTGGAGATAATGAGGCAAGAGGCTGTTACGCTGGCAATAACATTTATTACATCTGATGTGGAGCAAGCGACTATCAGAAATTGTGTCTGCGTTTGTGCGAGACAACGAGGCTCTGAGTTTGGGGTGTTTTTAAGCAAGCCTTTCTCCAAGCACAGAGCTATTCACACACCATTGCAAAGCAATCTTCCACGCAAAGGAATGGCTTTAAAATGAAATGGAGGTTGGCCTGTAAACTGCAGTAATCTAATCTGTCGTAAGTGAGACAGATTTGTCTTCGGGGGAAGAAGAAATCGTCCCTCCTTCCTGCAAAGGAAGGCTCTGTGCGATGTGCGAAGGACGAAGCAGGGCTCGGGAGCTGCTGCACGGGGAGCAGCCCGGGCTCAAGGGAGGGTGGCCAGAGCCCGATCCTACAACAGGAGGAGCTTTGCCCAGCCCCGTACTTGCAGAGCCCTCGGAGCCAGCCCCGCAGCTGTGCTGCTACAGCAAGGTCCACACAAGTGAATCAGCACCAGGGGAAGGTGGGATTACATTGGCAGGAGGTGCCAGCATCCTCCGTCTCCCTCTGTAATTACTACACATGTGTAGGCAGCTGCCTGTAGTGGCAGCATCGGCAAGGGGGCGGCTGACAGCTCCTCCACCATCTCATTAGCACAGTCACTCCGAGGGTGAACACTGGTTCTGGAAAATAATTACAATGGGCTTCCCAAGCAGAACGCCTCAGGAAAGCCTGTGCTGGGGGAGAGGGTGCCAGGCATGGGGAGCGACTGCGAGAGCTGCTCCAGGCACCACAGGGGAAGCGGCGTGGCCCCAGTGGGGCTGGAAGCTGGTGAGAGGGTGGTGGAGGCTGGAAGGGAGGCACGGAGCTGCCGCCCCCACCTGCACCCACACTCTGTGCCCTGGTTCAGGGGAGGCAGCACTCAGCCTCCGCCTTGGCCCCTTCCTCTGGCTTGGCTCCTCCTGGCCCCGTTTTTGCCCCAGGTGGTGCTCAGGCTCCAGCAAAGGCCAGAAAAGCACGGGACAAAAACCACTTCGACAATGGGGACTGGTTTTGGACTGGGAGACTCCCAAGCTTCCAGAGCTCCGGGAGCTCACAGCCAGCGGCGCCCCAAGCCACCAGCCCTGGCGCTGCGCCCCACGAGGCTGCGCGAGTCCTCCAAGGAAGAGGCAAACGCCTGCTTCCTGCACGTACCCCATGCAACTCCTCCAGAAGCCAAGAAAAGCACCGTCGTCTTCAGAGAAAAGGCACCTCCATTGACTGAGGAAAATGCAAATAGAGTCATCGCTGTCTTCCTTCAGTCGCCAGGGCTGAGAAGCTCGGATGTTGTTGGGTAAAGCCACAAGACTTGCCTCCAGCTCCAAGCTCTCAACCTCCGCACCCCAGCTGCTCCCTCAAACAGATTCAGGTGCGACCTGACTGCAGCCTGTCACCTTCACAATTCCTTTGCCTGCTCTCGGGGCCCAGCGAGCCAGGGCATCCCCACACCACCTTCAGCCAGGTCAGGCTCAGACACAGGCGGCGCAGCCGCTCGCTGCGAGCTCCTCACCAAGTTCCCAGCCCCACGGCTCACACAGCACAGGAGTGATGGAGCCGAGGGTGGGAGGCAAGCAAAGAGCACGACCAATGTCCACCCTTGGGTTCTCAGGGGACCAGCGCCGCTAAGTGCAGCTGTTTTTGGGGCAGAACTTCTCAGCACTCCCCTCCAGCCAAGGCGAACACCAAGGTGGGTTTGAAGCCGCCCGAGAGCCACCCTGCGCGCTCACTGCGCACAGACTCCTGGAGAAATGGTTACCTGCTGCACAAAGCTGCCATCGCCGCAGATCACCAAGGACAACACCCCTCAAACAACACCTGAGTCACCAGCTGAAACCCTTCCGAGCAGCTGCCCCTGGAGCCCGAGCACACCATGGGTGTGCAAAGCACAGCGCGGTGCTCGCCCGGCTCCAGCGGCTCCCGCCCAGCCCAGCTGATAAGAGCGCAGGAGAGGGCAGCTTTTGGGTGCACGGGGCCATTAAATCAGCACCCCAGGGTGACGGGCTCTGCCCGTGTGTGACAACAGCACAGGGACTTGGGGACCAGCGGCTTTTAAAGGGTGCAATGGAGTCCCACAGACACCCAAACCCCATGTGCTGCTCGATGCCCGGGCAGAAAGCTCCAGCCGCAGCCCTGCTGCACACCAGGTTCGGGTGCCACGAGCACTGCTTGAACAGCTGCTGTGCCCGAGGTGCCAGCAGGAGACTTCAGAACTTTACTACCTCGATGGTTTTCAGGCTAAATTTTTCGGTCAGTGTTTTTTTTCCACTTAATGCTCACAAGGAACTCGATCTGACCCCTCACAACACAGAAAACCTCGCAAACCTCCCGGTTTAATGACTGACATCCCACACGCACGCCAGGACAGAAAGGTTCACCCGGGCTCGGCCACAGCACCCAGCAGAGCAGAAAGCTCTCCCTTCGCGAGGGGAGAGCAAGGCACGCGAAACATTTCGTTTTTCTCATGCCACTGACGGGGGGGAGGGAAAAAGGGGCAAATCGGGCGATGGGGAGATTCAGCAGCTCCAGGACACCGACTGCTTTGGGTGCTCGAGGAAAGCCAGGGACCGCCCCGGCGGGGCTCGCCCGTGCCGGCCCGGGGTGACCCAGGACAGGGGGGTTAGGACGGGCCCCCCCGGGCCGGGGGCCGCTCCCTGCCCCCCCCGGGCCGCCCATCGCCCCCCCCCCCCCCCGGCCCCGCTCCCACCTCGACGCACCCCGGGGTGCGGGGGACCGGGGGCGGCTCGGGCAGCGGCGCCCCCCCCGGCGGAGCTCGGAGCGCTCCGTGCAGGCTGCGGGGGGGAGCGGGGGCGGCTCGGCCCCCCCGGCGGCGGCGGCACATCCTCCTCCTCCTCCTCCTCCTCCTCCTCCTCCTCTCCTCCTCCTCCAGCCGCCCCCGCAGCAGCCCCCGCTCTGCCCCCGCGCCCGGCGGAGGAGGGGAGGAAAACGGGAAAGGGAAAAAGAAAAAGGGGGGGGGGGTGGGGAAAAAACCTGTTGCCGGGCTCACCTTGTAGACATTCTCGGTGAGGCGGTGCACCTCCTCGGAGCGGGACATGCCGGGCGGGCCGGGCAGCACCATGGGCGGGCGGTGCGGGGCGGTGCGGAGCGGGGCCGGGCGGTGCGGAGCGGGGCCGGGCGGTGCGGAGCGGAGCGGAGAGCAAGGCAGCGGAGCGGGGCCGCCGCTTTTATCAGCTCCCGGCCGCCGCCGCCCGCCCCGGCCCGCCCCGGCCCGCCCGCAGGGAGGAGCTGAGCCGGGCTGAGCCGGGCGGGGTGCGGGGTGCGGGGTGCTGAGCGGGGGGCGGGGGGCGGCCGGGGCGGGGGGCAGCACCGTGCTGTGCCCCGTCTGATGCCTGCCCCCTGCGTGTGCCATGGTGCCCCGCTGCACTCCTATCCTACACCCCGTTCCCATTCCATGCCCTATTCTCGTCCTGTACCCCATTCCCATCCCCTACCCCATTCCCTATTTCCATCCTATTCCCCATTCCCCATTCCCATCCCATTCCCTATTCCCATCCCGTAACCCCATTCCCCATTCCCATCCTGTACCCCATTCCCATCCCTTACCCCATTCCCTATTTCCATCCCATTCCCCATTCCCCATTCCCATCCCATTCCCTATTCCCATCCCGTAACCCCATTCCCCATTCCCATCCTGTACCCCATTCCCATCCCGTTCCCTATTTCCATCCTGTACCCCATTCCCTATTTTCATCCCATTCCCCGTTCCCATCCCGCACCCCATTCCCGTCCCATACCCCATTCCCATCCTGCACCCCATTCCCATCCCATTCCCTGTTCCCATCCCATAACCCACTCCCATCCCATACCCAATTCCCATCCCTCACCCCTTTCCCACCCCATTCCCTATTCCCATTCCCCATCCGTACCCCCCACTGCACCCCATAACCTGTCCTATAGCCCCTACTCTTCCGTATCCTACAGCCCCTGATGCTCCATCCCATATCGTGTGCCCCTGCAATACTCCACGCCGTGCCCTGCAGTCCCCGCTGTGCCACACACCCTCGCTGCCCCCCATGCTGACCCCGTCCTCCTGCCCGCGCGGTGCTGGGCGGGTGAGGAGCAGCCGGTGGCTGCACGGTGTTGCTGTTAGATGGGGACAGACGTCAGATGCCATCCAGAAAGGACGGGAGAGTGCCACGGGCGGTCATGGGCATGGGGCCCACGGTGTCCGTGCACAACCTGGAGCAGGGCTTGGCCCGGGCAGGGGAGGCAGCCCCTGCCTGCTGCCCCCCGGGCTCTCCCCTCCTCGCCCCACCAGCACTGGGGTGCTCCAGCATCCCCTCAGTCCTCCCAGCTGTGGAGCTGCCCCACTCCCATCCCTCGGATTGATGGCAGTGCATTTTGTGTTGCTCCCGAGGGATGCGAGCAGCGTGGTTGTGCCTCCGGGCCAGTACCGCACCGTCCTCATCCTCACGGCCGTCCCCACCATGCAGCCGTCCCCTGCTGCTCCCTGCGGTGCTGTCTGTGCTTGAACCAGAGCATCAAGGGGCTTGTCCCTGTCCCTGTCCCTGTCCCTGTCCCTGCATGCCTGCAGCCACACCAGGGGCTGAAGGTGCCAGGGTGCAAACCACCACGGGCAGCCTCTCCTGGCCCTCGGAGCAAGCATTTCCCTCCTGCCCCTCCTGCCCCTCGGCCACGGGGAGCAGTGAAGTAGTTAAGCAGCCTCGCGTGCCTTTCTCGGTCATCTCCTCCATCGATTCCGAGCAGCAGCCGCAGGAGCAGCCCCAGCCAGTCAATATCTCGGCCCCAAAGCTCCGCTCCTGCCCCCCTGCTGCCTCCCCTCCACCTCCCGCAGGCGAGGAGCCGGGGGACACCCAGGGGCGCCGCTCAGCCCGGGCACGCCTGGCTCCCAGTTTGGCCTCTCAGAGGTTTCCCACACCAGGGGACAGGGAAGAATTTACGACGTGTGTGCAGGCTTTTCTTGTTCTCTGGCGTGGCCGGTTAACCCTTTGCTGCTAGGGCTGGGGGACAGAAGGGGAGGTGGGACATCGCCATGGGTGGGACATCGCCACGGGTGGGACATCGACATGGGTGGGACATCCCCACGGGTGGGACATCGCCACGGGTGGCACATCCCCACGGGTGGCAGGCCCCGGGCTGCCCATGCACTGCTTTGTGCTCCAGGCTGCTCCTGCCTGAGGTTTGTGGCTGCTCCCGTGGCCGAGGCGCTGCTGGCTTTCCGCTGCTGGAGATGGATTTCAGAGCAAGCGGCCGGGAGGAGAGTGCCTCCATATGCGTCTCCATCACCTTATTTTTAGTTGCGTTATGTAAGTTCTTCGCTACGTCACGAATGTGGGGGGTTCTTGCATCTAATTCCAGTGTGACAGCCCAGCAATTCAAACAAGCTGTTCTTCTGGTGAAGAAGATAAAAGGATTTGTAATTTCTCGTAATAAAAGAGGCCTTTTGGGACGACCCTCAGAGAATCTCGCGCATCTAGGCCTGCTCCCAGCCTCCAAACTGCTCTGCTTTCTTCCTGTCTTCTGCTTCTCTTTATCTCTATCCCCAGGAAATCTGAGTACTGAAAGCCTTTCTGCCTCGCACCCCCTCGCTCCCAAAGCAAATCCTCATCTGTAAGCATCTGCTGGTTTCTTATTCGTACATTAAGGAAAGGATTTACCAAACTCCATTTACCCCTGGCTTTTCCCGTGTCCAAACCCGCTGCCGGGCACCCCGTCGGTGCCCCTGGCCGTGTTTCTGCCGATCCCACCACGGGACCGCCTGCCTCCAGTGCCCTGGGAATTTGTGGCAGGAAAAAAAACCTGCCTGCGCCTCGTGCCCTAGCATTTGCTTTGGTTTCTCCTTTTCTTCTGTTAGCTGTCTTTTTGTTACCGTGATTCACTCCCCAGGGAGCAGCGGCAGCTGGAGCGTGCCCAGGGTAACCATGGTGTTGGAGTCCCTCGGTTTGCTTACATCCCGGCAGCGCCTTCAGCTGCTCCTCGCCTCCTGCTTCGCCAGGCGGGGACCGAGCGGGGGCCAGGCTGGAGGAGCAGGACCCGAGGCAGGGACCTCGCCTCCACGCGAGACCTCTGACACCAGTGGGGTTCCCGTGCCCCAGAGGTCAGACCCAAGCCCCGGCCGCCGAGCCAGCTCTCCCCGTCGCCAAACCCCCTTTGCGCCCGGTCTCTCCCCAGGGTGACGGCGCATCCACGCACGCGGCGCCGTCCACCTCCAGCCCTGGGTGGAGCGAAGTTGCTGTGGCAACACCAACTTATGTAATCCACCCAGTTCGACTGCAGGTGTGTGGAGGAAATTGTGCTATTTTAGAAGTTTCATTAGGTTCCTTCCTAATTATCAGCGTGGCGTCATGCCAGCGCGCCCAGCCGGGTCACGCGCCCCGGCACCTGGGGCGAGCACCGCGCTGGGGTGGCGGTGGCCAAGGGCAGGGGCTCGGTGGCACAACTGGGGTTGGACGGTGCTCAGCGGGGCCTGGGGGGTTCCTCTCATGCACCACACGCTTAGCCCGTGGAAAGTTGCCGCCTCAGGCTCTGTTACAGCCGGCACCCCCATGGGTTTGTGGCGAGGTGGAGAGGCGCACGCCCATCCGTGCAACCCAGAGTCCCTCCAGGGGAGGTGGCTGCGGGGCCGCATCGCTGCTCGGGGAGGGGACGGCGATGCTGCAAGGTGCTGGTGGAGTTCCCGTGTCCTTGTGGCCTCAGGAAAAAAAAAAAACCTGAAGGCAGGTGATGATCCCTCGCACCTCTGGCCACGACGTGTCCCCAGCCGCTACCAAGAGGACACCCGGCTCTCGCCGCCCGGCTCCGCAGCCCTGGCGGTGCCTCTGCCCCGGGTGGGCAGGGGCAGGAGAGGGGGCACGGAGGGAGGGGGCTGCTGGCAGCGTGGAGCAGGGCTCCCTTGGCTGGGCGAGGTGGCAGAAGCCTTCTCTGTCGCCGACTTGCCTGGCTGGGACCGTGGGTGTGAGGGGCAGGGGCTGCCCTGCTCCCCACACGTCGGTCTGACAGCAGCAGTGCCCTGCTTGCGGCGTGCAGAAATGAAAGGAGCCAGAAGGAAAATCTCCTTCTCCAGCCCCTCTGAGCAGTGTGGCACGAGGCAGGAGCGCACCTGCAAGTGTCAACTTGTTAATGAGATTAACAGGAAATTTATGGACTTTTTGTCTCACGCGGATGGCTTCCCCATCAGAGCCCCGGTGCGCTGCTGCGCATTATTCTGCTGTGGGTCCTCTCCACGCTCTGCCAGCAGTTATTTGTTTCTAAAGCAATTTTAATATGATTTTCCTGGCGTCTGACGTGGCACTTTGGGGAATCGGCCTAATGGGTCTGAGCAAAACCACCCGAGCCCCCAGTGCAGGATGTGCTGTTCCCTTGGCCGTCTCGTCCCGCTCAGCCTCTTTGGCTGGGTATTTCTGATCGATGCGTGGTTCCCGTCCGCATGCGGCTGCATCCCGAGCCCTGACCTGTGCCGTCGAGCTCCAGGCTGCTGCGCTCCCTGCCTGCTGCCTTTCCCGTCCCCCTCCAGCAGCAGCGCGGGGGCTCCGTGGGGCTCTCCCCACCACCTGGAGCCGGTCACTGCCCTCCGGCAGATGGAAACATCCCCGGGGCCTTGCACAAGTGCACGGCAGCACTGATGGTGTCGGGATGCTGGCGGGGTGGCTGTGATGCCCCGTGGTTGCCCTCGGTGCCCAGCTGGGTGCCCCCTGGTCCCACCACGGCAGCAGGCACCCCCGTGTCCTTCCCAGCCTCGTCCCTCCCCTGTGCCACCACCGGCGCACTGCACATGCGAGATTTTTGGGGTTTCGTTTTGGAGAGTCAGGGCTGAAAAGTTGCCATGAAATTGGAGATTCCCCGAGTGTGTCAGCAACTGTCAGCCAGTTAAACCCCCCCCCAAAGCACAAATCAAGTAAAGCCATTTATGGAGGATTAGCAAAGGATGAACAATTCGGGCTCTTATTTTATTAGGTGGAAGCTGTGGTGCTGAAATCCAGCACAGAGGCTAAAACACTGGTGCCAGCACTTTCGAGCCCTTGTCTAGCACTTTGCTGAGCAGGACTCCATCCGTGCCACCAAGTAGGTCGCTGGTACTTCACAGGGGAGGGGAGCGAGGCGCAGCGAGCGGCGCAACTCGCCCCCCGTTAGCCTGAAGGGCAGGGGCAGGCAGAGGTGGGGCACGGTGCTGGGCCGGCGGGGCTTGGCTGGGCACCGCTGCCGGGATCAGTGCCTGTCCCCGGGGTCACTGACGGCAAATTAAAGAAGTGGCCCAGGGTGCAGGCGTGGGCTGGCAGGGGACGTGCTGGCGGAGGGCTCTCGTGGCACCGGTGCCGTGGTGCGGTGCCGGCACGGGGCCACATGTGCTGGGCTGGCAGCAGGAGCCGGGGGAGCCTGCGTGGAGCAGCCGCTCCCGTGGGGCCGGGGGAGAGCAAGCGCAGGGAGGAGCTGGAGTGACGGAAGAAAGCAGGGAGTGGGTGGGAGAACAAAGCTCTGCGGAGAAGGAGAGCGCTGTGCTGGGGCCTGGGAGGACGGCGGGGATGGAGGCGCCGGGTGGGCCGGGGGAGGCAGGACAGGGCATGGTGGGGGCCTGGGCTGGCAGCAGTGCGGGGCCAGCAGCAGATCCCAGCAGGTTGCCTGCCGAGGCCCAGAGGTGGATGGATCAAAGCCCCATGGCAGCCCCAAGGCCTGCTAGGAGACGCTGGGGGGGCGGCAGGGGGGGATGCAGGGGGCTGGGGGCACCGGCTCCTGGGCACTGCCAGGCTGCTGAGCCGGGCACAGCCCCGCGCGCTCCTGGCTTGCCCCAGCGCCTGGTTTCGGGAGTGAGTAATGCTGAATTACAGCTCGCTAAGGAGATCTCTGGGGATACTTCTGAATAGCAGGCATAGTTCATGCGATTTGCATAATTGGCACGATGGGATTTCGCATCACGTTGCTGCACCGGGCAGTGCCTCCCCTGGAGCCTTGGCCGGGGTCACCGGGCACCGCGTGCTGCGGAGCCCTCTGGGGCCGGGGCTGCTCTCCCAGCCCGAGGACCCGTCGGTGCCAGGAGCCTTCTCGCTTCCCGACCCGGCGGCACAGGCACATCCCCGGGACTGGTCTCCACTTGTTCCTTCCCCTGCTAACCGTGCCCGTGCGGGCCGTGACTCAGCGCAGCCCTGGGTGCAGCCCACACCAGCCCCACCGCGCAGCCCCACCGGTCGCTCACTGGCAGCCGATGCCGCGGGTGGAGGTGGCCGGGTGGCGGCAGCTGACAGCTGGGGACAATAAGTGACTTTGCCGTGACGGCCGTACAAAGGCACGGTGTGTGCCCGCAGCTTCACCCGCGACCCGAGGACCTGAGGAACCGCATTCCTCCGCAGAGCAGGGAAGTAGCAGGAGGGTGACCCGGGGCCAGCCGTCACCTCCCAGTGCTCCTCCCAAACCAGAAACCAGCCTGGAAGTGGGCCTGGCGACCCCAGAGGGTGAAATCCCGACTCCCTTCCATCAGAGCAGTCGCTGCGGCAGCATTTTGTTCGCTGCCAAGCACCGCCGTGCACTGAGAGGTCCTGGGTAGCGCTCAGCGCTCGCAGAGGTCACATTCCTGCGCTCGGGCGTGCAGCTCTCTAACAAATCTGCTTTGTCCCCACCACTGCTCCAATCAGGAAATTGCACTGATTTTTTTTCCCACAGTCGAACTTTCAAAACCCAGGCTTGTTCTCTGCCAAAGGCTCTTCCATCTTCCAGCTGGGGACTCAGCGTGACACCCGGCCACTTAAAAAAGGTGACCGGGGAGAAGGAAGGAGCCAGCGGCTGTGCCCACGGTCCTCAGCACGCCGAGGGGCCGAGGCTGCCACGCTGCCCCTGCAGACCCGGCCGCTGCCAGCGCTGCCTCCGAGCACCATGCCCCCCCTGTGCCATCCTTGTGTGAGCTGGGCACAGGGAGCATCGGGCTGCAGGGAGACTTCGTGGGGTGAGGCATGACGAAGGGGAGCAGGAAAATAGAAATACCCCGCAACCCTCCCCAAAACCGCCTGTTCCCGACTTGGTCTCTGCCAAGGAGGGTGGAGGATGAAGGAGATGTGTTAGCAGCAGGGTGGGAGCACAGAGCCGTGGCCAGGGGGCCCCCCGGGCACTGCTGCAAGTCACCCCCTGCCCCAGGGCCGCAGACCTGGGGCTGCGCAGGGTGGGCGCAGACCCCCAGCCGCCTCCCTGCGCTCACCGATGTCAAGGAGCAGCCAGAGCAAAGGCAGGAGCAAGGCCCGCGGAGCAGCGGCCGCTCGGGTTTTCCCCTCGCCGTGGTTTCCACGGGTGCTTCAGGAAACGTTCGCCTTAGCGGGGTCCGCAGCCGCCAGCCCCCCGCGCAGCCCCGGCCGGCAGCGCTCCAGCCGTGTCGGCATAGAAACTGCCGCGGCTCCGCGGGCGTCGCTGCTGGCTGCATGGAGAGGAAGGGCGGCTGCGAGGTGGCGAGAGGCTGCCAGGCCGCGGGGATGTCGCCAGGGATGTCGCTGGCTCGCGTGCGGGGCTGGGGTCTCGCATGGCCACCCGCCCCGTTAAACGCCACGGGGACGGGATCGGGCACCCCTTGGTGCCGCGGAAACGCCACTGGGACTCCGGCAGCGGCTCCGGGAGAAGAGACAAGTCTCCTGCTCCCAAAAATACAAAGGGATTGGAATTCACCCTCACGTGAGCTGGGTCTGTGATGGGATGCTTGGTGTGACTCCAGCCCGGTGGCCTGACCCCCCCCCCGGGCACCAGGCACTGTGCGGGGCTGGCAGAGGCAGCGGCGCGGGGCCGCCCGCATCCTGCGGGGTTTAATTAGCAGCAGCAAGGCTGCCGCAGCGACGCGCTTCGAGGGAAGACACCTTCATGGAGCTGCACATCTGGGCAGCTAAAGCACAGCTGGAGCAGCCCTGGGCTCAGCCCGCACGGCCGGGGGCCGGCTCCCACCCCGCTGCCGCAGGGAGCGATAATTAAACACCGTGGAGCTGCACCCCCAGGGACGCAGCAACTCCTTGTGCCAGCAAGAGGTGGAGAGGCCGAGCAGCAGCACAGGGTCCAGGTGGTTGGGGGCAGGAGAGACCCAGAGACATCCCACGGCCTCAGCCCCCAAAAGGGACCTGCATCCGGAATAACAGGGAGCCAGCAAAGGGCCAGGCAGCTCCGACAGCCCCAGCTTGGGCCCGTTGAGCGGTTCCTTAAAGATCCCAGAATGAACCCAGCAAAACCCAGCCCAGCTTCCACGGGCAGGAGGGCTGACTTTCAAACATCCACCCCGGTGCTGCTGCCTCCCGTGAGCCCTTCGTGGTGCTCTTGCCTTCTCCAGGGAGCCGAGCACTGCAGGCGCTGTGCACGGCCCTGGGCCTCGTGCGCCGACCCTGGGGAGCCGCCGTGCCAAGCAGGGGGCAGGCAGAGCACCACAGCAGCAGCTTCACCACCGCAGCAATAATACGATGCACGGTATCTCTGAAATGCAGCCCCACCTCACCTTATTTTGCCTGTGCCACGTCTGCCAGGGCACCGCTGCTGTCGTTACCCAAGAGAGGAGCGCTCCCGGGACAGGCAGGCAGACGGGATTGTTTTTCTCTTACACACGGAGCCTGTTCGGAAACTTCCTGCCCAAGCCTCTCCCAGGAGCAGGGAGCTGAGCAGGGAGGAAGGCAACTCTTACTCACTGAAAACATTTACTTTGAAAATACGAGACTGAAAGAGGAATCGGTGAAACCATTAGAAATCGTTTATTGTTACAGCACACCACGGAGGTCACACACCGCTCCTGGCTCTTCCTCCCACGGAGGCACAGCGCAATGTTTGCTACAGGGATTAGAAGAGGAAGCCGCTGGCGATCTGCTCCCAACTTTCCTGTCGGGAGGTCAGCGTGCGGCCCCTTCATGGCACCCACCGGGGCAGGGAGCAGCCTTAACCCCTCCAGCACTGCCCAAATGCAGCTCCCACGGGGCAGGGGGCACAGACGGAGCGGCTCAGCACCCCGGCTGCAGTCACAGCCTGATGGCACAGCATCAGCACAGCTTCCCCAGGGGATGGTTTGCTCGTGCCTCCCTGGTCGCCAGGAATTTTGTGGGAAAGAAAAGGAGCACGCAGACCGCGACGACGTGCGCCAACCCTGCGTAACACGGCTTACTCAGAGCGCTAGCAGCAAGAGGTCCCTTCGAGACCTTCTTCTTGGGAGAGTCCAGCATTCATTCCTATGAGTCACAAATTAAACAGGGGAAGATTAAACAAGGAGACACCAGGCTAGCAACGGCCCAAAGGGGGCTGGAAGAAAAACGTCCCACCAGTGCTGCAGGCGCCACCGCGCCGGTGAGGACAAGGCTCTCTCTGGTGGAAACAGCGGGCACTGCAAGCCACCCGGGGTGGTAACAGCAGCAAGAGCCTTGCCTGGAGAAAAACCACCACAGGAGTGCAAAACAGACACAGCTCTGCCCTATTTTAGCTTCAGCTGTGAAAGCTGAATGGCAGGCGGCTGTAACGCGGCTGTTCCAAACACTGCCTGGGGTCACCGGCGCATTCAGCATAGGCACAGGGATCGTTTCAAACCCCCCTCTGCCAATTTCGGAGAAAGTTGGTTGTTTTCTGTTGCACTGCTTTGTAAACACGTCTGCAGCTTGTGGGGCAGAGGCTTTGTTATGCAACGTTAATTAAGAGAGAGGCAGCGCGGTGAGATTGAAAATAGGGCAACCGCAAAGTGCACGCTGCTCGAGGGTTTGTGCCCCACGCCCTGCCCCTGGCAGGGCGACGTGGATACCCCACCAGTCCTTGGAACAGCACAAACGGAGACGAAACAGAAAGCATGACTTAAACGCAACAGAACAGCAACAAACAAACAAAAATCCAACACCCCCCAGTCGCTGCCGACTCCTCGCTGCAGGCTGGGGGGCAGCAGCCTCCGGGATTAGTTAGCGTGGTCTAGCACCAGGTCACAGAGCCCCAAAGGCAGCCACCGAAAGTCTCAGAGGGCGCTCTGGGTCCTTCCGCTCTGTCACAGAAACAGGGATTGAGGGTTGTGGCTTCAAGACCGTAATAAATAAAGATCTGCAGCGTCCTGAAGAGCATCTGCAAGCTGGCAAGTACGCGTGCTTCCAAGAACGGCTAAACCTGCCCACCACCTGGCTGGCCAGGCAGCTCTCCAAGCAGCTCATCAGCCACGCCAGCCCCGGCGCCCCGCTACACCGCGCTGAGCACCGGACCGTCCTCCGCAGCCAGGTCTCAGGAGAAAACGGCCTCCCCTCTAGCTCCTTACTGAGCAGAGCCTTCGGACTTAAAGAACTTCAAACTTCACGTCTGGTGCAGAACAAGCCTCTCGCCTACCCAGCCTGACCTTTCCTGTCTCCTGCACACGAGGAAATACCAACCAGGAGCTGACAGCGGGCAGCAGAATCGAGCTCAGTCCGCCTGAACACTGCAAAGGTGAACTCGGACTCTGATGAAGGTGCTGAGCCAACACGGGGTGACTTCTGGCTCCTAACATCGGCAGAATGCTCCTTGCTATAAATTTTAAGAGGCTCAGCAGATTTCTTAACTCCACTTCTGCATTCGGTGCCACGGATTGCCAGAGGCAGAGCGGGATCTGAACGGGAATCCTTACCAGCTGCCTCTGACTCATGCCCGGAGAGCAGCTCCTCACCTCACACAGAGGTTTGCGTCCCTCTCCGCGAGCGCTGCTGCAGGCAAAGTCAAGCAATCACTCCTAGCTTCGCCCCAGTGAAGCACCCTCACGTATGCTGGTTTTGCACGAGCTGCCAGAACCGTTTCCAGCCGCGGCACGGAGGCTTTGCTGCCTCCCCCGGGCTGCCTGCACCCAGCCCCTGCCTACGGGGCCCCCGCGGGTCCCTGCTCGTCCCAGGCAGCCTGATCTAGGTGAGGACAAGAAACATCAGCAGCTCTTCCACAAACAGAGCCAGAAGAGGAGAAGCAGAGGGACAGAGGTGTGCGGACACCAGAAAGGTCAGGAGGGTTCACAAGCGCGGTGGCCCTAAGACAGCCACAAGCCCTCCAAGGGAGGGCTTGATGGGGATTCTGTCAGAGCAGAGGCAGGTTTACAACTGAAATCAAACCAACCAAACCTAAGAAAGCATTTGGCTTTGGAAGTTTGAGAGTTGTTATTTAATCCCGAGACAGCGCAGCTGAGTGAGTTCAGAATTTAAGTTACAAAAAAAGAAAGCACTAGAAAATAATCTTGATACAAGAGCAATAATCAACCAGCTGAGGTTCCCCACCCTGCGCAGGGAATCCTGCTCCGCAATCCGCCCAGCACAGCTGGGATGCTGCCAAGGCATTGCTTGTTCCCAGCACAGGCTGGGATGGAAACTGTCCTGGGTGAAAGTTATGGGGGAATCCCCAGAAGTGGGAGTTAGGATGCTGCCACAAGCTCTGGTTTTGGCCTGTTCTTGACTGGTGCTGGTTCTGTGGAGGAAAAAGAAACTTGTTACAGACACAGAGAACACAAACAATCTCCAGAATCATCTCCCGAGGAAGAACTACGACTCTCATTCCACTTCTCAAAAGAGCAACAAATGCTTGCACAGTGCCTGGAAAGTTACTGAGTTGTAAGTGTTCATTATAAATAATTCTACATATCCCGTCTGCCCCTCTTTTCCACAGCACTTCAAGAATTAAAACAGTTTCAGAATGTACCTGACACAACTTCAGCTAGCTCCCAGCCCAGAGAAACAGATCTAGAACAGCGATTGCTCGGAGGGCAGGGGGTGGGCAAGCTTTGTCTCCCCTTTGTCCCGACAACGCCAACCTAAAGCAGGCTCAGCCAGCTGCGTGCTGCAAGGGCAGCTCGTATTTTATTTGGCCGTCCTGCGGTCACCACGCAGAGGTGACAACTGATCCGTGTTTACTAAACAAGCACTACGACTAAACATCTCCCACAGCCCAGATTTCTCCCGGCCAGATTCCATGCAGAGGAAGCAGCTTAACGACAGCCCCTGGGTTGCACAGGCCGGGCTGAAAACCAGCTTCTGCTCACCCGCCTCGCTGCCCCCAGTGCAGGCCCTGCCTTCAGCTTTTCAGCAGGGGCAGCCGCCCGGTAACACTCTGCTTTCTGAGCCCTCTCCCCCTCCTTCACATCCAGCTGCACAGCCCCTGCTGCTGAGGCTTTGGGTCGCGCAGGAGGGAGCACGGCATCACACCGGTTCTGCGGAGCTCACGCTCCAGCAGCCCTGGAGCTCTGGGGCTCCAGCGACCCTCACCCAGCCAGCTCAAAGCCACTGTGGTCAGCTGCAGGAAGGTCAACAGAGCTTCAAACCATCGCGAGTCTCACTGAAACCTTTTTTACTCCTTCTTTCCCCTCCCTCCCCCAGTGCGAATGCTCCTATCTGTGGTCACCAAACATCGTCCTTGCATGCCAACACGCTGCGTTGACATGCTGGGGACCAGTCGAGTTTTGGATCAAGCAGAGGGCCAGGGAAGGAATCCCTCGCGGAGCTTCGCAACGTGACACACCGCAGCTGGCAGCCTACCAGCAGGTCCAGAGCGTGACTTGGGAACGGCAGGTGCAAGTCACACAAGGGGGAACTCTTCCAGGAATGACTAGATGCTGACTAACAGAAAGGGACCAGGGCCTTGAGGCCTCTTAAGGTAAAGGTTCAGCAAAAAGGGGTTTGTCAGAGGCACTTACGGTAAGGAGAGGGTCTCCAAGTATTGCACAGAACCGAAAAGAAAGCATACCTGCGATCTCTTCCGGGAGTGGCTCAGAAGGAACTTCTGGAAGCTCCAGCTGTTCCTGCAAGAACATTAAAGACAACACATGACACACACCCCACGCGCCAGGCGGCGGTCCCAGACCCTTGCACCCCAGTTTTGTGCCAAGACTGTTTGGGAACAGAACAGTAATAAAAGAGACTTCACAGACAAACGGACATCTGCCCCCAGAACTGCGGGAAGGGTTATGGGTTTCAGCACTGCCCAGTAAGTGAAGCCAAACCAAGCCAGTGTTTGGAGCCACGGGCAGCACAGAGATGGGTGGGAGTGATAACGTACGCTGCTTTCTGTTTATCTGAGCATGACCCAGGACTTTCATTCAAGATCTTCAACTACTGAAGTGGAATAGCTCTCCAGTAAGAGCAGAGATCAGCTGACTGTAACAGTTCGCAAATAAAAGTACAACCCTTAAAATCATCCCATTTTAAATGACCCCTGTGTATGGAGCAATTAGCTTAATCTTTGCTGACACAGGAATTAGGCACAAACAGGTACAACTATAACAGGTAGCAGAAGAAAAGCTGTCATGAGTGGTAAAAAGACACTTTCCCCTACTGCAAACAGCTTCCTGGAAACACACGCTGCAAATAATTATAAGAACATCAGATTAATCCTACCTGAGTAATAGTGTTTAATTCTTCTAGAATGGCATCTTCATCCTCCTCAGTCAGGCTGCCAGCCAATAGCTCATCTATTTGCTATAAAAGTGAGGAAGAGACATACTGTAGTCAACAACAATGCACAGAAGCAACTCTGTGGCTTACGGCAGGATACGTGGATGTGGGAAATCAACATAAACACAGGCTGAAGGGGTACTCAGAAAACTAACAAACTTAATTTTTCTGCAGGCGACTAAGATTCAATTCCCAGCCTGATTGCCTGTTAAATAAGGCTGGGAACATACTGCACGCCAGAGGAATTCGGCGTGGCAGGCTGCCTCTGCTCACAACTGTTCATGCACACAGTACGTACCCTCTGGTACTCCACAGCATCTTGGGTTTCACCTATTATTCTTTCCACTTCTTCTATTGACATAACCTGAAGAGACAAAATTCGTGCGTAAGTGAGGCCTGCAGGGAGACAGCTGCAAACACCCAGGGCCCAGCCTAGTCCGAGGCAAGAGGACGCTCAGCTGAGCCGCTCACACATACCTGGTGCATCTTGTTCAGACATTCGTTGCCTATTTTCAGGCCCTCGATGACCTTCATTTCGATCTGGGTGAACTCGATATCCTGGACCTGAAACAGGAAGGCGAGGGGGAAGCATCACTGGCTGTCACAGCCCGGGTACAAACTGCCAAGATTCCCAGAGAAAATGCAAGGTGAAGACAGCCAAGAGTCCCAACAGAAGCCTGAATTACACCAGCAGCACGAAACACGCACAGAAAAACTTTTAACGCAGGCAGGCGCAAAAGTATATCCAGCAGGCCTTTTTCTGGCTCTCCAGCTGACCATCTAAGCTGAGGCAGTAATTTCACCGACCACACAAGAACAAATACATCTGTTCCTAAAACCAAGGCACCAAGACAAACCAGAGGAAGTTTCTCCTACAGCTGCCCGCACTGCGACTAAAGTTTTACTAACTCACCGAACAGGTATTTAACACGGAGCCTGCAATACGGACTCAAACCAAGCTCACGTTGACTCTTTAGAGAAGAGCCGTGGCACGAGGCCGATCTCAGAGAGCTGCGCGTTGGGCAGAGGACTCTGCCCCCAGCAGGACGTGGCAGCTCCAAGGCAGTCACCCCCGGCCCAGGACGGCGCTCCCCCCGCACGCAGCGGGCTGCCCGCAGGGACAGGCCCAGCTCGCGCTTACCATCCGCTCCAAGTTGCTGATCTGGTTATCCGTTCTGTCCAGGAGCTGCTCTTGGTAGCGCTTCTTCTTTAGCAAGAGCAGGGCTTTTCTGGGGGAAAAGAAGAGCAGGACAACTCAGCACAGAAGAGAGCAGATGAGCCTAAAGAGGTCGCTTTAGGCGACGGTACTCGTTTAAACAGTTCTCGTTTTGCGTTTTTTTCCGAAAGAGGAGAAACAAAATTGTAAATTAAATGCGAACTCTGAGCTGGTCCTGTGAACGATAAGGGTGAGCCAATTAATCAAGCATAAACTGGCTACCTAGCACCTGGAAACGCAGGTGTACTTGGTGGGGACGGGGGGTTTATCGTGCTAGGGGGTTTGTCGTGCAGCCACCCAGACCCGAGCCCGGCCACAAGGGGCAGGGGACGGATGGAAGAGAAGCCTCAGGGGACCCCCCCCCCCCCGCCAGCAAGGCCCGGGGCCCGCGGGGGCTCGGCGCCGCCCCACTCACTCCTTCTTGCCCTCCTTCAGCAGCTGCCGGGCCAGCGCTCGCTCCCGCTCCAGGTTGAGGCTGATCCGCTTCTGGTACTGCCTCAGCTTGTCGCGCTGCTGCTTCAGCTGCTGCAGGGACACAGCGGGGCCGCCGTCACGGCCGGGCCCGGGGCAACCGGGGCAGCCGGGGCAGCCGCCGCCGCCTCACCGGGCCCCACCGGGCCCCACCGGGCCCCACCGGGCCCCACCGGCCCTCACCGCCCCCCAGCCCCCGTTACCAGCACGGCCTTGTCCTGCTCCGTGACGCGGCTGCGCCGCTTCCTCCCGAGCAGGTTCCCCATGGCCCCGCCGCCGTTCGGCCCCGGCCCGGCCCCGGGCGGCCCGGCCCGGCCTCCCCCCGGCCTCCGCCCCCCGACGGCGGCCGCGCAGGGCCCGGCCCCGCGGAAGGCGAGAGCGGGGCGAGGAGGCCGCGGGGGGGCGGTAGCGGGGCGCGGAGGGGGCCGGGAGAGGGGATTTGGGGTGTGGAAGGGGCTGGGGGTGTGGGGGGGGCTGATGGGGATGGGGGGGGTGTGGGGCAGGGGGATGGGGGAGTTATAGGGCAGCGGGGTACGGGGCTTGTAGGAAATAGGGGGTGTTGGGGAGGGGGGTAGGGGGTGGCGGGGTATAGGGGACGGAGAGTGGAAGGGGGGGTTATAAAAGAGGAAGGGGGTTGTAGAGGGTGGGGTATGGGGGTTGGTGGCCGTAGGGGGTGGGGGTGTAGGGGTTAGTGGCTATAGGGGTGGAGGTATAGGGTTAGTGGCTATAGGGGAGGGGGGGTTACAGGAGAAGGGTTACCCCCTGTATGGGGGGTTTATGGGACAAAGCATTCAGGGGGTGGTGGGGGTAAAGGGGAGGGGAAGGGATGGGGGAGGCTGTAGGGGTTGGGGCAGCACTGGGGGGGGTCTGTAGGGAAAGGGGGCTATGGAGGATGGGGTGTATAGGGGAGGGTGGCTGTAGGGGGTGTGGGAGCGGTGGGGAAGGGGGTTATGTGGGATGGGGACTAAAGGGATGGGGGACTGTAGGGAATGGGGGGTATAGGGCAGAGGATGGGGCAATAAAGGCATTGGGGGTGTGACAGGAGACGTGCTGGGGCAGGGGCAGCTGTGGGGTCCCTGTGGGGAGAGTGGGGGGGTCCCAGGGTGGGGACAAAGGGGGCCCCATCCCTGTTCTCCCCCGCAGGGAGGTGCTGCCGTGTCCCCACGTTCCCGTGTCCCCACACCTGGGATGTGTCTGCACGGGAAGGGCTCTGGCCCTGGGTGCTGGGTGCGGGCAGGACACGGGGCTGGTTTTCCTTCGTGTTTCACTTCCAGCAGCCGGGCAGGAAAAGTGCTGGTGGTCCCGCAGGCGGCGGCCGTGGCCGTCTCCGTCCCAGAGCAGGCAGCGCCCTCCCCACGTGCCGGAGCCTCGCAGATCCACCGGTGCGTCCCTGAGGCACCACGTCCGATCCCAGGGCCCCTGCATGTCGGAGCCCCCGGGGCGTGCACACCTCGGGGCCTGGTGCTGTGCAGCCCCCTCGTGTCGCGCTGCCTCTGCCGCGCCAGCCGCAGCGGGTTTTGGTCGCGTGGCGCCTGCGATACGGCACTCCCCGAAGTGATCTGAGCTGAGACCACTGGGATTTGTGAGACAACACACCAGAAAACGCCCCTTTTTCACCGCCGCATTTTTCTCCCCAAATCATCCGTCGGCTTGCTCTGCACCACCCGTCGTTCCCAAATACATTTTCACCTCTGGAGGCCATTAGGATCTGGTTCTCACTTCCATGCTGCTGCAAACCCAGAGCAGCAGCCAGAGGCAACAACGTGAGCATCCCTCAAACGCAAGGAGCAAAGCCCCCCCGAAGCCTCCTAACGCTGCCCCCCTGCTCCCCCGTCAGCACCAGCCCCAGCTGCAGGGAGAGGGATTTACACCGGCAAATCCCCGGCGGCTCATAAGCAGTGACCTGGGCTTGTGCAAATCTCTTTTGCCCAGGATCTCGACGTGTAAGCGGCCTCTTTGTGTGCAAACAGCCCCAAATCACACAGTGTGCCACCTAAAAACAGAACGTGGCTGCTGGACGCAGCTCTCCCTCCCTGCCTCTTAGCCTGCAGCACTGCCCCCTCCCCACCTCCGGCCCAGAAAGCGATCCTCAGACCGTGAAGTATTTCTGCATTTATTTTTTATTAACCATTTATTTGTTTGTAATTGTTTTACTCTCACATTACAATTGTGTTCTGTTTTTTTTTTAATATTTTTTTGTTTTTGTAAAATAAATAGAGATAAGTGAACTTTTAGGTAGGATGCTCTCCAGATCCTTGGTTAAACTTCATGATTGAATCTCTGCATCAGACCTGTGAAAATTCAGCCCACACACACGCGCTTAGATGAAAGCTAAACAGGCCCAGTTAGTTAAAAACCCATCTCCTGGCTGCGCAGGCTGGCGGGGCACCCGGGAACGCTGGTGAGGAGCAGCAGCTTCCCACTGTGCACCTCCCCATCTTGCCAGGTATTTCTTGTTCCTTTGACAAATACACTGATACAAGTTAAAAATCTATCGTTTGTTTTTTAAGCTGTGTATGTTAATCGGTTACGTGTAGATCCCAAACTGCCCCCACGCCTGCCAGAAGCCCACTGCTGGCCCCGGCGGTGCGGGGCGCGCAGGGTGGTCAGAGGCTGGGGGCGCGTACCGCTGGGACAGGCTGGAGCAGCACAGGAGCAGCTCAGTGGGTCAGGAAGAGGCACAGCTCTGTTAGACCATAATTAACTTTTGGTAACTCAAAAGTGGACTTCTAGGTAGTATTTCCTTAAGTTTAAAGCCTTTGATCCATCATCCTGGTGGCCCTCTGCCTCCCTGCTACGGGGGAACAGCAGCGGTGCTCAAGGGTAAGGACGCAGTGCCCGGCTTTTGGCTTCTCTCCGCCTCCACCGTTCATGGAACCTCACCAAATGAATATCCAGATGTGCATACAGCATTTCATATTCAGCTTCCCTGCAGCAACGCTGGAATAGCAACTGGGCCAATTCCTCTAACCCTGCATGGCCCAGCTGCCTCAACGCACAGGGAACTGGATTATCTGGTACACAAGGAGCGGCAGTGGGTCAGATCCACTCTGCAGGTGCCGTGGCAAAGGTAAAGCCGCCATCCGCACAGTACGAGAACATTTCTCAGCCCTTCCCTCATTGGTATGTCCACCACCGTCAGCCTCGTTGCTGGCACAGTTTGCTGGGAGCCTGCAGACCCAGTATATTGGCCAGAAGAAAAACCGGGGACTTTTGGATTTAGGAAGCCTACCTTTGTCAATGCAGTGATTTTTGCACAAGCGCAAGTTCTGTTCTTGGGCAGCTTAAATTGCACCACAGCAGCACTTGAAAGAAACCTGCCCTTTGGCTTTGCCTACCTCTTCCCCACAGTGACCTCCAGACACATCATGGACTTCAAGGGACAGAAACATTCATTATACAGACTCGGAAGGTGCAGATAATGGAGCTGCCTTTCCCCTGGGTAGCTGGGATAAAGGTGTTTTGCTCTAAGCAGGACGACCTGCTGTCTTCCCTCTCTTTAGTGATTCTCTTGTGCTCAGATCACGTGTGGCTGGTTACACACCCAGTCCTTGCAGGGACACACGGACAAGCCACAGCCACGTACACAGTGTGTGTAGCTGCAGACACACAGCCACGAAGTGCACAAATACTCATGTCCATCACCTTGCTGAATATTAGCACGTTGGAGCGAGATGAAAGCCTGTGGCTTGAACCCGCAGCCTCCCCTGCCGGCTGGGCAGTTTCCAGGTTATCAAACGCGTTTGCGGAGTTCACTGTGGGCAGGACAGCGACTGCAGAAGTAACAGTGACAGAGACACCCCCGCCTGCACCAGCACCACGTGCTTGGGTGGAAAGTGGTTACTTCAGCGACGTGCTGGGATGACAGAGATGCTCACGCTCTTTCTTCCCTCTTTCCTCTGTGTGCACCCTTACGGTACGGTGGCATCCCGCTCTGCTCCCATCACCTCCTCAAGCCACTTCCCTCAGGATCCCTGCCTTCCCTTGCCACCAAGCCGTCCTCTGTCTCTACTTCCACTGGAGGGGAAACTGCAGACAGGATAAGGTTCACGCGGAGGAGACACGTCCCTGCCTCCCCTGCCCATGCTCAGGCAGCGCAGGAGCAGGCGCACGGTTCTGCAGGCGGGCAGCTTGAGTCTCGCTGCCCTGCCAGAGGAGTTGCTGTTTGGCACGGGGTAGGCAGCAGCTGGAGGGGTCCCGTGGTCAGCTCGGACGCACAGAGCTGTAGGCGAGTCCTGACTTCAGACCTCAAAGCAACCTACGCTCCAGCAAAACATGGAAACAAAGACTAAAACAAAAAGCCCTTTTCAAGGGTACTGCCTCATCCAGTCCAGAGCTCAGGAGCCGTGTTCCTAACAGAGAAGCCAACCACTGGAAACAAAAATAAAATGTTCCTTTTCTGTAGCTTTTAGAGGATACAGCTGAAAAAAAAATAGGAGATTGTCTCTCTTCCCCTTGTCAAAATCATCAGTAGCTAAGTCAGGAAAAAAAAAAGTTCAAGTTACGGGTTGCAGCAGCAGCCAACACTAAACATTCAAGTCGATAATTTCACTATGTACATTATAGGTGAGACACGGCCCTGCCCGCTGGGACTCCCTTCTCCGGTGACGCTGCCACGAGCCGTTATCTGATCCGCTTCTCCACTGAGTACACCGAGATGTAGTAGTCATTGCTTCCGACTGCCAGATGAGGCTGTGGAAAGAGCAAATCAGGGATAAACATACAGGTGTTACGCAGCGATGAGAGGCACATCGCAGGGAAAATGGTAACGGGTGACATTTTCAGCAGCAACACCCAGATGCTGGAAAACTCTTAAGTGCATCTGCCAACGCAGCTCTGACGACATTTTGCCAGGACCTACACTGTCGCAGCGAGCTCTGTGCCCATTTCAGCCAGCAGAAAAAATGATGGTGACTGTTAGTTGCCAACACCTAGCATAATTTTTCCAAATGACTGCAAATCTGCTTGTTAGGAACAGTCACCTGGACTGAAAATTAACATTCCCTCTCCTGAGAGGCCAGGCACGACCCCGGCCATGGAGACCCGGGCTGGATAGGGCTTTGTGTGCTCACTTATTTAAAGAACAAAACATTTCAAATCATCCACCACTTCCACCCTCGTCCCCCAAACCAGAGGACAGCAAAATCACCGCTGAGCTTTCTGCAAAGTGACTTTTCAACACCAAAGAGGAGATAAGTTCTCCTTTAAACCCCATTACCCTCAGGATGTAAAACGTATGTGACCTTTGCAGAAAAACAGCTTTCCTTCTGCCTGCCCAGCTAATACCACAGCAGAAGGTGGCACAGCTCTTCCCTCCCCTCCTCCAGGCCCTTTGTCATTCCCACTGCTGTTTCCCATCACATATGAAGTATTTGTGTTCTGATTGGCAGGTTTCTAATACAACTCTCTCCCTAAATGCCTTCTCCTCCTGTTTTTCCTACCCATTCACATTGGTTTTCAATCGGTCTTTCAATCTCCTTTCTCTTATTCTCTTCTCTGTGTGAGCAGCAGTCCGTAATGCAGATGGGCACCTGCCTCCTAATTAAGTAGCAAGCAGCTTCTCTAACAACTGACTGCAGAGCCACCTCAGCTATATTCAGAAATTTCCCTTTTACTCTGTTTTATTCTAGACTTTATCAGCTTATGCCTTTAAGTTTTGCAGATCTCTCTTTTTTTTTTTTGACAGATTTTCTACTGCACAGCATTAGGTCTTCCTACAGCCTTACATAAGCAACAGCGTAAAAGCAGCCCCAGAGACACAAGGGTGAGCCTACTGTCTACAAGAACAGAGGCACGGAATAAATAAGCACACAACATTTGGCACGCTGAAAGTGAGAGACTGCACCTCTCCACTCAGCTCCAGGCAAATTCACCTTGGAGGATTTCTGTGGCAAGAGACAGAGCTACACCAGGCGGCGGACCCGGAGTGATGGGAACAGTATACCAAGCTGGCCCACAGGTAAAAAGGGCTCAGCAGCTGGCAGTCGTGTTCTGGTCTTAGCTGCACATCAGAAACGAGCAGCACTGGTGGCACCTGCGGTGTAGGCACCTGGAACAGGCTGGAGGACGAGCAATGAAGGACCCAGGCTGGAAGGGAGGCTCAAAGGGCCTTCAGAAAACTACGCTGGGACAGCACCTCTCCGTGCTGGGGGAGTCTCTGTGCCTTTCCCTCGTCCAACACCAGCTTTAACTAAGAAATGCAAATTCCAAAAGCCAAAAAGAGAATACAGACCCAGTGAGGATGGAAAGCCAGGCAGCTGATGGCTCCAACTCTTTGTCCCATAAAACCATCGTAGTATTTGATATTGTTGATCAGCTCACCATTTCCATTGTAGATTGCAGTGAACTGATTCATTGAGCCACTGGAAAGGAATCAAGAGAACACGATGTCATTGACAGTGTTGTGGTAACACCGGTGTTATCACCCACAGCCCCTTTTTCAGCTGGGGAGACCTCAGCTCATCAGGCTAGTGTGCGAGGAGCTCTTATAAGCAGTGAGATCGACTTCAGCTGTACCATGGCAACCTCAGTACAGAGAGATTTGCAGAAAGGCTCGAACCACAGCCCCCTGTTACACTGTGTGACCGAGAGAGAAGACATGAAAAGCTGATGTACGCGCTCACTGGAAGCAGATCCCCCTGCAACCTCCAGGACACACGGCTGCGGACCGGGTGCCGGTCCCCTGCTCCGTGCCCAAACACACACGTGCTGAATTTATACAGGGATCTGACATGGGAGTGAGAGACAGCATGCCGTCACTCTGCTGGCAGTGGGATGCACTAAGGCATGGCGGGGATAAAATACCTGAACTGAAAACATGGGAACGAAACTGCATTTTTTATGGTGAGGTTAAAACAACAACAAAAAAACCACGAATGATGTCTGCAGAGACAATTTGTCCTCTCTTTCCACTCCAGAGATGCAGGAGGTGAAACTGGAACTTACCACGCAAAGAGGTTGGCTTGTGGGTGAATGTCAAGAGCCGTCAGCCCTTTGACTATCTGAAGGACCTTCATGGACTCTGGCATCCGGGGGTCGAAGAACCGCACATCTCCATTTACACTGCCAACACAGGAGTTTCACAATGTCAGGCTGTACCCGGACCAGATCCTAAAGCCCAGGGAACTGAGCCATATGCCTGTCTGCGAGCTGACCACCTGCATCAGAAAATTAGGATAGAGAAGACACGCACCCTTGCCTTCTCTATCAGCGCAGCTGAATTTCCACTGATGTCACTTTTATTTGGTACCATCCACAAAGCATTAAGAGCTGTGCAAACAGCCTGCCTCTGCCCTCAGGAGCGATCCATTAGTACTTTTATCACTTACAGCCCATCACCGAGTGCAAGTGCCTTTACTGTTATGTCATACCCAATACACTAAGCTACATGTCAGAACCAAATTCCTTCTCCTTTTCACAGTAGGAAATTGTGTTAGAGAACTGTAACCAGATGGGATCTGCTGGTACGATCTATTATGCCAAATGCCTGGACACAGACGCATGTTCTTGCTGTCCAAAGTACTCTGTGGACCAGGCGTAACAAATGCTGCTTAACACTCGGGCGATATGTCAATCCTATTAATGACTTTATCAGGGAAAAGACAGGGGAGAAAGCAATAATGGCAGTGACAGGATACTGCACTTAGTAGATGAAGCACTTTTCAAACACAAATGATTCGTTGTTGTTAAGAGATCTCTCTGAAATACATCAGTAGAATCACATCTGTTGAAAGTGAAGAGGATGCATCTTCCCCTATAGCCCTGGCACAGAGGGCTGAGGATTTTGCTATGATACATCTGCTCTTCCGTGCTTCTTAGAAGAGACTGGTGTAGGGAAAGACCCACAGAAATCTTACGGAAACTAAAGTCAGCGTCAACTCATCTGACCTTATTCTACTGGCAGCAGAAGTAAGGCTTGCTTTTGGCACCACAACTTTTAAAGCGTTTCTTCCCTCCAAGTAGTATGACAAGATGACCATATACAACTACAGAGTTAAGAACATCTGAAAGCATTAAGAAGCATATTGCCTTCAGTTTCTTCACCTCTGGAATATCTAATAGTGATCAAAAGGCTGTTATACAGGGTTACTGATATCATTATAAGAAGCTGCAACTCCAGCTGTCACATAATTAAATCCAAGACAAATTAAACTTCGGGTTGATTTCATTCCTGAAGACTGGATAGAAATATTATTTGAGAGAGATCAAATATACAGTAAATTCATTTAAAGCTTTGAACCTCAATACGATTGAAAATGGTTCGGAATATATCGGAAGACCATGTAAGAGCTTTAAAATGGAAACGAAATTCTGTGGTGAGGGGACTACTTATGAGAACATGGTTTTAAGAAAGCACAGCCCAAGTGAACAATAACAGTCATCAACAAGTCAACAACAGCTAACTACTAAACCAGGATATTCAGGTGTTTAAGGACCTTTTCAGACAATGCTGTCAGCCTGACAGAAGCAGGACTGCTGATTAATTAGGTGTAACTTCCAAACGAGACATGGGGAAAGACATTGCCCTAATGTCCTACGTAATTGTGTGTTGCCATTGTAGAGCTTGCCAGTAACTAGGAAACAAGCCTACCATACATTTGCCAGCTCCAAATTCTCCCATTATTCCACGAGTGTTTTGGGGGAAGTCACTAGTGAACTGCTGGAGAGCAGGAAAATGCTGTGGCGGCACTAGCACGTAGATCAGAGAGGCTGAGCGAAACATCGCGTGGTGAACCACTGCTGAACGATGGAGAGAAGCAGAATCCGGGTCTGAGTCACCCAGCCTGTCTTGCAAACTCCCATCCCTGGTCTGGATGAAAAGTTTCTCTACGATTCAGAGAATTACTCTACAAGCAATACAATGCCTTGAAGTTCTTTTTTAGGAAATAGTTATGCCAGGCCCTCTTACATCCTAACATTTGTTGGGTTTTTTTTGAACCTTGCTGTCAACTAAAGGCCAGTGAACCGGGATAAACTGAGAGTGGTGTGGTTTGTCTTAAACAGAGTTCCTCTGGGATGGGACCAGCCCTGCCTTTTGAGGTATAACATTTTCTCATACTTTGTCAATCCTGAGAAAAAGCATCATTTGTTCATGAGGGCACTGAGGAGAGGGAAAAAATGAGCCTTCAGATACAGGCTGACCAAGTATACAAGCCTGACCCCTGGGATTGTTGAAAGAGATTACAGAAAGGAAGATTAAAAACTCTAATATGTGAGCTTGACAAATCTGTCAGCGGCATCACTTAAGCCCCTTTCTGAAAATCTTAATAATTTTTTGCCGGCCCATCCCCCACTCCAGAAATGTTCTGCACCCTAGAAAACTGTTTTGTTTTCATTTTGTAATCAAGAAAAAGGGCCTCTCTGTGTGCAGTGTTTTTGTGACAATAAATTATATTCTGCTGTTCTTTAATGGCTAAATAAGTATATGCTGCTCTCTATGCAGTATTTACCAGGCAGCAGAAATGGATTTATGTGTAGAAAATTGCTAAACAGCAAAGTAATCCTGCACAGCAATATGCCCAACAGATGCAACATAAACCTCCTTCCTTCTCATGTTCTATCTCAAATGACCCCACAAAGATGCTGGCAATCAAGAAGAACAACCATAAGATATGCTATATCTAGCTTAGGTTTCTGGTTCACTTGATTCCTCCCTCACATGCCTCGTGATAGTGATTTCAGCACAGATACCTTCTTGTTTACTCTCAAACCTAACCAACAGGCTTCCAAGGAAAGCTTCACTTTTTTTTTTGCCTTCTCTCTACCACGTTTGAGCAGGAGTTAATTACTGAAGCAAATGTCAACCTAAAAGCTTTACGCTCTTACCTTCTGAAATACCAGAGGTGGATTTCAAACAGAAAAGCAAGCTGTGTTTAAGAGAAAACCGCTCAAAGAGTAAAAGCTCTTTTACCTGACACTCATTATGTTGCCTTCAGGATGTTTCTGCAGGTATGCCTTCACCACCCAGGCTGTGTGCTCTCGGTAGGTCATGACACGGCTGGGGAACAAGCAGAGAGGAGAAACGTTGTGAAGGGAAGGTGGAGGAAATGCGAGGATCCCACCGAACCCGGGAAGTTACCATTCACTCAGAGCCATCCTCCTGTCGAACACGCGGATGGAGCCATCACCCAGCCCTGCCACGATTAGTGAACGATGAGAATCACACGAAAGGCTGGTCACACAGCTGTCCGCTCCGGTGGGGATGTCCTAAGGAGAAAGCACACAAAAGCCCAGTTGAGACCACGGTGTGTCTTCAGGTCTGCAACCCCAAAGAAAAGGTGCTAGAGTCAAGGAGCCAGACGCTCCCTGCGCCCTCCTCCTCTTCCATGCACCATTCTGTACATCAGTCCAAAACTAAACCAGGGTTAAACCCTGATCTGCGCTGGTGCAAAGCTTTTCTCCAGGCTCTCTGGACATGACCAGAAGTGAAGGAGCGGTGGCCCTGAGGATGACGGTCACTGCTGCTGTCCTGTGTCAGAGCCACGCAGCCCACAGTTCGTCCCAAAGAGCCCAGAGAAAGAATTCCAGCAAACCCAGCTATTGGTTCTGGTTTATAAACCAAAACCAAGGCAAGGTCTGTTTTGTGAAGGAAAAGTTAATGTTATTCTCTACTAAAAATATCTAATTAGTTAAAGTAAATGGCCAGAGGAGTTATTTCTCCATAAACCATCTTTTTTGGATACAAGTTTTGAATGCCACTGGAATGGCAGGCTGGATGCTAAATATTTGGAGGAGTAAAGTCAAGTAAGATGAATATACCTGTAGAAAGGAAAAACTCATAATGCCATATAAAAACACATATAAACCCAGGCACACAGTATGGTATAAGGCAATATTATCTACGAAAAATCTGCTCAAGGAACAAGGCTATGAAATGTCAGCCCTTCTTGTGCACCAAATCAATGCCCAAACAACTTTCAGGAAATAATTCAAATGTCTCTTGTAGAAGAATCTACAGAAAAACCCTGAACAGCAGAATGCAAAACAGACCGGATGATTGATTTAAGAGAAATATTTCCTACGCAATAAACCCAGGTCTAATAAGGTTTTAATTTTTATTTTTTTTTAGCACTTAGCTCTCTTCCTCCTTTCACCATTAGGATCATCACTGCACCTCTGCAGCACCCCGGTGTTTGCTGCAATGGGTCAAGTTGAGCAGGAGACAGCAGGACTGGCTGAGCGTGACCTCCCTGCCCTCCCAGCAAGGCAGCGAGTGCTGCTGCAGCAGCTTTGGTGCTCCTGAACGTCAGAGCCTGACAACACAATGAGCTGCCCAGCTACAACGTGGTGCCACAAAACCTTTTACGCAAGATAAAGCCGGCTGGTGCTATGCCACTTATCAATCCTTGCTTTAGGACCACGTGAGAGGAAGATTCAGGTTATCTCATTAGATGCCAGACACTGTGTGCATTAAAAACAAACAAACAAACATGGAAAAGGAAGACTGGAGCTTGCATGGACAGCTGTGCTGGGAACATGTTGCACATTCTTATTCTGATGCTTGCTGCTTTCCCCCTTTCTACTTGCCATAAACAAAAGAATTATTTGGAATTATGTCTATGATGGGTATATAGAAAACAAATCAATTGAAATAGGTAAAAACTAAGTAATATTGCAAAAGTAGGAGGACAATCAGGAGGCACGTTAGAACTGCATTAGCTAATTTCACACTTCAATCCTATTTTTGCTTCTGTGCATATTCACCTTTCCTAGTTGCTATTCACAGCCTTGGCTGAGTGAAGAAGCTGTTGGCTGGAGGCACCAAACTTCAGGGGCTGTTTTCAGACAGCTATTCTAACTGCCTAAAAGCAGATCATGTCTTTGAAGCAGAAACAAGCAGCAGAAGTGAAAATGAAGTACTTGCTTCTTCAGCTACATCCAAAGTGCTTCCAGAGGTTCACTTTTTTGCAGTTCAAAGAGTGGGAAGGCACCTTTATTAGCTTGGATTACACAGCCCTGCTGCTCTTTGTGCTGAATTTCAGTTTCCCAGTGTTACTGAGTCAGGAAGTTTCAATCACTTGAATTTCAACACAACCAATCTTTGTAATTAAAAAAGAAACAACGTGTTTTTAGATACTTTCAATACAATCATTAATCCTCGTCATTTAAAAGATTTTCACCTCCTGAATTTTGATGTTCCCTAATTTACATAGAAAAAACAGTACGTGAATGTAATTAAGATCAACATAGGCTTAATTATCCGGCATTGCAGGGTCAAAGTGTCATAATTAATGTTCATCCACAGGTAATTAATTTCTAGCAGCTTTGAAAACTGGTCTTCTTTTTCTGGCTCCAGCATGGTGACTTCATTCTCACGGGCCAGCTGCTTCTCCTTGTAATTCCTCAGAACCTTTTACCTGGTTACAATTGACACGAGCGCTCGCACTGCGTTTTCCCCATTACACGGTATGGAAATTAATGCCTGACTGACACAACACGTTTGTGTTGCCTCGTTTCAGAGGTGCCGTGCCCCGTTCCGAAAGCCCCTGAGCACCCCAGCGCGTGGGTCTGCAGCCCCCCGCAGGCTCGGAGACACGGACGCGCTTCGGTACCTGGGCGATGCAGCACCGAGCACATTTCTGGCCTGAGTCAGCCTGGCTGAAGCTGGCAACAACCCCCCTGACTTCATCTGAGCAGCGTGTGGTCAGGGGGTGCTGGTGTTTCTGGCCCGCTGAGCACTCGGGGCAGACCCTGAAGGTACGTGAGCGCCGAGTGAACGCGGCCTCCCTGGAAGCAGGCCCTCGGCCCACAGGTGCAAGAGCGGCACTGTGCTTTGGTCAGTGCTGCGTGCTTCCAGAGAGGTGGGGATGGTCCGAGTGCTCTGCCACCTGGCCAGCTCACCACTAAGTCTCCTGAAGGATTTTTATGCTATTTCAACTGCATGCTAATAGGAAATCCTGGCTGCATCCTGGTGACTGCCTCCGGATTTCAGAGGCCTCACCTTTCCCAGACGTTACCGCACACCATCCAGAGCAACAGCAGCAGCTTCCAGACCTGACACTAAGCATGTGCTCTTTTTTATTTGTCTTGTAACACGACTCTGAAGCAGGAAAGCAGCGGATCCGGAACCATGGGCCTGTCAGCTCTTCACAGACAAGTCTCAGACGCTTTGGCAGTGCATGGGTAGCTAGCTCGGTGTGTGGGATGCTCTGGGAGAGAAAAGGTTACTGGGACAAGCATGCAAATGTTACCTGCACTTTCATTTCCCGATCTGTGTCCCAGATCCGGATTATCCTCACGTCTCCCGAGGTCATGAGGAGCCCGGTTTCTTGTTCCCAGTCGACCACCATTCCTGCTCCTAGGAGAAAACACAGGCAGGGTGTGCAAATCACTCTCAGCATCAGCACAGGTGCTAATTACAACACCAGTTTCTGTAGCACAAGGCCGTGATCCTATCATTATTAGAGAAAATTTACAATTGCATACACACACATCCATACATCCTCCAAATAGGATTAAATCAGCTGGTCATGGATTTGAGTCCAAAATATGTCTTTTACCTCTTTGCTAGCTCAAATGCTCAGAAAAGCCTAGGAGCAGATGGCCTCCACAGGCAGGGGGATGCAGCGCTCCAGGGACTTTGCGAGGCTGCTGGGGTCTTCTAAGGGAGTCCGAGTAAGTTACCCACCTCCTTACAGGATACCAGACTAAATGAGGACTGAACTGGTGACATTGCACACAGCGAGAGGCGAGAGTCATTGAATTGCCATGATTCCTCATTCTAATAGAAATCTGGCTGAGATGTTTCTAAATAAGGAATAGCAACATCCTTGCTGCAAGATACTGAATTAAACAGCTTGGTAGGAGTAAAAACTAATTTGCTACACTGACAAATAAGGAGGGAACATTCTGCAATTATACTGACTGAAATACATTTATTAGAGCTTTTGATCCTCATCTTTAAGGGCATAAACTGATTGCTCGTTGAAGTTTACCAAAAAATCCCCTTGTAATTCTCTTGCAGCATGGATGGATTTTCTATCCCCCAAACACTTGACATTGGCATCTGCTTGCAGACAGGTTGGTAGACTGCATGAGCTGATGAACTTCACTGGCATGGCAATTTCCAGAGAAAAGTGTATTTCACCTCCTTTCCCAGCTGGGGGAATAAAATGTCCAAAAGCTACAGCGTGAGCTCCCTCACCTAAGCACGGAGCACACAGCCATCAGAACAGAAGAGAGATTTGGGCCTGGGAAGTAACTGGCAGTGAAACCCCTGAGTCGATGGGGGAAATCCCCGAGGTACAATTTTTGAATAATTAGAAGAACTTTTGTACCACCTGTGTGCTGCCTCCCCAGCACGTAAATGTTTTGCTTGAAGCAGAGAGCTGCACACCAGCTATCTGCTGCTGTTCATACTGCAAAGGCTGACCGACCCCAAATCTACGAGTTTTCCAGGGAGACTTTTATTCATAGGTAAAAAACAAAAAGAAAGAAAGAAACAAAAAAAACCAGAAGCACTACATGAGTGAACCTGACGAGAACTCCAGTTTTTGCCTGTTTGCCTTTGCTCGGGCAGGGCTCTCCCTTCGGCAGAAGGAGCATCTTGTTTCCTCTCAAGCAGCAGCTCGCTGTCCTGTGCGTGCCCAGCTGGGACTCTGCTGCCGAGGGAAGTGCTCGACAGCCACACACAACACGAGCCAGAGCCCTCTGCAACACGTTAGTACTGGGAGCTCCTGCCCTGAGCCTCTCATGGTTGCCTTCAGGGGGATTCCTCTATTCCCTCCCTGCACATACTTCAAGGACAAGTGCACACCTGGCTTGTCCAAAAGGGATAAGCATGATCATGCCACAATTGACTCCTAGGAATTAGCCCTAGCAGGACACTAAAACATACTACGACATGCTTTTTGCCAGTTAAGGGCCATAAGTACACTTTTTACCACACCAAGCACCTTTTCAAGTGGAAACAACAGAAGCAACTCATGAACACTGAGCTTTTTTTCCAAAGATGATGAAATGACCTTGTTTTGTACAGACCCAAATAAAACGTTTTGCCCATCCCCTTCCTTAGCATCACATTCAAGCCGTTTCCTGATCTCGCTGCATACCACTGAGAAGATTACTGACATTTATTGACAGTCTTTCATCTTACTGAAGGAAATTCAGGACTCCCAGCTAAGCTGAGCGCTTGTATCTTTATCTTGCGAGTCAAATTGATTGTTACTTCAGATTGCCTGGCAGCAGAGAGGGCTGCTCGAGAGCTGAGGCAAACAAGCAGGCAGTGATTTAGATGATAAACATCACTGAAGTGTTTTCATTTGTCATCTTGTTTATGGCCCATGCGACAAGATAAACCTGGCAGGCTGAGATAGATATCGCCATTACCATCGCTGATGGAGTTAAGTAAGCAACGTGCTCTTAGGCAGTTTTAAAGTTCCCGATTTTCCGGTTACATCCCCCGGTTTGAAGACAACGATTTCCTTCAGTCTGACGGGTGCCAGCAGCCCCCGACCTGCTGAGGTCCCAGCACCTCCTGTGGTGGGGGACAGCGACGGTGAGCTCAGAGCGAGGGGTGGCAGCTTTTGCGCTGCCGCTGTCTAAGCTTCCCTGGGTGCATCTGCGGGGAATGTAATCACTGAAAATATTTCACTGGGGGAAGAAGCCCCAGAGTGGCGTCAGTTTGTGTAAAAGCAGTACAGAGAGCTCCCATGAGAGGTTACTGGGTAGAAAGGACAAGGGTTTACCCCTGAAACAGGAACTGACGGGAGGAAAGGAGGGGGGCGATTCACACAGGGCAGCTCTCACTGTGCTGGCTCCAAAACTTCACATCGGTGCGTGGTGCGGCTCGGGGTCTGACATGCAGACAACGCAGCTCCTGCCTCCCTTATAAAACGTACCGAGCCTGTGTAACGCTAACCTCTGCTCTGGGAGAGGCGAGTGCTCTCTGAGCACTTCGCTCATCCTGCAACAAGCAATCTTCTTCTCTTGCCAGCCTCATTCTCTCAAGAAAATACCATCCTTGCTTCTCCTCAGCTTACAGGGTGCTCACATTGCCCGAAGCAACAGAAATACCAGGATATTTGCATGAAGGCACAGGCACGGAGAAGCCCTGGCTTCCTCAGGGTGGGAAGGGAGCAGCTCTCCTGCAGCCCCCGACCTGCTGGGCTCCGGCTGCAGAGGTCGCGCGCGTGCCGGCGCAGCGGCTGCGGGGACTGCGGGGAGCACGGCTGCAGCCCGGGGCTGCACGAGCCTCCGAGGCTGCTCTGGCACGCAGCCGGGTGAAATGCTAAACTGGAATTAAACGTCTGGAAAGAACAAAAGCCTTTGTATACTCCCTTAAGCTGTTCGGCAGCGTGTAACGGGGAAGGCTTCTCCTGACTGCGAAATGTTAAATTCGACGCTGACACACGCGGCATGAAACGGAACAGAAATAGCTGAACTATTTCTAGGTAAGGGCAAATGTTTTCGTGGTGGAAATGACACAGCATTGGCTCATGTTTACATGTGAAATTCCTAGTATTTTGGGATGAGAAGCAAATGGGGACATACTACTAATTGCCATTTCCTTTTTAATTAACAGAGGTCCTTCTCCAGGATGTTCCAACCGAGACCGCAGCTCACCTGCTGTGTTCTGGCTCGCAGGTGTCACGTAAGATGCCTCCCAGCCTTACTGTGGCAAAAGGGTAATGATGTATTCCGCAAACGCAAGCTCAGCTCCTTGTGTGAGCCACCTCACGAGGTTCGTGTATTACCTGCTGCCCTATTTCCGAGCACCCACCTACTTACAGAAGCGGAGCAACGAGAGGCAGCGCTGTGACACCTCCGCACCTGCCTGACAAAGGCTGGGAGTGGGACCGTGGCACTCCCAGAGGCCGAGGAATTGCAGGGACAAGACCCTAACAACATAGTTCCTTTAATGCATCATTAATTAAGGTTAACACTTTCCCATAAGGAATGTTACATTCTCAGATAGCAAGCAACAAATCTTCCACAATTCAGGAAAAAAAAAAAAACTATTTTTTTTTGTTGAGTCTTTTAACACAAATACTTGCAGTTCTGCATGATGCGAGATGATACACATAGCAACACATCAATAACCGTTCTTGAAGCTGTAACTTTCTATTGCTGTTCCCTCAGAATTCCCCCTGAGCATCAGATATTTGTCTCAATGGGATAGTTCCTTGTATAAATTTCAATAAATAACGGTGGTGCTGAAAGCAGCTGCATTCTGGGTGTCTGCACTTATTTTTATCATGACTGGAACGTGGCCAACTTGCACTGGGCATTTCAATGAGATCAGAAATACCTACACAGACCACAGAATAAAAGCAACTCCAATTCTGACTGATGATTTTTTAATCACCGGCCCTCCTGGTTGAGCAATGAGGCGCATCACTGTTTTAATTTCCAGGAAGCAGTGGGAGGGTGGTGTGACCTCACTCTTCATTAATTTCTACAACATCCTTTCAATAAGTGTCACTCTTCTCCTGCCAAGGACTATGCACAGCAAGGGGAAAGAGTACCTGTGATGCTGGGAAGCCAATTGAAAGAACACAAACCCCTGGAGCTGAAACTCCTCCAATTATTTTATTTCTGTAAAAATATCTGACCAGAACTAAAGAGGTTCTCCCGAACTTCTTATTCCTAAAGGACATGGTAGCAGCCCCTGGGAGGTGTGGGAAGACTCACTTTACCTTTCTCTCTCCCCCTCCTGTTCTCCAGCATAAGCTCCGTTTGATTTTGATCTGCTCCTCTTGCAGGTTAGAGCCTTCCCTCTGCTGAGGCTCCTCTGGCACAGGCTGCCCCACGTGGCTCAGGAGCCCTGCAGCTCCCCGTGGCACCTCCCGCCAGGAGGCTAACTTATTTCTAAGAGTGCTCGGGCTGCCTTTCCAGCCTCTCCCATCTGGATTGCTCACAGACTGCCAGAAGAGTCAGCATTATTCAAAGCAGAGCAGAGCAGAGCCTCCAGAGGGTAAGGTCCTGTTTTTCTGCAAAGCAGGTATTTGACGTCTTCGTTTTGTATCGGAAACCCCGGGGGAGCAGGAAGGAAGCAGGGAACTGGCAACTATGTGCTTTTTCTTCCTTGCTTGTCATAAGTAGAAATTTTCTTGAGGTAGGACAGATTATGGCTGTTTACACATCAGAACTAAAAACCCCCACGAGGCAGCGATGGATAGAAGTGCGCACAGGTCAGATGTACACCCTCTTGTTAACAACATCTCCTGCTTCGTACCGCACATTTGGTTAGCGGCGTGCTGAGACACCCCGAGGGAGCTCTGCCGGAACAGGAGGTGAAGCAGCCCGGGCAGAGGGTCACACTAAGGCACCCCGAGACTCCGGCCGGCTCAGCTGCCTTCGGGACGCTGTACTTGCCAGCTGCAGGCTTCGCTCTGTGCTCACTGTGAACTTTAGGGATTTCTGTGCTGACTTGCACGGAGTGGCCCGATACGACCTGGACCATTATTAAGCCCTTGGTCTTCCTGCAGCGTGCCGCTGAGCTGCGGTACAGCAGCGCCTGGTGACTCCTGCCTCACCCGGCATCCAGCGACGCATGAACGGAGAGACAGATCCTTAGCTTTCATTCAGCAAAATGCCCACAGAAGGCTAGGCAGTGAGAGCCGATTTTTGGTGCTTTAGCGACAAAATGAGCACATTTTAACTGAATACAGCTGATTTATTCCGCTGCCAAGCAAATGGCTGATCTCCTATGTTTTTAAGACTTCCTTGGTGAGGGAGAAGGAATCCTGTTGCTGAATATTTCACTAGGAAAATGCCTGGTCGGAAAATGCTAATGACCCTTTTATATTGATTCACAGTTATTTGTGTGCTTGGGACAGAGTGCACTTGCTCGGCATTAGCAGCGCTGATCTCACGAAGGAGTGGCCGGTGTTTCCTTAAGCTGCTCAGACGCCTGCTTTACCGGAGCGGGGAATTCCCCGCAGCCAGCTCGAGGTAATTTTAGCCTTTCCATTGGCCAGTGGATTTTTGAGTGAAATACAGAGCCAGAATGCTGAAAGCAACGCATCAGCTTTGCTAATTTCTATCCTAGGCTCCCAACAGTAAGAGATCTGCAAAGACCTCAAGCTGAAGAGCTTCGAACTGCACAGCACCGCAGTCACCTTTGCTCTATTCATCACTACAGACACATTCAGCTCTTATCAGTCAGCAAATATTAATGACTGATGAACAGCCCAGGAAGGCTACGTCAACATTCACATCCCTGGAGGTGCAGGCACACAAGGATGCCCTGACACATCAGCCATCTGTTTCCCCCAAAGACCTCGGCAGCAGAGGAGGGGGCAGGCTCCACAACGATGCAGGCTCCGTGCAGCCCTGGCTTCTACAAGCCGGCGGCTGGGGAGTTCATTTACCTTTCTTCCACATGAAAGAACAGAACTTGTACAATTTACTGGGCATATTCTCGCCAAAAGACTACGACCACTCTTCTAAGCCTCCTGGGTAAGATTCGTAAAAGATTCTTGAAAAGCTTCTCTTTTTCAGACGATATTTATAGCAAAAGTGCATTACAAATAAACCCCAGCACCACATTAGCTTAACAGCCGCTCACATGTGGAACCTGTCAAACTCCTTTGCCCAGGGATGCTTTGAGATCTTCCTAGAAATAGAGATCTCTACATCCCAGAAACCCACCCATGCTTCCTCTCGCTGCAGAAAGCTCCAAGAATGACACGAATCTTTGTCCTTTTCATTGGTGGCTGGCTAAGCTTCCCTAGAGAGCACCGGCACCCTCCCTGCACCGCTCACGGCTGTTACAGACACATACACAAGGCAAGGAGTGGGAGAGGGAGAAGCAGCAAAGCTTTCCAGGAACCACAAGGACCCAGCAATCATTCAAAAACAATGCCAAAAAAAACAACAGTCAACCAACCAGACGTCAGACGAGGAGCTCCTTCCCACCCCAACTGGTCATAGGTAACAGGAAAGAAAGCACTCACCTCCCTGTTTACTTCTGTCAAGATAGATTGAAACCCTTCGGGCCAGACCTGTGAGAAGACAGGGATTAAGGGGTTGACGCTAAGGGTAAGTTGGTCAGCCAGAGCAAAAATAAATCTTAAAAAAGGATTAGAAAAAGCAACTCAAATCAAAGGAAAGGACATAAAAGAGAAGCAGAAGCACCAAGAGCAGCACATGCCTCCATCCAGAGAGCAGGCATTAGTTCAGTCACAGCATTTCCTGGGAGCCATCAACAGCGGCGCTTGTCGTGTGTGCAGTGAGTGCTCTGGCTGCCTGACAACAGCACAGATTTGACATTTCTTCTCGAACAAGGAGACTCCTTTGTATGATCTGGTCCCTGTTCTGAAGTGAAATGTATCAGGAAGTGACAGACAGAAATCCAAATAGCTCATGGCATCTGCACAAATCGAACCACACACCACACACCAAGTGGCTGCCACGAAGGGCCCGGCTGCAGGCGGCTCGTGCGGCTGTACTGCGGCTCCTTCGCCCCCCCCTTCACCTCCTTCAGCACCCGGGGCACACACACATTACAAGAGCTCCATTTAAACGGCCCTTACGTGGGAAGCGAGCCACGGACACGGGTTAGTTCCTATCCACTGTCAGCTCCCAGGCAGTAAGAGAACACTGCAGCCAGCGGGGAATGGGAGGCGGCTCGGGGTGGCCCTGGAAAGCCCGAGCACAGGAGCCCGGGCGTTCGGGAAGAGACCCCGAGGAGGTGTCCGGCCCTCCTGGGCCCCCGCGGAGTGAGGCTCTGGCTCGCCTTGCTGAACCACACAAGGGAAAACAACGCCGGCTCAGCAAGCAGCACGCAGGGACCTGGGGAGGGCCCAGCCGAGAGGCAGGCCGTGGCAGTCGGCAAGCAGCCGGTTACACTTCTCTGTTTGTCCGAACTCCAGAGCTGCAGGGCTTCAAAGGGCAAAGCCATCCTGACTGGGGGACCACACCTCGTTTCCCTTTGTCACAAAGAAGCAACACAAAAAAACTGCAGAAGCACTTGTGTGACCGCTTGTCGCAGCAGACAGCTGGAGAGAGCAAAGTCAGAGCAACCCCGAACCGAGCTCTCACGCAGGCGCCGGGCGATGGGTTACCGTGCTGCCCTGCAAGCTCCCGCCCATCACAGGAACAGCAGCTTTCCAACGTCCTTTCTATAGGAATTGCCTGAACTCCAAGAGCTTCCTGCTGTGAAATCACAGCTTTGGAGCACGTCAGATTTACATTCTTCCTACACCGCTCACTAGAAAATGCTTACCTTTTCCTACATCTTCTCTGCAAAATCTATCATGGCTTGAAACACTACGGCGATTAACGACATGTGTTTTGCCTTTTTCTCTCCCCACCCCTCTCTCATATTTGTCAGGTGAGACAAAACGTAACGCTGCTTTTTGCTAGAGCAGTTGATACCATAAACATCCTGATTTTAAGAGACTTTCTTGGTGCACCGTCAGTGCAGATCTAAGATCAAAATCAACAGATCTCATATTGGAAAAAGAAGAGAAATAAAAAGTGTGCCCGCACAGCAGTTTGACAATGTTTAATTAAAGGCCCCCCCACCCTGGGTCTGAGTCTCAGGTCAACTAAAGTGCCATGAACTGGGGCCAAGCTGCTTCTGGGTGAGCCCCGCAGTGCAGACGGGGGTTAACACTCACTTCGCTGCATTAGCTCATTTCTCTTACCTTGAGCTGCGTGACACAAGCAAGGCCCAAAGAGAGTAAGTTTAGGTTTTGTACCTCACTTTGGATCACTCCCCCATACCCAGCAGCCCCTTAGCGTCTGTTATTGTCCACTTCCCATTACTTTGACAACCCAGTGACGCTTTTCAAGCTTCCAGAGGATGTGCTTGGGCTTTGTATATCCCTCCCTCCTTTTATAAGAGGGACAACTGCCTAGAAAAGTCAGTATTCAGGTTGCGAGAAGATTATTAAATTCAGAAATGAGCATAACATGGGAGAAAAGGATGGGAGAAGAGAGAAGGAAATCAATATTGAGAGCAAACAAACCCCATTAAAACTCCTGAGCTCTGCAGCTTCAAAGATGCATCCTCAGTTTTATGAGCCAGTGCTGGACCACAACTGTGGGCTTGGCAGCAAAAGATGACTGTTCAATGGAGCGTCTCATTTCCAAGGGGACTTGGTCTACATAGCTCTTTTGAAGTGAGCACAGTTATTTCTCTCTCCACAAAAAAACCTGCCCTTTTCTTCTTCTGAACCTAATTCTATTGTTCTGAAGGTGAAAGGCAAAGAAAACAGGGCCCAGACTTCCTAAGACCTTACCAGAAGGAAAAGGGCAAAAAACATTTGAAAGAGAACAGCTTTAAAAGTTTCAACACACTTGTTTTGGCAAGTGTAACCATTCAACTCTTACAGCTAAATCAGCTCTTGCCTCAGCTGGTAACCTATTTTGCAACATCAAACATTGATGCTCTGGTACAACCCTTCCTTCTACATTAAAGCCCTGTAGAAAGTAAGGTAAGATCAGCAAATGCTATGCCTTTGTAAGGTGCACGTAGAAAGTAAGGCAGGAAAAAGAATTAGCCTGAAGGTTTGGTCTACAGCTGTCAGCATCTTCCCTGACCACAAGTGATGATGCAGCAAGAAGCCGGTGATGTGCTAAGAGCAGTCGGGGGGAATTCCCGGACATCGGCTGTTTGGGTGAGTCCATTACCAGCACCAAGGAAGCAAGATCCTGAACCCAGGCATGGCAAACGTTAACCAACGTCCTTCACGAAAACCGAAGTTGACAAGAAAGCAATACTCACCAACTGAACGCTACAAAGGGCAACCTGAGATGACTACTGATTACTTTCCTCTCTGCCTAAGGAGGAATGCACTGTGCGTTACCACTGCTTTCGTCCTACTTTTATTGACATCGCTGCAAAGAGCAGGTTTTGACCACGGCAATTTTCACAGTATGCTGCAAACTTCCAGCAGCTTCTAATCAGTTTTGTGCACATATTTCAGCAAGGCACAAAGCCTAACATTACCTCAAATGCAGTTTCTCTTTGCTAAAACACCAGAGATGGACCATGAGGTATTAAGGAAAACACAACAAATAGGAGCTCAACAAGGCAGCACTGGTAAAATCCAATGAATAGCTAAAAGAGCTGTGTCAGACTCCTGTGATGAGCCCTGCAGGCTCCAAAATGAGAACTGTCAGATTTTAAGGTCAGAATGAATGATGATGGTCATCTCATCTGACCTCCTGCACAGCACAAGCCAGAGAACCTCACCCAGCAATTCCTGCATCAATCCCACAAGCACTGATTGAACGACAGTGCACCTAGTAAAACTTGTAGCCTTGATTAAAAATATTCAAGTGACAGAGAATCACCATTAGAGCATCAGTACATTATCAGGTCTCAGGAGGACAAAACGTCCACCTCCTTTAACGTCTTTGAAAACAGACTTCAGGGTTACCTAAACTAGTCGTTTGGTTTCATCCTGTGTATGGCTGGACACCAGTGCCCCTTTTTACACCTTTTTCTACATTTCCTAACATTCAAAGCTGGTCAATGTTTAACTGTGCTGTCCCGTATGCGTCAGATCTAGATTGCATGTTCTCTTGCCACCTCCTGACCCACAATGAGCAGTGGAGATTAAGTGCTAAAATTGAGCTAAATGAAGTCAGAGGTGCGACATGCAAAGCTGTGCAAAGGCTGAGCAGCCCATCAGAAAGAAAGAGGCAGTATGTGAGCCACTATCCCACCGACAGGGAAGGAGTAACCTCCGACCACCATGAGCGCAGAGCAGGACAGTGCCCAGTTCCACCGTTGTTCTACAGCTCTCTCCTTAGGAACAGCCTAGAGGAACGCTTGGCCAAAACAGCTGCTGTGAAGCTTGTGAAGGACAAGAACTTCGTGCCCTTTTGCTCCCCAGCAAGAGGCTGCTCTGGTTGTTTTTCAGCACGTATGTGAGGTTGTTGTGTTGGGCTTTTAGTTTTGTTGGTTCGTTTTGTGAGAACTGGAAAAGTAATTCCTCACCAAGACTTGGCCTAAGGCCATTCCAGAAAGGCAGAGACTGTTAAACAAGGATGTTACTGGTGGCTGAGGTTGAGAAACCCATTTTACTCTACCCATCCCTAGAAAAAGCCCTAACATTACAAATCGTTTTTAACCCCTCCACCCCACCTCCCACAAGAAATCTTAGTGGGGACCTACCTCGTGTAGTTGGCAGCATGTCTGACAGCCCCTGCCAAGCAGTTACCATCTCTGGGTTCTTTTCCAGGTCTGCAAAGTTCTTCCATACTCTGATGGCACCATCATCTTGGGAAGCACAGAAAAGAGAACACAATGCAATGCCACCGCTGATGCCACCCTCATAATTACTCGTGCACAATACAGAGAAGAAGAGAAGCAGAATTGGAGTCATACAAACTCCAAAACTGAGAGTGTCGCTTGAATTTAATACTTTTTATTAGAGTTGTTTTTTCTTTAATCTTACATCCATAAAGTCTAAAGGATTGTTCCACGGGGAACTGTTCTGGAAGAGCTTTTCTCCTTCCCACAAACAACACCTGACATTAGATGTTGCTCTATGTCTTTGACCAATACATTTTAACTAGGACTTTTCTCTGTCCTCCTTGCTACTGGTACTAAGTTCCACAAAAATACCCTCCTAAATACAAAATACAACCCCACAGAAGAAGCTGAATCAAAGCCCAGCCCATCAGCAGCAAATCTTTCAAGAACATGATGTATTTTTTTCAATTTGTTCCCCACCTGTGAAACTTTTGTGCTAAGAATCAATACATTGAAAGAAAAATGTCCTAAAGGCCCTCTCAAATCCTCTTCCACCTCTCTTAATTATACCCAACCTGTACGTTTCAGCATGAAGTCTGAAAAGCTATTGAAAACACTTAGACTGACAGGTTTAGAATGGTTCCTTGGGAGAGAAGCGTATCTTACTCACAGCTTTACAGACCAATGAATGGAAAAGAGCTCTTCACGCTACCTTACATGATGCAACGGGGCATTCTAGAGAACTTTGTCCCCTGGGTGAGATATAAGGACTAGAGAGACTCACCCAGAAGCTCAGAACTGTTTGAGAGCTTAAAATAAGCCCTGTCTGCTCTAGACTTAAAACAGCACAAGTAACAAAATCTGATTTCTTATATGTTGATTGCAGCATGATTTCTGTTTCAGCCCTGGGCAGCAGCTTTTAACCGACTAAAAGCACATTGCGTGAGCTGTTGTGTAGGAGCTTACCATGACTTTGCAGTGATAGGTAGAGACTCAAAATGTCGTAACAAATAGAGCTGTGATGGGAAATGGTTTCAGCAAGTGTTTGATTTTTCAGTTAATTGAGAGCATTTGCGGCACTTACTTAAGTGGCTCAGATATTTCAGTATTGCCAGAAGCAATTTTCATGTTTGATCCTGGAAGTGCCTCCTCAGTTGAGACCACACAGGCAAGCCACAGTGGAGGGGAAGGGCCGAGTTGGGCCACATTCAAAGTGGGGAGAGCAAGAGGTCCAGAACAGCTCACACAGACTTGAATTCTGCCACGATGCACGGGAACATGCATCACCTACCTGTGGCAGTGAGCAGCAAGGAGCAGTCCTGTCCATTCAGGTACTCCATCGCTGTGATTCTGGTGTACCGAGGGTTCCCGTTGTGGAAATAGTCCAGCTTTTCTCCTTTCTCCCAGTCCCAAAAACTGTGGGAAGAAAAAATATCAGGTTAGTTCTTGTGCAAGCTATAGAAGAGATCTACTCATAGCAGCTAGACTAAAAAGTGTCCACGTTGCATAGCAATTCTATTTGTTTTCCTCCTTCAGTATTCAGCATCATTTTATTAGTAACAGAGGTCCACCTTCTGCAAAAGAAATAGAATAAAAGCCCAGTTGTTGGTAAGGGCTATAACTCTGTCAGGACTCACGTGCAGCCCTCCTGCCCAGCACCTCCCGTAGAAAAGGACCCGGTGCAACGCTGACGACTGCACCACTGACCCCCAGGACTTCGGCCCCGTCTCCCTGCCCTCCGAAAGGGAAGGCTGGCCCCGGAAGGGAGCGGGGAAAAGAACAACAGACCACAACCCTTCCCTGAGATAACCCACGCACACTGCACGTGCCACGTAACCACAGGCCGCACACGTTCTGCCGTGGCCTGCCAGAACTCTCCAGCAGCTCTCACCAGATGCTGTCTTTGTCGGCTACCGCGATGCAGGGCGTGAAGGGGTGGAACTTCACCACGGAGGGGACGCCGGGGTTCCTGTTGAGGAAGATCTGATCGTCCAGCCGGGAAATACCTGAGGGGACAGGAGGCAGCCAGGGCTCAGCGCCTGGGAGCTCCCCAGGGACGGAGGAGGCTCAGCCCCCAGCCCCCAGCCCTCTCCTGCTCGCGGGGGCTCCTCACCAGGGCCCACCACCACCCTCCTCCTGCAGGAGCCTTCTCGGCCTCCCGGTACCCAACAGCGCTGCCTCCTCCACGTTGTCTCGTGGCCTAGCTTAAGGTACGAACTGAAAGCGGTGGGGACAGATCATGGGATCCTTTATTTTGGTCGCCGAAGAGAACAGAGCAAGCCCAACCAAGTCCGAAGAAATACTAGCTTGTGTTGGACCCCCCCCCCACCTTTTTTTTTTCCCAAAAATAAAACAAAACAAACTTACTTTATTCAACTTAAAAGTATTTCAATTCAGCTTGCAAATTATTTATTTAATCTTTTGCTTCAGTTCTTTTAGACGCTAGGTTAATTTCCAAATGAAAAATATATTTTCCACCGAGACATTAAAATGATAGCTAAATACCTTACCCTCCCCCTCTTCAGAACAGTTTGTGATTCACAGTTTTAGGATCCCTGAAACTGCATTTTTGGCACACCATGAATTCATCACACAAAACTGCAAGCTCAAGAGACATTTACTCAGTTCTAGTTAGTTTCAAAACGCATCCATTTAATCTAATTTTCATTAAAGGATTCTAAGTCTATCTTAATTCTTTTTACTATTTCCAAATTTCATTTTTTAAAATGAATACTGGCATCGCAGTTGCTCAGGTCAAGCAACCAAATGTGAACGCTGTCTAGAAAAAAAATTTAACTTCTTCAGGCAAGCACAAACTATCCTCTTTTTTGTACTCAGAAAGATCCCCCAAGCCATTTGCTGGGCTCCCGTTTCATTTCCTTACTATTCTGGTTTATGATATGCTGCAGTTTCGCGACATTACGCTGCCCACTGTGCTGACCTGAGCCCAGCAAACCTCCGGAGAACGAGGTTCCCCCAGCAGGCTGAGCCTCGAGCAGCACTTCGTTCAGCAAAATTGCTTTTCCAGCTCCGTGTGCCTCAGCTGGCGTCCCAGGGGAGGACCACCAGGCACCCGAACGGCTCTGCCCCCTGGGAACCCTCCAGGGAGGATGCGGGGAGCTCGCGCTGCTGCCACTGCCCAGCCCGCGCCCCTCGAGGCACCAGGCAGGAATCGTTTAGGTCCGCAGGCTCCTGAGGGCACTTCAGGGGGTGACTCGGAATAAATTCCCACGTTTAAAGAATTCTGGCCCAACCACTGCCTTGTGAAGGCATTATTAATGGGAATTACGCTAGGAGCCCCAGGAAGCTACCTGCAGCACGGGAAAGAGGGAAGCTCACCCTTCTGGATGATCTTCTGGGCTTGCTTCCTGACCCGAGCGTTGCGCAGAAACCGCCACTCTCTCTCTTTGCGAATCTGGCTCTCCAAGTCATGTTCTTCTGGGATCTTTCAGTATATCAATACGTTCACAAAACAAAACAACAGTAAATGAAAGCTCCACGTATTACTTTTAATAAAGGTTCGTATGCATGCATGTCAGACCAAAAAAAATATTTTTAGCATCTCCAGGCAGTAAGTGGAGGAGCTCGTGGGATCTTACGCTTTTAAATACTTAAGCATCTTTCTGATCTAAACCTTCCCATCATCTGTAAAATCTTCCCCTTTCCTTTCGCTGCCCTATATTTTGTTTTGTTTTTAAGCCACAGGCATTTCTCCGCAGTGAATGACAGGGAGTTTCTAAAGAGCTACGTGCATTCAAATCATTCATCTGCCGCCGTAGCACACAGGATGGGTTGGCGAGGAACCCCCTCCTGCTGCACAGTCATTACACTGCTTGGGGAGGGAAGGAGTTGAGAGTCTAATTTCAGTGCAATACAGATTACTCTGCATAAAACTTTTCAGCTGAAAGCATCACATAGCAATCCTGAGATGAAAGAGGGAACACGGCTTTGATGCAGACAGAAAGCTAGGAACACATCTTAAAATCTTTCATTACTAACAGACTGCTGCAGGCCAAAAAATGCATTGCTTTACTGTTGAATCCCTGAGATGCTCAAGTTACCAACATCACATTACTAGTAACGACAACTGTTTTAGTTTCCCATACCAGAACTGTTTGCAAGAAAATGATTCCTCTGTGTGATCTGGGCTTGATTACACACACTCTTCCACCTGAAATTGGATAGAGGCCCTGAGCAGTATACAACCACTCTGACCTATTTTATTATATTTATTCACACTCCATAGCTCCAGGCTTCTGCCTGCTAACACGGCTTTCCTGCAAAATCTGTCCTCGAGCCAGAAGAGCTGGGGCTGGATTCTGCAGGCAGCGGCACCCCCGGCAGCTCCTGCCAGGGCCTTGGCAGGCAAGGTAAGTCAAGATGCTGCACCGAGATCATGGCTATTTGTGTCCTTAGCCAAAGTACAGGATCAAAAGGAATAAACTCACATGATTTCATCCCCAAAACTATTGCAGAAGATATAACAGGTCTTTTTTTTTAATGCTTAAAAAAAATCTCTAGGACTAGTAATGTCACTGCTCTAGAAACATCCTTGGATCAATTAAGAAGATGAGCTAGCTTCCTTTGATGATGTCTGTTCCAAAAGGAGTAAGTCTTGGAGAAAGGAGACATAAAAGACCAAGTCTTTTGCTCCTTCCCTCTTCCCCACAAACACGCACTTTTTTCCTGAACGAGAAAGCACTTAAATCATCTGCCACTATTATATGTACTATCTTCAAAATGTACTATGCTTTAGAAAACAACTAGTACTGAGCTGAATTGCTGCCTCTTTAAGATAAGAAACCTACCGTACCTGCTAGAAAAAAAAAAAAAAGTACTGCTATTTCAGTTTTTCAAGAATACGAGATTTATTAGAAAGGCGATGACAAATGACCAATAATGTAAAGCAATAAACAAACCTAAGATAAAATACATCAAAGGAGATTCAAGAGTAGCGAGATTACACCTACACCTTAATGAAAATCTGGCTTCTCTGGGAATAAATTAAAGGCAGACCTAAAAGGCCAGAGGAAGAGGAGGGCATGAACAGAATGGCAAATCTTCCCAGAGGCACTCAGCAGCTTTCCCAGCTTAGGGCTAAGAAACAGCTGTGCAGCTGAGCAAGGAACTCTTCCATTTTCTAGCAGATAAAGAATATCAGCTTAAAGAAGCTGCCGGGTGGAGAAAAAGAACTTTTCTGAGGAGACTGAGCTGGAAGCTGTCTTTATCATCTGATTTCAGTAATAACGATTCCTCCAGTAACGGGATCTCCCAGCACGTGGCTCCCGGAGCACTAAGCCTGCGCAGCACAGCATCAGTGGGCTGCAAGACCAGCCTCCGACACAAACAGAAGCACACAGTGGACAGTGCAAATGTCCACGCTGTGAAATCCTCTGATGGGAGGGAGACAGCCTGCGGGCTCCCAGAAACAGGAGCAGCAGTGCAGAAAGGCAGAGGTGCAGGCCGGGGCTGCCAGGCCACGCTCCGAGAGCAGCGAGCGCTGCACTGCCCGGTCCCAGACGCGCCCCTCGCTAGGGCAGCATCTGCCACAGCAGCTGCTGGAAACTGGTGAAGGGGTTTTGGTGGCAGCACTGGGCTTTCCGTTCCAGAAAGGCTTGCCTGCCGTGTCCTGCGTAACACCTGCAAGCAGCAGAGCAGACGGCCCTTAGCATGCCCTTAGACCAGCACTGCAGCGAGCAGGAAGAGTTGGAGCACGCAGGTAAATGCAAGCTCTTTCCTCCCGTTCCCATGCATGATCTTGTCAGGACTGTGCCACGATCTATGAGAATATGAACCCCACAGAACAGCCACAGGGGAACTTGTTGTGGCAAAGCCGCGTAGGACGCGTGTGTAACGGAGAGCAGTGACCTCCAGCCCAGCTGCTGCTGGCTGGAAAAGCAGAAATTATTCAAAAGAGCTAGCTGTTTAGGCTCATTATTCATGTCTCCGTCTCCCCTCCCCTCCACCTTGTATTTAAGCATTAGAAAGTCATTTTAGTAAACAACAGCCTGGTTCTGGCTGTTGCTCAGCTCTCCTCTAAGCAGAGCTCCCCGAGGTACGTGGGAGGCACAAACAGCGCTGCCATGAGGATCGCGCCACGCCACCGACTCCCAACATCTCTGAGCTTCCACCCAGACACAAACCCATACGACTCTGAAACCTCCCACCAAGCAGTGTCATCTGACGGCTAACAAAGTTTTTGTTTGTTTGTTTGTTTTTAATGCTTTGTCTCTCCCTCTCAATATGGAAGTCAGTGCTGGGAGGGGAGCAGGGAAAATTCAGCAGATCGCTTCAGCAGTAAACGCAGCTTTTCCCTGCTTAAGGTGACTGCAGCAATTGCAAGGAAGGCTCGCCTCTCTAGCAGGACTTTGAACGATGGCCAAGACATAGAGCAGTAAGAGCGCTGAAGCAAAGGCTGGGATTTTTCAGGAAGGATTTCTTATGTAATTCTCACCTTCCAGGCTCCTTACCAGCTCCTGCCTGCATGTTCTGCCAGCCCTGGAAATAACAGATGCTGGCTCCCGCTCCCCTTGACTCAGGGCTTCCTGACAGCTGGCAACAAGGCTTTCCTGTGCCGCTCGGTCCAGGGCCGCCTGTGGTTAGCAGAACAGCCTTTTGCCACAAGGGCTTTTAGGAAGAGGAACGACTTCTGTAGCAATCGGAGCTGCGGTAGGTATTTGTTTTTCCTGGCACACTGAGAATTTACAATGCAGTATTTTCTTTCTCCATTTATTTGATTAGATAATCAATAAATCAAAATTGGTATCATGGCTTGAAACTCAGCCAGTGATTTACACTGGAAATTAATCCCTCAATCTTTCCAGTGAAAGCATTCTCAGAGCAAGGTCTATGAAGCAAAACTAAATTCATAAATTAAATATGACTAAGATGCACTCACAGCCATTTTATGTTTATTCATTACAGGAATAGTTGTCTTGTCTTTCCCTGTTTACGATGGGAGGCAGCATCTCCAAATGAAGCATTGAAATTGAACATCAGTGTCATCTTTTTCCATCAGGACTCGGTAGACTTTACTCTTTGCCTTTTTCATGAGGCTAAAGTTCCCCAAAGACAGCAGCCACAAGCCAGGGCTATTTGTTCCTTATTGCTGCGGGAACAGATTCTAGGAAAGGAGCACTCCATGGAAATTCAGCCAGCATACGAGTTACTGGATGGCCAGTCCTGCCTGATTACATAAGCAGCAATCAAGAAATGACAAAGAAAGCTCTAGCAGAGGGACTTCTCCCTGTCCCTTGCACACACACCACCCACTCTAATTACAAAGTTGCACACATTTCGCTATCAGTCAGCGTAACGTGCAAGGTTTTCAGCAGGAAGAACTCTACTTGCCTCTTAAAGCTGCTTTACAAAAGTAATGGGGAAATCAATTCTCTTCCTTGCTTCACCAGAAAACACAGCTTTACTTTTGCTCGAACTTTACCTAAAACGTTGTTGTTGAGGACAGCCTGTGCTCGGAACGCACAACCCAAGGCAATGAATGTTACCAACCGAAAACAGTTACGCAAACTAAGAGACCCTTTCATGTCACATATGCTACTACTCCTGCTGCTGTAGTAAAAGCTGAAGAGACAGATCGCTGCACACGTGGCAGGCATGCAGATGTAGTCTGGGGCATCTGAATTCTCACGGTGACGCACGGAGCTGGTCGGGGCTCACTGTGGAGCAGGGAAGCCCGCAGTTTCCATCGCCGTGATTCCCCCTCCCTGGCTTGTATGGGAACGCTCCATATGTTTTTTTTCCTCCCCCAAAGTAATTTTCTCAATTTTATGCACACGAAGTACTAAATCTACACACACAGCTCCCCATCTACGCATTGAGACTGCATTTTGGTTGGCTGTCAACCGTGATTTACCGTATTAATAAAGACACCCCTCTTTTTCCTTAGAAAGTAGACAAATGTTTTTAATAAGAACTAAGAGACGGAACAACATCCTCCTCCTTTTCTTGTACTCTTTTCTGGACTTGAATAAAGACACCAAAACTCATCTTGATGAGAGAAAACCCTAGCGGAAAGCTTGACCGAGCCCCACAGGCCAGATGTATTTTCTAATGAATTATTCTGCTAATGGTATCAGAAGAAAGTGAATTTCAGTAGCAGCTGAGGAAGCATCAGGCAATCGCTTTACCATCTAGTCTTTCCTTCTGGTGTTTCTCTAAAGAAATCGAAGCTACACAGAGACCTGGCTGCCATGTCATCGTTTTCGGCTATCCTCAAACTTGGGGGCAATTACCTCACCTCATCACCAAACTATTTACATACCCAAAGGCTGGAAGGAGCAGTAACAGATGGCTCAGTGGCAATTCTTCGATGAGACAGCACATAAAACGTACAATTTCTTTGTATATTCTGAAGATTTAAATATCAGTGGCTGCATATAAACATCCACTGCTGAGTTGCTCGGGTAGTGGCATTAATACAGACTGTGCATCATTTTTCACATAAATTGCAACACCTCCAAAAAATTAAGCTGAAAGTTTGGTTACAGTTTGTGCTGCTTGAATCCCAAGGTACCTGCAGGTCTGTTCCACTGTATTTACTTATAATAAGGCAAGATTTACTGCTTGTTCTGATTTCATACTTAAGATTGAAACCTGATCTTTGGCTAAAAGATTCTGGGAATTTAAGTTTCTGTTTCCAGTCATTGACGATCTTTGCTCATCTCTGAAGAGCTCTGTTTTGTTTTATTGTTTTGGTTTTTTTCCTAGAACAAGGCTTTAGTGTATCTCTCACTTCACATAAAACCACCTTAGAGTTATCAGAACACACTCACTTCGAAAGAGATCTCAATGGAGATTTGTCATTACCACCCTCATTCTTGGCTGTAATAGTATTTTTTTTAAACTTTAAAAAGAATAATGATGCTTCTAAAGTTTTTCTCAGACAGTCATGCAGACTTCCAATAACTATCATATTCTCCCTTCTAAGGTAAAGGAATCAGTATTTATGCCACCCAAAAAATCAGAGAATTTTTTTTAACTTAATACCATTTTCAATAGAAAGACGAGCGTAATGTCTAAAATGAAGCAACTCTGTAACGCAACCTGCAACAAAATCTCTCCTTGTTTTTACATTTGTTCTTGAATATATTCCACGGGCGTAGGGTTTTAGCCCTGGGCTCTTTCCCTAGTAGTACATTGCTGTCCCGTCTGTCACTGCCTGTTCTAGCTACCTCTGATAGGGACTGGCCATGCAGCTCACCACATTCCTTTCCCTCCCCAGACTGAAGAGAAAAGGAAGGCAGATAGATTAAGCCAGCAGCCTACAGTAAGGACACCAGCACCCCAACCTTTCCAGAGCTGCAGGGCCACGATTCAGAAAGCATGCCCAGAAAGGATTACCTTCATGACTGGCTGAGCAAAATACTTCGCACTCCAGTCACAAAACCCCGTCTGCACTGTGGCTGAAATGAAACTTTTGTGTCCAACGGTATCATCCGCATCATCAGTAGTCTGTTCAGAAAGAGAACAGGATGTTATCTCATGTTCATCCCACTCACATGGGCAAAACGTATACACAATAATATCCCCATCGCCTTTGACAGATCCCTGGGCAGAAAAAAAAAGCTCAAACACATTGCCAAGGATATGAAATTTTCTACGTAGCTTTAAGATCACTGTCATCACATTAACTGTTCAGAATGCACAAACTACCTCATCTGCACAGCACACAGCATAATCAGGCTACCACGTAAATCAGCGCTGAAGCATTAGTGTATCAAAAAATGAAGTCCCGGGACAAGTTTTCTCATGATCTCCCAAGAATGTGGCATGAGAAACCGTGGCGCAGTGAAGATGATTCAGGATGAAGCACCACAGCACCCAGCTTCAGATCAAGGGCATATATGCATTAAATGTCTGTTATAAAGCATAAGACATCCAAAAAGAAAATGGAAGTATCACTCCCTTCACCCAGGTTCCTTCAGAGCTATGATCCCGACTACTGCTGCAAACCCCTTAGAACTGAAGGTGTTCCTACCAAGGCTTCCACAAGTTTTTTCTTGTAATCACAGAAGTATCGACTCTGCGCCTCTAGAAGCTTCTGTGAGATTGCTCGTTAAAGAAAGGCAGAAATGCCAGTTTAAGGAAAGAAGTGTTACTTCTCAGTAGTCAGATCATTTGAAATCTGTGCTGCCCACTTGGCCTGTGGATTGCAATTCACACCCCTTACCACTTCAGATGGGAGCATCTTTCCCTTCTATAGTTCCAGGAAGGGGAAACGGAGGCTCAATGTCCCCCCTCCACCAGGCTTTGTGCATTAGGACACAGCAGAGCACACCTGCTGCCTTTTCCAGTTTCCTCTCACAGAGCAAGCACCAGAAAAATCCTGGAAATGCTCTGAGAGAGAGGTAAACACACAACTACTGCCAGATGGCTGAATCCTGAACACTGCCCATTGGTAAGTACAGTCTCTGCCTCTGAGTGGTGGCCACAAGCACACGAGTGTGCTTGGACTCAACCATACTCATCTGAGATGAGTCATCTGAAGTCATCTGAAGGTGACATTCAGACTCCTTTGTGCATGCTACAGGACTGCTCTACTTGGCAGCACATCAGTCCTTCATGCTTCTGTAAGTGGAAAAATGCCCAGCACCCGATGACTGTCTTTGGAATGCTAAAATGGATGCAACCCCCCCGTTGGCCCGCGTGCTGAAAAAGGAGCCACTGCAGTTCCTCCCAGAGGCTCCTGCAGCTCTCGGCTATCAGCTGTCTTCCAGCAGAGTGACCTGTAATAAGCTTTGGTCTTCCTAGTGCTAGTCTGAGCTTACACCTGCCCTTGTGCACAGGGAAGAGGGGCTGCCAAGCACGGAGTGGGGTCAGGGCTGCTGTAATGAAGGGGAATATTCTGGCGCAAGGGCATCTACCAGTATCTCAAGAGGAACGTTGATCTGTATGGTAAAGGAAGAGGATTCTCCCCTTTATCATCGTCTATTCCTGCTTTGCTGAGGTTGGAGAAAAAGCATCTGACGGTCACAGATCTGGCTGTGCATTATCACTCAGGCAGACAAATGTTTATGAAAGAATAAACAATCAACTCAGATTAAACACTACTCGGTGGCAGCAGAAGTGAGTAATGCCCTATCAAAGCCATAAAACAAAATTTACTCTGAAGAAAAAAATAATCAATTTTTATTTTCCTGGGTAGAGGAAGCTAACCTGGTGTAAGAAGGAGCTAGAAGCTAGAAGAAAAGATATGCAGAAATAAAACACAAAGAACAGAATGCGAAACAAAACCCAGTGGAGCAAGGAAATAGAACTGAAAGGAAAGTCTCTTTACCTGTTCTGGTCCTTTGTCAAACATTTTTCTTGTTCTGGGGAATTGGTGGGAGTGGGGAGTATACTGAACCCCCATGTTGCCTACATTGGCAGGTCTCACGGATGTGATGTCCCGACTGACCGGTTGTTTTGTCACATCATTTGTCAAGCTGGAGCTGCTTGTACTAGTGGTTGGAGGTGACCCTCTACAAATGGAAAAAGAGTAAAAGCATTTAGATAGCAGTGGACATGAGACTTGCCCTCATTTTCAGAACCTCCCTGATAGGTATCCTCCTGAAACCTGGCACGTCTCAGCGAACTGCAATCCTGACATGTGTCCCACCTTTGAGAATCAACCTGCTTTTCTACAAGCAGAAGGCAAATCAATGGTCTCTCGCAGGAGAAACACTGCTGACCCACCGAACATGGAGGGCAGAGGATAACACCAGCCACATTACCACTACCTGTTCCACTGCCTTTACTCTTGCATGTGAATTAGGTTACTTTTTTGCTTTGTTTCTTTATTACAAGATTTATACTTCCCTGCTGTGTTTTCTCTACTAAAGAACACAAAACCAACCAAACACAATCCTTCCCCTCCGCCTCCAAAACACATATAGCCCCCAAGAGTGAATCTTGACTGAGCCAACTCCAGATTCAGGCTAAGAAAGTCAAAATTCTGGGAACCTGTAGATCCAACAGTCACGCAGCCATGGGTAACGGTGTGTGACCCAAGGCACACTGATGAGCAATTTTATTTCAATGTGCTGATTGGGAGTCCCGTCAGCCCAAGGGAAAGTATTTTAATTTACACGTAAAATAAGATTTCTGTTATTGCACGGTTGCATAATACTATCAGAAGACATTAAAAACATCACCGTGCAGTTCTGGGCTCTCCTTTACAACCGTGAATATTCCTGGTACACGCTGATTGTGAAGCTGCTAGATCTTAAGCCAGGTGTTTTCTCTCGGACAGCACGCTTTAGGAAGCAATCAGATTTTCAAGCCCTAGCATTGCTCGTACCATTATCTCGCTGGAGTTTAGGCATCACTCGCTGATCATCAGATAACCCTGGCTTTTATCAGCTGAACATGCAGAAACAGATCAGACTTCAATGGGAAATTTGGATACCTCGCAGGTCAGGCCAGAGGGTGTCAGTAAAATCAGCAACATTTAAATTTCCCTTTCAATTCATCTTCAGCTAATTAGTGTGGCTTGTTACTCTTTGTCCTAAGAAGAATAACAGGAAGAAACACCCCACCTTTCCCCAGAGCCTTTGTTTCTGAACATCTTAACAGCACTAAAACAAGAAGCTACCGAGACCTTTGCGAATTTATTCTCTCTGCTGCAGCTAATGGGGATGGCTGCTCAAGCGGGGACAGGGAGCACCTAACCCCACTGTGGCGAAAGCCCTCGAAAGCGGTGCTTGAGCTTACCCCACTTGGTGGATGTGCATGCCCTTGTTGGTGGGGCTGGCAGGGGCAGACTGCGTCAGTGAGGAGGTGTCGAGGATGCGCTGGGGGCGAGCATTTACCGTTGCCTAGAGGAAAAAACAACAGAGTTGTGAACAGCCAGGACTACAAAATACCAACTGCAGTTATTTATTATGCAATACAATTGCACACCTGGGGTTAAATGAAGTTAAGCTCTCTGTCAGTGTCTGTGGGTGTTTAAAAATGCATATGAAAAGCCACTGCACAGTTCCCAACTTGTAAGATGATTTTCCTACTCTTTTAGTCTGACAACACTTACCAGAAAGTATCCTTCTGTTGCTTACGGGGAAATAACTGACTAACACATCAGCCTCTCCCTCGCATCAGTCACAGCCCAAGATCTGGACCAGAACTTTCAAACACCGAGCCCAGGGGCTCTCCTTCAGCAACAAGGCTTCCTCTCCTCCCTCGCAATGGAGGGCTGCATTTCTTACTGCAACAGTAATTCGCCAGCCCCAGCACCCGTTCTGACCCAGGTCTCGTGTTCGGGTCCGAGCTCTTCTCATAAATCCGGCAGCTACGTAAAGCTGCCTCCCATTGCCTCTCCACCTCTCCTAACAAGAGCCAAGCTTTTCTGGAGGTCATCAGAAGATGCCCTTTCCAGGAACACCAGCTCCCATCTGCTCTCATAAGGAAGGCAAGGGGTTTGCAAGGTTGGGTTGCTCCGAGCTCTACAGAATACAGCCAGGCTCCTGCAAAACGGCACGCTCCCACCTGCTACAAGAGACCTGTTTCTGCAAAAGCCTTACGAATTTATTGTCCTTTCTCCTAGGAAAGGCCTCAAATGCAAGCCAGGGAAAGGCGGAACAGAGTGAACAGACAGCTCCATCACCATCTTTCATTTCTCCAGGCTGAGCACACTGCTTGTGCTGCACAAACAAGCCTCCCCTCTGACAAGGGAGAAACCTTCCATTGCTGTGGATTCCCCTCCTTCTCTTCCACATCACCCTGCCTTCTGTGAATTTTTATACATATTGAAATAACTTAAGGGAAGCCCCAAACTGGCATAAAAAACCTGGAGGGACAACTACAGCTATCCCACAGGCAGGCTGACTTTTATCATCTCTTCGAGCGTTAGAGAAAATCCGCGTCCCACAGCACAAGAGCTGAGCAAGGCTCTGAGGTGCCGACACGGGGGCTTGCTTCCAGCTGAAGCTAATCCAGGCAAGGTAAGACTAGCAGCTGCTGAAACACCGAGCGTACAGAAAGAAAAAAACTGCATGTGAGGTCTCCTGGAAGCCAGGCAGCTAACAGGCCTTCTACACGTCCGTGCCTTTACGAGGCAGGGCAACAACGTGCGAACAGCAGCATTTCCTCCGCGCTTCACGCCCACCGTAGTGCTGCAGAGCGAAATGGGAGGTGTGTGCGCCTGGACCACAGCCCGCCTGCCCCTTGTGGGGCCAAAAGGCCTTCTGAGACACCCTACACCTCTTTCCTCCAATGACCCAAGTAGTTTTTCCCCTCCCTGGCCTTCAAGAGGATTCGAGCCCTCCTGGCCACGGTTTGTTTGGCTCCGGGGGCAGCAGCGGGTGCCCGGCACAGCACCGCACACCCACACCACGGCAAACACCGGCTGGCTGTGGCTGATAAGGCAAATGCCACGACCTCTGGCTAGCCAGGCCGGTCCCTGAGCCAGCCTCCTGCTAAAGACAGACTGATTTTGTGTTCTTTTCCTCCGCCCCGTACCGTGGGTGAGGAGGGCCCTAAGGCCACTCAGCTCGGTGAGTCAGGCCTGCCGCGGGGTCTCCGGTGAGCAGCTGGTGCCCCACGGGGCTGGCACCGGAGATCACACAACGAGAACGGGAGGAAAGCAGAAGCAATTTAGCAACTAGTCACGGATTATTATTCATAACTAGTTTTAATTAGTCATAGGAGGCTCGGTTTTAAGATCCTTGCGGTCTCTGTCACCCAAAATGGGTCAGGTCACCTTGTTTCACAGCAGAGGGACAAGGTCAGCTAATGACAGTTTGTTGAAGGGGTAGACAGAGATGAATGTGGCAGACAGCCTTCCTTTTTCCTGGGAAAAAACAGAAAAAATATTCTTTTCTGCAAGCAGTGAGCAGCGTGTGAGGGCTGCAGTTCAGTGACATGACAGCATATTTTGCTTGAGGCTGCAGCTCCCCGTTTCCCAGGGATTTGCTCCTCTGCCAGTCAAATCATCTCTTTTCAGGAAGGGAAATGATAATCCATAATTTTTCAAATTGACTCCACGTAAAGAAAAGAGAAAAAAAGGGGGATGGGGGCAGGGGGAGAGAGAGCACATCATCAGAATTGCTTGCTCATACTCAGAAAAGGCTGTACCAAGGAGTGATGTTGGAGGAGTAACTTCTGGGATAGTTCGGCCTCAAGCCTTCCATTAAAAACAGCTGAATGAAGCAACCTGGGAGGAAGCAAACTTTCCTTAATTAATTTTGATTTCAAAAAGTCTTAAAAGGCCAGCATTGCTTACTGGGTCCTTCGTGTTTGTTTGCTTTGGTACAGACAAAAAACACGTTCTGATTTTTTAAAAGATCAGGCTGGGAAGGAGAGTTGTACCCTTCCAATCTGCACCATAAATATAAATCACAACACAGCAGCAATCTGTATGAGAACCAGCAATGTCTAATGAGCCCATGAAATAAAACTGCACATTTCAAATCCAGGAAGCGTGCACGTCTGTGCAACCTACTCACCAGCTGCTCAGAAAGACATCGCCCTATTTAAAGACCACTGGAGTTCTCCTGTACATAAAGATCTATATTCATGGCTCCGTTCAACTGAATAGAACTTGCCTCATTTGAAAACAAAAATTCTGGTTTTAGTTCACACAGTGCCTTGCAAATACCTATTTTACAATTTCAGACTCTTAACCTGAGCTTTTGCAGTCACCAAACTCACAGTACTGGCCCTGTCTTAGCGTGTAGCAGTGCTTATTTCTGACGCTCTCATACCACGCCACTCTCCATGTGTTGTCTGAACACCCGTCAGGGCAACTGAGTTGCATGACTGACACCTGCCTGGTTCAAAATATGTTTAAAAATCATAAGGATTTAAAGTGCAGAGCTTGGCAACATTTTGAGGCTAAATACTTAGTTAACCAAACACGAACATGGACTACTTCTGATACCATTCAGAAGTATAAGCCCATGGCTAATTTGTTCAGGTCTTTCAGCTTAAAAAAAACAACAACAGTAACAGGCAATGCCATACAAATTGCAAGTGTTTTGTTAATACAAGAAACTCTCAGCTGTCCAAGGTCCGAAATGAAGCCTCTCTTTCCCTAAATTTTGTATCAGCTAGAACAAGAGGATGAAACCCCAAATATCCGAGTTCTTTACCTAGGCTGAAACTGTGTATGTCTCTCTATGTAAACACATATATTTTAAGAAAATCAACTTTAGTTTCTATTCAAAACTAAAGCAAACAACAAAATAGAAACACATTGTTTGCATGTGCTTTACTCGGAAGGGGCAGTGGGCCTGTGGCCAAGCATTCAGGCTGCTCCATTGATGTCTAACCAACACTCCATTAACACCAAGGAAAGATTTCAGTGTACAAGTAACACAAATTTAATTGCTAATAATTTGCATTACATGACAGACAACTCCTACAATCTATCTGAGCTCACAGCAGCAGAGACAGGCAGATTTCAGGCTGTGAATCCTGGCAGCACTGCTCACAGCGGGAGCTTTGTCCATGACGAAATGAGCAGAGGCCAGGTCGTAACCCACGGTATGAAGCCTTAAATTCCATTTTGGTGGGCTGTTAATAACATTTCACAAAAAGAAACCATTTTAGAAGCTACCTAAGCCAGGTAATACTTGCAACAGCAAACGCACGCCACCACCAGGTGCGCAGCAGTTAAGCCCCCATGTATGCATCTGCCCCAAGTGCTGGACAAATTGCACGTTTCGATGCTTTCCTTATGCACCTTATGGCTAACACAGAACAAATATGGCTAATAAGAACAAGTTAATTTTGTTCACTGAAGCATCCCCAGATAAAAGTCTTCATAAACAGGAATGCTTTTATCATTTTGCAAAACCATTTGAGAAGTCATTGCCTTAGAGAGCAGCTGTCTGAGGAGCACAGCATGAGATGCGTGATATACGTCCACCCGAGCTTTTGGACACCTTTCTGTACCAACATATTTACGTCCAGACATGTCAGGATCAACAAAAAATTTATCAAACCAGTCATAACATTCCTATGGACATCACGACAAATGATCAAAATTCCTGATGGCTAAGCAGAACTACAGTGGTGCTAGTGAAGACACCTGCAGGGTACAACTGCATCTTTATTAATATTTATACATCTCTTTCCACTAGAGCAAGGGAGTAAGTTCTGAAAAAACAGTTTAAGGCAGGAAAAGCACATCCATTTCCTCTTTGTTACCCTTTTAATCCCATAGTTGGACTAACACTTTATTTTGCAAAGAGCCTTCCAAAACACAATGCTGAAACACCTTCATGCACCTAGAACAGAGAGATGGAAATCTTTTAACTTTTCCTTTTTTTATTCACCTTAGTTTGGAATCTCCAGCCTGACAGTAATTTGCTGTACATCTGTATCACCAGGGAAGGCCAGACCTCATTTTCCCCACTCTCAAAATTATTCTCTATCCCAAAACACAGACTTTACCAACTCACTGACATGTATTATTAAAACAAATGGAAGAGTTTAAATAAGTAACTATTTTCTCCAGAGAAAAATCAGATTTCAAAGCAAGAAGTCTCTAACGCAGTAAAATGGCAGTGCACAATGCTGGCATCTCTTACTGCAACTTTAGCTCAGAAGCCTAAGTCTGAAGATTTAGGATTATTCATTAGAAATCATCAGTAAGAGACGTCATCTTGCATTGGAATGGCTCATGGTATTGATGCTAGAGCAACTAGAAAGGTGGAATCCAAGCATGTGGGGAGGACTGCGTTCAGATAGCTTTCTGACACCATCGACTGGGGCGGACAAGGGGAAGGCAGTTGGTGAGAAGATGTTCTGGGGTGGCCTGGTGCCTCGTTTCAGGTGGAAAGTGAGGGTGCTGCTACAGCTCCCCAAGCTGGCAATTCTGAATCAGCAGTGATGGCAGCCTCCAGGGACATCTTGTCATCCTTGGAGGATGAAATGTGATGAGGATGGTGGTTTAGGCGGATTAGGCCTGGGTTGAAGAGGTGAGTAGTGGCAGGGGTGTCTGCATGCTGACTCACATGTACTAGTTCACCTGGATTGGAGAGCCGTTGTGGCTTCAGTCTGCAGGCCAGTCCCACTTGCATAATCTAAATCAGTTTGCAAACGGATAATTTAATGAAGTATATTTAAGGTTTCTCCCAGGGACTGATCTAGACAAGTAGGCTTCTAAACAAGACCTACTGTCTAAGGCCCATACCTAATTTATGTCCTAAAACAACCCCAGGCCCTCCCCCATTTGAAACATTAAAAGTTCCTTCTGAAATAGATTCAGACTGAACTAGGATCACTTACCAGAGCCCTCCAATGGACCTATTTAGTTCAGTCTACCTATGCTTTGCCTAGCCATAAAAAGAGCTGACAGAGAAAAGCCTCACAGACACGCACGCAGAAGAGCATACCTTGTAGGCAATACTATTGAGAACTTTCATAGCCAAGTCGGAGACATCAGGGTAGGGGTCCGCAGCTAGGTGAAGGAGTACTCTCCAAATTTGGGTATAAACACTGTTGAAACTCACACCTAAAATAGTAAAACAACAACAACAACAAAAAACAAAGCCCCAGAGCACATGACAATCCATCAACTCAAAGTCTTTCATCTTATGTGAGAAAACTCATTAGAACTCTGAACATCACAATAACATCTAAGAAAACATCAAGGTAAGATCTCAGAAATACTCTACGTGGGCATTTTGTCTTTCTTTGTGAACTCTGCAAGGGTTTGTAGAACGAGGGTGGGAGAAAGCAAAATAAAGACTACCTAAATAGGCCTCGAACTGCTGGTTTTCTATGCCCTTGAAGTAAATAATCTGAAAAGGCCAAAAGTAAGACCAGATAGTGTCTATGGAGTTCCTGAGCTAAAATACTAAATGCTAAAAAAAAAAACAACAAACAGTTACTGGCTTATATTCGGACGCTTAGTTTTATTGCTGTTTTAAGGATTAATACTCAGCTTGACTGTTCAGGATTCTGTGTATCCTACAAGTTTACTAAATGTTAAAATGAAGCTTTAAGAACTGCACCTTTGAGAAGCAGCAAGTCTAACTCAGCCTCTTCTACCAACATTTGTATCAATTCCTCAATCGCCAATTTGTTATTTAATAAGAATGTCTGCAGTTCGGTATTTCAGCAGAAGGGCCTGACAGATTCAAAGTACAAATCAAATTAATAAGCTTTTGTAACAACCGACAGAATTCTGTGAACATTGCATTTTGCTGCTTTTAGGTGAATCTTTAATTTGTTATTCTTTCTTCTAACCCTTATAACGTTTAATAGTTGCAACACTCTCTTTTGGGAGTTGAGCCATTTGGACAATATTAAAGTGGTTGCACTAACAAAAAGGGAACTAAAATAGGGATTTCAGATGAGTCACAATCAATGGTAAATGACAGATCAAGCTGTTACTGCATTTCCTTTCATGTTTCTGTAGGCATCTAAATATAAAATGTTAAGTTACAAAGAAAGGGCCCTTGTTCAACAAGCACCTTGCATAGCTGCTAAACCTGATACTGAAACCGACAGAAAATAGACAGAATTCAGTTTTGATCTTTGGCTGAAGAATGCAAGTGGCGTGCAGTTACAAACTTCAGCAGCTTGCATGCTATACTTCCATGTGGCTATCTGCATTAGACAATTGAATCTTTCTTCTCTCAGAAAAATTCCCCAACAGGTGACAAAGCATCCTGCAAAACGCAAAGGAAGTAATCTAGCTCCATCCCTTCATTTCGCCTGCAAAGCAAAGGTTCTCCTACTCAGCTGACATCCAAAGAATTTTCCGAGGGGCATCTACTTACAGAGTTTCAGGCAGAAATCTCACAGCCAAGTATTTATGGCAGTACCCCCCAGTGCCGCCTGTTTGCTGGGGGTTACCTATACAGCAGACTCCTTCAGCTAATCCTAACCTTTCCTGTGCAGGTGAGACACGGGGCTTGACAATGTTAAACCTGCCCAGGAAAAATGATGAAGTTGATGATCCCAGAAAGCAATAACAACTGTCCAGATGCAGCAGAGTCAAATGGCACTGATCTGTCATACGTGGCTTACGCTATAGGGGACAGAGCTCACAGTGTATTGCATTGAGGAACACGTGAATACAGTGGGGGGGTGGGTAACAGAACTGACTCAGAACAGTGCTGATCCAACCTCAGGCTTTGCCCTTGGTCACAACTGGCAAAAGTCATCATCTTTTTCAGAATTTCTTTATCCATGTTTGAAAATGTCAACACACAATAAAGTAAGTCTCTGCTCAGCAGAGGGTCAGGCCTCCCAAACTTAAGGGATGGTGATACAACACTTGTCTGTCCTTTCTGGGCTTCTGACCATTTGGGTTTCACTTCTGCAATTGCCACATTCCTCCTGGAAGCTACTCCTACAAGGAAAAGAAAAGGGGGTGGGGGAAGCAGAGACAGCAGGAGACATGCAGTGCTACAAGCTACGGCAGGAAAAAAACAGTCCCAGCCACTGAAGCGGTAGCCAGGTAATGCCATCTGAGGTCTGTTCGGTGCTCTGCCTCCTACTTTTGGTCCAGTGCTAGCAGTTACATAAGGACCGATGGGAATCTGAGTGGTCTGATTTCCTTTAAAGCCCTTCAAAGACAGTAAAAGGAGAGGGGGAGAAAAGGGGAGCAAGAAGGTACCCATCAGTTTTTCCAGTTTTTCTGATAACCAGCTCACTCATGATGCAGTCACGAAGGAAAAAAAACAGCGACATTTTTTATACATCTAAGCGTCATGAAAAACAAATTTAAAACAGAACTGCGCCATTGCAATTCCTCATTCGCTCAGCAGCCTTTGAAAAGAACAGAGGGAATTTCTACAAAGGCTCAGAGCTGGAGCTCGGAGGACTGCTCCTTTCTTCTGCTGCACCCCCCCTACGTTAGGGCTGTTCATTACACTGATTCAATCGGGTGACACATCCGACACAGCCCCTTGTAAAAACTTGAGCACCGGAGTCAGTGGGATAATGGAAGGCAGCAGAGGCGGCAGGAGGAACAGCAGCTTGATTTCGTATAACGGACTGAAATGAAAAAAATAGCCAGGAGATGCAAACAAAGAGCAGAGCAAGGGGGACGGGGTGTTAATTTAAGCAGACAGCTCCGTAATTAGTCAGACTGATTCAAAGCCAGTTAAATGGACCTTGCAGTATAGATTTACAAAATGATTTCTCTCAGCAAAGAATGTCAAAAATAAATTGCATTTCATCGCCGATGACTTTGATTTTGTTTGCATATGCATAACGCCTAGTCCAATTTAAGAGCCAGCATCACGCCGTGGCCCCGAGGAAGGGACCCGGCTGAGGTCGTGCAGCCTGGTCACCGAGTACACGAAGACCAGAACCACGCGGGATGCAAAAATGAATGCTAATGTTTTTATTTACTCTTTCTGTTTTGACAGGACCTCTTTCTAATCCCCTTTAAAAATCACTGCAGTGATTTTAAGCCTTGATCTCCCGGAGAAGATGCAGTCCGCTCCCCACCCAGCACAGCAGCAAAAACTGACCAATAGCTGAACCGGCGCTGCTGCGCGCCTTGGACCGGAGACAGCTCTGCTTTCTGTGCGTTCTGCCTGCAGGGAAAAGCAAGTTTGGGACTGGCATGCAATGAGAACATACAGCTGAAGTATTTCACACCGAACAGTACCTGAGGACTCGGCTATCTGCTTCCCATCGGTGCTAATCCCACCCGATTTGTAAATCTGTATCCCACAAGCCGCTCCTCTTCCCATGAGCGACACAAAAGGTCCTGCGAGAGCTACTCAGATGAAGAAAACATCTGAAATTCTGATGGCTCTCTGAACTCTACTTTGACAATGTGAAGAGCAGCTCATTCCCTGGAGGAATGGCAAATTAATATTTCTTGCACAGACTTGACAGTCTGCAGGCTGGTTTCTTTGCACGGGGCAATGCAAAAGCGTTCCCGAGCACTGCAGCCAGCCTGAGACTGGCCGTTCCCTCGCTACTCCTTGCTACAATGAAGTTTGGTTTTCTGCGAGCTGCTCCCAGTGAATAATAATCATCTCCTGCAAAGTCAGGGCCCTGAGGAAGGCTCAGAGAGAGCAGGAGTGACACGGAGCAGGAGGGACGTATTGCCTTTGTTTGCCAAGCCCCTAGCTGACATGAGCTGGGCATCCACAGCACTGGCAAAAAACACTTTAAATGCCTCACCTTGCCATCCCTGGTGGTGACTCAAATGGCAAACCGTGAGTTTTTTAATGATTTAACAGAAACCAGGAGCAGCTCATCAGGAAGAGGTACATTCCCTCAGGGCAGGAACTTCTCCAGGACCAGGGCTGTCCCAGCAAACAGGAAAGCCCACGCCACATCTCCTTACCTTTTCCGCAAAGAATGTCAGTGAGGCCAGGGCGAACAGTGGCACATCAGGGTAGAAGGAAAACCAAGGACAAAAAGCCAACCCTGCTACTCTGATGCCTGCTGCCACACCCTGGCATTTCTCTCCCCGTCCTGGTTTCCCCAGTGCCTCAGCAATACCACGGCAAACTGCTTTCTGCCTTTCTGAGCTACGCAGCATTGCCCCGGCCGCTGCACCAGGTTCTACCACCCTGGTTCCATAATGCAGGGCAAATAGTGTGAACTGGTGGAAAACCTCCACGTCGAGCTTCCATTCCCAAAAACCACTCGGATCCCTGGGTTTTGCCAGCGTGCAAGTTACTGTTTATAAATATCACTGGTTAACCGATCACTTCTCTTTATGACTGTGAATTTAAATATGGTGCCCAGTGATAGAGAAGGACGTTCTGCCTGTCCCAGAGCTCTTATTCCCTGTGGCTCACTGTCCACCTCCATCTCTCGCCTTCCTCATCCTCACTACTGCAACCTCCGGCTGTAAATGTTACTCTGAGGTAGCTCTCCAGAACGGATCCTGTGACATGGCAAACATTTTCTATCCCCAGCTTCTCCTGCCGGAAAAGAGAACTACTCCCCAGCGTTTCATTGCTCCAAGATCCTTTTTTCCTCCTCCTTTGATCATTCCTTAATATAATCTTTCCAGTGATGGTCTCCATAGGACAAAGACTTTAATCATGCAATTTAGATATGAATAATCAGCCTCAAGGAACGCAAAACCCTCATCTTAATTCCTTTTCTTTTCCTATGCTAAAACTAAACGAAACTTAAATTTCAGGAGGCAAAGATTAATGACTTGTTTTATGGAAAAAGAAGCAAGGCTTATTTTCCAATCCGAACTGATGTTTTTGTTGACTACCCAAAAACTGGCCGTTGCCAGCTTAGAGACACGTGGGCCAGAGATAAATGTCTTCTGGTTACTCAGGATTGCTTGGCCAAAGAACGGTCTGCCAGAAAACAGCACACCTAGACTAAAAGTACATGCTGCATTTTCTGGGGGCATACAAGGCAGCATTTTGCCACTTAGCTAGGAAGTTGTTTATAAAGTGGCAGAAAAGAGAGTCCAGAGGCTTTCCTCAGGTTTACGGGAAGAAGTACATCGCCACAATATCAATAAGCTGGAGAGACTGATCCGGAATAACCCTTCAAAGAACCATCTTCCTAAAATCACAGGAGGGGAAGAAAGCCCTGAGCATCGGTGAATCGACTTAGAGAATGTTGTGTACAGAACACAGAATTAAACTGTGGTTTATAATTTCTCCTTTCATTATTACAGACTAGATTTCTGCTTTGGTTTGATTCGACTCGTGCCCAATGCACCCCTTTTACTGCTCTTCCTGTCTCAAATACTTGGCACGGTCATTACCTCAGAACCAAATCGCCATTAATTCTCCCAGAAGACAAAGAATAGAGCAAAACATTTCTACAGTCAAGGCAGGTCTATCACCCAGGCGACTCCTCTCTCAGTTACCCCATTCTTGCTAGTAGTACAGCAGTATTCATTGCATGCTAAAACCTGAAGAAAGGACTTCATCCGCAAGGCAGAAGGGCACTTCTGGAAGGCTACAGGCCAGCTGCAGCTGCTACTTACAAGTAAAAAAATACCCACAACAGGGTTAATGTGAGCCCAGGCTAGCTGCACAGCAGCCACAGCACTACTGAGGGTGGCTGGAGCTGATGGTATTTTGAAAACTCTTTCCTTGGGGACCAGGGGAGAACAGGCTGAAGGATGGTGATTCTTCGGTAGAAATGAAAAAAGCCCAGCTTTCAGCAAGCAAATGCTGAAAGTAATGGGATTCTCTGTGAGTTATGAATTTTAAACACTTCTGTAAGCTCTGCTGTTTCCAGCTGGATATGAGCTCTTCCGATTGAATAGGAATGAGGGAGGCTTTGGAGAACTGCTTTTTGTTTTCCTAAGTTTCCCTCGCTCACCTCTAGCTCATCTTTAGATTCTTTTTCAAATGTGCTGAAAGCTCTTGTGAGTCTTGCACAAGCCATCAAGCAGACACCAGTTTGCACCAGTGGAAATGAGAAAAACTCAAGCTCTAGCTTAAGACAAAGAGAAATTTCCTAACATTCCAGTCATGCTTTAGAAGACCCAACTTCATTACCCATAATCAAAAGGAAATGAATCGATCAAGGCACATTGATAGACTAAAAAGATACAGATTTCCCTCAACATTTGTTTCTCTGCTACATGCCACCTCCTCTGCTCCCTGGAAGGAGCCTCTTCCAAAAGCTAACCCTCTTCTGTACATTGTCTGTTACCATCCCAAAACGGTTTAGACTGTTTGGAAAATGGCAGCCTCCAGCTAGTTTAAAGCAATGCTATTGTAGCAAACAGACAGGATTGGAAAAGTTACTAAAAACAAACAAGCGAACAAAAAAATGAATTACTTCAATATAAACATACCACCTTTGTTCTACAGAAGTGCAAATCAAGCATTACATGCAAATCAGCTGTGCACTGCATAAATGCAACTAAAATCTCCCTTCCTTCTGTGCTACAGCACTTCACTCCGCAGAGGTCTGTACATTACACAAAGAGTCAGATGTCCCAGAGAAAAAGGACTGTTGAGTAGTGTTAAAAAGTTCAGTGCAATTACTGATGTTAGAGCTACCTGTCCAGGAGGGAATAATGGACAGGGCCTGGAGGCAGTGGGATCAGCCATGGAACTTTTTGCACCAAAGCAAATTTCTGTGAAATAACTAGTCTCTGGCTTTGAGATTCAGTCTGGGGTTTCTTCTTTATTAAGTCCTATTTTAACAATTTACATATAAACGTGCATGGTAATTAGCTAGGTAAGGTTTCCTTGTATCAGTAACATAAGAAAATGGCTGTGCTGTACAGAAATACAACCTACATGAAAAATAACCGGGGGAAGGGGTTATTGCCAGAGAGCCCAGCTGCTACATCCATGGGATGGCGAGTGCTTGTTTTGATTATCCAACTAAATTGCAGTGGATGTAAAATTCCTGTATGTGCTACATTTTTGTTCTCAAATTCCTAAGAGGATTGCTGCCTGTCATGGTGAGGCACACAGCTGAAGCCAACAGCTCTCACTTCCAGTGCCATCTGAGCAGGAGGGACTCTTCTCTGCATATAGCTTACCCAGACACAAGAGTAGCATTACTACTGATACGAGATGTCTTGCTGGAGGTCTAGGAGGAGTTAAGATCCAAACCTTCTGCAAAAGCTAGTGCAAACATGTAAAGAAAGGCGACACTGAACAAAGGATGAGAGAGTCTTTACTCACCTATCAGTGAATTCAGAGAAGAGTAAGAGCTGACTCGTCTCATCTTGTCAATAGTCTCAAACGAGAGGATATACTCTTCATTTTCAGGGCTGCCCAAGGTGCTGCTAGCACTGCTGCTGGTGCTGAGATTCCCAGGAGAAAATGCAACAGAACTTCCCGCTGCCAAAAGAAAAGAGGACAGATGCTTAAACAGGAACTGGGGAGAGAACAATTTTTACCCAGGCATAACAGCATTTGCAAATTCTACAACCCTCTGTGAAAGTGTAGGTAAATCCACAAAGTCCCCTTTTAAAAACTGAATGTTTAAATACAGAGTAAGCACCAAGGGGTCATAAATGATTCAGTTAAAAATCCACGAATGTCAGGATGTCAGAAGACACCTTTTTAGTCACCAGACACTTCAAAAAAAGTAAAAATAAATTGAAATAGGAGAGTGCTCCTCATCTAAGCCCTTGGAGCTGTCAGCTAGATAATTTGGGCCAAAATGTTAGTTTCAGTTCATATTGGTTTGCACATGGTAGCTTGCATGGTAGCACATGGGGGTGAGAAAAGAAGTGGTATAGGAAAATGACAGAATTTTCAAATCTCTCTTACATTCTTCATTCAGGCTGAGGTTCTGCAAGGACTTGTTCAGGTTCCTGGCTGTGGTAACTGCTCGGATGTTTCCGTAAGAGCTGACAGACCGCAGCCTCGGTGTACATGGACCATCTCGCACTGGTGTCAAACTCCCACCCTCTGCGGATGCAAAATTTAGCAATTACAAACGCAACCAGAGAGATCATAGCCTGTTGGCAGATTCCCAGCAAATAAATCACTCAAGTATTACCAGTACGAACAGAATTTAGCCATCGCCCATTATGTTAAAACAGAACGAGGTATGACAGGCTCCTCCCTGAACATAATCAGTAAGGACCATGTTTCTCTGTTGTTTAGGCTGTGACTTTGTTACATCCAATTAAACCAGGTGAGCCGAGCCTTGCCAGTGCCTACAGGCTACCCAGAGAGACCATGATGACTCTTCTCTCCAGGTCGGTGCTGGGCCACTGCCCAGATACTGTGCTCGGACAGGCTGCTACAGCAGGCACCATTTAGAAGATGGCATTTGCTTGCTTCTGCTCATTAAAACTCTGGAAAATGTTTTCATTATAAAGGGTTATGAAAATCCTGTTTTCCTGACCAAATTTCAGACCTGGTTTCAACTTGTATTTCATCCATGACCTGGATAATTAAAATTTCCCAAACTTTTTCATTTTCATTCCTGAATACACAGACAGTATCATGACTTCAGAACAGCTATTTCATTTCAATGCGGAGGTGGCTGCATTATGGTACTGAGGCAATGCTTCCAGTGCATCCTACTTATAAAGTACTTTGGGATCCTTCTGGATAAGAAAAAGCACTATGTAAACTATAAATAATGATTATTTCCTGCAGCAAAAAAAGATTAATGTGAAGAAGCTCATTTTCTAATACGTTTAATTTATTCAGACAATGTGGAGATTAAACTACTCCTTGCAGAGACAACACATGCTCGTCTCCAAGCTTCTGTTGCAACAGTCCCATTATCTTTGATGATTTTCAAGGTTAATATAAGGAAAATATGAAGTCAGCATTAACTTCACTTGGGCTTTTCATTTCCTATATAAAGCTATACACACAACAAAAGTTTGGGACCATAGACACAAAACATGAAGTTCTTGACTGCTTCTCATCTGGTGCTTTAAAGTAGCAAGGAATACATCTGGTTTGTTGTTCTGTGCTAAGGCTTCTTATTAGCCCCATTAGGTCAACACAAAGCTGAAATTTCACACATAATTTGAGAGAAGTCTGGTAAGCCTGTGTACCAACCATACTTCAGTTTTGATCTGAAGGGAATCTCTTTGAATTTGGCAAGGTGTTCAGTCTCCACAACTTTCTAGTGAGCTATAGGTATCTTTTAGCTGAGGACACATTTCTCCAAGACAAATATATTACAGTGCTACCCACCATGTCATTCAAATTTGTAGCAGTGGTGTTGTTTGACCAATCACCACCAGCAATAATTTCACTGTGTTGGGCAAAGTACTCAAGTAACATTTTCAAGCACTAACAGGCTGCAAGTTTCCTGCCCATAAAGACAAAAACCACAAACCTGTGGCAGCTGGAGAAGGGAGAGGGTAATTCTTCTCTTCTTCCATGAACTGCAAGGCAACGGTGCAGAAGTTGCTCTCATACTGAACCACCAGGTGACTCAAAGCCACCACCAGCTCCTATGGAAAGAGCAGAAGAAAACAGGTGTTTCGTTGTTATATAGATCAGAAATAACACACGAAAGGACAAGGCAGAATAATATGGTCATTATTACTGATATTATTGGATGGACATCCAGACTAATAATAAGAAAATGTAGAAACAACCAATAGCAATTGCTATTTGCTGTTTGGCCCTAAGCTGAATCCCACAGCCAGCCTTGCAATGACCTGCCATATCAGCAGCTAACGTGAGGACGATGCTGCGTACCCACAAAGGATCAAGCCAATTCGTTCTCATCAGTGCAACTTAGAAACCTTGAATTACTGGGGTAGGGAGGGTAGAGATGGTGAAGTTCAGGCCCTCCAATGGATAGCATTTGCTACGCGTTTGGAAAGAGCAAACAGGAGAGGAGAAGAACTGGCAGTGCTGTTCTCTGTTCAGGGGACTGATCTCCAAAATAGAGATTTATGAATCTCAAAGAGCACATAGCGTGACATGCGGTTCTCTCTTTAATTAAACTGATAAATGCTGGAAAAGACAACAAAAATGAATCCTCATAATGCTGGTGACAGCTTGTCGGGGTATTCATGTTCCAGTTAAGCAAACGCAAGCATTAGGACACCAAACTACATCCCATCAAAAACAACCTAAAACATCAAATGTACCACTGTTTTACAATGGTGTCAGAAAATAATTCTCCAGGACCTGAAGTATTACTTGGAACCATTCTGTCATCCTTCCTTATGGTTTCTAAAAGCAAGCAGATCTTTTTACAAGCTCTCATGTTCTCTCCACAGCACTCTTACTTCCCTCCTCTCTTGCCCCCCAGGACCGTCACATACTCCATGTTTCTAGCAACAGATTACAATTTCACTTAAAACCTGAGATCCTGTAATGTAAGATTTTGCAATCAAAACAGTAACCAACAGAAGAGCATTAACGGAATAGTTGCTTAGCCAGGATTCTCAGGGTTTTGTTCACCTGAAAATGACTTCAGTGTAACTCCTCTCCTTCCTATCTCCATTATTGCATTCCCTTTAAATTCAAAGAACAAACAAACACCACCACACAAAAATGCCCACAAAACTGAGATTGTTACTGCTGCGTTAGACATTTGCTTAATGGAATAAATGATCTAAATCAGAGGTCCACTGTTAAAAAGCAGAACCTTGATCTGAATGATGATCTTGTCAACTACTGGACACTATGACTTAATACACACTGGTTATATTATTCCTTTCAGTGGACTCCTTACATTGCATGGTAAATGAAACATCATAGTACATGGTGCACTGAAAAAGGGCAAGCAGATGAGCCAGCATCCCAGCGTGCTCCTGCACGCGGCCATCCTGCACGGAGCAGGCTGCCCGACCGGTGTGGTCGGCGTGCGTGTTGCTTCTCAGCAGGAACCAAAGTTAAAAGCCTTCACAACGAACCAGATGCTTCCAAATGAGTCTGATTCAATAAAAAGTCTATTCAATAATGCACTCTGATTCAGCATGGTGCGGAGCTCATCAGCACAAATCCACCAAACTCCTGCACCGCCAGCCCCCTCCCTACCTTTCTAACCATGGGGCTCCCGTCGTTGATGAGCTGGGCCAACATCATAGCCACGTTGTGATCGATGGTGGTGGAGTGGTCGGTCCGCTCAGCTGAGTTGCCCACAAACGTTCCCAGTGCAAAGACTGCAGCACAGCGAACCTGCGAGATGCAAACATTCATTGTTATTTTTCTCTTGGTTCCAGCCTGGAGCTTAACCACTGGGACGTTTTATCCTCACGAATGGCATCTCTGGAAACCGAGGCTACTGTGTCAGGTAAATAGTGAGGGCTAAACAGAAGCCCACAGAGACTAAGAACCAAAACAGGTTCATCAAAGCACTGAGTTTTAAGTATTCACAGATGAAGGAGTACATTTAATTTCCCAGAATACTCGGTGACCTTCCCCTGGGTGATTTTTCCAGGTGACACTGCATAGAATATTAATTAATAGGAATAAGGTACACTGGGAGTTACTGTTGGCATGTGGATCTCTTTAATAACAGCGCTGAACTACAGTCTTCAGATAAGGGCATACAAAAAGGTAGCAGAAAATGGGAAAAGAGAAAAGATAGCAGCTCAAATCTGGGCAAATTTTGCCAGATCACACAAAGAACAGAGGGATCAGATGGCTTGGTAAACTTACAGCTTGCCTTGGCAGACTGAAAACAGTGGGGATACAGTATGAGCAGTGAGTGCAGAATGTGCTTCACAAAGCAGAAATGATCACTCTAGCTCCCCAAACAGAGCTGCAGATGTGTTTTAAAGACAGGTAAACGTGATCACTGAATAAATACGATTTATAAAACGGGGGAAAGATTAGGCAAGAGAAAGGAGATAGAGGATACAGGACAGAAAGACTGAATGTAAAAGGGAATCCAATCTTTAATCACTGCAAGTCAGCAATGGCGTTTATCTCCAGGCTTACTTCTCCCACACGCAATGTAATTTCACTGGGGTCTGACAGGCTCTGTCAATCACAGTCATGCTCCGCACAAGAATCTCTTCTCTCTTGGAGAGTTGGCCACAAGGGTAAAACACATTCAATTAAAGATGTACTTTCACACATACCGGGAGGAGAACAGTTTTTATACTCAGATAAAAAAGATTAGAGGGTTTTTTGAAACACACAGTGAGCTTTGGGACCACATTTTTAAAATGCCTCTGATATGCCAAGAAGCAAAAAAAGGTGGTGTCTCCTATCGCCAGCTCCAAGATTTTGAGACTTTTGGGCTGTAGGAACAGCCCCTGCATTTCTTTAGTTGCTTCTCTCACAGGGCTTGTATGATTTGAACCATCGTGAAGAAACAGTGAGATAAGATCTTTCTTTGAACCAGACACAATCATGAAGCTCTTGAAGGCCCTGGTTTTATGAGTACTTCTGCAGCCTGCTTTCAGAATCCTGACAACTTGGCTGGTGTTTATTTAAAAAGTTGGATTTTTACCTCTGGGATTGGATCAGAGAGGAGACTGTAGAGCTTTTCATGAGCGCTGTCTCTCACACCACACCACCTGGCTGAGTCAAAGTTCTGCCAAATACGTCCTAAACAAATGGCTACCCATTGACGCAGAAGAGGATGTGGATCGTTTAACTGTTCCAGGCAAATAGCAATCAGGTTTCCTTGAAGGCAGGCTTCCTAAAACACAAATCAATGCAATTTATTTTGGTTGACATCTTCCCATCGCATCATCAACAAAGAAGATTATTTCTGAAATAGACAGGAAAGCAAGAGAAAATAATTATTCTTCGGTCATATACTAATTTTGTTCCAAAATACCATTTGGAAGGAGCACGAAGGGAAGGTCAACTACACGCTGTTATAGCTAGCTAAATAGTTCAGCATTAGAAATACTTTCTGTATTATTTAAAGCTTGTTTTTTCCTCTTTGGAAATACTCCTTGCAGCTGTCAGAGCCCTAAGGTTTATGGCTCATTCCATACACTCTTCCCAAGAACTTTATCACAGCCATCAAGTTTCCACTCGACAGGAACCAGGCGCTATTTCTTTGACAGCGTGTCAGTGTTCTGCCTGGAGGGGTGGTTGCTCAGTGACTTGTGTCCTTAACCTCCGCTTCCAGGTGCTGCGTCCATAATGTGTTTGTCACACCTCCAGGATAATTTTTCTTTTATTCCACCAAAAAATAATGTAAAGCGATCTTCTATTTCAGTTCTCCTGTTCAGGGCAGTGCATTAATGCAAGCCGGGACATTTTTATCAAAGGAAAGGCACAGTGCAGAGAACAAATAGGAGAGACAATGAAAGGAAAAAGGTTGTTGGGACTCACCTGTCCTGTGTTGTAGTTGTTAACAATTACAGCCAGAATAAAAGCAGTCATTGTCCTGTGTTCAGCCTTAAAACAATATACAACTAATTGTTATCTAGAAAACAGGTCAGAGAACAACTATATTCCACACTTTCTGAAACATGCGATAGAAACTGCACTCAGAACGATCTCATTAAAAGAGCAAGAGAGAGGAGAGGGAACTGGAATTTTCTTGTCATCCAGCCCTGTCATACACCTCAGACACTTGATAAACTTGTATCCTCAGGCTGCCAATATGATCCTCCCAACCAACCTCCGTGTATTGTTCTGGAGGAGGCATACAAATATTCATTACAGGAAACCACACAAAAAAACTTCTGCAGAATGAATTACGAAAGTTACAGTGAAATTGCTCTGCCTCTGCACCCAGCCCCCAGAAGCCCACAGCTCCCATCTTCACCCCTGAGTAATCTGGGCTTAAATAACTTTACACAAGTTTGCAAATCCTCGTTTGGTTTGGCTGTCTCCATCATGCAGCTTGGCACTAGCATTTTTAATTCCCCGGTCACTGACTCCACAGCTCAGCTCTGACTGCAGCACAGCAGCAGGTCTCACCGCAGCTGGAGCTGGGAGGCAGCCCCACCTGAGCACCAGCTGCATCAGAACAGCGACATATAAGCCCCGACAAGCTAAGCAAATGCTAGAAGAGTCTGAATAAAGATGACTTGTCCTTACTGGCATATAAGGATCTGCCAAAACTGAAAGGAAATACTTGTGACCGTTGTCCTTCACAAGGTCAGCTTGGCATGACTGAAAAATGAGACAGAGACAAGGGAAAAAAAAACAATGAGTACACTGACATAAAAGTATTTTTTCTTCCAATGATGTATGCATATTTCATGTCTTAACCATTTTTCTCAAGTCCAGTTTTCATGTGAGAAGCAAAGGAGAGAGCACCCCCTCCATCAGGGCCACGAGCAAACCGCCCCTCAGAAGGGACAGCAGGGAAGAGCGGTAACGACAGCAAGGAGCCTTGTGCCAGCCACAAAAGTGACAGAAACAGTAACCAGAAGTATGACCACCTACCGAGGAACAGTTAAATTTGACATCTCTGCCCCACATTACACCTCTGCCAGTGTCTGAGAGCCATCAAAGACAAAACCAAGGAGGAATCTGATTAAAAGTAGGGGTTTTTTGTTTGTTTGTTTGTTTGTTTGTTTTTTTACATATAGCAAAATAAGAATTCTGTAGGACAAGGTCTTCCTAAAGCTTCTGGTCTACTTCTCCACCTGACTTCCATTCCCATGCCCTGGCAATTGGCTTACCACAGATCAGATTTGCTGCTAACTGCTGCTCACTTTCTTCTAGCTGTTCAGTTGGATATCTGCATAACGGGTGTGAAATCCTGGTCAAATCTGTAATGGTCCCCGGGTACGGGGGTAAAGGCCCTGACCTTGCCTCTCAGAGGACATTATGGCTACAGGCCAGCTAGCACCGTCCCAGCGAGCAGCTTGCCTTGGTGGGCACATCTGGCTGCCCAGCACTCGGACGCTGCCAAAGCCCCCGGGTGTCTCTTCCCCCAGGCTGGCCCCAGTCTGATCTACAGGGCTGCGGAGCCGGGGAAGCTTCGAGGTGAGTCTGGCATGTCACCCTTCTCGTGTTCCTCACCCCCTGCCCAGTTATGGAAGGTGCAGCCTTCTAGTTCAGCCCTGCAGCCAGGATGCGAGGTGTCTACGTGAACGTTAAAGGACCGTCTTTACAAGCAGGACAACTCTCGGAGACAGCAGCACCGAATAAACCTAGCACGTGTTTTTTTTACAGTGACCGACGTCACTGAGCTATTACCAGTAAACCTGCAAGGGGATGGCGAAGGAGTTATTCATCCCCTATATTGTGCAATCCCCACCTGGGTGAGGCTGTGTTTTGCCAAGAAGATTTCAACTCATTGCACACACACGACTAATCTCCGCATTATTTGGTCAAGTGCTGACGTGTCCTGCATTGGTATAACAGCAGCACGTAACAACACGATCTCCTGCTACACGCAGTCGAAGCCTGCAGAGTAACTCCGCTGCCTGGTAAGCCCTGCAGGGAGGAGAATGCAGGTTTTCTAGGGCAGCATCAGCAGTGAAGCACATGGCCCTGATTCAACAGCTCAGCGTACACCAAGAACTTCTTCCTGCGCCTCTTTGTGCTAACATGCCAGCTCAGGCTTCATGTATGACATATCAGGGTCAAACCGAGAGAATGCATACTACTAAAGTGAAAATTTAAGGGAGTAAAAACTGGCTTGGCATTCAATTTCCCTTGTGACAGTGGTTCTATTGTATGCTTTATGCCAGAGACAGAATCATGTATTTTTTATCAGGCATAGGAGGTGAAGGAGGGAACTAACTGTTGAAAGGAGAGGGGATGGCAAGACAGAGATGCAAGAGAATATTTTATTGCTGAAGGGAGTAAAGACGCTATTTTGGCAGACCAAATAAGCAGAGGGAATGAATTGATGCCATGCTGCAGCTACGAGAGGCTTCCCTGACTTTTGTGTAACGCTGCACAAAAAATAGGCTTCCCCCCCTCCACCCTCCATTCTCAGCATGAACGCTTTTAACTCCTCAGAAAAAAAAAATCTCTTAGCTGCAATGTAGGCAAACAGACACCAGCAAAGAGAAGATGCCCGTCTTTACACTACATTATTGTGCTGCCACTGTTGCTCCATCACCTGAGGCTCGAGGGAGAGAAGCAGCTTTAATAAAGCCAACGCACTTACTCAAATCCTCCCTGTTTAGATCCTATTGAACAATATGGAAAGCCAACATCAGTAACACCTCTTCAAAGAATAAGCAGTGATTCTTGTGAATAACAACACAACATGACCAAAACAAGCCACAGAGCACAGATTTCTTCTTCCTCCCTGAAACGACATGTGTGCTGTGTAACTTGTCTCTAGAAATCTCACAAGTTCCTGGAATTCAGCAGCACTGCCACAGCTGTGGGGATCCCGATCACTGCCCTACGTGGGCAGCAAATCATCTTCATGGAACACTTAACTTGAATATTTGTGTTAATCATAAGAGATGAGTTAGTAGTCACAATCCTGCTACCAAAGGTCACATCTACAAAATTTGTGTTACTCTATTCCTTCAAAAAGTAGGACAAATGTTTGTTTTCTATTGTCTTCAGACAATTATTTCAGGTGTTACGAAGTTTTTCTTTGCTATCCCATATTAGTAATATTTACTTCTTTTCAGCATTGTTTTATGCATAGGTTTGCATTTTTTTTTGTCTTGCTTAAATTTCTGATTATAATCCTTAATTACAAGAGGGAGGATTTTTTTCTGTTTAAATGCAAGTATTTCAAATTTCGGTGGTGTTGTTTACCAAATGTTATCAATGTAGCATGTGGCAAAATCTTGACCTAAACTGCATTTGCAAGTTTTATAGCCATCTACACGTGGCAGCACATAATACAACTCCTACACCAACCTATACCTGCCAGATACCTACAGGAGACAACTTTGAACCATCACTTGTTATGCAGCTCTGCAGGTGGACTGTCTAGAAATACTCCAGCAGGCTTCAGGCAGAGATGACTAAAGTCCTCAATGAATATCCTATGAAAAATCATCTGATTATACATGGAATTAAAGGAGATTAATCTAAATACCCCCGTGTTTATAAAGGACACCTACATACCACATAAACAATTCTGAGATGCGATGTTGCTATAACATGGCTAATTTGTCCTGTGAGTTTTTAATGCTGAGGTACAACCCCTCACGGCATACCACGAGTAGGGACGGTGCTGTCTGAAGGGACGTGGGGCACACTGCGCTGCTGTCTCACGCCAGAACACCTTCCTGATCCAGCATTATCTCAGCAGGATGTTCTGCTCTCCAGGGCACTCATGAGTCTTACATAATTTGTTCTCACTCATACCCCCGGCAAAGAGGCATGAGCCATCAGCTCAGCTCCAGTCCTAACGGAAGTAATTTCATCAGCTCCGGTCTCCTGAAACCAAACACAGTGCACGGACGGGGGATGGTGGATGAAGGAGGCAGCGCTGCTCAGGTACGGCAGGGATGAAGATTACCTGGCAGACCGCCTGGACACGCACACGTCCCCTGATGCTGGGCGATGGCTTCTGCCCGGGTGACGGAGGTGGCACCCACTCACCCTGTGCTGGCCCAGGCAGCGCGGCCCGGGGCAGGGTGAGAACCGCGGCCCCGCAGCCTCCTGCTCACCCCTGCGTGCGTGCTGCCTAACAGCTCAATACTGCCGGCAGGATGAGGGAAAGCACCAGCTCCCGACTGCCTTCCTTCACACTCCCAGAGCATGCCCCTGGGGTTTTCATCCCCCTCGTGAGGCTTACGAGGCGGCTGCCCCTGGGAGCCTGCCTCTCGCTCTGCAGCGTGCAGGTACCGCTCTGTGCAGGTACCACTCTGTGCTCTGTGCAGGTACCGCTCGGTGCAGGTACCGCTCTGTGCAGGTACCGCTCTGTGCTCTGTGCAGGTACCGCTCGGTGCAGGTACCGCTCTGTGCAGGTACCGCTCTGTGCTCGGTGCAGGTACCGCTCGGTGCAGGTACCGCTCTGTGCAGGTACCGCTCTGTGCTCGGTGCAGGTACCGCTCGGTGCAGGTACCGCTCTGTGCTCGGTGCAGGTACCGCTCTGTGCAGGTACCGCTCTGTGCTCGGTGCAGGTACCGCTCTGTGCAGGTACCGCTCGGTGCAGGTACCGCTCGGTGCAGGTACCGCTCTGTGCTCGGTGCAGGTACCGCTCTGTGCAGGTACCGCTCTGTGCTCGGTGCAGGTACCGCTCGGTGCAGGTACCGCTCTGTGGTCGGTGCAGGTACCGCTCGGTGCAGGTGTGTTTACCTTCTGGAAAAGAGGGGGCTGGAGGAAATGCAGCAGACTGTGCAATGTCAGAGAACTTGGCCACAACACAAAACACACCCACGATTATACCATTTTTTGGTAATCTTTGCAACTGTTTGTTTCAAATGTACATGGCCAAACCTCGTGTCAGCAGGGGAGGGAAGGACACCGCTTTCTTCTCATTTGCCAACTATCAATACAGCAGTCCTTTAGCCTCCGACACTAGGATGTATTTGCTCCCTTTACGGTGCAGCAATTCAAGCAGCTGCCTGTCCCCTGCCTCGGTGACGTCCATTCCCCTTTCCTGCTGCCGCTGCCCTCTCCTCCCGTCTCACTTACACCACTCATCTGGGGAGACAGGGAATTGAAACAATGGGAAGAAACCCCAACACAGAACTTAAAAGCATTTTTGTTTTGTTTTTTAAAGCGTGGCCTACCAAATGAACAGGGCAATGAAACAGAGCAAGGGAGCAATACTGATGCTGGCAGGAGAGGGTAGGGGGGAAGAGAGCGCTCTCAGATTGGCTCTGCCACCAGAGACAGTGAAGGATGGTGTGACACCCACGTAAATTATACATGAGCCTACTCTGTAACATACCTGGGGCTGAAGTGTGAGCCATGGAGAGGCATGCATCAAAATAAGATTTTCAAGAGTAGCTTTAAGATGAATAGTTTTCATTTTCTTTGCTTTCCAAAATCCTCTTAGGATGTTAATGAAAATATATTTATAAAACTAAACCTGACAATGCTATATGAGCAGTAGGGAAAAATTCCAACAAATTCAGTATTATTCTCCAAACTGAAATGGAAGAGATATAATAAAAATAAAAAGCAAAATAGGCAAGATCCAACTTATAAAGCTGTCTAAACTGCTTGTAGATCAGCTTATAATTGTGCCTACAATTAACTGTGTGTAGCACTCCTAATAATTTTCAAGCGCTCAACTAACTGCAACCACAAATTCTAGTCATATATACGACTATACAACTTTATCTATAATTACTTATCTGCTCAATTATTTATTTAAAAAAAACCACCACTAACAACAACAAAAAGCTAGAGCTCCGGTTAAGACCACCTTTAAAAAAAAACAGGGTTCATTTTTAAACCTTAACCTGTAGGTGACAAAATACTGTAGAGAAGACCAGAACCATGGACCTGTGATAGGAATAAACTGTCTTCTGTGGGGGATAAATACTTCTACCCCAACCATGTTCAATGCAGCAGTGCACAAAGATAGTATCACATTAGAGTTGGAAGAGGACTCCTAAGTTAAAGTCACCAAAAAAATCAGTTTCGCTTTATTTTTAGAAAAAATCTGGGTCTGAAAACTAGCCAGAGCCTGTTTTGACAGCTGACAGGAACAGTCTTGAACAAAACAAGTTTGATAACAATTTAAAATGAACAAATCTGGATGGTGAGGGGATGGGAGAGAGTGTGCATGTTCTCTCACCTGCGAAGACGTGACAGAACATATGAGTGTTAAAAAACAACAGGAGTGAAGGGGCATTTAAGCTCCTTCAGCAAGAGAAGCGCTACCTTCCCCAGCAAAGACGCAGTCGGTGAGATCTAATGGCTTTCACCTAGAGCAGCCTAGAACCAAGGAGGGAAGCAGGAGCTGGAACATGTTAAAGTGACGTTGCAGCACTTACACAGATGGAGCAAGCATGCTTGCACCTCATGCAGGTATGAAGGGGTGGGCAGCCAAGCGTCCAGCCTGCCAGTATCTTAATGGGGATTTCACATTCCCAAGATTTCAGAAGCTAGCTTGCATACAAGTGGGATAATTGAATGAGAAATACACTGGTCTTCAGATAATACAGCATCCTTTTGAAGTGCCTCAAGAGAAAATCTAAATTGTAAAGCAACTGGATTAAGCAAACGGGAAAAAGGCACAGTGCTGTAAAACACAGAGATCAGCCGTATTCGGAAGTACTCACACTGTCCACTGCGAGAATTTTGGCCCAGATGAAGACTAGAAGTGGTCTCAGCTCACGAGCTGAACTTTGAAGTAGCTTCAGCACGTATGGGAAGATGCCGACAGACAGGGCCTGCAGAGCCAGAGAGAAGAGCAAACCCTCATAAACTCCTCAGCTTTGCAGAAGCAGCACTGCACAGGGGCAGAACTGAACGTTTTGTGACGATGTAGCACATTTAATGACACAGATGAGAAATCTGGTACAAAACAATTTCACACACTTCTAGTAAATTGGGGATCCCTGTGTATTTGACTATTGCTCATTTTAATCCTGGATGTCACCAGATATTTTCAGACTCATTTGCTCCGGTGAGACTCAGAGTTAATCTAGCACTAGCTTCTACTCGTTACAGCCTGTGCTATTTTATGCTTCATGATATGTCGTGTTCTTCTCTGATGGGGCCATTTGCTTTCACAAGTAAACATATTGCAAAAGCTCGATAATTACAGTCTTCCCACTGGAAATTAAACAGGCCTCTCACTTACACAGACTTCTTACCAAGCTTTTTGCTCACAGGAGGACACGCAATGTGCTAAATCTTCGAGAATCCCACCGTGATTGCAGACACCCTTCCCAGACTGCCACGTAAAGAACCCGTACGGGAAGGATCGCACTTTCCCTCGGGGACGTACCAGCTGCACGGGAGGCACGCAGCCAGGAAGGCTGGGCTCCTGGGGGGTCCCCCGCCACGCGCTGTGAAAGCCTGCACTGGAGCTGAGCATCACACAGTGGCACGGCCGATGTGGTGCACAAAGTGCAGAACAGCCACGGCAAAGGCCATTGTGGCTTACCCACAGCTACGTTCTGATCCTCACTGAAGTTTATAATCCAGAGGGCTTAAAACCACCTTTAAAGCATACTTTCCTCTTACTACCGTGGGATAAGCTGGCTGTGAAGAGCTGCAGGTGGTGCAGGAAGGAGTCTTGAAGACGAAAATGAAAGGTAAAGAAGGCCAATAAAAAGACCCATCATAGAGCCATTTCTCTGCCAGCTGGTGGTTCGTCTTCATCACCATTATCAACAAATAGCTCCATTTACAAGAGTGCTTTTAACTGCTCCTGTTTCATTCTTATTTATTATCTGCATTGTGCTAGCCACTTTCCAAAATGCAGAAGGCAGTTGCCTTCTCTCAGAGGAGCTTATACAAAGCTTATGCAATCCAGAGACCAAACAGATAAAAAAGAGAAGAAAATGATGCAGCTAGTAAGCTGAGAGAGGAGAGGATGATAAACATACGTGCTTTTTGTTGTTACTTATTTTACATGACAAACCTCCTTACCTGACCTGGATATTTCTTCCTGTTTTGTAGCTTCCAATATTTTACACTCAACCGTGTCTAAGGAACTCCTGTTTGTAGTAACGCAAATGAAAAGCTATTTGGCCTCCTTGATTAATATAAACCACTTTTCTTTTAGGGATGCTCGCTCCATTTCATATGAGTGAAGAATACAGAAAACACAGTCATTTGTCAAATCCGTGGACTATCCTCCACATCTTCCTTCCATAAATCACCATTTATATTTAGCACCTACACTGAGAGCCTAATTGACTTTTACAAGACATTACACAACACAAACGCACCAAGCTAACTGCCCAGGGCCCCAGGTCCAAAAATCTTCCCAGCAAATCGAGAGCTCGGAGCCGATGTACCTGGCTCAGAAGAACCTGTAGAGGAAAGGGACAACAGTTATTACTAGAAAGAACAAACCTCTTTGCGAACATAAGAGGGTCTCAGGATCATCACGTAACTTTGACAAAAATGATGATTTGAATGGAAAAAGCAGCAGGACAAACCCTGGCTGCTGAAAGCTTTCACCCCACTGAATAGCGTCACCAGTGAGTTGCTCCCCCCCAGCAATGCTCCCCTCCATGAACTTTCAGCAGACACTTGCAAACATTTTCCACAGAATACAGGCACCCTCCGGCTCCCAGTCGTTGCTCCAGTTGCTCTCCCTGTTAATATTTCTCTGAAGTGCAATGGTACCTATGCAGCACAGCCCTGCTAGATGGAAGCAGCCACTACAGATTTGAAATACTCTCAGCTTACTGCCTTTTCTCGGTAAAGCAGAAACAGGATTGCATTTGCAGGAAGGACTCAAAGGTGAGCAAAAGCACCAGCCTGCCAGTACTCAAAACGGCTCAGAAGAAGAAAAAGAGGCTTTGCTTTCCTTGGCAAATCAATATAAGAGACTTAAGGGGGAAGCAAAAGGTCACATTAGTCGTTAATAAAAATCTCATTAAAACGGAGTCTGACAACGATAATGAGGTGGTAGTTTACTGGCTTATACCTATCCTGGTGTGAAATATTAACAGACAGACTTTCAGTTCTTAATCTCCTTAACAGATGTAAGATATTGGAATGCAACATTTAATCCTCAGTTTAAAATGAGTAACATCCCTCAGCATGGGTCTTAGGGAAAGCAGCTCGCTGATTTAGCTCCCCAATTCCATCCCCTTCTCAATGTTTTCTCCACATTGCATATTCAAATTAAATTGTTTTTCATGTTTAATATTGAAAAATAACTAAATTACTTGGCTTACATCTCATATCATGGACAACTAACACTAGATGCTAAAGCTGTGCAGAGAAAGTCCAGATGAAGAAGATGGTTACACAGGAGGGTGTGTTAATTGCTCTAATTGTTTCACCTCTGAATATGCGAGCTCAGATCCCAGGATAGGTCATAAGAGAAAGCATTTTGGTCATCCTGCCCTAGTTGGCACCAGCCTATTCCACAAACTTACTACAGAACTTGGCACGATTAACAGTGTGCTTTAAAGATGCCCAGCACAGGAATAACAGGGCCAGCTGTTTAAGATTAAAGCAGTAATAGAAACCAGGGCATGGTGGAAGCTGGGGCAGAGCTGAAACGACAGCAAAGAACATATTAGATGTAGGGTGCTTACGCAGACATGGGAGGCATACCGATTTGACAATGGTGTTATTATCTGACCTTCAGGAAAAAAAAAAAGAGAAAGAAAGAAAGTAAAGTCATAAATTCTATTGTAGCTGGGAAAAAAAATGCATGTAACTGAAAAGGATTTCCAGGTGAAGATACAAAAATCCTATGGCAGGAGGCACCTCCGCAAGCATCGAGCACTTTCATATGCTGACTGCTGTCTTCCGTAACTTCTCTCCTCCCCGCACCAGGAGGCCACCTGTGTCCGACCTGCCCCATACACAGCAAGATTTGAAATGGAATTTGGAACTTCAAGAAGTGGAATCTGGAACTTCTTGAAGCCAACAGAAGGCCATTTACAAAGGGCCGTTTCCGTGTCCTTGACAAAGCCAAGCTTTGCATGGCTGGCACCGTGCCCCTGGCACTCAAGTACTATCTTCCCCCAGGGGCACATCTAAAATGGGAAAACAGAAGCAACCTTTGTCAGGCTGCAGCAGTGCAGTTTAAGCTCTCTCAGGGGCTCAAAGCAAAAAGATACTCGAAGTGGGGTCTGAAACACAGTTCCTCTCCTCTCTTAAGCTGTCGCTCTCTGATTCGAAGCATCTCCGAACTGTTAACAAGCCAACTTATCCCACTCAACAACTACGTATGCCTTAACTGTAAGAATAATTACCTTGTCCTAGCTCATTTTTGCTCCAGGAAGGAAGGCAGATTCCTTCGCCAGGTGACCTCTCAATTCCACTGCAAGGTTAAGCTACCTGCAGAGCCCTCTGGTGCCAAATAATTCTCTGGAAAGCAGCAAAGTTGGTGCTAGAGTAGAAGCCTGCCTTCTCCCATTGCAGTGACAGAGACAAACCTTACATTTATTTATCCAACTGATCTCTCGAGACTTGGGAGGCTTAGGGAAATTAAGATTTGGTCTCACAAAGATTGATGGTGCTGTCAGTCACAAAACAAGTTGGTAGCTAACAGAGGGAAGGTGAGTCTTCTCACATTTAGTGAAAGAAATCACACATCCTTGTAGAGATGACTGGAACCATGTACCTTTAAACAGGAAGAATTTAAATTTTGCTGCCTGATAGAAAAGAGACCACAGCTACCTTAATGAGGGTTTATATTTCCGTCAATACAAACATCTGAGGAGGAGAGGGCAAGAGCAGACGAACAACTGTCATATTTTCCTTGCTATAAAACATGATTTGAAATGAGGTGTTATGTTTCTGCTAGATTTACTTCTTCTTTCTACAAATGAACTTTGTGTAGTCTGAGCAAATGTCTACCAGAACTCTACGTTCCTTCCAGGCACGGTCTTCAGAGACTTGTTTCTGTTCTTGCAGCAAAATTTCACCATCGCATTAAAGGGAACACTTACCAGGCTGTACCAGCAGCACAGAAAAAGAAGCCATTTCCAAACCATTTACACTGCAGCAATACCCACTTTGAGAAAACATACAGAAGATAAAGTCTCTGCATGACAGAGCTAGCATACATGAGGAGAAACTACAGGAGAAAACAGATGTGCTACTCTGTGAAAAAGTCTTGCTATTTCACAGCAAAATAGGAGGCAGCACAGCCTGACACTGCTGAAGCTGCAAATGGACGATACCAGGAAGTCATGCTCAACAGAGAGCGAAGGTACGGGGGAAGAAAAGCACTTTATCTTCATCCGCACAGGTCTAGCAAACACGCAATCAGCTCTAATTATTCCTGAAGAAGCCCACGTAATTTCTGTACCCAAACGCCATCTGGTTGGCAGCACAGCACTCAGCGGGCAGGGAGAGCCGCGCGCGCAGAGGGGACGGCGGCCGAGCTCCTGGCACTCACCTGCAGGACGATGGGGAGCTGCTCCGGAGGGTTGCGGTTCTCCACGCCCATCGTCAGCCACACCTGGAATGCCGTCAGCTGCTCCGCAAAGAAGGGACTGTGCTGTTGAAGCAAGAATATGGATGCAGGTTTGGCTTTAAAACAAGTGAAGCAGCTAGTTTTGGAACCTACCGACTCACACGGTTTATTGTCTCCAAAAACTATTCTGTTTAATTTTTGTTTCGTCTGTTTTTTAATGAAGAAATTTTCCAAGGGCTGATCAGATACAATTTCCCTTAAATATACTTGCATTTTCCAATATACGTGTTTGAAAAAGGAGAAGGAAAGACTAGAGAAACAGGAAAAGGTATCACAAAAGCTCTCGGGGAAATCTGGGTAACCCTTTCCACATGAGATGCAGACAGAGCGGTCAATTTATCAGCTCTGCAGAGGTACTTTCACTTCTTTAGCACACAGTGCTGCCTCTGCCCAGACCACAGTGAATGCAGTCCAACAGCAATGAAAAATGAATCCATCCACATCTCACTCCTCCTTGGCTGCCATAAACCTGTCCTACAAACAGGTGGCCATTCAGATGTGCTGGTTTGGGTTGCAAGGTAGATGTCTCTATTTTTTTTTAATTCAAACCTTTTATTTAGCTATCCATCACTTCTGACCCCCGTAGCACATTAAAATTAATTTTTAAAGACAAACAAAAAACCTGTAGGTTTACTTACAATATTGAACCCACACGTTTACCTGGAGGTAACCCACTAACAGAGATATCCTGGGTAAATGAACAGAGAAGTAACCTGCAGAGAGCTGCAGTATTTAATACCTTTAGCAGGGCAGCAGAAAAACGTATCAGAAGTGGGATGAACTCCCAACATCAGCTAATACCTAGCAGCTGTGCTTTGGTGCTTAGACATAGTACGAAAGGTACTACGGAAAAAAACCTAAAATATTTAGAATATCTGTAACCAAGTTTCCACGATCACTCAGAGCTTCGGACCCGTTAATCCGAACAAGACGATCACTGGCTGATGAAATAGGAAGTTTGCTTGGATCTGACATTCTGCAGCACGTTTTATTCAAGCCCCAGGAGGCTGCCCAGTTGCACAGAACACCTCTGTTCCCTGAACACCGGCGGTGAGTGGTCAATGACACAACACCCACTCCCAAAGCTCTGCTCCACGGCGCGCTCTCGTGTCCTTGGGCACGTCAGCCAGGCAGCATCCCCTTTCCTTTTGCCAAGTAGCTCGCACAGCCCATAGTACAAAATAGGTGTTAGAAGGTACTAACATCCAGTTAGAAATGCTGGGGAAAACAAAAATCGAGGGCAGGAAGAGACGGGAGGAGGGGGCCTACACCCACCCGAACCCACAAGAAGCCCCCCACACCCCGCCATCGTTAGCCCCCAGGCTCTGCTCCCTCGGGTTATCGCATTGTCCAGGCCTGACTGGCAAAGAACACCTGGAGAATAAGCAGAAGCCGGGAGCACGTGGTTTATATTGTGCTGCTGAAACAAAACAGCCCTAAAGAGATTACCAATCGCTTTATTCGGGGCCAGCCTGGACGCTCAGCCCGGAGAGGCCCGCGGGGCCAGAGAAGGGCCGCGGGTGATCTGTGACTCCCCGGGCATTTCGGGCCCAGACACGGCCGCTTCTGTCAGCCCGGGTAGGGAGCAGGCCGACCAACCTCGGGAACACAGCGCCCCTTCCCCTGCCTGGCATTAAACAACCATTCCTCGCCGCATTACTGCCGGCCGGCAGCAGCTAGCCTCCTCTGATATACACCACCTCCCGCTGGAATAAATCAAGAGGTTTGAGGGTGAAATTTTGATTAGAACACAAGGAATAGATCAGAGACGTGCGATGTCTGTCTGCCCCCACCATTTGTCACAGTACAGAGCTAAGCCCCTTCCACTCCCTCCCAACCTAACAGCCAAGTTTCGTGCTAGTTCGGTAGGTGTCTGAGAGAGAGACATTCAACAGGCTAATAACTGTTCTCTATAGAACCGGCACAGAGCTACACGGTATTAACCAGGCAGGATTTTAAATAGAAGTGTAAGGCCGAGCACAGATGAGGACTTGCTCCTGCCTTTACTTCTAGTGCCAGCTTGGGAACGTGCAGCATCCAGCTCCTCCAGCTGTGACTGCAGACCGAGAGCCCCACGTACCTCAAGGTCTGGTCAAAATACATGAGAAATTACATTTTTCAGGACCAGAAACCTCTTCATAAACCATTACAACCCCATCTTGTGTCAGTTGCTAGTTGAGAATAACTATTTGCTGATCCCTCCTCTGTTCCCTAGTACTCGCCTCCTCTCACCCCTGAAATACACATTTGCTGATTTCAACTCGCTTAACAGTCAGCGTCCAGATGACGTCCAAGACCAACACAAAAGTACTCCCTGACACTGTCAGAGGCCTGAGATAAAAATCAACAGGCTAGGAGAGGAAAAGTTGTATTTATGTATACATTAAAATATAGCACATGCGGTGGGTGAAAAAAGGGGTGAGAATATTAAAGGGCATCTTTATCAACCCCCACCACTGCAGAAGTTAACAGTTCTCCTCCTGTACTCCGGTCTTCAGAGACCACTGGCAATCACAGCCAGAAAATCTTCTAAAGTTTGGTAACAAATAAAATACAAGTGCTGGTTGTGAAGAAAGACACAAAGCAGACGTCTGGTTTTCTTTTTGGTGGTTGTTTCAATGGGAATAGTAATTCAATTTAAAAACACCTTTTTTAAAAATAAAATAAAAAAATAAAAATCCAGCTATGGCAGGTTTTTTTCAGTTCTTAACCAATTCGACCACAAAAGCATTCCAGAAAACTCCGAAACTTTGCTCCTGTTAACATGGAGATGGTCAGCCATTTACGGAATCTCTTTGGGTACACTTTCAGCAGCAAATCCAAACTGGGAGATAGGACGCTGGCTATAATTGGATACGAATATCCCATATCCGGATATGGATTTTTCTAAGTGACTTTAATGGAATTCACAATCTAGAATCTGTGAGAACGTCATGGTGGAATAGGCATCTGAGGTTCTACAGTAACTGTTATTTAAAGGTTTCCATCCATAAAATATCAAAGGAATATCAAGAAAAATCTATACTGACTAGAGGAACTTAAGCCAAATGCAATATTAAAAGCTTTACCTTTCTGCTCTCTGCTACCAAATAAAATGGAAAAAAAAAACATACAGTGACTCATATTAGTGGCACTATGAGTAAGAAAAGGCTTTGGACATATGCTCAATCTCCTCTATTTTATGTTTACTTGAAAATACCTTCACTAAGACCTAATTTTTGCATTGTGTGAAGCTGAAGTCTTTCATTACAAAAATCATGCTGGCATTTTGTGTGTGTGTGTGTGTAGCAATACTGTTAGTTGTGATTGAGTGCTCTGAAATTTTGAAAGTCAGGTCTCAAACACTATTTCTACTGGTAGGAATTTCTTCCTCACCAACTTTTAAAACCAGAAAACTATCATTTAGTAGATGTCTTTTTTATGGTATTTTACATCGAAAAGGCATCATGGCACACACAAACTATATATATTTCATACAAATGCACCAACAGAAACAGGTGCTTGAATTCAGTGTGGGTTAAGTCAGACATATACACCAGTGAAGAGTGTAAAGTTTATTTTAAATCTATTCTTCTAAGTGAGGTGAATCTAGATCTACAGTTTTCCAAAAATATAAACCACTAAATTGCAACAATTCAAATTAAAAAAAGCAAAAGTGAAGTGCTGAACGGGTTATGCTGGGACACAACATTTCAATATATTATGTAACTTACCCTAAATGCAGTTCCTTCCTCTATAATTGTAGGTAATTGGGAAAGGCAAATATCAACCGCAAGGTCCCATGCTTGCCTAGACAAAACAGTGAAAGAGGAAAAAGTCATTACTAGTTATCCATAAGTAGTATCATACAAGAAAATGACAAAGCTATGCTGTCGTAGTGGCTTAGCAATGCTTAACATTCCCTTTCTAAAGGCAGTTATGACGCATGAAAACTATTCAGAGGCACTGAGGAGGTCTAGTGCAGCATCATAGCATGCTGCCCCACCAATGTGAGCAAGGTAACAATACCTCTAGCTGAAGTTCACAGAAACTGCTCCTCTCTGTAATGCACGGAGAAGCACGAGTGAATTAAGTGTTATTATATATCTGTTCTCATGCAAAAATGGATGACTTTTTTTAAATTAGAAAAATGATCTCAATCCTAGATTAGCTCCAAGCCATAATCCTTCAGCACACACCTCCCTGTATGTCCAAGGCCTAGCTTGCTCTGTATTCAAGGCACGTCAGAACAGGTCGGGAAGATGTAGTCCTGCTGACAAGCCCTCCAACCCGTACCATGGGGATATACCTACACCGCTGCTCTAACTCTCCTTTTCAGCATCCTCGACGCAGGCACTGTCTTTGTACATATCACTGAGAAAAGGAACTCAGTCTCCAGCAATCTAACTCCGGGCTGGTTTTGCACAGCAACCTTCTTTACAAAAAGTTCCTCCATGTGACTCACCCTAAGGATGGAGGGATGTACACTAAGCCGGAAGAATAGGAAATGTTTGAAGAGTTCTGGTTTTACACTTATCCGCAGTACTACATAATAGCTAAAGTATTGTGATCTATAATACTAACAGCACATAAACTACGTACAGTGGCCAGGGAAGCTGTTGTGGTAGACTGAGTGCAAATGCAACGTGGTACTGCTCTGCTTCAAAATGCTCACAGTCAAACTAAAAGAGGACCAAACTAAAATGAATGGATTTGGTCTCCAAAGTTCCTGAAACACCTCTAAAAATGTGAAATGGGTACTTTTTACCCAAGAAACCATTATCCCCACACTAACCATAGACATCCCATGCTCTTTTCATTTTAACACATGAATTTATGCACTCTGAGAGGCTAGCAAGTTAAACCACCACCTCGTGGGTTTCTTAAACAAAAGAAACTGATTTACTCTCCAGACACATTTGTTCTTTAATGACTTGTGGCCATCATGTGTTAACCTCAATAGGCTAAGCCGTTTTTCTTCTCCTAGCAACGCCTGCAGACATAAGGCCAGAGGTGATAATCAATACAGTGCATTTCAGTTACCTGCTCTAGTAAGTTCTTAAATCACCCTGTTGCAAGTCAAACAAATCCTCCCATCAGAATTACCGAGCGAAATCTATCCCATTAGCCTAACTGGCAGCTGTTCTCAGCTAAAAACAACCTCTCCAATTAGATAGAAAAATAAACTACAAGGCTCTTGCATTTTTCTATGGATTCAAGAGATGCAGCTCGTTTTAGCTGTCCCAGACCTTGTCCCTCTGCTTCACAGCGTTTGCCTTCCACTTGACAATATGCTGCCAATATAATTAAGAGGTAGTCAAGAGACAATCAAAGCGCAGGCAACAAATGCTTCCCACATGCTCAGTAAAGTCCCATACTGGAGACAAAATGCTTACACAGAACTGATGAGATATGTTTATTCCTCGTTGAGGAAGTCACTTAGTACAATTATAAAGATAATTTTGCTTCAAGCAAAGAATGGATATTCCTGACTTTCAGGTGCTTGGAGGAACGGGCAGTATCACCTGAAGAAATTCTCTCAGACTTTAGAATATGCCAATACACATCGCCTTTTGAGGCAAGTTTTACTAGGAGGGAGGAAAAGGGCTTAGAGATCAGAGACAACTGGTCTTACAGTGGCTGCCTATAAAAGGGTTCTGCGTGGGTCGTTACACTGCAGAGGCACGGAACTAAGATGCTGAGCTCCTCAAAGTCATTTTAGGTAAGAGGCACTAATACTGCTATAAAAATGTCTAAAGCAGCCCTGCAAGGTCAATTCTCAAAGGTTTTAAATGTTATCAGAAAGAACAAACCAAAATTTAAAAAGAGCTTTTAGCAGATTAAAACAAAATCTCTTTTTATGCTTCAAAAAACAGGCCATTAAAAATCAATGTGGCCACATAGCTAATGTTATTCAATCTTTTAAAAGAGTGTAACCACCGACATAAAACCTTAACGTTACTGCTCATCACAGTCTAGAGACCTACTGATTAACATCAACTGCTTAAGAAACTCTCATCAATTCAACTGCTTAAAATGATTCTCCAGCCTTTCCAAAGTAGCCCAACATGCCATTTCTGCTTCCTCTCTGTAAGAAACAAGACAGAAAACCTGCCCACCCAACGAGACACATGAGTAAACAACCGTTTTGCCTGAAGTACACACCACGCTATTTCCGACTCCTAGAAGAACAGCTACACGTTGCTTGCTAGACTTTAGGCTGCATAATTCATGAATGAGTTGTCACTCAGCTAACTCACTGCATTGGCAAAATAAATGACTGCTTTTAAATGGGCATTACAGTAATTAAAAGATTCAAAACAAGCCACGAAAGAATGGTAGAGGACTGGTGCCACTGAGTATGTGGAGAAAAACAGAAGGGGAAAACTGCTTGATACAGTCACGGTGCAAATAATGCCTGCTGGCGATGGGTAGTAGGAGAAGTGATTGACTGTTTCAATATGCCAAAGGGAACTAGAAAGGTAGGCAATTTGTAGATATGCTCTCTGAACTAATACTACGCTTTAGCACACAAACAGGAGATAAATTAGGGAGCAGCAGGGGAACAAGGATGGGTGGCATCGTGTCCTAGAAGTGATTTATGAAAGCCAGCCCAAGAGATTGCTACCTCTCTTCCTTCTTTGTGGAGATTACTGTTTGCAAAGTGCTGTGGAAGATTTGTTTTCACTACATTAGCTCCAAGAGCTGGGTAATACCGCAGCGTTGTCCTTCCCTCCCTCGCTATTGCACTCTCCCGACAACCGCATGTCCCCATTGCAGAGCAATAGAGACAACAGCCTGTACAGAGCACAAGCCAGCGATGCCCGCACCGATCCGCACTGTTCAACAAGGTCCTCAAAAGGCAAGGTGCCAGCTATCATCTTGGGAAAGGATACAGCATTTCTGAATACACGAAAAGGAAAAATGAAAAAACGTTACTCTTTCATAATTCCACAATAAAAATTAAACAGGGAGAGAGCTCTGAATCCAGTCATTAACTCTCTCCTTTCAAGATAGAAAAACGTCTTTTCATTTCAGCATCAGTATTTCTTAGCCCTTCAGCACAAAGTCCCCCTTCGCGTGCCCCCAGACTCCATCTCTCCCCCTTCCCCAATACCAACTTCATTACACTAGGACTGTTTAAACTTTTATTAACTTAACGCTAATTCATCCAGCTGCCTTCACTTTGTTTCCCCCAGGGTGCTGCAAAGTTTGGACTTGTACACAAGGAACAGAAGGCCGCGAACGCCAGCTTTGCTCAATGACCGTTTTATTGTGCAAATCCATGAAACATTCAGAAATGGGAGCCCACAGTAATACTTCAGCAACATAAATGAAACATGGTTAGAGATGTGCTTTAGTCTTTCTTCACCCACATGTGCTATATTAGCTGGCAGGGCATGAAGGCAGATTTTCTCACATTCAACTAAAATTTTCTGAGTCAGTGTCTAATCCTTTTAACGCCCATGTCACTTTTTTTTTTTTTTTAATGAAGTATTATTGACATCTTCTGGCATTCTGTCTTTTTCTGGGAGTAGCTTGTATTATATTGCAGTGCACATAGTATTAGTGAAAATGGTATTTCTTACTGCTAAGGAGCAGCTAAGGAGAAGCTGAAGCCATCTGTAGTCTAGGGGCTCAGGCATCAGGGTAACTGCTCACAGTTTGTATTTCTGGAACTGTTAAATATTTCACTCCGTATCAAATACGTCGGACAAGATTTTCTATGTTTTTTCTGCAAGTACAACTCAACAACATACCCTGTTTGATGGAATTTTCAGATTTCAGCCTAAGTTCACCTGCTTCACAGTGACACTGTGAACTCCCTAAGCCTGCTTTAGGGGAAGACAGCTGGGAAGATGCTCAGACAGCTATTTTTGAAATACATATATATTTATTGCTATGAATATTTGGCACAACTACAAAACCCTTCTACCAGTGCATTCCCTCACTCTAGCTGCAACTTAAAGCACACGCTTTGCTATGTTTGTCCTACATTTCTCTCCATTGAGCTATCTGTAGTTTTTAACATTTCTAGGAACCACCAGTGGACTAACACAGACACACAAAATACCTGGTTAAATCAACAGTGTAATCTGAATTAATCTAATTATTCAAATGCTGAACAGTTCCAAATACCCTTTCAAACCATCACGTTATTCTTGCCGAGATGCTAAGACTTTTCTGTGCAGCCAAACCGAGGCTCATTTCTCTGCGAAATCAGCGAGCAGACCTGCATCTACTTGGCAACTCCCCCACAAAGACTCCAGTTCCTCTCTCACCTGTAATTGGGTTGCTGTATTATGACTTCCCTTTCAGCTAGAATTTCAAGTGTATTTTATTTGCAGTATATTATGACTTTCTTTCAACTGGAATTTCATGCTTGGTTTATATACTATTGCAATATTTCTATTATGGACAAATCATAGTTCTTCCACAGTGTAATTAAGGTACTTTGTTTTTAATATATGTCCTATGTTAGGACATATTTCTAAATACATTATTGGGTCTATCCAAAGGCCATGAATATAACTTGCTGCCAACAGCAGTAATGTATAAACCATAATCCATCACAACAGAGACCAAGATGCTGACAGAGCATCAGGCCTCCTATTTGTACTGCACAACAGACAAAACAACTCTCGAAGTTGCATAGCTCAGCCAGTCAATCAATATATATTAATATTAATACCAGAACCTACAGTACCAGGCACCATACAGATACAATCAGCCCATGCCTGGAAGGGTTTACACCTAAAGCAGGTAAAACAGAGCAAGCCAACCAAGGACAGCCACAGAGGAATGAAGCAGCACGTCAGGGCCTACCGAGCAGGACCAGGTCACAGAGATCAGCTCTCCTGATTCCTAAATGTGATGCCCTTCTTGGTGAAATATAAGGACAGATAATTTGTGGGTCAAATTTTCCCTCAAAAATTAAGCTTTCACTTTTCATCAGTTGTTTAAGTAAAAAGGACAATTAACAAAACAGGCAGCAGTGCTCTCCCAAAGCAATTGCATAGAATGATGATTTAATTGGTCACAATTTTAAAAATTTGTTTTCAAAAGGACTAAAAAGAGAGACACTATTACACCTGTGCAAGACTCTCAAGACATGTGACTTCGGCAAAATTATCAAACAAGCCCAAAGGTAAGCAAAAATAGAGCAAATGGTCCAGATTGAACTTCAGAAGAGGGGCAGGCATAATTATTCATAAGGCAAACTGATGCTTCAGTAAAGCAGAAAAAAACATTTCATAGCTCCTGCCAGTAACGGCGAGAACTGCAAGGCCGGTGCAGAGCACCACGAGGGCAAATTCACTGCTGCTCCTGAGACAAGGAGCGAGATCAGGGCAGCATATGGGAAGTTCAGAAGAGACGGTGTGTTACTGCTTCCAGTGCAACGCTGGCATTGACTTATGACTTTGCTGCAAAACACAGTGCAAAACAATATACTAACACAATGGTAGTTTGCTTCTCCAGTCAGCCTTCTGCTGGGACACAAATCGGGTCTACATGCAGATCCCATTTTTATTCTCAGGAGAGAAACTTGGCAATGCTCTGCGAACACTGCGAATGGAGCAGCAAAGTCCGGGAAGCCAGACTGGCACCCAGAGGATAACGGAAGAGCGGATATATGCAAATATGTGCTGGAGAAGCTACACTTCAAACCACCGTCTAAGCTGCAAGCAATAAAACAAAACCCGAGTCAGGAGCACGTACCCAGTGCGCACAGGATCAGGGTTACAAGGGAGCAGTGAAAGATAGGAGGCACTAACACAAACACCACGCAGAAAGCACAGAAGAGAGGAGGAACTCGATGAGGTGTGGGGAAGCCCCTTAAAGTCTGAAGTCAGGTCCTTGAGGAGCACTGCCTGGCACTCTGCAGAGACGGTATCTGCATTCATTATGCATCCGTAACGCCGAAGGAGAGAACCCTGGAGGCTCTTGTCTGCCTTTTGCAGATCAAACCTGCTGACAACACAGCAGCCAGGACTCACCTCTCTCCCCAAAATATTCAGTCTGACACGGGGGGGGGGGGGGGGTGAGATGGGACACGACAAAATCCCTGGGAGAAGGTCTCCATAAAACAACAACCTGCAGAAAGTTGCTGCATCATCCATGCAGTCTCCCTTTCAAGGCGATCATCAAATCACTCCAAAGTTTCGGTTCTTGTCAACGCCCATCTGGCCAAGTCTCCCCTCCTCCCAGTCACATTATTTAGTTTATCTAAATAACAAAATGGGTTTGGAGGTTTCAGATCTGGAATCCAATAGAAAAGTACTGAATGAAAGGTGACAGGTAAAGTGCAGAGGATTATTTTTAGAAAGTATTTAACTGAGGCCTAAATTAGTTTCTAAATCTGTCTTCTCTGAACGTTCATAATAATGAACTGAGCCACCTCTGAAAAAGTGGAATTTTCTCCTTTCCTGGATTTGATTCAAATGGCACCTTTTTTTTAGGACACTGAAAAAAATGCATCAGGAGATTCTCTGCGCGCTTGATTTTTCCTTTGCTAGTGTTTGGTATTCACAAGGAGGAAAGCCCTGTACATGGGACCTTTCCTGAGTAATTTCTTCTTCCCATAAATCCTAAAAAACAGCAACTATGCCATTATCCCGTGGTATGGTCTGAAGGGCTTTACAAAGGTATTTTCATCTCCATTTCTCACAAGGAGAACTACGAGACGAGAGAAGAATGCCTCTCTAGAATCCACCACGTTACCGCGCAGGTCCGTGAGAGACACAGAATGGGATCCAGGTCTTCTGAGCTCTATTCCTGTGTTTCAGCACCCAGACAGCAACACCAAGTCAAATACTCCATAGGAAACAAGAAATACAGGCTTTTAGTACACTGGCAATAAGCATGACTTATATGCTCATTAGGAACCAGAAACATAGGTTTTTAATATGCTGGCAATAAGCAAACTAAAAATAACTCAGGAAATTGACTGTATTCATTTCAAAATTTCAGCAAAAACATGTCTTGTTCTACTGCGACTGTGAATGCACGGTTCCATGGCTCAAGCTCTGCCCAGTAGAGCTGTAAGATTATCTGAAAGACACCACAGGAACTCTCAGGTTTTCTTCTACTCCTTTCACTCCCAAATTTCCCAGTGCCTCATGCTACGCAATGATAAAACAACTCCCCATATTTATAAGTGGCTGAAATGATTTTCCTCAAAAGTTGGTGATTCAAAGCACTTAAGAACTTCGCCACGTACAAACACACAACACATTCAGCAAGGCTATCCAATTTGCAAAGAAATCCATCCAAAGTCTATCCTACCATCTCCATGTTTTTCAATTATTAAAACAACTTTGTATTACCAGCAAATGCCTCCTCGTTGATTGCTTGCACCTGCAGATGCTACTGGGGCTCTCTGTTACCTTGCCTACATTCCTTAGAGAAAACATTCAACATCATTTAAATTGGTGATGTTGCTATCAGTTTTGTATTGATCGTCATCACTCCATATCTCCTCTACATTTATTTTCTTCCACATTTTTATGGAGGAAACTTATCAAAAGGATTTTGAAACTACAGGCACATTAAGCCCACTCACCTATAGCTGTCATTTTATTAGCCTTTTAGCAAGTTACACAGCTATCATTTTCTCCTACAAGAACTACATTAGCTTGACTCTACCAGTTTGTAGCTAGCCAGATTTTGTACTCTTCTAGCATCAAAGTAAGCATTTAATTAATTTGTTTGATAGCCAAAACCACATTTAAGAGGTTTTCCATAACAGCACCACCTCCATTTATGTTAATCATCTTAAAAGCAACACTGACAGTAGATGAACTCTGCAGTAAAAAAAGATTCTTCTACAACAGAAGGTAAGAATGTTGCCCTTGGACCCCAGCTCTTCCCACTCTTTGCAATTACAGGTGACTGGCTTTGCTTTGTGAAAATAAAGGTAGCAGATGCCCCACTTCCTTTCTGTTTGGAATAAAAGATTATATAGCTGAACTGAAGCTTCCGTATTACAGAATTACATTACAATTATGTATGCACAAAGACATACATTTGGAGGTGGGTATTAACACTGCCACATGCTCTTTCACTTCTGATCCAGTGACTTAATCAGTAAAGCACTGTGTAGATTTAAGTAGTAACAATCTTTCCTGAGCACAGCTCCCGAAATCTCCTTAAGGCATCGGCACTCAGCCTTTGTAGCAAGGCTGTGCAACTTACCACATCGCATGCATGTACGTTGGAGGTAGACGAGGGCTGCTGACCGGGGTACAGTTGTAAGATCTCATAATTCTTTCTGCCAAGAGAAAGTTACGAAATAAACTGGCCACAAGCAGGTCTTGCCGGAAGAGCTTCTGGAAAAGGTCTGTCAAGAGATTGCATGAATTACTACATACACATCTGTTTAACTTGAGTGCTCTAGGTAATAAGTAAAAATCATTTCAATGATAAAAACATGTTAATATTTTATTCCAGTACAAATTCGGCCACTTGTGCTCCAGAAGAATGAATTCAGAGCAGAACAGGTGGAGAAAAACGGGATGAAGTTACTCATGCTAAAGACAGACTGTCTTACCAGCAAAGAGGGAAAAAACAACAATGTTATGCATGATACTAACAAAAGCTGGAAGAAAATAGATTGCTCTTTCCAAATACAGTAAGAAAATTATTCAAGGTAAAGGAATCATGTTAGCACTGGAAAGTCTTTTCCTGTTTCTATTCATCATGTTACCAAAATTCTTCTGATAGAGAAGAATGAATACAAAGAATTTAACTAGCCTTAAGATCACATCTGATCTGCTCTTTCAATATCAGGCTTTAATTTTCTCCTTATTTCAGTGTCTCATTTATCTAATTCTTCATCCTACTTTGAATAAGTAACGATCACTGCTGATGAAAACTTGATTCACCTGCCTGAGTCCTACCTCTAGGCAAGACGTTCCACGCAATGGTGTCTGTGATGGCTGTGAAGATCCAGTTCAGCTCTCCCAGGGGAGTTCTCCTGTCATTCAGTCTTCCAGGAATCCTACGGGGGAGGAGAGGAAGGGAGGGATAAGCAGGTTTCCTTTTTTTTTTTTTTGTTTAAATATACATACCTTTTGTTTGTTTGTTTGTTTTAATACACATACACACACACACACCTCTAAGCTTCAGTCAAGGCACACGGAAGACCATATTCCAGAACTTTAATTCTCCTAGTGCCAAAAGGTTCCCCCCCCCAACCTTTTACCACTTAACAGGTTTCCTGAAGCGAGATGCTGCAACAAATGAAATCTTTATCTACTTCTTTCATAGAGCACCTATTTAATGTGATCAAGTAGGTAACAGCAGTATCATAATCAAAACAGTTAAAGCAAGAATTAATGTTGCTAGACAAACTGTCCTTTTTCAAAATATATTACGTACAAAGTGGCTTGTAAGATTAATTACTAGACCTGGGGGGCACGTTTGCTGTTTCCTACAAAGGCACAGAGTTTGCCACCCTGTACGCTCCTTGAAAACTTGACATTGTGAATTTAGCTAGGGATTCACTGCATGGCCATCAGTGCTGTACACAGATGCACAAGTAGTATCTTGATTAAAGGGTTGTTAAGCATAAAGTTATTAAGCATAATCAGCGGCTTTTCAGTTCAAATGGGAGACATTATCTGCAGCTAAGACCTTTCTGATGTACACCTTGGCATTCACAGAGATCAGTCAACTGAATGCCAGTTCCTTAACTGAATTTAAGGTTAACATAACGCTTCACAGAAAGGTGCCAGCAAAAGGCACGTTCTTTGTGAGCTCTGTAAACAGGCATCACTGAGCTGTGAGTGAAAAAGATGCCGTTGACAAGCGCCTCCTAATGAAGAAAGCAAAATGCTGCTTGAATGCTGCATTCTGGAGCCCTCCCACAGCAAAGCCACAGCAGAAACCAAGGCAGCACATTTTACCCTCATGCTGGCTATGTGCAAGACTTGGTCCCTGTTTAGAGAAAACTATTTACTTAGCCCAGGTTTCAGTGTAGTGCTACTCTAAATGCTGTGCATAGTCACTATAATTTAATCACTTGTGTCATGGCAGTACCTGCATGTCTAAAAAATATAAGAAAATAATGTTTCTTTCTACTGTGCTCTATTTTTCTTTTCCTCCTGAAGAGGATGAATTCCTTCTCCTAGAAGAGTCAGAGGACTGTTCGCGCAGCGTGCGAGGGAAGCAAGCAGCAGGCACTGTCGGCGCTGCCGCCAGCTGCTCCGTCACCACGGGACCGTGCGGCCTTCCTCCATCTGGTCAGCGTGCCTGTCGGCCCAGGCTGCAAATAGGGAGTGCAGTGTCAACGCTAAAAATACCAAATTCTTGTCAGCAGTACATATCTGGAGTCTATTTGTGGTGCAGTAAGGTACTAAAAATGCTGAGGAATCCAATGGCTAATTGTATTAAATATTTTTAAAGTAGAAAAAAGTGGCACTAATCAATACCCGGGATGGCAGCTTTCCAAACAGCGATCTACTCTTGTCCCTGCAAACACATAGGACATTCACTGAAAGTGAGCAAGGTGGGTTTTTTTTGTTCTTTCGTGTTTTTTTTTTTTTTTAAGATTTTATGCAATAAAAAATAACTCAAATCCTGCGAAAAGCTGAAATATTCATACAGTTCTTAAAGCAAAAGCAGAGGACCAGCTACTGATTCCACAGGGATAAAAGAGCTGCATATTGCGTGAACATCTAATAAATAATTACTTTTAAGTACACTCCCTTAAAGCCAGAGGCTGATTATAACATACACAAGAAGTACTGGGCTGAGATAACATTTTGGTGTGTCACAGTGAAGACCTTTCCTGTGACTGTACTGGCTAACGGCCCTTCACTCTTCAGAAACGTACCAAAACAATTCCTTCAAGCACGTGGATTATATGTGAATATGTACGTACCTATTTCGGCTATAAGATGACTTGCATTTAAAAGAAGATCCTAAGAAAACCTAGTTCAGCTGTTAACCTCTCTTCCAAAATCTCTGGCGTCAGTGCACGCCAAGCAGCATGTTGTGATGGACAAGACAGAGCAGCGGAGGAGAGCTGATTTTGCCTGGTATTGCTGAGACTGATACTAGAATGCTGTGCCCAGCAGTCATGTTTTGGCATTCATTTAAAATGGGACATACAAAATATATCAGGTGCAGGAAACGCTAAAAAAAAACCCCACGACATTAAATTGATGTCACACTGAGAAATTTAAGGTCATTCCTACACCAAGGAACAACTTGAACACTGTGGATGAACACCCACAAGAGGGAAAAATCCTGCTGCTAACAAATACTTTACACTAGCAGATGAAGAAAGAAGAGCGTTTAACTGGTAAAAGAAAGGGGAGCAACTGACCCTTTGTTTTTCAAAGGTTTAAGGTATACATAATTCAGAGGAGCATCAGCTATTTCGGCCCTGCTGAGGGGCAGCCAGGTAAATTCTGTAGCCTGAGACACGCAGAAGGGCAGAGCAGATAACGCGACCGTTCCCGCTGGGTTTAACATTTCTTACTCCGAGCGTCAATACACCGGAGACAGCAGCCTGACAGGAGCACGTTCAGTGCAGGCAGAGCAGCACGCCCCTCTTCTGCAGCATCCCGGCGACACACGACAGAAACTGAAGAGGTTTAGCCTGCGGTCCACGGAGAGACAGATTTTAATCTGAAAGCTTTTCGCAGTAGCCAAAATTAGCCGCTCACTTGTCAGTACGAACTGACGACACGGTACGGCACTGCCTAGGCATGCTTCACGTCCAAAGGAGAGAAAGACACCGGTCTGGTCTGGCACTTGTGAGGTTCTTTGCTTTTGTAGACTGAAAAAAGTCACTCAAATTTATTTCATCCAGGCGCTGAACTCCCACTGTCTTTGCTCATCCATAACAAGAGGCCCAAAGGAACTACAGGACCAACGCTCATTGTGTGATCTAAGAGACCAGACAAAAAAATCTACCGTGACTCAAAATCAACACACGCACAAGGTTACTTAAAGGAAGAAAAGTGGCCGTGAACTTCAGCATCTCGCAGCTTCTGGCTCCATCCCGAGCAACTTTCTCAGGTGTGCTTTCTAATGCTTTTTTGCTTCTCACAAGAAGTTTTTATATATTAAAAATATCAAGACAATCTATATGAAGAGCAAGTGCTTTGTCTGTGGTAAATTGGTCTGATATGTATGGCGGCGTTATTTCCCATGCAGCACATTCCCTGGCATAAAGACAGTTTCTGAAACAGCTAGAAGTTAACATATTATAAAAAAAAAATCCTGTCTGTCCTGATATCAGAGGAAAAATACACATCTCTGAACCAGTGTTTGTTAACTGATTCCCCCAGAGCAAGCAGAGGGAACACAAGGCCACACAACTGCTCTTATGAGGTTTTCACACAAATATTTGCATTGCAGAACACCCTCTGCAGCAAAATAACAGCATTTCCTAAGTTGGAATTTTATTAACCACAAACCAAAGCACTCCTTGTTGAGACTTCCTAGCAAGCCAAATGCTGAGCTTAAACCTTTCGATGGCCACTTTCAAGCCAGTTTTCAGTGGAAATAGAAACTGCGTTTTCATGGTGGAGTTCAAATCTTTACACCAGATGGAGAGTTCTGCTTTCAGTTCATAATAGATTATCTTTATTAAATGCAAATTGTGCATCGATACTTATCTTACTGATCATGCTAAGCAGAAATGACAGGCTGAGAGCCAAAGTTGCTTCTAGCAGCCCAGTCTTAGAAAGTCCTTGCGACTAGAATAGTCTGCTTTCTTAGGGAACAAGGTATGCTTCTTATTTTTGCACTGAAAGGATTAAAATGACTACCTATTAGTATAGCATAGGTTTTATTTGGGATTTTAAAATGCATTTGGTATTTTTGCACTATGCAACTGTGCTTTCTAAGACTGGCTGCAAGATTTGTAGAAAATACAGCTAGCTACTAGGGACTGCAGTCAAGAAGCAGAAATTAACAGGATGTCATTTGCATATCTTATGTGGCATCAGGTGAGTTCATTTTCTCTCTGCTCTCATATATATTCAGGAAGATACTGATTTGGTACCTGGTTCCAGTAGTGTGAAGATAAATGCTGTTCAGTGCTTTAAAAACCTATGCATTAGGTGTTAATGGTGAGGGTAGAGAGAGTGAGGAATAACACAAGAATGAAAGGCAATACATTTCAATAACTGCACAAAACCCTACCAGAGCTTTCAGATTTTGGATGGGAACTAGAAAGCAGCCATTAGAAGGAAATTGGCAGCACTGCTGTTCTCTGTGCTGCACACAGGAATCAATTAAAGTTGGAACAGTCAGCACTATAAATCGGCAGATGAAAATAAATACAATGTGTTTTCTGTTCCTAGACTGGACTACTCAAACTCTCACCCCAGAAACTAGAGGACAGCCTGTACTACTCAGATGAAAAATTGAATGATTGAAGGAGGGATTTTAACACAGTGCTATTCAATGACAGTAGATCTTGATCATCTTTGAGCATTACAAATTTAAACTTCCAAGGATCACGGAAGAATGATTCTTAACTCTCAGGCTGCAAATATACTCTAATGGTAGGACAATGAATCAGCTGACCATCGGTTGAACACATCAGATGAATTCCGTCTCCCTGCACTGAAGCTCTGAGGTTTCCCACGCGTTAGGAGAGCTCCAGCACAGCATATTAAAAAACCCCACCACATATACTAGAAGATCACAAGAGAGAAATACAGCAATCTATCTGTTTCTGTACCATAGTTATAAGGAATTATTTGAAATTATTATTATTATTATTTAATCATCAGCTATACTTCTCCTAAAGAGCAGAGGTCACTTTACTACGGTTGTTTTAAGTTCCACTATAAAGATGCCATTTTTCAGACGAATTATGTCTGGGGGACTAAGTATATATCCCTTGCACAATGAACTCTTTTGAACTTGTCCTATGATTCTAAACTAAAGCTTCTTTTAATTTCTATTTGGACATGCATCTACACAGCCAGAAAGTTGCAAAGGTCCACAAGTTGCAAAGGTCCACAAAGTATTTCCCCCTGTTATGTCTCGGTACCACTTCTCCTGGTGCCTTTCACATTATGGTTTGACAATCACCAGAGAGCCTTTGACAGTAAGGACAAAGCAGGCTTCATTTGTAAAATCTATTTTTGAGGGAGAGTAAGAAAAGGAAAAAAGGGCAGGCTGTCTCAGCTGCTGGCTTCAATTTAACATCTCTGGACTCTCAATTGCTTCTTCCATCAACTTCCTGACAGACGCCTTTACAAAGACCTAAATCACTGCAGTCTATTGTGAAAAGTGAAGACTACAAAATGTCAGGGTCACTAAAGAGCTTGTGCTAGGTGTAACATCACTGTCCTTGTCAGAAATTTAGCAAAATCCCATGAATCACTTTAATTACAGGGGAAGCATTTACTTCAAAGGATGCCAGATTTTCCCTGTGGATGGGCTCCATCATTACCTCCATTTTTGTAATGTAATACATATAACGTTGAGATACGCAATACGATACTTGGACTTCAGAAAACAAAATGCATCTGCATTGATTTGTACCTGCAGACATTCACCATAATTTATTTTGGGAAAAAAATTGTAAGTAGATTTCAGTTTTCATTCTTTCAGGAAAAAAAAGGGGAGACTGTATCATAGAGAATTGTAAAACAATAACGCACGCGGCATATGTGCTTTGGCAATCTCTTGAACTGGCATGAACTGCTTAGAAACGATCAACAGAGCTACTGTGCTCAAAGACACGTTCTCGTCACAAATAACACAAATGGCACAGGCGTGCTGGGATTGGGCGCCCGAAACCTTGGCAAACTACTTGAGAAAGACAAAACATTTGAGCTTCTGAAATCATTTGTTTGAGAGGGCTGCAAGGCTTTGTACACTACTTTTCAATCCCGTCATCTTTCCGTATAAAGATATGAAAGAGGTGTTGCCATGAAAACCATCCTGTTGAGTGTGATCTTCAGTTTGTATACACAATAGACTTTGCCTACACTAGAGACTGATAGCCTGTAACAATGGTGATAAAATTAAATACTCCATTTCAATAAAACCAGATTTATTAAAGAACAGAAACTTTTTGGAATAACATCTTCAAAAGCAAAGTTCTCCCTGAACTCATGTACTAACAAGCCGCATATGACAGACAGGTAGCGTGGCACACTATCCCTGTTACGCTGTGACTAAACAGTACTTAGCAAAACACATTCTGAAATACGCACTCTAATGCCTTGCACTGAATTTTCCAGAAGAAAATAAAAGTGGCTGAAAGCTGCCTAAATTCGATCCAAAGGCAAACTAAGAATTAGATTTCAAAGTATAAATCAAGTAATAATCAAATCACATTAAAAAAAATCAACTTTATTAAATCAATATTAAAAAACAGGTTGCAGTATTTCAGAATTTGGACTGTCGCATGGTTAATTAAATAATTCTAATTTCAAATTGCACATCAACTGGGATCACCTGGAAAAATATGATAGTAACCAGCTGCACTCCATCACCTGCCCTCAATTTACCATTCTGAAGGCAACTGATTAGTTAAGTTCTGAGGGCATGCACAGAAGATATTTGTTATATTACAGCAAAATTTCTGCATTTTTCTCCAATTACATTATTTTTGCTGTTGATATTTTGGGATTTTGTTTTTCCGACATCATCTTTAAATTGGCTCCTACTCAACAATCACCCATCGATACTCGATAGACACTAAAACATCACTAATGTTTAGTTCATGGCAGCCCGTAATACCTAAATTAATTTTACTCTCAAATTTATTATTTCTAGTGATTTTTATAAATGGATTTTCTGTTGGTGAGTGACAGCCCCAAGATGGGCTCTCTGCTTTCAGAGCAGGCAACAGCATGTGCTGCAGCAAGGCAAGTTTCTCCCGCGCTGCTCCTGCCTGCGTGACTCAGAGCTGACATTCACACCAGGTCCTTTGTAACAAAACCCTGACAGCAAGGGACAACATTTCCCTCCCTTCGCCAAGTACCAAATGGGCCTGGGGAAAAAATCCTGGGAAAGCAATATACTATGCTGCTCTCACTCTTGTGAGAATGTGATTTCATGGGAGAGCGCCTGATGCAGCAATATAGATTAACGTGTTCTCGTACACCCCGATCCTTGGTACCCAGCTTCATATCCCCACCCTACACCAAGTTATACCACTCCCTAGGATATTTCCAAAAAAAAATTAAAGGCAGAACAGAGCACCAGTTCCTTTCACTAAGGAGCCACGCAGTAAGTTATGCTGAGACAGCTGACAAGACAACTTGCCATGGAGCAGAAAAGACCAACCCAGCCCGTAGGCATGCCTGACATCAGTGCTGCCACAGGAGACGGTCCCTTGAAGTGGCAGCCACAGCTTCCTAAATTCTTAGCACTCCACCAACATAATTTTCCTTCTTTTTTTCTTTACATTTTATTGCCTGGCTCCAGCAAAGACCTTTATTTCTAAATTAGGGATTGTTTTGGCTTCACCTCAGCAGAACTGTAATATAAATGCACATCAGGATACACCACATATTTATTCATCAGGATGCTGGTTTAGCCTAGATAATTAGAAATTTGGGCCGTTCAAAGAAGGTGCAGACTAATTTCATCTCAAAGTCTGCAGCCTAATTAGAATATAAGCTCTTTCCCCAGTTTTAAAGAGAACTAAACTATAAATTACAATATACACACAGGCAATCCAGGAGGTATTTTAGGCCTATCTTGGGATGACAATAAAAAAACATGCTTTCTACAACTGGTAATACGCAGCAGATTATGATGAGGAGGTTTAAATATCTGATAACCCCACAGGAACCTATTTCCAGCAGTCTTTCCATGAGGACAGCCTTTAAAGCTTTGGACTTGGTGATTTTGAAGGTCTATTCCAACCTAGACCATTCTGTGATCCTACAGAATCCATGGGTGCTGTGTATAATCAACAAGAATCCCGAATATTTTTTTTCAGTAGCCTATTATTTAAAGAGCTTTTAACCCTCAGCAGTACATCAAATGTTCTGAGAAGCTGATTCCTGAGCTACCTGGCTCAGACTTTCCCTGACCCTTGCCATATGTTCTTTGATTAGATACATTCTTGTAGCGATGCATTAATTATAATCAACACAATACAGCCATTGTTCTAGAACACAGTTATTCAGTGACCTGAGGCGACCTCAATCTGCACTGATAAGGAGCCCACTGGTTCAGGAGGAACTTCTGCTTACCCGTGGTGTCCCACAGCCAGAGCTGCCCAAAACAACGTCCCCTTCACTCTGCCCGTTTAAGCAACGGTCAGGGAACCACACACCTTTCTACCATTAAATCACTTTTAACTTCAGGCCCATTTTATCCTTCCCACACCACAAGACCCCGTTAGCATTCCTGTGAGTACGCAGGCAAAGCAAGCCCTCGGATTTCCTTCCTGCTTCTCATCTCCTTGACAGACAGTCAAACAAAAGCCACCGCATTTTCACTCATGGCTTTCAGAGAAAATCCAGTGGTGGACCCTTTCCTAGACCGACACACAGCTGGAAACTGCTCTAACACTTTGATAGCTGCGGTGGGCAATGCCAACTTTATTTTTCACGGAACAATCAGAAAACAAAACAGATGCATAGAAATATATCAACATGTCACCCAGCTTTTGGAGCATTACAGGACGCCTGTATTTCCAGATTCATTTATGCTCTAGAGGATTATGTAAACACCTCTCATCTTTTCATTCTGCCAGTTGCATAATGTAACTTGGAGGAAAGCACCAAGCAGTAGAGACTTTTATGCCCCACACAGACTGCACAAGTTCGAGGGCTGCACTGAACACTTTGGAAGCACGGAACAACTGAGGGGTAAGCCGTGATGAGCTAACAGTGACAATCAGAAAGAACCTGAAAACTCAGCACAGCCCCAAGATACGAGGCATACTGAGAATGCACAACAGCTCCAACGAAATAAATTAATTCGTTTAGTTGTTTACAGAAATTTCTGACTTTCGTGCATTGTCCTTTTTATTACATAAAATGAGGTGAGGTCTTCTCTATTTCTTCAAATAAGCTCCCTAAAATGGTTTCTAAAACAATCTGTCATTGTGAGCATGCTGGCCCGGACCTGGAAACAACTTTATCTAGATCCCAGTTCAGCAGCCTCTGGATATGTGGCCTGAATAACCAGGTACTGCATTAAGGCAGCAAACAACTGAACTCAAGAAATAAATACCGCCTATACCTATGCATCTGCTTGTCACTGTTACAAGTCTTGTGTCTATTCTTGAAAGTTGAAAAAGATTTTTATTTTGGTAAGATTAGTGCCCTGAAATGCAGTTTTACAAGAATCAGTACTTAGTTTCCCCAGCTGAGATAAGATGATCACATTTTCACACATAAAATCAGCATGATTAAAGACCTAGATAATACTGATAAGCCTGTCTTCTCCAAAATACATATTGTGGAAGAACTAATGGCATTGAGAAGCACCTTTAACCTCCTCTGAACGTAAAGCATGGAAGTTACTCGAGGGAATGATTTACTAAAGCAAAACCTGAACAAGAAATTTTAGCTAATGCAACCTTACCCTCATGATTTTCTGTAAGAGATCATTTGCTATTGGCAGCACGAGCAATGAATGATTGCTGCGCTCCGTTACACCATACAGAAGCTTATTAGAAAAAACAAGAAAGTATGATAATGTATTTCTGTTTTGAGTACACACTTATTATCCAGGTTCCTGCTCTCCTAACCCCTTTCAGGATGCCCTTCAATTCTACAGTTTTCATCTCAGACAAAAGATAACTGGACTGTGGACATCCATGTGTCAGAAGCGTAGACATATGGCCTGTTCTAATTAATCTTGACAATGATATTTCTAGAGTCAAAATGCCTCAGAAATTGAACGATCTTGCATTAATCACTGCCAGTTTGTGTGTGCTTATTAAAGTTCCAAGAATAGGATATTAAAAAATAATCTGCAAGGAGTTAGAATGCCTGCATCTACTGCCCTGACTTTAAGAACATGTTTCCCATTAAAAAAATAAAAATCTTAAAACCCAGCAGGGACTACAGTGGGCAATTATTATTTCAAAGGCTAGCTTGTTGGTATAAACTGAAGTAGATTTAAGAACAGTTTTCTACCTAATTGGTTTGCCTCAGCTGCCTGAGAACCAGTAATTATGCTCAAATACTGTTTGGGTAAAGGGATTATAGCACATTTCAATGGTGCTAAGTCTGAAACATAACACGATCAGACAAAGCATAATAGGACAGCACTGCGATGAAATGAGAAGTGGTAAGCGTTGTTCTGCTTGTGTTGGGTTTGGTGCTGTGGGGCGTACAGCCCACGAGCGCATCCTTGCTGTCAGAGCTGCGGCTGGAGCACGCCAGGACCAGCCACGTGTGGCTGCTCAGCACAGGACCCCTGGGCCGTGACCCGTGCCCACAGCTCCCATTCCCCAGGCCGGATCGGGCCCAGTGCAGGAGGGCTGCGACCAGCGTGGCTCGGGCACCCCGGTCCCCCCGCGCAGCGCCCACCCCTGTGGCCTAGGCCCCAAATGCATGTGGTAGGACAAGGAATGACAAATTCGGCACGGAGGGACTCTGCGGAAAGCTTTCCGAAGAAATTTCCTCTCAGACAAACAGGAGAAATGCTAGAAATAACCAGGAGATCGAGCAACAGGAAAAAAAAATCATAAAATTTGGCTTACTTCTCTATCAAATCCAGTGTGACTCCTGGCACCAGTCTGACACTCTTCTGCATACAAAACCTGTGGAAGAGAGAATAAAAATAAAACATACAAATTGAATATTTAATGACAAGGTTCAGCGGAGAGAATGTGGAAGAAGGTTTCTTTATTACAGTGTTTCTGCTTTTAAAATAGCGTTTGGGTAGAAAACTTTGCCACAGCATAATAAGAGTCGAACAAGGCCCTCAATTTTTGTCACACTCATGATTATGCGACGATTTCCATCATCGGGTGTCAAACCTGGGACGTTGGAACTGTCACGGTGACAAGTTTTCCACGGCACAGCGGAGGGAAAAGGGTTCACAGTCACCCAGCACGGTCCCTCGGGAGCGCAGGAGGACGGCAGCGCTGAGGAGGCAGGAGCATGCTCCCAGAATAATGATCAGTGCGGGCCGGGCTTCCCTGGAGAGGGCTGGCACGGCACGCAGGGCAAGCGAGAGAGGCAGACACCGAGAGGGATGTGTCAAGTTCAAGCACCTCAGTTATTTAATTAAAAAAAATGCTGACTCCACTTCCTCAGCATCGCAAATACCGCTACTTCAGAAACGCCGGCTCCAGAAGACACAAAGCCCGTTAGCACGAGCGTTTGCTGCACTAGAAATCCCATCGGCAGCTAAACCCAGGCACACGCGGGAAGACTGCACGACCGCCAGCCCGGCTTCCCACTGCCTGCCTCCCTCCTCCAAAGCTCCTGGGCATTTGCTTTGTGGCCCAGGGAGCAGAATCAGAAAGCAATAGTTCTGGGAAGAAAAAGCAGCTAATTCATTTGAGAAGTGACTTCCTCGGTGATACCACTACGTTCCCAGCCCACTTCCCCAGCGTTTCAGAAATCTGTTATCTGCTGTTTAAGGAAGATCTGACCTGACCCACCAGCCTAACAAGTCGATGTTTAACCCCTACACTTCACCCCGCGCTGGAACACAAGGCTCTGCAGGCTGGGCGGTACTGGGGGGGTTGATGTCCTGGTAAACCTCCCCACGTCCAGCAGCAGCTGGAGTTACTGCACCAAGTGTCCCTCCTTTCACCACCATATCCTCATCCAAAAGGCTCTTCCCTAGCAAAGGTTACAATTTACAGCAATTACTTCTTTAGAGATCAAGCTGTGCATAGCTCATTCTTGAAACCCTGAGGACCCTCCAGTTCTCCTTGCGGTATCCATTGCCTGCAGGATATCCATTATTGCCAAGAACAGGGATGAGCTCTGAAAACCTAAGTGGTCTCTAGGCTGCTTTTCTGATGCACATGCTATCCCTCAATTAAAAAAAAAAAAGTCATAAAACTATCTATGAATGCTACAGTGAAACCTCTATACAATCTTTTAAAACATAAAAATCTTGTGACATTGCATTACAGAACCACGCAGGGAAACACTGCTGCCGAACAAAAACTGCAAGCAGATTTCAGCACAGCAGAATTAGGTTATTGGAATCAGATTGGAGTCTCCCTGTAGACTGTGGATGCCAAAACACTTTCTAACTTTTCTGCTCAATGCCTCTACATTATGACATATCTGAAAGGATTAAAACAGAGCCAGCACAACTTTGGACTGTTACACATTTGTTTCCTATAAAGAAAGAACGGTTCCACCTATCAACATGTCACACGGTATTTTGTATTTACTTTGGAAGCCTCTCATCTGAGTTATGATTTGACCTAACCTCACTCAGCAATATTTTACAAGCTCATAGATTAATACGATGGAGCTGCAAGCTGTTGCAAGACACAGTGTCAAAGAAGGATGAGCTCGCTAGCCCTGTGCGGCACAGCCAGCCTCCTCCGGGCCACGCAGCAAGAGACCCACAACTGATGAGCAGGATCTTGTGTGGCAGCAGAGTGCATTGGCCACAGGGCAAACAAATACATTTGCTTCCTTTTTGCAAGGATTTCTCCTAACCACAAAGCTTTTGATTACAGCTGGTTGGACTAAGCAGCAGAAAGCTTCCCCCCTCCATACGGACACTCAGGACACGTAAGAAACGCAGAAATTGTAGGAAATGCTTGGTAACAGCGAGATGTGCACACCTTTGAGGGTCAAGTATAAACAGACATTTTCACATACTAAATGTGTTGCACAGCTGTCACTTAGCACTTCCGTAGGGAGCTGCACTGTAGGCGAGATGTAAATAAGCTTAGATCTCAGCTATTTCGGTCAAGCCCTTGGATCCTCAAAGTTAAGGACATAAAACCAGATCACATTAGACTTAGTGAAAAGCACCCTTTCTGCCCTCACCACAGATCTCTTTGGTATTTACCTGAATGAGAGTGAAGCAGCAAGTGCTTACTGCTTTTGTATATACTTGACTGCTAGAGTATTTCTTTTAAAAATCGCCACCATTGCTATGAAAATTTTGAAGAAGATTAGTTCATTAAAACCCCATTTAACCAGTAACAGACTATCTGCATTTCCTCTCTAGCAACCAGCAACTGCCAAGAAAATGTACTTGTAAACAGAATGTTCCTCATCCTGTATCTGCAACCCCCCTTTCAACACTCCAAGGCTCTAAACGTGATGTCTCAAGTGAATGGTTGGTGTCCTCATCACAATCATCAGGCAAGATATGCTAGAGCTGCATGAATGCCAAGCAATAAAGAAAAGCAGAAATACTCATAACAATATTCAACCAGATTCTGTGCAGATAACAGGAATGTTTTGAAACTCAATTTAGTTTCTTTAACTCTGAGACAGATTAGTCCAGTTAACCTCAAAAATGTTAAAGCAGAAATGCAAAATAAATGCACTGGAAAAAAAATGTTTACCTGACCCAACATAAAATCAGCTGTCACAAGTCAAGAGCTTTTTGCCAGGCATTTACAAACTTGTTATATTTGGGTTCCAATGTACAAAGCTGCATATCTAAACGTCCTAAGTCTGAGCCCCCAATATATATATATATATATATGTGGTTTGGGGGGCGGGGAGGGTAGGGTGAGGGGTGTCCCAGCACTTTTCAGGAGCCCTGTAGCCTTTACACGAGTGGGTCCTTCAGACAATTTAGACAAGCACAGCCTTCTCCCCGATGTGTAAAATTGTGACAATATACATGCAGCTTGTTTATGCGATAAGGGACTGGCAATAACATAAGCATATGACACACCGCTGATCACAGCTCCCAACAGAGTTGCCTTTTTACTTTAGACAGTGCATGAGACATAGATCTGCTGCTCAAAACAATGCACCAACTGGATATTAATTTCTGCCTGTTTCTGCAACAGCTGGGTCTCCTTCCTGGTTAGTTCGGTCAATATTAATGATCCATATGTCTTATCTTTAAGATTACCTTATACATAGTTGCAACATACATTTGGAATATCAGCTCCCAACAGTCACTACACAGGAAGGCAACCAGTACAAAGTTAGCCCGAACTTATACACTAGATTCCTGAAATTGTCAGACGGTTTTATTAAGAGTTTTGTGCACTACATTCAGAAGGACACAATTGACCTGCATTTCTCTTGCTGACATCAATTTTTCTTTCCCTGAAATAAGGCTGAAGTGGATGCATCTGCAACCCCATTTAATAAGTGATTTTGTGTATCAGTTTACTCAAAATACAGAACACAAAATGGGATGTACAGGAATTTATTCACCCAGCTTTCATTTGCCCATAAATTCCATATATGAAACCTCATTAGCCTGTCAGTCTGGAATTGCAAAAATGTTGTATTTCAGACAGAATTCTGTAGGGTTCTTGATCAACTTTAATAAAAGGGCCTGACTGAATTAAAAGAGTAGTTTTAATGACAAAGGCGTACATCTTTATTTTTGGTTCCCTGCCTGCTTCAGTGCACAAACAGTTTGCACTGAACAACTGGAAAGTTGGAGTGGAGTCTGGCTTTGCCTCTATTACGTTTAACAGCAGTGAATAACAATGCTCTGCAAGCAAGCTCCTATTTACAGAATTTGCATGGATAAAAACACAACCGTAATAATGCCAATCAATAGCGAATATAAAGGGAGTGTGATCTTCAGAGTAAAGAGCAATTTTTTTTTATGTGCAATAAGTAATACACATAATCATTAGGTAGTAGGAAATGTCTCACTAAGCAGGAGTTAGCATGGCACCCACCAGCATCAACACCAAGAACAGCTGAGGTTAACAGTTTTAAACCCTTTACCTGAACAGCATTTTTACATTTCCTGTCAAGCAAACGAGACAACCCCAAATATCTCACCCTTCTGCCAGGCGTAGCTCTGCTCAGGAGCCTGCCCTGATCACCCGTCAGCCACGTTCCCATGGAGATGAAGCAACAGAAACCTCCTGAACAGACCATAATATCCAAAACACCTTTCTCAATATATATAAACTGTGCATTAAACACTGTCGCGTAAGCAGGTTTAATGTTTGGAGGAGCCTTCCCTCCAACAGAAACAACCCTTACAGAGCCTTAGCATTTCCACGTTAACGATGGCATGAACCAGAACACAGCTCTGTATCACAGGAGAAGGAGGACACTGAAGTCTCAATGCCAAGAGTTCTCACTCTTAAGAAGTTTCGGTTTGCTACAAACCAGCTAAGCTTCAACAGGATCACAGCCCATACTACGGATTCCCACAAAGATTTACGAAATAGTGAGAACAACAACAATTAAGCAATAACGCTGTACCTTCATGGTTCTGATTTAACTCACATGCACAATACTGAGTTATTCAGAATAATTACAAGCCTCAGTTCAGACAACCCGTATAGCATTTAATTCTTCTCTCCACATCACCATGGAGTTTCAATGAAAACATTCTCCCTAGAACTTGAACTCAAACCTCTATAGGCTGGATCCTTCACTGTTTTTTGTTTATTGGTCTTGCACTCCATTCAAATAATGTTTTTTTCTTTAAAGAAAAAAGCTACAGCCGTTGTATTTGCCAAGTCGCATTCATTGTCACCTGTGGCTAGCCTTGCACAAACCAGGCGGAACGTTCACTTAGATTTCAAAGTCTCCATGGATTAAAACCAGCAGAAACAAACCTGTAATTCCTTCACACCACGCTGCTTGGACAGCAGCGATGTGATAGTGACCATACGACAAAAGCAGTCCCACAGCAGAACTGTATTTTCCTGGTTACGTAACACAGCATTTCTAAAAGTTCCCCTAAAGGAATTTTGCTGCATAGTGATTTCCTCAGCTTCTAAAGAGAAGAATTTTTGCAGGCAGCTCGAGAATTTCCATGCAGCGGAGTTCAGGACTGTCCTACCACCAGCACATCAGCGTGGAGATGGGCATACAAGCAAGGCTCCCAGTCACGGCAGTCACCTGGGCGGTGAAGAGCTGTCAGCTAACAGCTGGATTGGAAGGCAGCCTACTCCTGCCCTTCCCCTCTCCCAGAGGGGAAGCACACCATTCCCTCAGGATTTGGAGAGATTAAATGTCTCTGCCTCATCAGGCTCAGTCCCTCGCACGTCTGGAGGTGCTCACTTGTGAGTTTTGATGAGTGACTAGTATTGCAACTGGACTGCTATTTTAGAAAAACAACTTCATGATTCATTTTTACAGTAGAAAAAGCAAAAAGTAATATGAAAAAGATTGTAAAGCTATGAGCGGAGTACATAGCTGCCTAACTTATTCAGAGGTTTGTCATTCCCTGGCACAAACTCTAGCCTAGTCTCCCATAACGTCAGACTCCGTGTCCCTGACACCTGGGTTGGAAAACCATTTTCTCATTAGCTCTCTTAAAACCTTCCCCCTAAGATATTCCTCATGCCTCTGAAGCTTTTTGCCATGAGTCATGAAAGACTTATCAAAGACTTATTATTATCAAAGACTTTAGCCTATGTTTACAAGCAAAGGGTACCTGTCCAAAGGCACTATGTATCTACGCCAGGAACTGGTCAAATTAACTCTGTTTGTAGAAGTCAAAGCAAGCGTAAGCCTTGTAAGTTACTACGAGTATCTCCAAAAGCCAAGTAACTCTTGAAGATGCCGTGACTCAGCTGTTTACCATTGTCTGCGACGTCTGTATGCTTCTGCCTGTTCTAACCTAGTCTAGCGAGGGACCTGGAGCTTTTTGTTCTGGACTACAAATAACCTTAAGAAGATCAAGTGAAATGTGCTGATAGGAATGAATCAACGGAGCCATGTACCTGGGGGGACATACTGGATTTCTCACACCGTGTCCTCAGCTGGCACCACAACTGTTTGTGATCCTCCCTGTTGTCGGGGAACAATATTGTTCTTTGAAAGCTCCTGCTATCTCCAGCAGGCTTTTGTATCTTTCTGCCCAATTAACTTGGTATGCCATTCTGTAACATCTTTCTTTAGTTTATCGCTCGATTTCTTTCACTACAGCATTATTTAACGCTACTGCATTATTTACTGCAACAGCAATATTTGGAATATGATTTGTATGAAGGGCAATTTGCAAAGAGTTGTATTGTACTGTGTAATATTTCGGCTCTCTGAAGAAGCCGATATTTAATTCCCAGAACAGTAAATCCCTTAATCTGAGCAAACCTAGATACTGAGCTGGAATCTAAAATGTAATATGTAGAAGATAATTTTTTCACCTTTCTAGTTCTGATTAATAAAATGCTATCCCAAATGCATAGTTCAAATCCTGTAATTGAATACTGCAGAGAAAATTTAGGTTAGATAAAGCATTTGGCTTAAAAAAAAATAATCTATCATTTCAACAGACAAAATACACAAATTATGCACTTGCCTTCAATAATGGGGACGGTACTTACCATCTCAGAGCAATTTTGATTGGCGTAGTAAGGCATGATGTGAAAAGGTCGGCTGGCAGATCGGGGATCATAGGTAGCAATTCATTAGCTTCACATGCTGCCAGCTGAATGCAGTTTTTCATGGATGGAGGCAAAGGCATTTGAGCAAGTGGATGGTTCGGGTTAATTGCAGCCACCTGAACAGACCAAAGAAATTACTTGGTGAATTTGGTCATCCCGGAAAGTAAATTTCTGTACCATTTCAAAAATAAGCAGTGAAGAGCTATCAAAGCCCAATATCGTTGGATTCAGAGGAAAACATCAATAATTTTTCCCACACCTTTCTGAAACAGGTAAACAAAACAAACAATTCAGCCTCCTAATTTTGATTTGTGGTACTCAGGATTTCTTAAATGAATAGGGCAAAGAAATTTTAACACATGCAATACCTTCGCTGCCCTTTCATTCAGGATCTAGAAAACAAAGAGCTATCACAGTGATCTCTATGTTGCGTTACCTGAGCAAACAGAAGTAGATTCCTTTCAAAGACTTCAGTGTTTTTGCCAACCTAGTAAGGTGATACAGTTGACTAATAAGCTCATTCTTTACCATCCTCACACATTCTGTCTTCAAAACACATACATACTTCTTCAAAATTCTGTCTCGAGGAAATTACTTCGGTGTCTCACCCGGGTTTGTAGGGAAGAGAATGCTTGTGTTACAGACCCAGAGCCTGGCACAAGCATAAACCTCTTGTCGAGCAAAACACCCGAGTAAGCTACGGAGAAGTTTCAGGTGATATTTCACAAGTTCTGCAACCTGTTAGTTTTTGTGATTCTTTAAATATTCTTTCTTCCATTCTAATCCCAGAGGGAGCACTGACACACTTCGGCTTTCTCAACCTGCCCAGATTAGCTAAGACCCGTCCTTGCTCCTAGTTGAGCTGCAGTGCTTTCAGCGAGGACTGGTGCAACAGCTTCGGTGGGAGCGAACCTATGCTCAAGTCATCACTTCTCCTCCAGTGATATTTACTGCACTTCTCAATAAAACTGAATCTGTACGCTAATAACTAAAAAAAAGATAATCACAATAATGAAAAGATCTTTTATTTGAAGAGAGGCATGACAGACTGTGAGAAAAAGCATTAGCTCTTTACCGATGTATAAATATAAAGCAGCCAACCTGCTTAGTTATAGCTATTAATTCCTTAAAGAAAGACTTGCTCTCTGGACGTCCTCATAAAGGGGCTCCGTAGGCGGGAAGTACATTTACATGAATTTTCTGCTTTCTGAGTAGTGCGAAGCCCTGCAGACTTGACATTTGTCATGCTCTGGCAGTGCCCCTGTTCTGAGGCAGAAGTAGCTCATACTCCAAGACGGGCTCAGCTCGTGGCTTCTACACAGCAAGACAAACTGAAGGAGCTGTGACACATGCAATGTAAATATTTGCCCATTAGGAGATGAACTATTAACAAGCAGAAAGTGAACATACAATACCAGCTAGCAATTACAGACCATCAGATTTCTAGGGATAATGATATAGCGAAACAGTCTTTTACAAAGTAAGTGTGAAAGGAAAGAGAGGGTAAAGCCCAGTGGGAACCTTTATTTTTGCATCCTTAGAACATCCACCAAAGTCAAATTTTCTAGACTGCTCAGTTCCCTACAAATGTAGCTCTTCATAGGGCGAGACATGGAATAAGTAGATGGCTAAAGAAGGTTAAAAACAAATTGGTTAAAAACAAAATATACTAATTCACAACTGCAAGAACAGTAAATAAACTATGGGAAGCTACCATATGTGAAATGTTATCAAAATTAATATGTATTTATCTACAATCTTTAGTTGTTTTTTCATATGTCAACAGTTTCTAGAAGAAAGCAATTAGATGTAGATAGATCTTGCAGCAGACCAGACCTAACTCACAACTGTCAGCAGAAACGCCGTCTCAAACCAAAGAGATGCATACTTTCCGGGGTAAGCTTTGTGAGTAAAAATGTCCTTACTATCAACAAAGTACTTATTGCGTTGCTTGCTGTTATTTCAGGGCAACTGACAAGCCACAGCCTTTAAGACAAAATAGTAGCGGTAATATTCATTTATCAGTTACACTGAAACATGCTGAAATCATTCCTGTAAGCTGGTAGTAGCTCATTTGTTCTGAAAGCAAATTAAAGCTGCCCAAGGTAAGGAGCACTTAGTTTTGCTATTTGCAGGTGCTCTGCCACGAGGAAGAGCTGATGAATTTGCAGGTATTACTGCCCGTAACTAACAGAAAGGGAAACAATACATATGTTTTAAACCACTGTTACTGAAAACATTTATGTAAATATAGTTACACTGAGAAGCAAACACTTGATGGAAAAAAAAAAAGGTGTTTTTGAATTAACAGGCATGTTTAAGTTAAACCTGGGAGAAACTCTGACCCAGCACAGACACTTGCTGCTGTTGTTACTTCAAGAGGTGACCTGCTAGCTTCCCACAACTCCTGCTGCGAGCATCCTCCCCCCTGCAGAAGATTTTGATGCAACTCAGAAAAGGAGCTGTTCCTCTCCCAGCAGATGGTGGATTAGAAGAATTCTCCCCCCAGACATGATGCTAATGCCAGATAACAGTCTGCAGTATTGTTGTTAAGCTAATTTTTTTGAGAATTAATTTTGAAGATAGAAAAATAAAATCTGTGAGCTCCTCAGCTCCGACTCGGACTATTTAGTCAGACATGCTGCTGGAGGGGAGAAAGAACAGGCGCTCCCGCCGTGAAACTGAGCTCCCACTCAGCTAAACGCAGAACAAGTTAGTACGTGGCTATGAGGTACGCTGTCAGAAATCACACAACGAAGTTGAAAACCAAAAAGTTGCATTTCTTACAGCAAAGCACACATCCAAGAGACATTTTCCGCTTTCGTTTCTGTACATCTCAAACGTGGCCTGAAGACTACAGACCTTTTCTGGAAGGAACAGCTCTGAGTCGGAGGAAACACAATGTCACAATTACACACAAAATTAATCAGAAATAACCAGCCTGCTGTTTTATCACTGTTAGCACAGCACACTTAAGACGCCTGCTTAATTTTCCAGAATTACGCTGTATTTATAGACACTCACAGAATCATCAGAGCTAGCTAATGAGATGATTAAAAGCATCCATTGCCTTCTCTTCCGTTACAGGTTACAAGCAGAGTTCAAAGGCAGATATACGCAAAGAGTTTTCTAAACAGGCTTCTGCCAGCCTTGTAGATATCATTTTATTGCCGTTTTCTTATGGCAGCAGGAGGTCAGGTCCCTGCGAGACAGCTTCTGCACCCTCTTTCGCCACCAGTTCTCCTGCTGGCTGCACTGCTGCTGTGCTCGGTGATGCCAGACAGGACACGAATCAGGAAAGCAAGAGCAGGAACTTCAGTTTCAGAAAGCTGGGGTCAGTTTCCAGCTCTGAAAAATGTCTTTTGGAAAAGGAAAACAATAGCTCTCTGTTACGAATCTTAGGACAACACCCCACTGCCCCCCAAAAAGGGCAGGACCAACTGGAAAAATTAATTTTTAAACTAATATAGCCCACTTCTTACTATCCACATCATGCGGCCAAATGGATGTTTCTTATTTGCAAAATATGTGCTTTTGTTTAGCTAGATTTCAACCAAGACCTTAACTGCCCACACAGCTGGAAATTCAAACAAAATGCAGATATTTCTGTGACACAGCCAAGTCTAACACAGTCCTGGGAGACCGCCAGTCCCTGTATCAATGGCATTTATCTTAAAATTTGGAAACACTGTGACATATTATGAATGGTAAGGATTGGTAGACTTTATTAGCTTAATTGTTGTAGTATAAGTACATGTTATGAAGCTATAATCAAGCGACACAATTGCCTCCACATACACACATTCCCATCCCACCAGAAAACTGTGGTATCTGTACTGGTTTTTGGTATCCTCAGGCCACTGAGCTCCACCTTCTGCCCTTCACCCTCATCTCCCTCAGAGAAGTAGCCTTGCTGAAGACAAAAAATATTTACAGTCGTAATGTGCCTACCGGGATAAGACATGGCAGATTCCTGCCTCCGGTACCCAAAGTCATCATCATCATCCTGCTGGAACTGAGAGACTTCTTTCTATCTGCGCAGCTCTCCGCTCACACAGATCAGCAATATCTTAGTTTTGACAAAAGGCTTTTTATTATTATTATTGTTATTTTATTTTTATTTTTTACTATTCAAGTGCTATGTTGGAGGCAGCTCTCTAAAGAAGACAATGTACCATGCAGTACTACAACATCATCTTTTCTCAGGTATCTTGGAGAAGTGTTAACTGCTTTCCTGTCACTCATAATTTATTTCTTTTTGTGCTTCCTCTCTTTGAAGAATGAGCAAGATTTAGATTTCTCATTAAGAAGGAGTACTAGCCTTTATGTTCTGTGAACAATGAAAACTAAATATAATGGGACTGTAAGCACACCTGTAAGTATGTTGTAATTAATTTTTACATTTCTGGTGGAACTATATGATCTGATGGTGCCTGGCCAGTGCTCTGTGCCAGCCAGAAAAGGGATGCATAAAAAATAAACACCCATGGCTGCATCTGAGCCTGGTAAATGAAGATCACATACCAGACCTAACTGATCAATGTATACGTTAACTGTAACACTGCAAGATAAAAACATTAATCTTGCAGAAAATGAAGACTCACTACTTCCCTAGAATGTCTCTGATACGTGGGTTGTCTGCCTGTCTCTCAAACTCGCTTAAAGATTGCTTGACCATGCTTAATCCAAAAACAAACAAAACCCAACTTACCGGAATAACAGAAAAAATATGAAATCAGACTGTCCTAAGTATGATATGTATTTTATAAAAGCCATGAAATAAAATTTGTGTGCTTGACCTGAAAGTTCAATTTCTTTGTTGGTAGTTGTGTCACACGACTACCCATCTGCTACAGCTGTAATCCCTTCCTCACATTCTCCATGCTTCATAGCATTCTCCCTCCTTAATTAACTTTACCATTTAATTTCTAGCTATCTAACGGATATTGAGAAGAATCACATTACTATCAGTACCTAAAAAACTAGTTATTAGTTGTGACTGGTGAATAATTAGTTTACTCCTGACAGTTTACGACTGCAGAAGCTTACTACGGCAGAGGGGCTGCGCTGTGTGAGAACCACAGCACGCTCCGGAATTAGCGAGGGCTTCACACGCGCAGGATGCCCAAGCCCTGAAGACGGCACCACTCAACAAGGCATTCCCAGCAGCAACAGGGTTGTTTATGCCAGGTTACTGGGAGGGACAGTGTCCCGCTGCCACCAGCACCCACCTCACACTGCTGATGTTCGCGGTTGTGTACGGTTACACATCGAGAAATAGCTGGTTTGCATCATCCCAGCCAGCAGGTTGTTCTAGAACCTCCTCCTTCGTTTCTTCGAAGCCTACCTATTTCCAGACTAAATTTGTTCACGGACAAGAACCTATTTGTTCTTGTGGCAACATTACTCTATGAATCCTTCTCCCTCCCGTAAGCTTCAATGAATTTGTACACGCAGCCACATCTTCCCCCTGCCTCCGCTCTATCAGATTAGGAAAACAGCAAGCTCCTCTAATCTCCTTTCAGTAAGATGGGCTAACAATTATCTTGATCACCCTAGCAGCCCCTCTGAGTACCACTTCCAGTTTTACTTCACTTGTCATGAATTCGGCCAATGCAATGATTTACAGCATTCCAAATTCATTGCCATCCACATTTTGTATGACTCTGCAAGCACTCTTCTATCTCTGTTACCAAGTCTTCTGCTTTCTATTAATAAAAAGCTGTTATCTCGGTGAGTTTTCAGTAGCTAATGAAGTCTAAAGACACAGAATGGGAAGCTGACATACAATCTGAAAGTATTTTCATAATCAAATTAACCAGTAGTTTTAATCTATGTTGCAAAGAGAATAAATACTAGAACAGTTTCCCTATGTAACCTCACATATTTTGACAAAATAAAAAAACTGAGCAAATAAAATTTATTATTTTTGTTGGAATAAAGACTGACATTATTACTTGGGCTCATCCTTCTCATTGTAACCAACTGCCCTTGTACCTGGTTTGTTTGACTTACAGAGGGGAGCTTTTCCTGCACAAGCTTCACCTGAGCAATTTATCTGCCAGACAGCAGCCACCAGCAGCCGCCTTCCTTCCAGAACAGCTGCAGTCCTTCTGGAGTCCAGCAAGAGCCAAGGAGAAAAAGAAACTCATACCAAAAGCAGGGAAAGGGAGAGTAAAGGTTTTTAACGTGCTTAGGAACAGAATGAGAAAACAAAAGAAAAATCCAAAAGGGCTTAATTTTACAAACAGAAGAGAAAGACTGCAAAGAATATTGGAATGGAAGTTGTAGGCTGATAGAAAATCTTGAAAAAGGAGAACAGAATATGAGCACCAGACATTTTCTCTGATGACCTTAAAGGACTGTAACTTTCAAAAGGCATCTATTACCAATACTATCGATCCGTGCATAGCAGTTTCATGTTCTTCCCAAGCCACAGACGTCGGGAAGATTCTTATCTTTACAACGTACAGTAAAGTCACTGATTGAAAAGAGAAGGACTGATGAAAAGACCTACATATCTCAGGCGATTAGACTGGTTTCTGCCAGCAGAAAAATATTTCTATTCGCCAAAAAGTCACCACAAAAGCATCTTCAAAAACTGGAATTTAGAATGAAAGGAACTAGAGCCAGGGACATTAGTAACTGCTTGAAGGTCACACTCACGACAGTCAGTTGCCTCATTAATTAATATTTCTTCCTTGAAGTTTTTTTTTTTTTTTCTAAATTCCATGTCTTAAAACTACAAGAGCATTAAAAGTTAACCTTTAAAATATGTGCTTTCTCCAGAGTGGAGCTAGCAGAAGTATCTGGCACTGGAGAATCTTGCCATCCCCCACGTTGCTTCACAATGAGTCCTGACTTCTTACCTTCCACTCTGCATTTCAGATTTACTTTAATAAATTTAAAAGTAATTACATTTGCAATTAAAGGCACCTTTCCATTAGAAACACATTCAGCTTATGAGTTCTTTGATACTGAAACCATCAGTGACAACCCCTCTGTGCATCAGGTTTATCTAATTTGGTTTTACATTCGTACATTTCACTCCACAGCACAAAACACCAACTGCGTCGAAATACATACCCAGGTACTAGACTTCTGCATCTAAAACAAAAATGTTTAGTTCACCTCAGCATTTATCTCAGCAGAAAAGGCCATTAGGGCACTAATTCATTCTGTTAACATTACAACATTCTATTAACATTAAATTCAAACTTTAATAAGATGGCAAACCAAACCAGAAAGAGCGGAGTGGCAAAATTATTTGCAAATTAATGTGGCTTTCAACATGGTTTTAAAAGTATTTTTTCAGCTGTGTATAGCAAAACGAGCTTAAACTTAACCCTACAGCACAAACAGAAACAAAATCCCTTGCAATAGACTGTGATCTCACCTCCAACTCTTGCTCCCTCTGTAGTGCAAATTGTTTGAATGACTTGACAATAAGGCCAGCATTAGAGCAATCGTAGACAAAAATGGAAGGACTGCCCATCCAAGTCTGCAGGTCATAGATGGATAGAGGAATATACTGAGTATAATTCTGTAAGAAGGAAAAAAAAACAAACACTGGAGTTACACAGACAGAAAAGCAACAGCACTTGCATTGGTTAGATAATAAAATACATATGATAGTTCTGAAACCATGAAATAAAACCTTGATTGAACACAGGGCATATTGATCAAGAAAAAATACCAGTCAACACCTACTAGTAAGGACTATGAATCCAATTCCAATACAAAATACACATCATATTTCATTGCGGCATTGTTTGAAATGCTAAAAAGTTTAAAAGAAAGTTCTAAAACTCAAGGAGTGCTTTGATACGCGCAACCAATTCCAACCAGCATTTAATAGTCCAGTTTTATCTCAAATTTCTGCAACACTGATAAAGGATGTAAACCAGATGTCTTTAATTTAACACAGAACATCTTAAACTGAATACTCCATCAATAAATCAAGACTGATAATTAAGACTACGTAGCCCATCAGCAGCTGCCCCATCTTAGTTTAATGAGATGCTTCATGATTTTATTACAGCCCTTAACTTCTCTGCAACTTTCAGAATTAACCAATAAAATTAAAACCGACAAAGCCTGCCTTCAGCACAGTGAATTGCCAACAAATCAGTTTCTGTAAATATGAAGTATTTTGTTCCTTCTCTGCCACTTCAACCCAACCAAATAACTGGAGGCAAGAGCTTCTTATCTAAAAAGAGGACCAAAAATCAGGCTTAGAATTAGCTATGAAGGGGCACACCCCAAGCTCTGTGGCAGAACTGAAAATATAAACTAAAGGATTTTTCTGCCATTTAAACCCATGAATAGTCACTGCCAAACGTACAGTGGCTGACTGCATAATCCTCCTCATCTGCAGCCAGAGGGCAACCTGTTCATGTTCATACAGCATTAAACTCTGCCCGAAACCAACAGTAAAAGCTGTGATGTTACTATTAACATCAGCAGGATGATGGATGGGATCATAACTCCCATTTAAATTCAAGAGACTTAAAATAGCTGTAATAAAACCAGTAAACTTTTACAAAAATCAAATTTTCAAGGACACATATTGGCGTATATAAAGACAGAAGTGATCATAAACTGTATGTTAGGTAAGGTAGGAAATACTAAGTCACTTCAAAATACACTTTTGCCCATCTATAAAAGTTTGTGTTGTTTTACTAAAATTAATAGCAAAAAATCATTGTAAAAGTTTTAAGGAGTTAGGAGCTTTGCAAATTGTTACAGGAAAGGAAGATGCATACACTTCGCATTGCCATGGACCATTTCTAAGGACATCGCTAGTTTTAAGCCCATTCCAATCACACTAAGTTGCGTATAAAAAACCTGCTCTGCCATACGTAACTGTTAAGATTTTATGGACACACATTGTTTTAACTTTAAATTTATAACGCGTGTTGCTACAGTTAAGGAGTATAGCCCTGACTAATACTGAGATATTTCAAACCAGCAGAATTTTACGCTCCAAGTTTACTGTGGGGGTCCCATACAACTCATCAAATTTGCTAATGATATATAAATCAGAGAGTTTGAAGAAAAAAAGGAGTGATAAAAGAAATAATTTTCTAGCATGGTTGCTCAAGGTCATCTTTTGATGCCTGTTCTTGCTTCTGCCATGCTGGGGCTGTGAGTACCAAAGAACTTGTTTGTACGTTTTGTCCTCAGCATCGACTTTGATTATTTTTTAGCAAAAAAAGTTTCTGCTCTGTTAACACAATTGCAGAGAAGTTCCCCAGAATTGCAGGATAAACATGTTTGAAGTGGTTCGTGATTCCTTCATTTTTAAAATAAATAAATAAATAAATAAACAAACAACAATCATGCTAGGATTTTGTTAGAAAACAGCAGCAAGCAAAGCTACAGAGAGCACTGATCCCTACTAACACAGCAGCACTCACAATAAACATGACACACTATTGCACCGCCACAGGCTGGCAAAACGCCAGAAAATGCCAAATTAACCCCTTCACCAGGACCGTCTCAACCCTTCCTTTGTACAACAAGGCAGAGCAGGAAACCTACAGCAAAAGAACCCGATTCCGTAAGTAAGGACTGGCTGGCAATGTGGGAAAGGAGCTGCTGGCTTATAACCACGAGCCAGGACGACGTTCTCCAGCACGGAGGCAGGCTGCAGCTTCTGGCCCTGGCTCAGCCAAACACGCGGTGTTTCAGCGGAGCTGTGGCCAGGCTGAGGGATCTTCGAGTATTTCCAGCAGACTTAATGGGAAGACAACGATGATGCACGCTTTGTGTCTCATACCGTTACATCAGCAGCAGAATTTGCGTCTGCCGATGCACACACTTTTTCCCCACGAATTTACAGAGCTGAGGCCATTTCTGAACGTGGGTTTCCAGGGGAGAAGGAAGGGCTCGGGGAAGAGGGGCGGGCGCCCTGCCTCACTTTCTGACGTTCTGAGCAGCGAGACACAGCCGGAGGAGCGCCTCGCTACCGGCTTTTTCTACAAAACGTAGAGAGAAGATCAGGTATAAATTCCAACAAAATGAACACAGATGAGTATCAAATTATTTACTTATCACTACCTCCTTCATCTGCCAGGCTAGATTAAACATCAGAAGCCCTGGCTTACTTCTTAGGCAAACCTTGGAAGATGAAGGTAACCACAAAGGTATTTATACTACAGAAAGCAAACCTCGTCAAAATCTATAAAAATTGAGTTCAGTGAAAACCTGCCTGTAGGAGAGAAGGCAGGTTTGGTTTTTAAAGACCAAGTTAATTCAGCCACAAGCTTTTCGAGTGCCTTATGCAAATCGCACCGCAGCGCTTCCCCTTTCGCACTCCTTTCCAGGAGCGTTTGAACTCTGTTTAACTAAACAAAGGGACTGGGATGGGAAGCCGAAGTGCATCAGACTACACGACGCTTCCTGAAGGTTTTTTATCTTTTTTAATCTACATATCAGAACGTACTGTTTAACCTCTCCTGAATACAGTTCTGCCAGGCAAGGAAGGCTTCCTACGATCCACAGAGATCAGCTGCAACTCAGGGTCTCCTCTGGCAGGGCAAGGAGGCAATCTGCTAATTAATTCTGGGGCAGAGCTGCAACTGCAACATGAGAGGCAGCAGCGCAGAGCAGGGGCACCCACCCGGGCTGCTGTGCTCCTGGGACACCTCTGACAGTCCAGCGGTCCATCTGCCAGGCCGTGTCAATTAATTGAATCAGTTCCACGAGCAGATACTTTTTCGGAAGAGTAGAGAATAAAGCATATGAGAGAAGCATTCTCCATATATTAACATTTTAAAACATCAGTTCAGCCAGAGAACCAACTGTGCAGGGGCAGAAGCTTAAATTAATTTTAAAATACCAAATCTTGAGAAATTATGGAGAAGATATTAATGAAGATCTAACACTGTGCGACCTTTCTCCAGCATCTTTGCAAAGTGCTCCTGCACCACTGCATCTCTTTGCTGTCTCTGACAGACTGCCTGCACATGTTGGGAGCTTTAACTAATCTGTGGTGCTACAGGAAAGATGCTTATGAGCAGCCATGCCCTCCTCCCCTGGCTGCCACAGATGTCCCCAGCCCCAGCCTGACTTGCTTGGGGCATTCAGACAACACCGCGACCCTCGCAGCACCGTGAGCGTTACCAGAGCTGGAAGCCACAGCCTCCAACAGAAGATGAGGAATAAAACTAAGCGTTGTGACAGCAGAGGCAGGATTTCCAAAGATGTCTGCTTGTTAGGGGAGACAAGGGTGAAAAGAGGAACACTGATACTCAGTTTCTCTAGGTTTCTAGGCTCTCTGATGGTAGCTACGAACAGCACTGCAAAGCTGCTTTCACTTGTTCTTCCCTCGCAGCAAACCAGCGTGAAAGAGGATCAGGTCTGCTAATCCGCACACCCCAGAAACCTCCGGGAGCTGAGCCGCGCGGCGCTGCGCACACCCGGGCTGCAGGAGGGCACGGAAGGCAGCGCTGGCTGCTGGAAGGCTCTGGGAGAAGCCTGTCATCGCCTGCCATCAGCCTGTAACGATTATTAGGGGGGAAAAAGGAAAGGAAAAAGGAGTTCTACCAACTGAGAGCAAAAGTATATTGAAATGTTTGGACAGGCTCTTGGAGTTTTGTTGCTGCCTTTCATCACTGAACGAAAACAGACATTACACCCTCTTCGTCCCTCTTCCCTACACGTTCCCGCAGCACCCGCACTAGACCCGGCTATCGGCCCGACCAGCCCCAGTGCCCCAGGTTCTGGGAACGTGAGAAAGGTGCTCGGCCCAGCCTCACGGGAAGGCAGAATCAATCCAATAATTTTTATTTGCTTGCAAATTTGTATTTGTTCCCTAGCTGAGATGATCTCAAGGTCCCTTTCAGGTCTGCTTTCCTGCTATTTTATCTGAGACTTCAAGTACGTGCATGAGCATTTTAAATCTATGTTTAAAATGTCAGCACAGTCAAATCTCAGTACATCCACTATTTCAATTCAAGACGGCTGTAATACTGATCCTCATTTGGCCCTCTGCTGAGACCTGAGACTGAATTCCTCAGGACTGACTTCTAAATACTGGTGTTTTATTTTTCCTTTATTTCCTTAAATTTAATTCTTTGCTTAAATGAAAAAAGTTCTATTTCTGATATTCTAAAATTTCTTAAAAAAAAAAATACTTGGTAACATGCTGCAAAAATTACTAAGTCTCAAACTTACCCGTCAATTTTTATGACAATTAGTTTTTTTTTCCCCACAGCCTGTAAGATAAATCAGAGAGACCTCCGCTCCTAATCACCAGCGGAGTCCACACCACACTCCCCCAGCTGATACTGCAGGCAAACTGGCAAATACCCAGTAAGCTCTTAATAAAGCATTTGGCACAACACACAACTTCATTGAGCAGTAATTTCCTCTTCTTCCATGTGTAACACATTCTGCCCGGCGTTCTTACTGGCTTATTTATTACCCACTGGTTGTTCAGTAAGAAGAAGGTCGCTCCTATTTGTTCTGAAACACCAAATTCAGCTTCAAAATAATCGTTTAGAATGGTGGTCTGAATACTAATCAAGTTTCCAATATAGATGCACCAGAATAAAGTGACGCCCTCTTGCACTTTCTCCCCTTCCCTTTCAAAGTATTATTGAATGCTCATTCAATTAATACATGGGAAGTATGAGAAAAGAAGTTCAGCAAGTCCCCAAAATAAAATAGGAGCAAATCTGTGCAAGTCCTCTGTCAGCTGGATGGGCTTTTCAGCTACGAGCAGTACCTCACAATTTCTTAAGACTCCGTTCTAAATCACTTACCCTTAATAGACACTAAATAGCTTAACTAGAGGGAAAGCAAAGTACATTTACGTCACACCAGGTAGCACCAGAAAGGTGTTGCACGGGTTCTACATGGCTGTACAAATCATGGCTAAGCAGGAGCAGCAAAAGTCTTTAAAAAATGAAATATACCTATTGCATTGTACTTAGAGGTTCCTCAGTACTCTTTGCTTCAGAACTACACTAACTGTATTATTGATGGTCCTCGTGCATTATCCCCATGGGGTTGGAACAATGGCCATTCAGAGGTAGTTGAGATTTGAAGTAAACTTCATTGTAAGAACTTATTATTAAGTGACATAAGGCAGCAAAGCCAAGTCCATCATGGACCTTCCCTGCTTGCTCCAGGCACGGCAGCAGCGGGGTGCTACGTCTGAAAGCAGAAGAAGCATGAAAGCAGCTGGCTCTGCAGGGTTCTGCAATGACCCTTGGGGAACCTGCGAGAACACCTCTCCTGCCCCGCCGCAGGGCAGGGACAGCCCGGTTGGTCTCCGAGAACTTCAAGAACACGGAGAAAGCAAACAGCTGTCAGCGCGGAACCCAGTACCTGTGAACACAGGGAAACCTCGAAAATCCAATCGTTCTCTACCAGAAGACTGCAAGACTTTGCAGAGCAATCAAAACGCTCCCTCTGGTTTTAACGCTGCTGCTCAAAGACGCACCTTATTGAAGACCCAGATCTCCCCGTTCACTGTTGGCCTGGGGACGCCATGTCCGTTGTAGTGGAAAAGGACCCGCTCTTCCTTGGCATTCCGACGCAGAGACGTGCACAGCTTCTTAACTTCATCCACCGTAGGATCAAGGCTCTGCTTGTACCTGGCCTAGTAACAGAAAATACAAGAATCATTTTAAGCGTAAAACCAAAACTATTTAAGATGCAGGTACTTACTTAAGGCAGAAGCATTTATATAAATTGGTAAGCTGGAAAAAAAAAAAAAGTAAAAAACACATTTACTGGAAACCTGAATACACAAAATACGCCTGCTACGTGGTGTGTGGGAATACGCACACACAGAGTAACGGCTGTGTGTGAGTGAGCGCATCACAGACCTGGGGTCCGATCCATTCCCCCGGGGCTAAACAACATGCAAGGTGTTTGGGGAAGGTCAGAGATGTTTTAAACATCAGTCGGCCTCAAAAATAACCCTCTGCAATTCTCTAATCATCACATTCATACCCTGTACATCTCCAACTGAAAAAAAATCACTCCTAAAGACAGAAAATCGTCTAAGTCGGGTACACTGCGAACCTCAGGCCTCATACCAAATTGTTCCTTCTGTCCCACCTGGAAAAGGGACAAGGCTCTCACTTCGAGCCTTACAAGGAACAAAAAGATCAGAGGGAATAGCAGAGGAGAAGCTCAGATACCTGCCCTGTGTGGAATAACAATCATAACAGCAGCCCCGTGCTCTTCCCAAGCCCAGACTAGCTCGCTCTGTGGCATAAATATATCCCCTTTTATTAAAAAGGTAGATATAAAAGAAGGTCGACCAACATCTCAGCAAATACGTTAAACCTACGCAGCGTTCTGCCATTTCTAGGTGGAGCCACAGCAGTCAAGAGGCTACAGCTCCTGGCAGGAACCTTCTCGGGGACGGGGACGGGGCCACCGAGCCCACGGCAGAGCGCAGGAGCCCAAACGGTGTTCCGGGCACTGCAGTTCCTCCTTGCCTCCCAGCAGTTCAACGCCAACCCTAAGCAGAGCTGCCTGAAGGCAAAGAAAGTGAAACTGCAGCGAGGCTCAAGCAGACGGAAAAGGAAAATGTAAATGAGCTCCGCTTTCCACTCCCTTCACTCTTCACTTGTTAGCAGCGCTGACAGTAACGCAGCATTTCTAAAGCTCTTAATAAAGTCTCTACACTTCAGTACCCTCACCTGTTTTTCTTGTATACCTGTACACACACATGCAATTTAACACAGCACTGAAATTTTTAAGTTAACTTCTTAACTATTAGCTGTTAAAATCAGGCACCCGGTTATTCCAGACTGCATGCACCTCCACGCTAATGAAGATGTATGAATATAATTGCTATTACATTTCATAATCTCACCTCTAATACTTTATGACAACAGCACTGTCAAGATGAAAATGCATAAAGTTCCAGGAATTTGCTATTCAGACAGCTGGGTAAGAAGAGGGCAAAATGATCGAGAGCCCTTGGTAACTGACCCTTGCTTTCTGAAGCAGCTGATACTCGGTATTGTCACAGCTTGGGCTGGGGACGCTCCGATATTGTTCCGAACTACACCACTCTGTAAGCTTGTAAATCATAGCACGCCGCTATGTTTGGCAGGGGGGGCGACAACACCGTTCAACGAACCCAATACTTCAAAAACATTTTTACTCAACTAAGTTCAAGATGCTTCTGTAGTAAGCTAGTTTGTCATACTCAAAAGTGCATTTTTTTGAAGCAAGGCCAAATAATAAAAAGTCTTTCAACTGTCCTTTGAAAGATAAAAGCCTGTTTCTCCCTCTCTTCTCCAGACGTGCAGAGGGAGACTGAGAATCCAGAATCACAATGGCTTAAAAAATTAAAGCTGATGCATTAAATAAAGAACCAGGTTTAAGAGTAGGACAACTGTCACAAACCTCTACAAAAACCTGCCATTGAGAGCCTGTTTGTAAATCAAGGTCTCAAAAGTCAACGCTTTTTAAGTTTTCTTCTATGACATGCAAAGGTAAGAAAGTCTTAAAATATGATAGTAAAAGAGAATGAATAACTTTATTTCATATAAAATTGTTTTGCTTATCTATGCAGCTTGAAAAATAGATATCATGCTGTTCAATTAATATGCGGCATCTCGAGTCAATAGGCAAGATGGGTACGAAGAATGGTGTCATTTACATGATTACGGCCATGGAGCAAAGCAAGCACATGCAGAAAAAATATTAAGAAAGAGGCAGTGATCTGACACGCTCGTTCCTTCTGGGGACTTGCTCGCTAAGTAAAGATAAGAGGCTGTATTAATCTTAGCACAGCCCTCCCCGGCCCCCATCTTTCTCTCGCCTTTCAGTGTTGTTATCAAGGTGCTGATGTGCAAAAACGTGCACCTTAAATCACGGTCCGCCTGCTGGCATCTTTACAAGACACTATAACCGGAGTGGTTGGCAATTTTTCAGTTCCCTTTTTTTTAAGGGGAACGGGCTCATTGGAACACTCCTCACGTTGCTTTAGCATAAATATTAAATGCAGCTCACAATTAATGGAGGTGAATTCATACCCTAAAACTAAAGGCTGTAGATCTAAAGACCCAAACTGTAAACATATCATTTTCACATAGAGAAACACACGGCTGAGAAGAATGAAAAGGAGAGGAAGGAGCCTGTAAATAAGCAGACAATCACCGACCTGTCAGCCGAGGACTTTCAGGCATGACTTTATTACGCATCATTCACATGCATAATACAACAAATAGATAACCGAGTAACAAACTAGACCAGATTTTATTTATTTATTTATTAAGTAACATCTTCAAGACTTTTTTCATTGGTATGGAAAAAATACCAGGCAAGTAAATGCTGTAATTACAAGGAAAGCTCAGGGTTTGTTCAGCTGATGGCGGTGTGGGATGTCGGCTGTGGGGGAAGAGGAGCAGCTCACTAGTTCGTTTGACGCTCCGTGGGACAGGGTGCTATTTTTAATAACTGCTAAAAACCAACGTAAGGTCTCTTTCCAGAACAAAATGACAGAAGCCGAAGGTCCCTGAGAAGAACATAGAGAAAGCATGGAAACCTTTGCTGCGTGCCCACCACCACCTCCGACCGCCCCGGCCGGACGCCAGGCTGGCCGAGCACAAGCTGCCAGGTCTCCGTCCCAGCGCTGGGGGCTTTCAGAGCTGAATTAAACGTTACCGACAGAAAGGCAGCTCGCAGAGACGCAGACCAAAGACATCATCCCAAAAATTACAGCTCAAGGCTTGTTTGTTTTCACAAACCCGCCACTGTGTCGTCACACGCTTTGTACCTAGCGCTGTGTTAAAAACGCAACGCAGAAAGGCCCGTTCCTAGACAGCCTCAACTCCACTGCCAGGAGCCCTGCTTATTTCGCAAGAAGGAAACCTTTCAAAAGGGGAAGGCAGGCAGGAAAACAGAGACTGAAGAAGCATTAACTCCAGAGAGTTCCCACCTCCAGGCACAGTCACCTGTAGCACAAAAGGCGCGAGCGTTTTTTCCCCTGCAACGTATATATGTGTTTTTATTTTTTTTATGACAAGGCAGGCTAAACAGCAAACTTGGAGAGGAAGCTACAGTTTGCATGAAAATGACAAAAATAGTATTTTTCCCTGCCATGCTTTTATTCTTAATCTTTTATTTAGCAGAGGCTTTACAAATGCTTACAGATTAAGGACAGTGGGCTACTTTCCTGGGGGAAATGAAGGACGTCTTTAGCATGATGCACATTCAGATAACGTTGGTCATTTACTGCTAAGCAAGGACAACATGTTACTGTGTAACATTTCTAACTGGAAGATGTTAATATCATTAATTAATGAGTTTTGGGTAGTAAAAACTTAGAGAATATTTTATAACGCCATCAATATCAATGAATAAATAATAGCTAACCCCAGGATCCTTAAAATATGTAGAACCCTCCCTACAGTAAAGTAAAATATTTTCCTTTTAAAACTACCAGACTCGGAGAGTTTCTTCCAGATCTCTCCGCCCAGGCCCCTCCATTGGCTTTGTGCCCCACGGAGGATGCGCCGCACACCTCCACGTGCCCGTCTCCAGCGGGTCTGCACAGCTTTTTCCAACTATCCCGTTCAGTCTGCAGTTGACCAAAGCACATTATCGTCTCCAAAATTTGCTAAAGGAAGTGACAGAAAGATTACTAGACCTTTGGCAGTGTTAAGATTAAGCAGACCAGAACGCATCCCTCCGCACTCGCCAGCACACTCCTGCCGGCAGCCCTGCAGCATCCCGGCCCCCGCGAGCTGACGCTGACCCAGGAATTTACCTTTCCTGGTGGAAAAGCCTTTTCAAACACAGTTTAAGCTGTCATATGCACACTCCACGTTTTAGAGTCACTGCCCCTGTGCTGAATCTCCTCCTGTTGTCCCCCTCCTCCGCATCCTCCCGTCATCATTCATGGCTATGCCCTGCCGATGTTCTGCTGCAGCCGTCCCCTCCTTTCCTTTTCCAAACAGCTGCTTTGAAGCAGTTAGTGCAGGACGCAGCAGAAAGCCTAACCCACCGAACGCTGTGTTGGGCTGAACCTCTGTGACTTGTTGATACCCCCCCACACACACAAAAAAAGGCTTTATGCCTCGTTTTTCCCTTGTTTTCCAGCTATCGACCAGTTCCAGATTGTTCCTGCACCTGGAGGCCGTGCTGGCCCTCCCTGCCTTCTATTACGTGTCGATGAGAGATATTTTGTGGTGTCTGGCGAGGAGTCCTTGCTTCCTGGCGCAATTACCAGCCAAGACAATCCCGACTTCGATTCCCCTGCAGATGATGCCCAGCTGTAGCGGCTGCTCCCAGCTGCTGCTGCAGCCGGAGCGGGAGAGCTGCCAACGCCTGACTGGAGAGCGCGATGGCCGGGCACGGAGCTGCTGACGGGGATGTCGGCCGCGTCTCCGGTGTGAATTTGATTTTCCGATCACCTCCGCGTCTCGCTGAAGAGCTCCTGTCAAAAGCAATAACTTTGTGGAGGCCTGATCCAGGCTACCCTCATTATTCTACTCATGAGCAAAACTGAAAGTTTTGCTTTCTTATGTAAGCTCGCCACACCAGAGACAGAGTGATGTCTTTTATGAAACACTCATTGGTTTAGCCAGCCTTTTTCCTATACGCTTGTTTAAAAATTAACGTCGTAATTGTATTTTTAACATATTGCAATTTCCAATATACCGCAAACTCCTGGACTGACAAAACGCTGACAAAGTTGTGAGAAACAGGAGGAGTTTTCACAGAAAGGACTTCTGGCAAAACAGGCAAAGCAAACGGTTTGGGCTAAATACCAGAAGCATTAGCCAGCCGTTTTGGCGATGGACATTACGCAGTCCACTGCTTAATGCCGAAGTTTAAAGTGAGACGGTTTTGCTCTAAAGCAGTGATGCTGATCACACACTCCCAGATTTACTTTCCATATGTGCTTTAATTTTGTCATGATAGGATTCATCTTTAAGAGAGGAAACAGGCATCCTCTACAGACGGGATCTACGGGAGCCACATATTTCCCTTATTCGAGGCAAGAGCAACGTTCAGGGTGCATTTAGGGTTTCAGAAGTACTGTTAGGACCTACACCAGCTCCATCTTGTTTTCAACGCGACACGCGAGCGAGGTGCCAGCAGCGCAGGACTGCCACCGCCGGTACCATCGGGTCTGGGAAAACAGCAGGGGAAAGCAGTCGGGGGCTGGAAAGCACCAGCCAGGGGCTGGAAAGCACCAGCCCAACAGAAGAGCCAGCCAGGTCCTAACCTGGCCCCCACTGCCAGCACCACGGCTCAAACCCAACATTAAAAGCAGCGGCACTAAAGCACAAGCTTTTTCGCTTCTCCCACCCTTGTCCCATCTGTTTCAGGAAGGATTCAGCTCTTTCAAAGGATAAATAAAACACCCACACGTTCACTGGTTAGCACGCGGTAACGGTACCCTCCCCAAGATGAGTCTGGCTGGAGAGGAAAAACCAATTCACCGCGTTCATCAACTGCTGTCCCAGCGGGAAACGTCAGTATGTATTGGCTGCGTAAAGTGATTCCCACAGTTCTACGGATTTTGTGCTTAAAGGAATGGCTCTGCCTTGGAACCTTTGCCTAATTACGGGTTTTTCTTCTACCTTGAATGGGACGAAAACAAATCAAACGACGATGAAAAGCCAAAGTCGGAGGCCCTTTTCCCAGGGTATCAGCAAGTTACGCCTGACAGAGCAGGAGCTGCAGAGGCTCAAGGCGTTTGTGACACGGTGCTTTTGCCATCGTTTCAGAAACTAGGACCTGACTCAGTATCTGCCTCGCAAACACCGGCGTGCTGAACGCTGCCCGGTGCTGAGTTCAGGACTCACCTCAGGCTTCGGTCCTCTACAGGAAGGAACAGAGAGACCTAAGGCTGACAGCTCGAGAGTGGTTTAAGCTGCTGATGTGCTTACCATACATGATGCATGCTGAAGCACTGTGGCATTTTCCATTAGGGAGATTAATTTTTTTCCTCCTTAAAAAACCCAAAAAGGATAAATTTATTTCCCATCAAGGTTACAAAATTCAAGTCCTGATCTTTCATTTCCTTGCAGCCTCGGAGCTCAGTCTTGGTTCCAGAAAGACTCCACACCACGGAGACCGCACCGCGCGTCTGCGCGTGATTCAGTGCCAGAGTTCCTGCTACAGGTAAAATAAACAAACTACAACCAGTGCAGCCGTGGCACTGGGGGTTTTAGGGTTCACTATAAAGCTGTCAGTCAATATGCAGGGTATGCATAATACAAAGAGCCGGGGGTTTCCACACCTTGCCATCTCACTGCTCAGTCCGGCACAGCTGCAGAAAGCCAGGCTGGGTTCCACGAAGCCTTCGAGTGCCCTCCTGCCCGCCTGATGCGGGACCAATTCCACCCACACCCTTCCTGGCGATTGCCCACCTATCCCACGTTAAAGGCTTCCCACGGCTAATGCCCCAAAATCACAGTATTTGCTGCACGTCCCTTGCTATAAGAAATGTTTTTTTCCTAACATAGCCTAATTCTTGCTTATACCAATTTATAATAATCTTTTCTACGCTATTCTTCAAGGCAGCTCTGCTGTTCAAGGTGAACCTCTGCATAAATGGGGCATGGCAGGGTGTCGCGCAGCTGCCGCACTGTGACTTGGATCAGACGCGAATGCCAGTTTCCAAATGCAGAAAATACATTAAACCTGAGACTTCGCCGCGCACACAGCCAGCCTACTTAACATGATTTAATTAAAAGGAATCAAAGCGATCTAATTATTCCAAGAGAATGTTTCTGGAACAATGCCCAAATTTGAAAAAGACAAATATAAAATGCTTCACAAAGAAAGAAGTTACAAAGGAAGAAGTTGCTAAGAAATGAGAGTAAGGAAACCAGCAGCTTCGGGGCTGAGGGTGCACAGCCCCCGGCCCAGGCGCTCAGCCCCACTGGTGCTGCTCAAGAGATGAAGGCTGCGGCTCGGTCCCTGCTGTTGCCTGAGCTGGTTCCGCTCACACTGCCTGTAAGGACAGCGGGACAAAAAAAAACAGGGGGAGACATAACAGCAGGGTCTGAAGTGACAGGAAAATTGCTGCTAAACTTTGGGACTTGGCTTTATCAAACTGGGCAAGACAATTTGGAGATAACCAAAAAAAACAAAAAACAAAAAAACAAAACCAAACCACCTGCAACCTGAGACGTTTGGAGACCTGCTAATGATGAACACTAAAAATACCGGATTTAGTTTTCCTTAAAGTGTAAGGAGCAGAACTGAATGAATCCGGACTGCAGGTTTTACGGGGCAGCTGTCAGTTTGATGCAACATGTTCTCCAAGCGTCGGGAACAAACTGGCTCAGACGTAAAACAGGCCCGTATCTGTCAAGCGCGTTCACAGCCGGATTAATTGGATGGCCGTTATGCCACAAAGCAAAGCAGCACAACTGACATTTCACTTACGGGTTGTTGTGGTGGTTTTTGAGTTTTTAATAAAAAACTATTTAACACACTGGAAGCGTATAAAACAATGAAAAAGAAGATTACGAAAATGATGGCAAAACATTTTTTAGTTAGCTCAATATAAAAAAAAATGTTGAGTACTATAACAGTTTGGAAAATGAAAAGGGCCAACAAGAAGAACGTGCATGCATGCGTGTGTAAGGAGACAAATTATGGTGAAAATACAGGAGATTACCAGACATCTAAGCCAATAGCACCCCTACATGCACGTGCTTTTGGCTTGATTTACAGGCTTGCATAAAAATTCTGCCAACCTGCATCTCCATTACAAAAGCAAAGTGGCAAGACAAGGAATATCTCCTCTTTTTAGTACTTCAGAGCTAATTGCTACAAAGACTACCTCAACGTACCTTTATTTTGCCAGTAATTAGTTTAACTGGTGATGAAATCAAAAAATCTCGATCTGTGTCCCATTGTTTATTTTTATATATTTTTTAGATTATAACAACCAATTAAGGAGCACCAACGCATTTACTGCGTTTAGGCACAACGCTCAGTGCCGCATATGCTGACATACACAAGTCAAACTACAAATTCAAAACCTCTGTGCCGTGCTAAGTACGGGCAGGGTTTTTGTCTGTTAGCTTTAAGATACAGGAACAGTTCGAACAGCCTGGGCGTACCATACACACACAACACGCGCATCTGTAAAGTTGTTAATGTAACAGGCACTAAATAAAGGCTCTTGATACATGCTGTTCTTATCCTGTGAATTTCACAGTGTAGAATTAAACAGCTACATACATGAAAAACTGAAAGGAGTCCTTTTTAGTTCATTGGCCAGTATGTTACAGTCTGACCCTGAATTACGGTACAGGAAAAAGCAATTCTAATCTTTCAGCGTTGCCCTAGGCTTTAGTTACTACGTCAGGAATATCAGCATGGTAACTAGCACACCAGTAATACAGGATAACAAAGTGGCTCAGGAGAACCTAAAAAAAAAAAAAAACCACCACCAATGTGACCCCAAATCTGCAAGAGCACTGGGTTTTTACGGTGATGGGCTGGGAACATTTCGTTACCATCGGCCTTTCTGAAGGCTTATTAAAAGACTTGCATGAAAAACTCTTCATAAGGACAGCAAAAATATAGAGCAGATAAGCCTAGAGAAAAATTACCCTCCGCGCCACTGACAGAAATAGAGATAATAACTTCTATGTATATCCAAATCACGTGTCTGCCTCCCGCCAGCGGCGGCTGAGCACGCGGGACGCGGCCAGCCAGGCTGCGGCCAGCTCCCAGCTCCCGGCGGCCACAACCCGCGGCGCTCCCCGGCCACCCCCGGGCAGGCCAAAAAACGAACCGAGAGTGGAAGGGAACGTGCATTTAACTTGCATGGCAGGGAACTCTTTCAGATCCTTGCTTACGTGACCCCAAAGAAATTCTTCCACTGATTAAGAGCAAAAATTAGGAAAAAAATGCTATTTTAGTATTTACTACTTGTAATAGAGCAAAATGAAGGCAGGGCATCTTAAGTATAGATAAGCTTTTGTTTTATTTTAAAGCGTTCCTTAAACACTAATCCACGCTTAAAGCAGGAGCAGGGGAATAGAAAGATTTATACTTGCGTATTAACAAATACAATAGGAATAGCTTAGATAAATTAGAAGACTACAGTGTTCACATTTTTATTTACTTATTTTAAAATCATTCTATAAAATCATAATGTAATAATATGCAGGGAAATAAGAATGGATCAAAAATTCAGTAAGCTTTTCAAAAGGCTTAAGTTATATACTGGTGAAGTAGAAAGGAAGCTCGCCTTGTGCCATTTTTTTGGTCTTTTTAAGGACTGGAACTTCGATTTTATTGTTCTTGACTGGATGCTCACACTCCCCCTGGTTTCCATTTCTCTAAACGTCAAGTTAGATTCCTTCTCTGAATATTCACAAATTCTTTGTAATCACTTCCAGTCCTTTTTGTTAGGGAACTTCCCGATGACGAGTAGGAACAAGAAAGGAAAAAATCCTAGAACTCCAAAATGAGCCTGAGCATGCCGGCAAGTTCGTGCACACACAGCGCTGGGGAAGTTATCTGAAGGTCGGGTAAACCGCAGGTAATCTCTGCCTCCTCACTTCTTCCACAAAGTCTTTCAAAACACCCTAGCAGTTGATGTTCCTAATAACCTCCACTACTAATTGTTTTACACCCATTAATTTCCTTAAAGCTACCTTCGTTACTATGGACTCTGATCCGGTAATTTCTAGGCTTTTCCCCTCGCTCTCTGACGCTGAGCTGGCAAACTCCCAAGCTGTGCGATGCTGGAGCGCTTTCAGCGACAAGCCACACGCCTCATTCCTAGCAAAAATACTCTACTCCTTGGTTACTTCAAAACTGTGATTAATACCCCAGTCCTGTGATTTACAGCAATTTAATTGTAATACCGATTAAAACACGTTTTCCCTTGTATCAAAGAAAGATTTAAGATCCTCGATTTACACCGTCTTCGGAAACGCATCAAAGAGCCAACAAGTTTAGAACTGTACAAGAATACTTGTACTTTTTTTTTTGCACAATTTCACGATAAATAAGCAATCTGTGTGGGAAAGAATTCTTTCATGAGAAAGAAAACCAACCTTCCCTGACTCTGGTGCTCATTTTGGGATTTCTGTACCATCTAACCAGGTGCAGTCTCTTCCTGGAGGTTTGGGTGTTGGTGGTGTTCTCTCCTCCCTCCCCATAAGCAGCTGTTAATGTTGGGTAAGAGCCGGGCCCAGACTGCAGCCGGCTCCCTCGGTGACCGAGAAGGTAACAAGCAGCAGGTAACAAGCAGCAGTCTCTCCAGGCAGCTATTTTCACAAAATGTTTAGGACATTAACTTAAATTCTGAATTTTCAATCCTCAAGAAAGAAATTGCGTGTGATGCGTTAGGGTTGCTGGGCTACGTAGTAGATGCAAGACACAACCACACGCTGCGTGGTTGTAAAACCTTGCCTTCCTCTGGAAATCTGTCAGGAATACAGTCACTTCTTGGAATTCATTAGCAGCATGTTCAGCACTACCCCATTACAAGCATTTGTTTGAAATAACCCTTGCTATATCAGTAGAAAGTACGCCTTGTAATAAATCTGGATCCCTTTCCCTAAAGGATCTCTGACAGTTTATCCCAAACCCATGTACTCATGCAGCTGTTTTCCACGTCCGCCCCGGACAGGGAAACAGCAGCAAAACCTTCGTAAGACAAATCCCCGACAGGCACCACGAGACCTCGCAGTCACCCACAGTTTACACAGAGCCCGGGAAGGCTTCTGGTACGACAAGTTTGTCCCAAACTATCCGGCAAAGTCTGCCTAGCAGGGAGCTTGGCAGGAAGCCCGTAGCCTTACGGAGGATTTTTGGAATTTCACAACATTTGCACTGATGCAACTTCGCTGTTCGTTTCCTCCTGCTTGCAAACATGAGCGCCAGCCCAGAGCGCACAAAGCAGGTGGGAGAGAAGCAAACCGCTGCAGGAGCACGCGATGGAATAACATCAGAGATCGATTCAGCAACGCAATAAGTGATCTCAAATGTACACCTACTATCCATCGATCAGACATTGAATTGCCTGCAAGAACAACCTGGTATGGCCACAGTAACTCTTACATCAGATACACGCATGCAAATACAAGTTATGTTGAACCGTATCCACAGATTCCAGGCTTTTTTAAATAATAAAAACATCTTTTATTTTAGGTTGTGGGCACATGAAGTTACCTTTATGTAAATTCATGAGGATAATCAGAGAGCTACATGCAGTTTTTTGTTGTAAGTAGAAGAGATTGTACTGGAAATCCCAAACTGATGTTAAAAACAACAGCTTAACTTGGTTAATACAAAAGATTATTTTCTTTCTGATTATTAGTTATTGGTAGCTTGAAAAAATACTAATTACAGTGAAGAAATACCTTTACTTATGGATACTTAAATTTAAAAGCTAAACTAAGCCACAAGAAAGACTCTTCGAAGTCTTAGGGAAGCCCTCTGTAGATATCTGGCTGCATTTTAAAAATCCATCTCAATCTCCTAGAACATAATATATTTGCAAGCAGCCGAGACTTAAACAGCTTAATTTGCTAGATGTCTAGGACAAAATGCATTACTAGAGCTAAGCTGTACGGGTGGAACATTTATTCACTTGACTGGAGTCAGCACTGTAGCGCCTTTACCTTTCCTCTGCAGAGTCTTTGACCTTGCTTTTAAGTCCAATGTGAAACGAATTCTAAAGGACCTCATCCACGTTGTGTGGATTCGGTATTCAATAATGCTCCCAAAAAATACCTTTGAGCAGTCTGTTCAGAAGAACTGATGTTGACAGGGAAGACAAAAACCAGGAGTGCTAACCTTGAATATCTGCCGCAATAGATTCAGGAGAGGCAGGTGTGTTCCTCGGCAGTTACGAGCAGCTACATACCACCAGCTTGCTCCAGGACATACAAAAAGTTTACCTACCAGCCTACACGGTATGGGAAGAAGCCCTCCCTTTTTATTCAGATAAAATAAACAGTTTGAGATGGCTGTGCAAATAATTGTGTGTTTATGAACAACAGGAATTGGTGAAAACTTCAGTCTGCTGCTCAGGCCAGATGCCTTTCCTCAGTCTGGAGGTAGTTTGGTGGCTCTGACAGGTCACACCACAAAATACGCTAACGGGATTTTAAGTACAGACCAGGACACATCTTTAAAACCTACTTAGTCAACAGAACGCCTAAGCAACAGTGTCATTTTAGTGCTATTCCATCTTTACAACCTCTATTTTAAGAGCTCTTTAAAGTTTCAGGCTCTGTCTCTTCCTGTTTCTTAAACATAAAACGGGGGCGTAACGCTGAGCCCAGTTTTGGCTGCAGGACCGCAGTCGGGTGTGTGAGTGAAACCTCAAACCGGCCGGTTTCATATTCTGGCCAGCGTGCATCCTCCTCAACAGGACGTTCAACGGGACGTTCTGCTATCTTGCATTCATGCGGGGATGAGAGGTTGATCTTCCTAAGACCAAATAATAATTTAGTAATTCCAGGTTTTCCTCTGATTAAAAAGCAATTGCTTCATGAAGTGATATTCAGATTAAGGAACATCTTAATGGGTTAGGAGAAGGAAAAACAATCATCCAGAGGTCTACGTTTTAAGATCAGTAAGAGAGGAATTAAAAGAGTTAGGCTTTTCTCATTCTGCCTGAGCTACGAACAAGAATACAAATGTAAATAGTTTTCTCTCTTAACGCTCTAAGTTTTGTCCAAAACAGATGTTTACGCAGTAAAAAGCTTAAGTTGCCTAGTAAAGCACCATTTGCATGTCCAAGTTTGCAATGACAGAATCCTCGTCCAGCGGATGCCAGTGTTATTTACCAGATAAAGAGCACCAGGGTCAATGCCAGTGGACCTGCAGAAAGCTCCCCCCGCCTGTAACCGCCAGTGATTCACCACTCTCCCGGGAACACAAAGACAAGGTATTTTTAAATAGGTCATGCAGAGGCTGGGTGGTAATTACAGAAAAACGTTAATCAGATTTGAGCAGGCAGAGCTGCTTATCTCTGTCAAGAAGCCTTGCTAATATCAGGCCTTTCTTCACATCTTAGGACAAACAGACATTAAGAGCACAATGGTCATATGGAAATACTCCAGCATACAAAAGTCTTGCTTCTCCGCCAATTCTGGCCTCGTTTTGATGACAAAATACAAAACAAAACAGAGAGGAAATACACAGCTCGTGGATGGATCTTGTTGTCAGAAGACTACGGAAAGCGAAACGAGAAAGCCTGGTTGCTGAACTCTTGCATTCAAATAAAGGATTTTGAAAGTGCTAGGAGGTCCTGGACAGTACCACCCAGCACCTGAAAAGCATTTCAGAGGCAGCGTCTGGAAGTCCCACCCTGGCAAGGAGGGCCCAATGCTGCCCCGAATGACGTGCATGGGAGGGGAAGGGAGCAGGTGAAATAAGAGCCTGCTGCTTGTCCTTGTGCCCCCAGCAGTTCCCTTGCCCAGCAGACCTTACTTACAGTGCTAAGATCTCCATACTTGTTCATCGGGACCTCCTCTCAGTGCAGAAGAAAAGGGGTGGCCCTGTTCAGTATTTTTTTTTTTTTTAAAGCACAGGAAGGGGTAGCTGCAACCCGATGCATCTTTGTTGATGGCTGAAACTGAGCCCCGGGTCCTGGGTCCCCTCCTGCCGAGCTCCGCTTTGGGGCAGCACCTTCCAGAGGAGAGGCAGAGCGGACGGTTGGGTCGGTGGCAATTCACATCCTTATGTCAAGATCTGATGGAGTTTGACACGGCCGCTACTTTTAACAGAGTCTAGTAGCTATCGGCTTTAAACACGAAAGCCTGCTGCGTGGCGTATCATCCCTCAGTTTTACTCAGGAAATGGTCCTCAGGTACACTTATCTACAACAAGTCGGCAAAAAACACTGCCCATGGTTTATTTCTAAGCACAACATGTTTTGTAAATGCACAGTGAGCAGACAGCAGTGTTTCAGCAGACAGTAAACTGCACTGCCAAACTTTTTGCTTCAGTGGGTTACGGAAAGATTTCCGGTGCAGGTGGGGCCCTCGGCACCGACACGTTGAGTCCTCCCCTCCTCCCCTCCGAGGCGTTTCTTAGAAACCTTTCGTGGATCCGCAGAGACTGCTCGTGAACCCCAGGAGCCTGCAGACTGCTGTCAGAGAACCACCAAAAGGAAGATTACAAGCTAAATACGGCCTGGAGACTGGACTGGAAGGTACACAGGTAGGTCTGGGCTGTTGGTTTGTTTTTTCCTCTAAATCTTCTTTTACTAGAATTTGCCCCAACTTTTCATATTCACAAGACATAAGAAGGTGGCTCTCCCTATTTATCACGCTCACAATTTGTATTTTTTCTGGCTAAACTACCCATTCTTCTAAAGGAAGTATTTTACGAAATCAGCACAGAGCTAACAAACTCCGAACGATACCACAACAACTTTTCAGATGGAATGAGAACTGCTTTTGGCAGTTATACTTGTTGACCCCTGTTCTCCGACAAACGTTTTTTTTTTTTTAAAATGCTAGTTTTTGCTGAAGACGGTTGATCTTTAACAAGACAGCAAAGGATTGATACAGCAAAATTTCGCAGAGCCCAAAATAGCTGCCAAACTCAAGCGGCTCTTGGGAAATAAACACAACAAACATAGCCCTCCTAGGAAAACCTACTTTTGTTAAACAAGGTCACGATGTTGGGTTTCTTTCCCTTTTTCCTTCTTCAGTTTTTGTTACCTTTTCCTATGTCTACTGAATAAGGAGACCAAGTACACATTTTTCCAATTCCCCCTTTGGAATTCTGGAATATTTCTTTTACAGGAGCAATTAGTATTTGTTGTTGTTTAACAAGAAAAACCCCACAGAAATAAAGGAAAAGTATGACTCAGAGAGAGACCAATAATTAGGTCATGTGTCCAATTAGTTTTCATGCTTAAGTAGTTACTCTTTAGGAAATGCTCAACCTTTGATGTGCAGCAGGCAACCTACCAATTAATTAGGCAGAAGGAAGCAATGCAAGGAATGAAACCTCAGAAACCGTATCAAAGCCCAGAGATATCTAATGAGGGAAACAACAGCATCAACAACAGAAAACACGCACAAGGAGGTAGACGCTTCAAATGATCTTCAAGTATCTTGGCTGCGCTTCCTTTTAAATTAAGACAAAACTGTTGGGAAGCAGACGAGAAGAAAGAAGGAAGAAGCCTCGTTTGATCAGAAAAGCATCAGTTTCCTTGAAGACTTGCCAGAAAAAATATATATATATAATTCCTCTCTATTCTGTGAGATGTTTCCTCAGAGATCGCCACTCACTGGTGGATGCAAGCTGCAAGAGGCAACACACACCACATGATACCCAATTGGGGGGGAAAAAAAAAAAAAACCTATCTGAAAACCTGCACAGTTAAGCACAATGGGACGTACGCACCGCTAAGAGACACCAACAACACAGAAGAAAAAGATGATATAGCCATAGCTCTGCTACCACTTCTGTTAATGCTGCATGAGAAAGGGAAAGGCATGCCCTCTGGGGACTGGTACCGAGTTCGTCGTTCCCTCAGGCCAACCTCCCGCCGTCGCTTCAATGCAAGATTGCTGCAGTCGCTCAGTTACGGCACCTCTTCGAACTGAGGGAAAAATGGGTGCAGCCCCATAAACTAACGGCGTGGAAACACCTAGAACATACCTAGATCTGCCAGACTAATGAGTTCAGATATGTTACTGCCTGCCTTTTGATACGCGATGTTAATCTAAGTTATGGAGCATCAATAAGACAACTGCATAAGGCACAGAGGCAAGCTTGCTGTGTGACAGTGCCCGCAATGTTTATTTACACACTGTCCTCAGTGCTAGGGACACTACGGATGCGGAAATTCTCAATTATCAATACCTGTCTTCAAGCCAATCTCTCCCAAAGTTAACTAGAAATACATTTAGTCTGGCCTTCTAGATCTCTCTAGCCCTTCCCCTATCGGGTATTTTCATTCCCCATCACAGGGCACTCTCCTTCACTCCAGTGAGGTCCATTCAGGTGGAGCTATAGGGGAATACTAACAAGAAATCCCATTAGACAATCAAAACACAGCATTACTGGAGATGATTGTCTTTGGAAGAAAAAAAAAAAGAGGAACTGTAGAGAAGAAAGAGACAACAATGTAGCACCTGAATTAGAAAAAAATCAATACTGTAATTGACCGACTCTTCCTTTGTTTTATTTAGGCAAGTGGTTGGGAGAAAAAACATTCTTTGGGACTTAACATTTAAAGCTCTTTGGCTTTGCTGGTGTTGGTTATTGCAAAGTAAAGAAGTCCCAGAGCTGCAGGCCTTAAAGGACAGGAGGGGGAATGGGGGAAATAGATGTAACCCGGATGCCAAACATGGCAAACCACCTTGCTGTGGTTACGTCCTACAGAGAGGTACAGACCTCTCGTGCTCCATTAAGTGACATATCAGAGGGTGTAAAAATCCCAGCTTCCATAGAAGACACAGAAGAATTGACCTTCAGCTTGAAGTAGAGGTCTCTATACAAAAGCAGGAGCCCACAGAAGCAGTCTCGGAGCAGCTCGGAGCACTTCATGTCTTCGCACCGTCACCACCAGCTCATTTCCGAATCTCTCGCAGCCCAGGGCCAGTGCCCGCTCCCTCTGCACCGAGAGGGCTTTTGAAGACGCTGCCACTTTGTTGTCTGGTGTGGCTGCACAACGCCAAATCCCCACGTAGGTACAAGGGCCTCCACTGCACACTCCGTACACATCAAAAGACGACATCTGCCCAAGCATAAAATCAAAATACAGCAGGAAAACGTAGCTTTCCTCTTCCTCCTACCCACTCGTGGGCCTCCGCTGCTGCATGCCGTAATGAAGCTTCATTCCCTCTGACGGAGCAGCTTCAGAGGCTACCAGGTTAGCTCCACACCAGTCCTCTGCTGTGCTTGGCAGCGAGGGTCGCTGCCGGACGCCGTGAGCGTGCCGATTTCACGTTGTCCAGCCCCACAAAGCGCCGTCTGTAACTGCTCCCCAGGTGTCCTCTCCCTGCTCACGCTGGACCTCCTCTGACCTAACTTTTGCTCTTCCCACTCGGCTGTAATTTCTCTCACCAAAATCCCTCCTGAGGTCATTTTGCTAGCTAATGATCCAAAACTCATTTAAAATTACTTCTTGAGCATTTCAGAAGACTCTTACTTGCTCCCCAATTTTTGTTAAGAATTACAAAAAGCTCTACTAGTGCTCCTCTTCTTTGTGCCCTCCAAATCTTATTTCTTTCAGTAATCTCATATACCAACAGAGCTGACCTACAGCCTTACGCTCCAGGCTGTTCCAAACCCATTTCCCTCAGTACATTCTCTTCCATCTGCTCATCACATCCTCAAAGCTCCCCTGGAAGCCCTTGCTGCTTGTTCCTGTATCACACCGTGCTGCAACATCTCCCAGCACACAGACTTAGGCTTCTGGTACGCTAAGACCCCATCACATTGATTGCTGTTATTTTTTATTTTACGGTCCCTCTGTACTCTCCTATTTGCCTACCTCAGTCCTGTTGGAAGAAATTCTTTATTCAGAGGGCAGCGAGGCACTGGCGGAGGCTGCCCAGAGCGGCTGCGGGTGCCCCATGCCTGAAGTGCTCGCGGCTGCGGGCAGCCTGGGCTGGTGCCCATGGCAGGGGGTTGGAGTCGGACAGCCGTTCAGGTCCTTTCCAGCCCAAAGCATTCTATGACTCTCCGAATCTATTTCAGACCACAAGCTGTGCAGCAGCGCTTCCATTTCATCTGTACAGCACCTTGCCTAAGCGAGCCTTCCTCCATCAGCGGCGCTCCCGTGTGCTGCGACAGAACCATTAAAAACGGAATTAAAGCCTTCCCGAAGCACACCTGTGGGAGACACAAACATCCATCCCTCATTTGTCTCACACCTAGCTGTGCAAAGACAACCACACGGCACAAACTGTCCGGAAAAGAAAGGTTTTATAAAAATGGAACACACCGATTTTAGTCGAGACAGGCCCCCCTGCCCCCAGTGTTAAGGCAGCACTTCACAAGCGACGGAGGAATATAAGCGTCTCTGAGATAGCTTTCTTAACCTAACCTCTGCTCAGGAAGGACCATGAACAGCATTTTTTGACCTTCCAGTGGCAGGACTGGGAAAGTTTCTGTCAGAGAATAAAGAACAGTGTCGTAAAAAGCATCTGGTGCAGGAGGGCCGCTGGGATTCCTTTGGACTAGTAGAAATCACAACACAAGTGTCAAAATTGAATGTGATAAGAGAAAGGGAAAAAAACATCCTGTGAATTTTCTGGGCAGTTTTGAGTTAAAAAAATGGTCAAAAGCCATAGCTGACAAAAAATAAAGCTGGAGTTCCATGCAAATTTAATGAGCATATGCTCCAGACTACTTCATACCAGATCCTGAATTATGTAAAGCGCGCATCATTCAACCTGCAATTCTGCCTTTGGCTGCACAGCCCTGCTCTCATTCAAAGGTAAATACACAGGAATGGAAACAAAGGGAAGTAATGTCCCTGGAAAGCTAGAAAGCCAAGTAATGAGACTTTTATTACTAGAAGGGGGAAAAAGAATTGTCTGGCACCCTTCTAAGAATGAGCCGGAAATCACAGGCCAACCTCATCTGGTAGCATTGTACACATTTACACGGGGTAATCGGGGCTTTTCATACAGAGGTACTGCAGCCTGGTTCAGAGAGCTCCAGCCAAGAGGACGCAGAAAAAATTCTCTCAAACCAGTCTGCAGGAGCAGCAGAAAGCCGAGCAGCACCTTCATCCTAACCCCTCTGCTCCAGCTCTGCAGAACCCCACAGCAAAGAACTCACGTCCCACAAACGGATGTGAACTGGGACTTCAGCAACAGCTTCTGCTCACGAAAACCCACGCTAGCTACTGCGCCACTGCAGCAGCACTCTGAATTCAGAGTATTATTCCTCAGTTAAAAGTCAACAGGCTTTGAAAAAGGAAAGTCCCTGCTTTTTGAATGGTGCAACATGTGATGTTGCCAAAACTAAACGTGCACACAAACACCACGGGAAATATCTGTTACTCACTGCCAGCACGGGCAAAGCAGCGCTCTTGCCGGTCGTTCGCTACAGCACTGCACCTGACCCAAGCAGAACTCTGCAAAGGGTAACAGAAGACCAGAAGCAGAGAAATACCATTTCCATGCGATCAATATCTTATCTAAATACTTTAAGTACTGAGCGCATGAAGAATCTCCAAACGAATCTTAACACACATTTCATTGTAGGCAATTAAAGTGACGGAACGCGTTGTCTAGCTAAAGGCTCTCCTCTTCCACGGTGTTCTCCTGGCACTGCCTGCCGAAACCCTTAACCTGGGTCCTGTAACTGGCTAGCCCCAGTTCTGCTCAGCTCCTCCAGCCATTCCCTAATCCATCAGCCCGCAGATTCCCCCAAACACCCGAAGAGCAGCTGCAGGGAAGGCTTTCCCTGGACCTGCGCTATGGGGTCCTGTGCTCCTAGCCTTCCCTACCTTTTCCTCCTTTCATTCTCAGCTTCTTAGGCAGCCTCCCTTATGCCCTGTAACTTATGCCCTGTAACCGAGCCTCCTTTCCAGATTATCCTCAGGTTTAACCCCTTCTGCACCCAGCGGAACTCAAAGCCCATGGCACATGGCAATACTGGAGAAGGGCTCTCAGTTTTTTCTCCCCACTTTTTCACTAGCACCTAAATTATCTTTGCACCGAATTGCAAAACCTCTTACTTGTTCAGAAAAAAATCTTCAGAGATAAATTCTTCATTGTATGCCTGCAGCTTTGTCATCTCCTCCTTGCTTCCCCCAGTAACATTTTCATTTGAGAATTGCAGTGAAATGACTGGATATTGTTTAACTGCAGTATTTTGCAGATGAAAGAATGGCTGAAGTGTTTCTTACTCCTGCAGCACACAAATTTATGTAGCTACACAACAATAAAGCAAAGTCTTAAATTTAATCAGAAGAAATACTTCAAGCAATGGCAAGCTGATAAATTATTTAGAAAGGGGCTCAATAAGACCTAGAGGGAAATTGGCATCAGCTGTGCAGCCTGGGAGCTCCCAGAAACAAAGAATTTCCATCATTGTCCCTTCTAAGGCTTTTTCACCTAAGCTATTTGTATTTAGCAAAAATGGGCATTTATTCAAACATCATCTTACAATTACAAGCAGACTAGAGCTGCACCGGTAGTGATGTTAAAGGACTTTTCACACAGCATTTATTATAGGGACAGTACTGGAAGGACTGACAATCCATTTACCAGAGGTTACCACTATTTGTGCATTCACAATAAGATATTGATGGCAGGCACTTCCTAGCTTAAGGACCCACAGTAACAAGCCAGTAACACCCGCTAGTTCAGAAGATTTTAATGATTTGGTCTTTTTCCAGACTGCCTAGCTTTCCCAGAATTGTCTTCTTCCCATCAATTCTTCAACCATTCCAAAACACTGAGAAATAGACAAAACTAGATGTATTAGTATTTATATGAAAGGTCTAGGAAATTCAATAATGTTCCTATTGTTTTATTGCAGATGGCACATCAACTTCTCTTTATTACTGCAGAAAACTCAAGAGCCCTGTAGAGTGCAATAAAACGGTACGTGTTTAGCTTTGCAATGTTTCAAAGGGCTGTGATTTACTGCTAAGAACCAGGCACCTTGCACACAAACATCTGAGTTCAGTAATTGCCTCATGTTTTGTGCAAACTCTACAAGGCAGCGTGAGGTCAGCCCACACGCAGAGTACCTGCTGCTCCTCGCTGCCTGTCCCTCATCCTCACTAACATGGACTCTGTTATTAAAGAGCCGAGAAAGGTTTGTTGTCACCTTTGCATCAAGATGTTTTACTTCTCCTATTCGGTTGCAGGCACTCTTTGTAATTTCTGCCAAATCTTTGGGCTGCCAGATAGATTAAAAAAATTGCCAATGCACCAAAAGGAAAAACACCAAAGCAAATTCTTCTGTCTTAAATATATACCTTACTTACACGCCTCAAGACAAATCCTTCTTACATAAGTATACTTCCAAACACTTCTGAAAAAAAGCATATCCACCGAACATTCACGTTTGAAGTGTTATGTAGAAAACTGCCCACAGATTTAGTAGCGTAAACATCTCGCCGCTACATACAGCAAGTCTCCTTCAGGTAACACAGCCAGCCTTCACTGAACAATGAACTCAGTTCTCATCAGCCAACCCTGAACAAGGGGGTAGAGAAGTATCACACACAGGCAAGAAATAAAAGAACCTGTATTACATGTATTTCTGTTCAAACTGCTCTGCATATGTTATTTCCAACAAGTTTGAGTTAAAAAGCAGAAGAGGGACTCAGAACGCATACAATGAAGTCCTTCACCAGCATCCTTTATTAACCACACACACCAATAATTCTTTTTTGGTGAAAAATATTCTCAGCATCTAGCAAAAGAAAAAATTGTTTACTGTTGCAAAGATAATCCCAAAGCCGTTTGTCTTTACTCTGAAAGTACTGGTCCTTTATGAAGGAATGGAAGACGTGGGGAAAGAAAACATCGCCAACCCCCCCAGCTCCCCGCAAGAACAGAGACTCGGAGCTGGTAAGTTCCGCGCTCAAACAAAGCATTGGCAGCGGCAATCTATCCTTATTGATTTTATAAATTACGAAGAAACCAGTAAACAAACATAACCCATCACAGTTTAAATAGAAAGATCGGTTAAAAATACCTACGGGCACTGCTAACACCAGCACCTTCTCAACCACTCTTCCTATACTGAGGACAGGAACGTGGGAATAACTTTGCCAGTTGCAGACCACACTCTTAAACCATACACCAACAAACATTACGCAGAAAGTCAGTTAGTCATACATTAAATAAGGTAGCGAGCAACGTTAGAAGCAGAAAATATAGTCCCAGTGCTGACAAAAATGCTTATTATTACTGAAGTCAATGTAAAATGAAGAGATCAAACAGTGGCCTCTCTAAAACATCTCCCTCAAATGAAGATCAGCTTCGTATTGGCGCATCATAAGGAGAAAAAAAATAAAGGCAAATCTACAGGTAGGTTCATTCAGTGAAGTTATTGTTTCTGTTTGGGTTACACATTACTTATCATAAATTTATGCTTTAGTAGCCAATAGTGTAGGTACTTTGAAGAGCAGTATTTATCTGTATACCCTACAACACGCAGATAAGGACAAGGACACACCGGGAAATGTTAATAGGGAAGATGATTCTACAGTTTGGTTTTTGTACCTATTTGAAAAATGCTGCAGACTTCAAATTTTCTTCTTTAGATCTTTATGTAGCTTATTTACTAAGACACACAAAACTATGGATATTGAAATACCCAGCAGTAACATACTTCCCCCAGAAGTGACACTGAGATGTTACAAAGCAGAAAATAAATAGCCAGTAAGGAGCATGTTTGTTTAACTTCTGCTTTGTTACTATTATCCAAAACAGTCACTTTCAAAACCTTATATACACATTATATTAGTTCTATATAGATAGACTTAGCAGTTACCAAAGTTCTCAAGTTACATTTTACAACCAAACCAAACGCCTTCCTTGGCTACTGACCATACAACAGTTACTTTTTCCAGTCACAAGATTAAGGAAGTACGGATGAGTGCTGGGACACATACTTTTAAACTAGCTGAGGCCAAACACTTTTATTACAGATGAAGCCACAAACTCAGAATGAAAAACCTGAGAACATCTCAAAAATAAAGACGGGAGAACATTAATTAAGAACTCAGCTGTAGAATTTAATATCTAAACCATCCCACACATGACTGAAGAAAGTGCTAGCCAAGAAGCAACCGCTAGAAAACTTGATATTTTGACAGCCTGCAAGAATGTATTCATCCTGATGGATGACAGAAGCAACAAATGCTGCAAGAGCACCGCGCCACACAATAGTACACACCTCAGTTTTCTGTCTAAGTTGAAATTCTACCATGAAGGAGTATCACGTCTACAGCTGCCGAGGGGAAGCACAAGGAATACTTACTCTTGGCTGCCAGTTTTCATACTGCTTCTGTAAGTTCGCACCAATGGTTTCCAGAGCTTTTTGAGGACCCATTGATAGAGGATCTAAGAAACAAAATACAAATGAGTCTTTTTGACCACAACCGAGCCATTCAGCTTGCCAAGAGGACGAAATTACTTCCAGTTACCCATGTGCATTTAAAACTTCAGCTACTTTCGCATTATGTTTCTGTAAAATCCGGATCTACAACCTTGGAGACCAAAGTCTACGGAGCAAGAACAACAGCACACCTTGCAGAACAAAGGCATCAAAGCTTTCTGCACCGTTCCTCTCCAGTGTTCTGCATGCAAGAGAGGGCATTTAGTGATAACTTAGCGCAGATTCCTTTCCTGCACTCAATTTAAAATTCATAAACGTTACATTCTTCATGGAAGTTACTTAGGTGTAACACCCAAAAATTATCCTCAAACTCTTCACTCGGATATAAATTAAAAACCATTAGAACCTGTCAAAGTTGGAAGAAGATTTCTCTCACTAAGGTAATAAATACAGTTGTTTTGAAAGAGAGGAGGAAAGGCTTAACATTTGTGTCTTTTAATACTGAAAAAAAATGTTTCTGTAGTAAATAACAACAATTGAAATAGCTTACACAAAAATTACAAATGGTGTATAGTCTCTGAAGCAGTGAGCAATGGTAGTAAATGAAGCAAGATTTTGCTTTTATCAGGAAAAAATGTTTATCATCAAATATAACCATTTTAATAAGTTAATTGTATCACTAGATAATTATCACAATCCATAGCAATATAATTTCAGCTTATGTGCTCATTCAAAAAAGCATGGCCTTATAATTGACACTTAAGTTTCAAAAAAGTCTAGGAGCTAATATTTTGCAATTTAATACAAATTATTTTTTAAAGCAATTAACAGATTCAATGAAGTTTTTAAAATCAACTTTATGAATATTCTACCTTATACTGTTAGAAACAAAACCTAATAAAGCATGATGAAAGCAGGATTTTGTGAGTTATTTTTCTCGAATACATAAAAACCAGGATTTTGTTGAAGTTATAGTATTCTTTTGTAGAATGATTTAAGGTAATATATCATTCACATTTTTCCAGACAGACTGAAAACAAATAACCAGCAGTAGTAAATTGTCTGCTCCGACTTCGAGAAGCCTATCTATTTCCTTCAGCTTAGCTTCAGCTGTTGCTCCACGAGTCTAGACAGAAGCATCACCAGAAGAAAATGAGTTCTCCGGTCCTCTCTGCAGAGCCTGCAGTTTCAGCACTCACTGACATACGTTTCAGAAATGTTTCTACATACTGCAGCAATCTTTGTCACTCCAAACTGCAGCAGTCCCCTTGCTATTTAAGGCAAGGTTCCCGAGACCCTTGAGCTGCAGGACAGCAGCATTCGCACTGATACTACTAGAAGGGTTCACACTGCCTCCTAAGACCTTTTGTTAGTTCGTATGCCATTAGCTACCGCTCAAATAACAAAAATGCAGCATAATAAATAAATAAGCCTGATGTATTTGAGTCCTTCAAAAGGACCAAGCTGAACGTTAAAAAAGAAACGTAAAATATTTCAGATCCACTCTGACAGCAGAGGAATACAGTTAGTGGACTTGGGAGTGCCTTCGGAGCACTGAGCACGAAACAATGCCCTTCCTGCTACAACAAAGTACGCTGCTGCCTCTCCAAGAGGCAAACAATGGAAACTAAAGATTGTCCTAAGCATAGCTCGTGCCACCAGTCATTGTGTGAGCTTCCAGCTCCTTCCCGAGCGTGCACACGAGGCTGGCGAAGCCCTGAAGACAGAGGCCGCGCTGCCTTCGGCCTGTCAGTGCTGCACCCGTGCCAGCCAGGGCCTAATTCCGGAGAAAACAAAGCACTTCGGATGTTAACAGGGCACATCTGGGAGGAGAAAACAAAGCACTTCGGATGTTAACAGGGCACATCTGGGAGGCACGGTGAGATCGGCGGCTGGCTTTTGACAGAGAGAGCGATGGCTGTTTGTTAGCAGAGTTTGGTGAGCTCAGCTCAGTCTTAAATAACAGCAAAATGCTTTCCACTTCTGCATCTGGCAGAGACACTGTGCTCCCACAGCACACACCATCAGCTTCTCTTAAGACTCTTGTACAGAAGAAAAACCAGTGGGTGTTTTTGCAGATTACACAACTTTACATTTCTGAAAACAGTAGAAATGGAAATGAGTGCTTGTGTATATACACACAAAATTTAATTTAAAAACTGCATTCAAAATTCTCTTTGTTGATGATAATCACTAATAACTTTAATGACTCTGCAATGCTCCTCGTTCTCTTTGCTCTCTACCCATGGATCAGTGAGAAATGCGAGCTGTTCTCTCCACTGAAAAGACGTATTTGTTACTGCATGCTCATGGCTTTTTAATTGCTTTAAAGTCATCAGCATTTTTTGGTTTAAAAAACAAAATGAGACGCTGCCGATTCATAAAACAGGTTAGAAACGAAATGTTCTGAAAGTTGTTTTTTTAAGAAGTTCAGTTCATACAATGATTAATTTGCTACTGTAGCCCATTATAAGGCTCAGTGTTTAGGATTACAGGGCTTTGCGTCTTACTCGCTGAAGACTGAACATTTTCAATTCCTAGATAAAACCCAAATCTCTTAGTTTTCTTACACAAGGCAATTCCTTTTAATATTATTTCAGATTTATCTCATCTTGAAAATCTCCAAAACCAAGGAAACTTTTCACTTCCTAATGAAAAAAATAGAAATTTAATCCAATGCTGCATCAAAGTATCAAGCCCATGTGTTAGCACTGCTAGCAAGACATTCTTGGGAATAATTCCAGGTTTTCTGAATTTATGTACCCAAGTCAAATAGCCTCAGAGCAGTCACCTCGAACCGCTGCAAAGTCCATGCGTGTTAAAGACCTATTTCTCGACTGTATGATGCAGGGTTATTTCAAACTTTTGCAGAGCACTCTAAGGATGTAACCGCTCAGAGGTTTCCTCAGATACTTATAAATCTACAGAAATTAAAAATATAAAAAAATAAGTAGCTCATTAGCAGCCTTTTTTCCTCCATACTATCTCATTTTAGAATAAAGCAGGAAAGATGACCTATGGCAGCTGATACTGCTGGACACTTAATTAACTCGTACAGACACGGAAAAATCATAAACCAGATTTCCTTTTGTTCACCCTAGTTTTAAGTCCAGGAAACCGACAACTTTGCAATTACCATATATGCTATACCTCAGTATTTGTAAGACTAATGCAGTTATCCGGAGCTTGGAAGATTCAAGACTTACCTATCCAACACTCCAGACGGGCACAGGGAGTTGTTTTCACCACGTCAGGAGGGTCCACACCGACATTTAGGCACAAAACTAAGGCAACACTAACAGTCTTCATCTGGAAAGAAAACACAATAAAATGCTTACTTAGTGTAGAAGCTAAATAATTTTTATTTGTGTTGAAGTCTTACCACTACTATAACTTTTGAAGGGTTTCAACTAAGCTTCGTTATCTGCTCTTTAACACAAACTATTTTAAGCAAGGCATGACCGATTACATTTTTCATTTTTTTTAATAGAACAGTACTTAGAGATTTTACATTACTATTTTTATTATTATTTCCACAGCTCATTCTTCTTTTATACAGCATGGAAATGGATATCATTGGACTTCTATGCATCTTAAATTAGTCACTGTCCAACTGAAATGTATTATTAAAATATGGGAATATGCTATTCAGGGTTCCTGATCAATATTCAGATATAGTATGTCCTTTCTAATATTGAAACCAAAAGCAATAAAAGGAAAAACATCCAAGTGACTAACTAAACCATAACCAAATGTTTAGTCCTTATTTTTTGTTTCCTTCACATTTAGCTAACCTGGATACATCTTGCAGACCTCTGAAATGACACAGTTCACTAGAGACCGGAACCCTGCTAAGGTGCTTATAATTATCTGAAGAAGAGACTAAAGGATTTGGGTTTCACTTTTTTTTAATTTTTTTTTTTCATATTGCCACATTCAGAAGCCATCCTGTATTTTTCCACCTTTTATTCATTTTTCTAAAATTCTGCAGCGGGAGATGTTTTGGCAGACAAAGAAAGTGGTGTTTAGAACTCCAGGTACGTATACCCCACGCAAATGGTCCACAGTCGTATGGAAAACGTGTTATCTTGAAGCTTCTAATCAAAAGTTTCCCCTTCAATTCACCTTAAATATTGGCAAATCCCGGAGCGGCTACCAAAGCTGAAAGCTCTAACTAGTATTTCTGACAACATTAATCCACCTCTAACTACGTTTATTACGTGGCCCCCAGCATTGCACTAACTGCCACTTCATCGTCCTTTAAATCAACCTCCCTGCAAGGATGTACGCAAACCCAGCACGATCAAACATAATTTACATTATTTGGCTGCTTCATTCTCTTCTCTAAACTCCTTCAGCCCAATACCAATACACCGATACAAGCCTAGATCCTGATACCAAGAAGGAAAACAAAAGAAGTAGCATGGCTCACTGTACTTCCATCGAGCGTTCGGCTCTCGCTTGTCTGAAGCAAAGCCCCCCGCATCTCGCTTCCCCAGGGTGCTCGTTACAATTCAGAACAGCAGGAAAAAAAATCCAAGAGCTAGAGCCACAGGAATTTATAATTTATAAAGAAAGCAGAAACTGGAGCAGAGAAGCACTATTCACACGGAGAAAGGGAAACGGCTCCACATCAGCACAGGAGTTCTGCAGCCTGATGGGGATTCTGGAGTAGAAAATTAGCAAGAGAGCCAGCTAACGGCTTCATCCCAAGCCGTGCTGCTGACAACACAGCCCTGCAGTCCCAGGCGAGCCGCTCGTCCCCACGCTGCCCTAACAAGGGCTAAGCGGCACTTCCCAGAACACAGACGAACACAAGAGTCTCGGCGGAGGTTGCCTCGGGGTGTCACAGAAGGGCTCCCAAAGGAGCACACAAGGATCAGGCGAAAAAGCCCACGGCTGAAATTCGGCACAAAGTACACACGCACGACGGGTACTTGATGGAAACCAGGAACGACACCCAGAGGTCCAGTTCCAGGCAACGTGGGGTCCAGCTGCAAGGTGCCGCTCGGTCCCCCAGCGTTAGCAGCGGTCGGGCAGCCCTGCAGAACCACCGAGACCCAGAGGTCTGCGGCCAAGCCCCGGGTCTCCAGGTGGAGAACGGACATCTGCGCTGACAGCCAAGCCGACTCAGTCCTCTCCCCCGCGACGTCTCTGCCATCCTCCTCCTCTCTATCTGCTTCTCTTACCTTCCACCTTCACCTCTTCCCCTCTCTCTTTCCCCCACTTAGTTTATCAACGCCAAAGCTTTACTCAAAAAGGAGCTGTGCCAGCAACTCGGTGTCGATCCCTTTCACGTCGCTCACGTGCGCCTTGCCCTCCGTCCCCCTCGCTCTTGGCTTTGTTTGGAAAGTAGTTTCATCGGGATAGAGGGCAGCTGCGGCGCTGAACCCCGCACAGAGGTCTGCCTGGTGGGTCAGGACAATGAGGAGCCCAATAAAAACTCTGCTACAAGAGCTGCAACAAAAAAGCCAACGATACATTCACAAATGTAACAGGCACAGGTGACCTCAAGGAGAAAACTCTGCTACAAAAAAAAAGTTACTCCCCATCCAAGTCAGGCACCGACCTGCCCCAAAGCATGCAGCGACTCTCACAGGACAGCCCAAGGCTCCAGTTTTAACCTAGGGGCGGGTTTTTAAGCAGTTTCCCCAGGACGGCAGCTGCCCGGCACCTGGCACGTCGCTTCACAGGTAGCTGCGAAATACCAACTGTTTGGGAGAGGCAGACGAAGCCGTGACCCTCCTCACCCAGCCGCACACAAGCGCGTGACCGCGAGGGATGCTGAGGGCAGGGGCTCGGAGGGGACACGTCCCGCTCACGCGCGGCGAGCAGGCGCAGGAGCGCAGAGCCCCGCTGGACGCGCTGCCTGCCACGCGGGCACCTGGCCCGCCAGGCTGCGACTCGGTGCCACTCAGCGAGGACTGGGGATCGATCCCTACTCGTCCCTTTTTTGAACGGACCTTCCCTTCAGCACCCAGCTACCGAGACACAAGAGGGGCACCAGTCCTGCTGCAACCTCTCCAGCTCATTTGTAGCGTTTACGCGGTGACACAGCTTCACCGAGAGCTTTCCGCTGCAAGGAAGCTTTTATATAAAGTTTACGAGAAATGCGCCGTTATGAAAAAACATCAGCGTGCTTCTCCACGGCGACAAAAATAGCAGAAGGCAAAGAAAAACTTCAAGGTAACGTTAATAATGCAACACCTCTGCAGGCAGCCTCCGCCATCTGTAGTCCAAAAGGTCGGTGCCTGCTGTGACAGCACGCACCAGATTCCTAGTTCAACTCCTCCTTCGCGTTTGTTTTCCTTTTCTAGCCCCTGTCTCCCCCACCAATACTACGAAATGTCTTCCGAGCTTCGCGCTGCCCAGCACGTCGGAGCTGAAGAGCAGCCAGTGCTGCCAGCACAGCTCCACAAAGCAGGCCTCCGCTGCCCGCTTCACTGCTTACTTTATTAGCCCTTCTTACGCCCAGAGACTAACTGTCCCTGTCAGCCGACACCCAGGACGTACAAACACACGGGCTGTTCACCTGCCCCGAGAACAGCACCCGGCAGGGGAACGCCGTCAGTCGGCGCCACGGCCCAGCGCCCCCAGCTCCCCGAGGTGCCCCCAGGGACTGGAGGTGACCGCATGCGCCAGAACTGCTCTTACGGTTAAGAGCTATGAAACTGGCTGATTCACCGCGGTAGCAAAGCATCAAAATAGGGCAGAAAACCTGAGGACTGAGAGCACACAGCGGCTTTCTGAAGAGCCCAGCTACCTAAGATGATCAGGATAACGCTACTGAACGTATTTTGGCTAAAGAGCCCCTCATTCTCCTTTCCAGACAAGTCTGTCTCAAAACTGAGACACAAGGAATGATCAATGATCTCCCTCGGTTATCAGCGGCCTTCCTGTGCTAACAGTCACCTTCGCAAACATTCACGAGTAGAAGATCAGCTCAGCAGCAAGCCGATTACAACGAGGCAGCAGAGAAGAAACGAGAACACCCCCAGACCTCTCCAGAAAAGAGAGACCCACGGAGAAAAACACAAATGACGCTCCAAGGAAGGCTGCTCTCCTTGGATTTCTCTACCCGCACAAAGGCAGAGAGAAGCGTGAGAACCAGAAAAGCCTTAACAAAGCCTTTCCAAAAGGTTCACGTAACCCTCCGCCTCTGAGCTACCGGAGCGCGCAGGGAGCCGCAGCCCAGGAGCGGGAGCTGCCAGCACAAGAGATGCTCCGCAGCGCTCCCCACGAGAGCCTCGTGCGAAGCAGCCCACTGCCGCCCGGTCACCTCCCGCGGCACGAGGGCTCTGCCCGTCCTTGGTAACACTGCCACGCGCGGAAAGTTGGAGGAAAAGCCTTGCAGCGTGCTAAGTATTTGTAATTAAAGTGTGCCATTTGCAATAACAGCCCAGCACTTACAGACGGATCTCGAGGCGGGTACTGCCCCCTTGCCTTCTATTCACAGGCCTTTCAGATTTCTACAGACGGGCAGGGATCAGCCCCCCCCACGTACACGGTGACGTTAGCGGCAGCGATCGCCCAACTCCTCTCCAGGTACCATACGCTCAGTAAGCAGCAACACATCTCCACAACCGTCCTGGTCTCCCTGGCAAAAAACCAAAACTAAGCACGTTACAAAAACACGAATCCTCTCCTTGCACTTTTCTGAATGGAGAACACAGCTCGCTGTTTTCCATCGTTCCACTTGATGATGAAGTCGTCTCTCCCCACTCTAAAATTATCTCTGCTACTGATAACGTTGTCAGCTCCTTCCCAACACGTTACACTGCATTTCTGTCACTTATTACTCACATTGCAAACGTAATTACAATGAAACTCTCTCACGGAGCTATTTAAGGGAATACGACTCCTGGACATTTCTGTGTACTAAGCCATTAAATTTTTAGATTTGAAAAAATTATTTTCCTCTCCATGTAGCTGGTAAAGGTAGAAATACCAAAACCAGAGCCTTGTGGTGCTTAATGTGCACTGCCTGTTCTCATTGTTAAAGATGGACTTCAGCCAATGCATAGAGCAAGAACTGACTTGCTTCCCAGTTCCTAAGGGACAGGAGCAAATTCCTTACAGAGTCCCTGGTCTTGGAATCCTCTAGGGAAAGAGCAGACTGATTAAATCCAGATGACTAAAGAAACATACAGCAAAGTATATTTTTATTCTGTAGTCATTCACATCCCACAAGTTACCTTTGCTAATAAAGCCTTATGCCAGTGAGCATCTCTAAAAACTTTGTATCTTAAATTACACAGGAAAAAACATTTGAAGTTGGGATGTAGCAGAACATCTCCAGGTTTTAATCTAAGCTTACCAGGAACACAAGTGTAACTGATATGAGTGAACGATTCCCTCCACCACATAGACATCTCTCTACCAGCATTAATTTAAACTAAAATAGGAGTTCAAATGTTGGCTTTGGTCTGTTAAAAAAAAAAAAAGGCACTTTAAAGCTTGATTTGACAAATGTACCCCTCATTACACATTTACTCGATGTTCAACCATCACAAAAAGTTACGTATCATCTTGCAAGAAGTCTGCAGAACTCTTCAGAGCTGTTCAAGTCCTCTCTCCTTAGACATAAAAGTGTCTGTAGACAGATGTAGCGCGAGCTTCCCAACTCGATCCAATCGATACCCAACGATCTTAATTCACAACGAACCCTGCTCTGGGTAAGAGACGATACAAACCCGTAACCTGGATGACAGCGCTCATTACTTACAGCAGGGGGTTCGGCGGTGGGAGAAGCTGAGTTGCTTTGTTTTGTTTTTTTATTTCGAAAGACATTTGTAAACCAGCAGGCGCCCTACACTGGCACTCAACTCGCACACCTCGCGGGGCAGCTGCTGCCCCTTGGAGTAGCGGTCGAGCTAGCGCGGATTCCAGCCGCAGCCTGGGAGGGAGACGGAGTCACAACACCCCCGGCTCCCGGGGCCACTCCACGGCAAAGGAGCAAAGCGCTCCCTGCCAGCCGCACCAGGAGCTCCTCTACACACCGGGGGAGGAGCAGAAAGCACACATCCTTTGGTTTAGACCCCAGGCGGATTCCCAGGTTATGAGCTTCTTCAACACGACCACGGCTGACGGTCTGTGAAAACGCATAAGCAAACAGAAGACAAACACTTAGGCTGCAATAAGCAGAACCGAAGCAAAGGCTGCCACCAAAACGTGACCTCGCACCCGAGGAGGCTCCCTCGGCTCACAGCCGCCCGCTGACCTGGCCCTGGGTGAAAGGGGGGAGACCAGCGGGCAGCGCCGCTGCAGCCCAAGCGGCCAAGCTGCTTCCAGCGCAGGTCTGGTTGGGGAGTCCGAAACAACCACCCGAAGCTAAATAATGTGCGCAAGCTTCCAGCGTTACCACCTTTGTTAACTCCCTTTGCTGTACGAAACTTGTGCCACGCAGGCAGGTAAGCTCTGCTTCTCCGAACTAAGCGCATTCGTATGCGGCGCTGTTTTAATCTACATTTCCATAGAAACCTGATCGTGCATTCCTCTTCTCATAAAAAGAGGATTTAATTCTCACTCAGCAAGTTACGAGGCAGCAAGAAAAAAATGCTACAGTAAAACTATTACAACTACCTCTCTTGCTCTCCACTTATTTTAGAAATCAATGTAAGTACGGCATGGCTTCATTTAAATATTCTGAATTTAGCAGCAACTTGTCAGTAAAGCCTGGTATCTTTGAAACCTTTTTATTTAAATCAAGTTTCACGACTTGACTGCTACTGAGGCTGGGAGATTTAATTCAATATACAAAGCATAATTCCAAACCTCCTGTGTTAAAAATATACTTTAAATAAATAATAGATCAAAGCAGTGTCACTTTGATGGCATATGTAGTCCAGCGAAGCAGGAGACGAAAGATTAAATGTCTTCAGAGCAGTCCCTCCAGATGAAAGGGGGCAAGTGAATGTTCAGTCACTTTACCTAGATTTACCGCTGATTACTTTTCTTACTTGATTTTTCCCTCGTTAGATTTCTGCTTTCTAAAGAATCTTCAATTTCCTATAAACTCTGGGTTTTTTAGAGCAATGGAAAAAAAAAAAGTCATTCCAAAAGTCATCCCATTCCCAAACCTCAGTGGAATCACTTCCTACAGCTACAGTGAAGTTAGGGTCACCCCTTCGCAGGGAGTGCTCAGGATGATGTACAAGGGCAAAACCAGCCCCAGCCTGTGTTTTTTCCATGATTCACAGGGAAAAAATGCCACAGACTTATCTGCATCTCTAGCAAATACAGGTTTTGGTTGGTAGACCTTTAAGAATTTCTTAGTTTAGATATAGGCTCAGCCTATGCTGTGACAAGCAAATTTATCAAATTGGAACTAAGTAAACGCTTTCCACGCTCTCAAATCATACCAAGAGATGAGAGTTACACCCCCTCCAGCCCTCAAGAAAATCTTTCGACAGCACCTGGAAGAGAAGAACGCCCACCTGGGGCAATCAGGCACGGCTTCTGGAGTAAGGCAGCAGCAGACAAGTAAAGGAAGCTGAAGTCAGTTGGGGAGCACGACAAACCAGCAGTCAGATGGAGGCTGAAGGGGAACGACTACCTGTTTTTAATTTGATTAGCAGCTACAGAAAGGTATCAGAGGCCTTGAATGCTGACCGAAACAAGCACGGCTGCAACACAAAATTTGGGTCGGTGGGGAACAGTGCTCTAGAGAAAGAGAAAACGAAAGAGGAGAGTTTCTGAAGTCAGCTAAAACAACAAAACGAGAGGAATTATTTATAAAGCAAGAGAGCACACCTCAAGTTAAGTGAAATCAGGAGGGGAAAAAAAAAAAATCTTGTTCTTCAAGCAGAATGTAATTATACATAATGGCACGTTTGACCAAACAATAGCAACAAAGCTGTCCAAACGCACAACGATATGATCGGCACGACTCATCTTGCTCTAAAGTTACTTGCTTCGAGCTAACAGTGAAAACAGAAAGAAGCAAATGTGAAGTCTTCAGTTTATTCCATTTTCTTCATTTACAGAAATAAAACTCAGTGTCTTTGAGAATGAATTCACTCAGGGCCTGATTTTGCTGAGCCATGACGACTGCTGTAGCCACCGCTCTCCTCATTAAAACGATTCCCTTTTACTGTAACAGGCACGTGAAAAGTGCTACAATAGAGAGAAGGCAGCTGGTTACTACCAGCCCCGTACTCACGTTTATGCTGTAACCTATTGATCATCAAGGCAAAGTCGCTCCCGATTTAGAAAAAGACAGCTTGCAGATCATCAAGTAAGCAAATAGGAAGCTTCACGGGAAGGCGGAGGGATCACTAAAATAGACAAGCGAGCTCATCACACCTCCACAGTCTAGTAGAGAAAGTCACTTTTTTGCCAAAACCCTTTAAAGAAGGCACACCACAAGACACTCTGTTCTACGGCTCATTTAAATGGGATCCTAAACCAAAAAACTCAATTCAGTCCATTAACGATCTGCCAAGTCAGATCCTTACTACATGGCTCTACTCAGACAATTCTGGCTCTGCCCGAGCCTTCCCCAGCGCTTCTGGGCACAGTAACCATTGGGGTGAACACCCCCGGGAACATTTAGATTAACACACAGCCCCCCCGTCCCTGCTCATGGTGCCTTTGGAAAGAACTCAGAGGAAGGAGTTTCACCAGCGGTTCCCAAGTTTAGGTCACAGCGTTACAAACGGGATCATAAACGTAACAGGAATTCGGTCACACAAAAAAATCATGCACACAGGTACACGGACACGACTCTGAGACCTCGGGAATCCGGTAACAACCGAAAGCCAATTCCAAAACTGGAAGGCGTGGAGCTGATTATCCACAATGTTTCTTAGGTGTTTGCTTGTATATTTATTTTAGCTTAGGCTAACTAAGCTAGGACACAAACATAGCACAGGGTTCAAGACGCCCTGGAACAGATCTTCGCTTGGCATTCTTGACTTTACCCGTGTAATATACAGCCCGCATTCAAATACAAGAGCATCGCCTTGCTATAGCACACACTAAGTGCTTCATCCACTAATTATTTTCTGCCTCCAAAATCATATAATCTCAGTTTCCTCTCAGACTGAGTCACACGCTCAAAGAACACCTTAATTTTATATTCCACATAACATGCTGGTGGCGAACTTCGAAACCACAAAGCTTCCGTGCACCTTCACCACCAGCCACCTGTAATGGCATTCCCTGCGCCTTGTGCTGGCATCGTTACCTGCTGATCCAGAGCGCTGCTTAAGACCTCATTAATTTTATTGCCTGCACTGAAGAACACCAAGTACCAATTCCATTTCAAGGGCTTAAATGAGGGAGCTATTCACAGAGTATATTACGGTGAACTTGGAATTAGCATTTTCCACACAATACCCCGAGCTGGAAGGGACCTTTGAGGATCTTCAAGCCCCACGTTTGGGACCCGTCTGCATCCCTCATGCACATGAGGAGCACACAGGCCGAAGGCACGTTAGGCTATCAGATCCCACGCGGGTCCTTCCCCTGAACGCAGCCCGCAGATGGGAGCGCGGCAGCCCGCAGAGCACCGACTCCTTCCCCCCCAGCGCCTCCTGCCCCTCAGCCTCACCCGGTCCTTCATCCTCCAGCTCTGCGCCAAGGACTTGGAGCCTTCGATCTTCTCGCAGTGCCTCTTCTTCATAAAGGCCAGGGGCAGGTTCCAGTCCGTCAGGTCGGACTCATCCTCCTCCCCCAGCCCCAGCAGAGGCGACTGCAGCATCTCGGACTCCATCGGGGCGGCGGCGGCGGCCAACAAGCGCCCGGCGGCCCCGGGGGCCGAGGACGGGCAAGGGCAGCGGGCGGCCCCGCTCCGCGCCAAGGACGCGCCCGGGGCGAGCGGCGCCTCACGCCCGGCGGCTCCGCGCCTCCGGCCCGCGGGCAGCCGCCCCGCCAGGACGCGGGGGTCGGCGGCGCCTCCCGGCCCCTCGGCGGGCCGAGCAGCGGCGGGGCCCGGCCCGGGCCTCCCCTCGCCGCCTCTAGCCCCGCGGGCCCCGCGTTCGCTGCGGAGGGAGCCGCGCCCGGCCCATGGCGGCCCCGCGCCTCTCGCACACCGGCGGCCGCGGGCGGATCGGCGGAGCGGGCGGCGCGGCGGGGGGGGGGGGGGAGCGGAGGGGGCGAAGGGGCGACGCGTCCCGCGGCACCGGCACCCGCCTCGGCTCAGCACCGCGGCCAGGGGGCGGCCATCTTGCCTCGGCCCACGATGCACCGCGCTACGGGCCGCCGCGCGGGACACGCCGCGCCGCGCCGGGCCGCCCGCGGTCGCCATGGTTACGGCGGGGCCCGGCCCGGGGCAGGCCCCGGGAGCAGCCCGCGGGTCGCTGAGGGGAGCCCCCCACACACACACACAGACACCGGGCGGCGGAGGCTCAGAGCCCGCCGGGCTGCCCCGGGAGGGCGGCCGTGCACCCGGGGGGAGGGCCCCGGCTCTCCCGGCTCCGTCCCTGAGGGGACATCGCTCAAGGTGCGCTCGGCCGCGGGGCCGAGCCGAGAGCGGCCCGGAGGCGCTGGGGGGAAGAGCCGGGGAAGGGTGAGACGGGGTCCCACGGAGCCGGGGCTGCTTCCCCTACATCCGAGGAACAGAAATTACCCTCCTCGCTATCAAATAAACCGGAGGTTAATTAAGATCAAACAGCGCTCCTCCTGAAGGTCCTCTGAGTGTTTGCTCTTAGCAGTAGTCAAGTCCAACTGCATTCGTATCTATACATTCACAGCTATACATAGTGTTTTAAAGGCGAAAAAAAAAAGTATTTCAAAGCATAGATCAAAGAATGCACGTATAATTTGATTTATAGAATCGTACTAATGACTAACATTGTCAGTGTGTGTACATCCATGCGACAATGCGTACTCCAAAGACCTTTCTCCAGACGGGAAGAGGCTGCTCCGTGAAGGCTCTGATCCTGGCGCAGCAACGTTTGCTTTGCTCATTTGCTCGGCTGGCTGAGCCGGTTCACCGTTTTACGGGTGCTTTACGCCAAGCGCTTGTGGCCGTGGTTCTGCTCACCTTGAGTGAATTCCTAATGCCAACGGCAGCCGCGCAAAATGGGAGCCGCAGTCCCAGCACGCTACCTGCAGCGCTGCCAGCAGCCGCACGGCACAGATGGGTCCTCGCACGGGCAGCGTCGGTCGCTAATCCCGGCTCTCGACAGCATTAGGGAGCGTGTGCCGGGGCCGGCGCCTGCCCCGCCGCAACGTGCTGCTCGGCAGCACTGGAAGCCACAAATACCTCTGAAGGACACAGCTGGCAGAGGGCAGCGAGCACAGATGTGCCGCTCTTCACACAGACAAAGCTTTAAAGCAGTGGCTGGTTAAGACACGGGCCGTGTGGTCTCACAGTGCCCTGGGCGAAGTCCATGGCCTGTGCCAGAAGAGCCGTGTCCGTACCCCCATTCCTGCACAGACACATCCTTCCCCTTTATTTCAGGGACTCCTCCAAACCCCTGCCCTGCTCCCAAGGTTCCCAGTGCTCCCCGTTCTGCCATCCCACCCACACCAGCGCTTCTGCTCTGTTCCACTCCAACAGGGACAGGGAAGGTGGCAGGAGGAGGATGCTGGAGAGCAGAGCTGCAGCGACGGCTGGGCCAGGGGGACAAGGACCGGGGGTGAGCGCAGGCTGTGCGATCCCTGGCTGCGGCTGCTCTGACCCGCAGCGCTCCTGTGCAGCTTCCAGGCAGACCTCAGGCCTGAGCTGTGCCTCTCCACCTCGCTGCTCCGCTTGCAGATCCACTCTGCCTTCCCTAATTGCATCCTTTCTTGTCCTTGCTGGCCAGGATTCCTCATGCTGCCAGTTTCTCCATGCTGAAAGCAGCATGTGATGCATGTCACAACCATCAGGATTCCCCATTTCCTTGCAGAGTAAGCCCTCAGGCTGATTCTGAGAAAAAAAAGGAAAAAAGAAAAAAAAAAAGATTAAATTGATAGATGACAAGATCTTCTTGCCTTAGAATAACAGGCTGATAGGAGGGCCCTGCATGTCACCAGTTCTTTATACCTGCGCGATAAAGAAGCACAGAGTGCCGGCTTAGCAGCCCTTTATGCCTTTATGTCCACACCGTGCCAGGTGAAGCTGTATACAACCTTCCAGACAAGAATAAATCCAGCCTTGTTTACAGGGGTGCCCATGGGTGCAGGCACACGCAGGATCCATCCAGCCTCAGGCTGTATGACCAGGGCAGGCCCCGTGGCCTCTGCAGCCCGGCCACGTTCCCGTTCCGGGAACAACTGCACATCACGGCTCTCCTCGCAGTTTTCACAACAAATAGTCCTCCGGGCTTTGTGCAGTGATTCAGGCAGGATGGAGCCTTTGCTACCACGAGGATGCGGATTTTATCACTGGGGCTGACAGTTTCTGAGATGGGGGTGGGATGATACAATCTCCATGCTAAATACATGTTATTTTTTAAGACACGATGAAAAGGGCATAACATTTAGTTTCAGCAAAGCCGCAACTAGAAATTTGCAAACTGACCAGAGCCCATAAATATCAAATGAAAAAATGTATCTGCACTTTATCAGATCTCTGAATAAGCCTCACAAATATCCTTTTTTTTTTTTTTTTAAAGGACACATGCTGCAGGTCAGCAGGGATCAGTCTCCATTTGAATTCCTAATTTTTCAAGTTTTGATGGAAATCAGAATGAGTTGATTTATTCAAATATAGCACTGCCAAGCAGTTGGCCCTGGTGGCATCTGCTCTCTGATAATGCAAATCTCCAGGACAGTGGTCATGGGCTCTCTTTGATCATTCGCAGCTATATGCTTTAATCAAAGCTACTCACCTTATTTCAGTCTCCATAGGGCAAGGACCGGAGGGCGACATAAATAATCTTCCATTTATATCTCCATAAAAAATAGTTATTAGAAGTGATGCCTTTCCCTGGGCTTCTTTCATTTCACTCCATAGTCCAGTGTCAGGTCCTGGTTTCCCTCATTCTGGAGAAAATTCTGCAGCTTTTACTCAGACAAAATATTTCTCAACTTCGATAGACCATGGCATGCCCCACGCCACTAGAGTACATAATCTAGGCTACGTACGTGCTTATCCTGCTGGGCTACGTGTGGGCTTTCTTAATGTCCTGACTTATTTATTTATAATGTTTAGTTCATATTTCTACTCTTAAGACCTCCAGTGATCGAGTCTGCTTACCTTCTCCAGCTATGTGCTCGACAGCAATTTTCCATCTTAAAATTAAAGCGGGTGCTTCGTTCCTACCTTTAGTAGACAGAGAGAACAATTTATCCTCTTCCACCCTCTCTTATGTATATGAAAGCTGTTTTCAAGTCATCTCAGTTACTTCTTCTCCACACTAAACGATCCTTTTCGTCTTTGTTTTCGGATCCCATGTCTAGACCTCTCACCCTGCTGCTCCTCTCTGGACTCTCCCCAGTTGTTTCACAGCTTTCCTGAGCTGTTCCTGGGCTGCTCGCACCATTCTGGGCACAGCCTTGTGGGCAGGGGACGATTATGTGTTTTACTGCCTGCCTACTTACACACCCCAGTAGGGTAGTAGCTCTTTTTGAATCAGGATAGCATTGTTGACTCATATGCAGCGGCTGATCCTCAGTAATCCCCTGATTCTTTGTCACCATTGTCCTGGAGGTACTGCAACCTGTTCTTTCTTCTGCACCATTCATTCGTGTTACCACACACTGAGTGAGGAACATTGCATTTTTCCGTAATGAAGCGAAACAAAATCTTTCTGGGTGTCTCCAGTTTGCCCAGACCTTTCTTAATTCAAGTCCCATCCTCTGACATGCTTGAGGCATGCTCAGCTTCGGTCTGAAAATCTGCTGCGCAGCTTCCCGGCCGCACAGCCAAGCCAGCCGTGGATGTTACCCAGGCAGCTGCCAGCCCCCGGCGGATCCCTGGAACACCCCGCTCCTCCCCTGGAGGCAGCGTGGCCCCGGTAACTCGCACCACGCATCCAGCCTGCCTGGCGATCAAACAGCCAGCTCGCTGGGATTTCATCTACGCTGCATTTGCTTGACCCCTGCGCGCCGCGTGATTTCGGGGGGCGGCCAGGTGGGTGTCTGTGTCGGAGCAAGGCAGCGAGGCCTCTGCGAGAGCAGACCGAGGTCCAGTCGAGCCAGTCGATAGAGCCTGGCAGTGCAATTCATCAGCACGAGCGCCGGGTGAAGCGAGCTGTGTCCTGAGCTTGGTTGGCTGTATCGACTGGGTCTCTGCCTGCTTAATGAAGGAAAACATGCCTATACTCAGTCTGGAATGCCAATTATGTTTCAGTGCTCTGAAAATACAACTGGGAGTCCCACAGTCAAACATCTGCCTGCCCGCAGGCTGAGTTTTTCCCTTTGAATTCTTTGTGGCACTTACTTATTGCTTCGCTGGGTTTGCACCCCCCCCAAAACATGCACACGCTCGTGCTCACAGGCAAAACCTCGCTTGCTGTGCTTCACGCTGGGGTCTCGCTGCATTTCAGATCGCTGTGTGCTTCAGCCCCAGTTTTATCTTTTACAAAACTGAGCCCTTGTTTAGCAAATCTGTTCTTGATTAGGGCAGCATAGTAAAATCCTTGTTCCTAGGGAATCTAGGGAATGGAAATGTCACGTCGAGTAAGGCACATTAACTGAAGTCCTAAAGACCAAAATGCAGGATTATCTTCTGGAAACACACTTTGACAAATTCTTCCACCTGCCACTCTTTTTAATGAAAAATCCTCCTGTCTTGGTCCCTGTCAGCGTCCATTGTTTTGCCCTATTCAGCCAGCTACTTCTAATTCCACTCTTGGGTGGGAAGAAAGAAAGATATGTAAAGAAGAACTATTCATAAATATCAAGAGAGATTTTATCTTTAATTTTCATTAGTCACATTCGCAGGTCACCAAATGAGTCAAAGTCAGATTCAAAGGTCTGCGCCCTGAGCTAAAGGTCTATCCGTTTTAAGGCTCCAAGAGTAAGCATATGCCTGTGTCCTTACGCGTGAGAAGACATCCCTTCCCCATGCGTGGACTCTCAGCCAAGTGTTATTTGTACAGCCACAGCCAGGGCTGTTTTAAGCATTTAGGGGCTAACAACAAGGTTTGTTTTAACACTTTAGTCAGGGAAGCTTTATATCCTGGAGACAGTAGGTAAAATATTTATTAGGAAGAATATCTATTTTTAACTAAGCATGATTTCATTTCTATTATTTATGCATGTGCAGCACATAGACTTCCCCGCTTCCCTCCTTGCAGTAAATGTGAGTCAGAGCCTTGAGGCTGGGAGCGGAAATTGGAGCCTGGGGAGGACGGGATCAGGAGGCAGGTGAGAAAGGGGTGGTTGCTGTTATGTGCCAAATCACAAAAAAATGATACACATCAAAAAAATGATTCATCAGATTGACTCTTCATCTTGTAAAAGAATCCCAGTGACCTCCCCCTGCAAGGAAGAGAACCGGGGGTATATTCCCACCACGGGCATGCTCTTCCTCACTTGCTTCTTTGGATACACATGCACACGGGCAGAGAAATGTCCCGGTGCTGTTGAGAAGAAGCTATGGTATCAAACCTGCCAGATTTGGTGTTGCAAAGTACCCTCCTGCCTTCCTGCCAAAGGCCCTGTAGTACAAAATGCCCTCCTGTCACCACTGTTGCTGCAAGGCCTGCTTTCCAAGCAGCTTACCTGCAACACAGGACTCACGGTGGTGTCTCGGGAGAACAGCAAACCTGAAGCTTTCCCCTGCCAAGACAAGAAATGGGGGGAGAAAACCGAGGGCAGAACACGAATCCAACCAGGAGCAGAGGAAACCACCACTGAAAAGCAGAGGCAAACTGAGTCTCACCATCTCACGCTGCTCTCAGCGAGCAAATCCAGATCCACACACGCGGCCACGCAGCCCCGCTCTGCACGGACTCGGTTCCTGCAGCACAGGAACCCTTTCAGCACTCTGAGGACAGATTTCCTTCTGGAAATCCGCTCTCATCAGCCTCTGAGCATCCCAGGGCTGACACCCGGGAGGCAGCAGCCTGTTGGAGGAGACACAGAGGGGACGTGGGGAGGGCTGGGGGTGGTGGCCGCAGCACTTCACCTGCTGGTCGTTCCCACGTCCCCCACCCCTGATGCTGCAGCAATGTGCTGGTGTGAAGCCACTCAGGTGGCCTTGAGATTATGGGAGACAGAAAATGGGCGTAAACTGTGTCTTAGTCAGGGGTGCCCCATTAGGAGTGTGATGGGATTCTTCTCTTCCCTTGAAAAGGCCAGAATAAATACTAGGTCAAAAATCTCTCCTTGCCCTTTTAGTGGAAGAAACGGTTTGCCATCAGGGGAAATATCTCACCAAGGAAGAGGGGAGAGAGAAGAGGCGATGCAGCGACCATAGCAGAAAATTTGGGAGTTCTGTTTTAACTCTTTGCCACCACTAAGCTACAAAAGGGCAAGTTTCCTGATGAATTAGTAGCTGTAGAGTTTAGTTAATGAGTGTATTTGACATCCTTGGATACAAGGTAGTGAAGACGTTAGAAGTAATTTGGACTGTGAAGCAATAGCTGCATTTCACCCCAAAGGTGGCTTCAGTTCACTGACAAATGTAAAGATTTCTGCATTCCTGCTTGCACTGTGGAGACTTAAACGACCACTCCGAAGACGGACAAAAATTGGTTGCTTAATGGAGATGTTTTTCTCATAAAGCCTGAGTGAAGCTGCACTCAATACGTTTGGGGATACGATAGATTAGATAGTTTGCAGAATCCGTTAATAGAGTTCTCAAAGCACTTCACTATCCATCTCAATGAAAGGCGTTATATAAATGTAAGCTCATTTGTTATCATTATCTTTCTTTGTCTCTTCACAATCTGTATAATTTGCTAGGTTATCAGGCTATGTGTGTTTAAAAACACATGATAGATGTAACCTCAGCAGACAGTCACTGCTTTTCTCAGTCTTAAGAGCAGAAATCTTTCCTTAAACACTCTGTAGCCGGTATAGATCCATATCAGCTCTGACTCAGCGACAAAACAAAGCCAATACACTAGAAATAGAAGCCAGCGAATTCTGCTGGACCCTTCTGAGCCTGTCAAAAGCATTCAGAGCAGACGTCCCATTTTCCAGCGTACCTTCCAGCAAGCGCACCTTCCCACAGCGGGCAGGCTGGGCTCCGCGTTCTCCTGAACCAGAACTGAGCCGGCTAACAAGGAGTAACTCAGCATTTTACTGGACATTGCTGAGAAATTCTTGTACCGTCTTCCTGAACGTGGGAATTGGAGAGCTCTTTCACGGAGCAGCCTTTGGAAATGCCCAGCACAATGATGCAGAGATTGCTTCAGAATCAGAGCCACAAGGGTCTGGTTTTATGATGAGCGAAGAAGAGGCAACAACCAAGAGACTTGGATGCAACCAAAACAAACCCTGAACGGAACATACAGCCTGGGCTGCCCCATGCAATGTTTACCACTGATGTCCTTTTAAATGGGGAAATCCAAAAATCTCTTCCTACACCCAAGAAATGTAACTGTCCATGCAAGCAGCATGCTTCCCTAGTCCTCTTTTTACCATTCCCATGAAATAAACCATCTGAGAACTTTTCCTTATGCCTAGGATATTTCAGACTCAGATTTCTGATACAGAGTGACACAACGATCAGCATTTATTTTCTAAGTCCTGGTGGGCTTCATGGCTGATATGCTAGCTGCTGAAATTCCAGCAGGTTTCAGAGAAATAATGTGACCAGACTTATCATAATTAATGGAAACAAGATGAATATATACACGAACTTCTCATTTACACTGGGGAACATCCATACAGCAGGAAAGTAAAGGCTTTTCAACATGGTAAAATAAGCAGTACATAAATCTAATGTGTGAATTTATAGTACGCTAATGACTTCCCATTAAACTGCTGATTGAACAGTCAGGATGTGGCAAGCACGAGAAGCTTACTCCTCTTCCAGAGACCATGCCAAGAGTTTCTGTCCTTGGAAGCAGTGCAGCACAGCTAGCGTATTCTGGGTTCACAATTTAACTTATTTTAGATTTCTCATGCAGAAAAGCCCTCAGAAGCGAGGCAACCAGACCCACAGACCACATACTGACAACATTATTACTGCGCACAAGCCAAAGCCGGGCATTGCTGACGTTCCCAAGTTCGGATGGCATTCAGCTCTAGAAGCCAAGTGCAAAGTACTGTAACAAACGCTAAAAGAAACGCGCACCCCTCCAGGTGTCCTGGAGCCCAGAGTTTTGCAAGTCTTTCACCTCCAAAAGATCCTGCTTCTGCTGCCTATCCCAGTGCTGCTTGTAGCCTTCACTGGGCCCCTGCCACTCGCTGCACCTTCAGCTCAAGAAGCGCCAGCTCTGCTTACCGGCCAAAACGTCTCCAGCTCCACTTACTGCCTGGAAGCAGCTTCTGTGTCATTCCAGTTACACTTACTATCTGCTGCTTAAATCTTGGAAGAGGAATCAATAACGTACCCAGCCCTAATGGCATCCTTGCCAGCAGAGAATCTTCAATGTCATGAGAGCTCCTCTCCCCACTAAAAGCTACATTTTAGGTGAGGGTCATGCCTCGCAGCAGGCAAATGCGATGAATTCCTATTGCATTAGAGCCTTTTTCTCTCTGCTGCCTTTAAAACCTTGCTGTGTTTTAACCGAACCATCACCGACCAACACAAATTGACTTTGGCACCGGCAGCCTGTTCCCTCGCCCACCACCGAGGGAGTGCCCAGCTTCTCTCGGGGCACGAGCAGGCGCCTGGGCAGAGCTCCCTGCTCCAGGGCTGGCGTGTACCTGTGCCTGCACACAGACCCGCACGACTCCGACAGGCTGCCCCTCTGCGTCCCGTGCACTTGGAAGCCCCTCCAGAGCCATCCTGCTGTCTGTCCATCCGCCCTTCAAATCCCTCCCGAAGGCGCACACGGAGGCATGCCCAGCCTCCACACACATTAACATAATAAAGCAGAAAGCGTGGGAGAAAGAGAGCAGGAGACTGCGAAAAATAATAAATAATCACAGAAAAAAATGGGGCACAACAGTGTCTTTGGCTTTTGATGTTTTCCTCGCATCCTGCCCTGCCTTTTCTCCTGTGCAAATGGAGTGCTGCAAGGTGGGATGAAGCCCCGGAGCCACGGGGACATGGGGCTGTTTCGGGACGGAGGCGGCAGCAGGATTACAGCTAAATATTGAAGCTATCAAAGCAGCTTAAGGGATTTAGGAACCCACTCCCCATTATTATCCTCTCTGTAGTGGGAGGGAAGCGATCTTTTACAGAGACCTCAAGCAAACACCAGGACTGTGCTGGCTTCCGAAACACCCCATGATGGTTAGGAATTTCTCCTCCTTTTTTGGACAGAGAAAAAAAATCACGAGTGCGGTTTCTTATGAGAAACGGAGTCACGGTTTGTCCCCGCCGGCAGCCCCGCGCCCCCCAGGCGGCAGCAGCAGGGCCAGAGCCCGCCGGGGCCGGGAGCTCCACGTGCGGCCATGGAGCCGCGTCCATCACCCGCTGCCTCCTGCAGCAGGTAAATGCCAGAAAAGCCAGAAACGACTTGAGGGATGGTCTTGGAGGAAGAGCTGGTGGTTCTTCTGATGCGTGCGCGTATGTGCGGATAGGGCTGGAAATTACTGTACAAATCAATTCCGAAACTGAGAGGCAGATGTGGGATGTTTCAAACCTGCCTCCATTCAAATCCGCTGCTGAAGAGTCGCAACAAAACTTCATTAACAAAACACGATGCCGGGCCCTAGTCCTCCTCCCGTCCCCCAGTTCCTGCTGCAGGGCAGCTCCGCTGACGGTAAAGAGATTTTTAATTTGCGCCAGCGCAAGGCGGTGGAGAAGGCTCTCTGTGATCTCTGCAAAGGCATCGGCATCCTCTCCTTAGGGACTCCCGGGCTCCCAGCTAATTCCCCAGCAGCCTGCACAAGACACAGACCAGCTCCTGTCCCAGAGCCCCGGGGCACAGCACGCGTTTCTGACCGCGCTCCTCGGGCGTTACCGCCTTCCTCCCGCACGAACCAGACCCCGGATCGGTAAATGGGGTGCCGTGAGAGCAGAGAACCTGGGAACCTGGCCCCTTTTTGTCTCATTTGTGGCTGCTAACCAGAGGCACAGGTTAATGCTCAGTTCTGCTCTCCAGAGAAGCCTCTCGCAGCTGGCAGGAGCCCAGCAGGAGCCCGGTATTGGCAGACGCCAAGTGTGAGCGCTGCTCCTCTTCCAGCCCGTCGCGTCCTGCGCAGGGAGCATCACCCGGAACCCGAGCCCCTTCTGCAGCTCTCCCTGCAATTTTGGCTAATGCAAGATCAGTCCTCAAGCAGCCAAAATGGTTTCTCTGCTACACTTTTAAGGGAATGCTGCAGTTTTAAACCACAAATTAAATTTTTAATGAAACTTCATAACTGTTGTACCCAAATGTAATGTAATATTGATAGGAGCTGTGCATCCAGCTAGCATGAGATTGCCCTAGAAAGCTTTTTAGGATGTTATGCAATATATAGCTAAATTAATTATTTGCAATGAAAGGACCTATGTCTCTATAGCATCACTGAGACATACTAGTACGGAGAACACACTCTTCATTCTCGCTGGCTGTAAATGTCAGGCAATTTAGAAGGAAACTGACTTTTGAGATGGGAAGAACAAAAAAAAGGGAAGGAAAAAAGGAGAGAGATCGAATGTGTGAGTGAGAGAGGGAGAGAAACAGAGAGGGAGAGATCTGCAAAGAAAGACTGCAGCAAAATGCAGCAAATTTCAGAACTCCAGTCCAAAGTGTTTGTCTGCTACAGGAGGGAATACTCTGCCTCACAAACAGCGCGTTTGCACTAGCTACACACCATGCTCAGGCTGTTCTAATGAGATCTGTAAATTTTTGAAGGCATTAGAAAAAGGAAAAATTTTGCATATATTCTCCAGACTTAACCACGGAGCAGCTCAGAGGTGCGTGCTCATTTCAGGCGTCTCGTCTGGCTGCACAAGGCGAAGGGCTTTGGGAAGCACCCTGCTCCCGCGGCACCCACGCGGACAGCGGTGCTGTCGTGTGACCAGAGGTCCTGTCCTTGCTGTGCCCCCCCCCCCAAAAAAAACAAGCCCTGATATTAAAAAACAGCCTCACTCCACTGCTGTGTCCTGCCCTAAGCACGCTGGGGCTGGGGGCGCAGCCAGGAGTGGGGCTGCAGGGGGTGGCCCCGGGGCCCTCGGAGGCACAGCCAGCGGCTCGGCTGCCCAGCACCTGCAGGCACAAACAGGAGGAGCTGGGTTTCTTGCCCGGTGAAGTCTACCCATTACTGTTTCCCATTGCAAAGCTGTTTCCATCCCATAATGGATCATATTGCTCCCACTGCACAGAGGAGACTTAACTGCGGAATCAGCGTTCCCCACAGGAGAATGGTTTGTGTACAGCAGGCTTCAAAACAGGAGAGAAAGCTTCCACTCCCTGCTCCCCAGGGCTCCGGCTCCTGGGATTAAAGAGATTTGTCCACTTTAAAAATGTCCTTTACGCATTTGTAGCTCTGCTGTGCTTACACAAAGGTTGGCTTTGGACAGACGGAATATTTACGGACTGCACCTCTGCACTGGACAACTGGCCAAGGGCACCGGAGAGCCAGGGCTTCTGGTCCCTGGGGGGAGCACCCCGGGCCACCCAAAATTATACGTGTCCATCATGAATACAAATGCGCCTGCTGGCTCCTGTTCAGAACTAAATCATCTCCAAGGGTCCCTGATAGCTGCGCTCAGCTCTTTTCATCTACAGAGCAATAAATCAGCCAGCTACAGAGAACGCTTCGGAAGAGGCGAGAAAAGAGTTAAAAATAATAGGGGCTCCATTATTCCATTATACCCATACAGCTCCTAAATCTGCAAAAGCAATAACAGATCCTACTGCATGATTCAGTGATTCTGGAAAAGCTGAAATCTTGATCATATTTTCTCGTCCTTTCCTCACATTAGGAGACACGGGGGTTATTTTGCTTATCTATTGTAGTGCAGCTTTGTTGTTTTTTCCTATCTAGGTATTTATATGGCCTCCATCACCATAGTATCGGAGTGTTTATTTTACTGCACCTGTCACCTTGGTCTCATCTCAGCATAATGTACTGTGGATGACAAAAGATTCCCAGTTAAATTGGTTCAGTGACACGAACAGCTTTGTCAATACCATGCAGATGTTAACAGCAGTGGGTACCAATTCAGCTGCCTCTAAGACCAGTTTTACACTGGTGTAATCGCATTGCCTGCAGTAACATTATTTTTAGTTTGCATTCCTGCCTGTGGCAGAAGAATTAGACCTGCAGTCTTTTCAGCCTTTTCCACAGCATCCCCTATTCCAAGAAAAAAAAAAAAAAACACAACAAAACAGCACAGAAAGGGAGAGCGGCCCAGAAAACCTCCCCTGCCTGTCCCCCTCCTTCACTTGCCTCTGCTCCAGTCTTGTTGCAGCCAAATGCTGTATGGCGCAGAGAGCAAAGAAGAGGAAAAGTAACCAGTGCGATAAAGCCAGAAGTGAAGAACCCGGGGGGAAACGCAGACTTCTCCCCAGCAGGTCCTGAAACAAAGCACACGGCACCGGCGGTGAGCTCCTCCAGGGCTTTTCGGCCCTGAACTGTTGAGCAGGGGCAGGACCAGGTCAGGAGCAGAAGCCTCAGGAAGGACGACGAGGCTCTGTGACCCCACAGCCCACATAACCACGTAAGCGTCGCGACAGTTTTGATGGAAGAGGACAACGAAAGCGCCCCAGGAGCCCAGCGCGGGCACTGCAGAACCGCTGCCACCTTCCCAGGCTTCGTGGCCACTTTGTCCCGGTGCTGCGCCCAGTTCCCCGGGCTGGGCATCAGGGGTCGTGCCCAACCGAGGCAGAGGGGGGGATCTGACAGCTTTGCCGTACGCTTTCCGCTGTGCCCAACAGCCTCAAGCCTCTGGGTTTGGCCATGCAACGCTGCTTTAGCTGTGACCTGCAGAGTGCTGCTGGATGAGGAACTCGCCTCCCCAGGGCAGCTGAGAAAGCCTGCGAGAAGGCAGCGCTTTGTGCCACGGTGGTGTGTCATAAAACTCTCGGGGCTAGGTAAACGCTTGCAACAGAAAAGGCACCAAACTGAGTCACCGGGCCGTGAGCGGTGCCCGCGTGCGCCAGCTCCTGCGGAGTGCTCCTCGGGTCTGCGCTCCAGGGCGGGGAGAAGAGGGGAAAGGGCCGCGAAGGGGCTCCGCTGCAGCTCCACGGCCGGAAAGACAGACCTTGTGTGCTACTGACCCACCTCGCCAATAAATTAATTGCTTCACATTTCGCGGGAGGACTTGGCGTTGTGTAAATGCTCCGGCCCCGCGGGCTGCTGCAGTGCAGGGGCGGTGGGGCAGGCGGTGACCCGGGCTGGGAGGTCCGAAACCACCGGCGGTGCAGCAGCAGCAGCTCGGGTGCTCCCCAGCACCTGCAACACCACAGAGCGGAGGCACGGCTAAAACCAGCGGGTGGGAGAGGCCCGGGGCTGGGGCTGGGGCTGGGGCTGGGGCTGGGGCTGGGGCTGGGGCTGGGGCCGGGGCCGGGGGGGGCCAAGGGAAGGCTCCGGGGCCCAGCCGCGGGGACGAACCTCGCGCTGGCGAGGACCGGGCGCTGGAGGTGAGGAAGGCGGCGGTGCCGCTGGCCGCTGGAAGCACGGATCCAAACGCCACCTGGGGAGGGTTTTTTTTTTTATTTTCCCTGCTTAAAACGAAGAGAAGCGATCGCCTTCCCTCGCCCACAGCAGCGCCGCGGCTCCAGCACCTCGCTGCGCCTCCTTCCCAGGGCCGGGGGGGGGGGGGGGCGGGTCGCGGTGCCCCGACCTCGCCCGGCGCCCTTCTGCCCCCCGAGCCCCCAGCGGGGGCCTGCCCGGCACCGGGGGGGGAGGCGGGGGGCCGGGGCGGCGAGGGGCCGGGGCGGCGAGGGGCCGGGGCGGCGAGGGGCCGCTTCGCCGCGCCGCGGGCAGCGGGGCCGGGACCGTGCCGCTCCCCACGGCGGCCCCGAGGTCCGCGCACCTCCCCCCCCCCGCGCCGCCTCGCCACGGACCCGGCGAGCCCGCGGAGCCCCCCCGGCGGCAGCCCGGGGAAACGCCGCGCCCGGCAGCCCCGGCCCCGGCCGCGCTGCTCGCGGGGACGGGCGGCAGCCGGGCACCCCCGGGCGGCAACCGGGCACCCCCGGACCGCAGCCGGGCACCCCCGGGCGGCAGCCGGGCACCCCCGGGCGGCAACCGGGCACCCCCGGACCGCAACCGGGCACCCCCGGACCGCAACCGGGCACCCCCGGACCGCAACCGGGCACCCCCGGGCGGCAACCGGGCACCCCCGGGCGGCAACCGGGCACCCCCGGAGCACGGGCGGTCGCCCACGGACACGCAGCCGCGGCCCGGGCGCCCCCCGCACGCCCCCCCCCGCACCCCCGCAGGTGCCCGCCGCGGCCCCTCCGTGCTGCCCCGCGGCGCGCCCCCGCACGCTCCCGCTCCCGCTCCCGCTCCCACTCACGCCCACCCCCGCGGGACCCCCCCCGCCGCGCGGCCGGGATTCCACGCGCCGTGACGTCAGGGCGCGCGGCCCCGCCCGGGCGCTATAAGAGCGGCCGCGTGCCGCAGTGGGCCCGGCGGAGAGCGGCGGAGCCGGCCCCGCAGCAGCCCCGCACCCGGCCCCGCCATGGCCGCGGCGCTGCCCGCCGGGCTCCCGCTGCTGCTGGCGCTGCTGCTGCTGCTGGCGCCGCGCGGCCGCGCGCAGGGCTTCGGGCAGAGCCGCTTCGTCTGCACCTCGGTGCCGCTGGACGGGGACGTGTGCGCCGCCGCCGCGCAGGGCTCCGGCTCGGCCGAGGAGCTGAAGAGCACGGTGCTGCAGCTGCGGGAGACGGTGCTGCAGCAGAAGGAGACCATCATGAACCAGAAGGAGACGATCCGCGAGCTGACGGCCAAGCTGGGCAGGTGCGAGAGCCAGAGCGTGCTGGAGGCGCCGCCCGGCGAGCCCAAGGGCGGCGGGGCCGGCAGGAGGCAGCCCGGCTTCGCCAAGAACACCATGGGGGACCTGTCCCGGGCGCCGGCCGCGGAGACCCTGAGCCAGCTGGGGCAGACCCTGCAGTCCCTCAAGACCCGCCTGGAGAACCTGGAGGTACGCGGCCCGGCCCGCCGGACACCCCCGGGGCGCGGAGCCGGGCGGTAAGTGCGGCGCTAACGGCCCCGCGCCCCTGTTCGCTCCTCGCAGCAGTTCAGCAGGATGAACTCCTCCGGCCAGACCACCAACCTGAAGGACATACTGCAGAACAAAATCGACGACCTGGAGAAGCAGGTCCTGTCCCGGGTGAACAGCCTGGAGGAAGGCAAGTTCAACCCCAAGAACGAGTCCGAGGAGCGGGGCAAGATCGAGAGCACCCTCACGTCACTGCACCAACGCATCAGCGACCTGGAGAAAGGTACCGGCCGCTCCTCCGCCCCGAGCCCCCGGCCGCGGGACGCCCCCGGTGCCCGCCCGGTGCTTGCCCAGTGCCCACCCGGTGCCCGGCGGCAGGAGCCGGGGGTGCCGCGGGCGCTGCCGTGCCGGGGATTAGGGCCCGAGCGGAGCCGCGCCGGAGGGATTTGCTCCTCGCTGCCGTCTCAAGGCCCGTTGCATAACGGGGTGGGGAGGGGGGCAGAATCCCCCCCCCCCTCGGTGGGTGGCAGGGGGTCCCAGCGCGCCTCCGCCCCGCAGGCCAGAAGGACAACCGGCCCCCGGACAGGTTCCAGCTCACCTTCCCGCTGCGCACCAACTACATGTACGCCAAGGTGAAGAAGAGCCTGCCCGAGATGTACGCCTTCAGCGTCTGCATGTGGATCAAGTCCAGCGCCTCCCCCGGCATGGGCACCCCCTTCTCCTACGCCGTGCCCGGGCAGGCCAACGAGCTGGTGCTCATCGAGTGGGGCAACAACCCCATGGAGATCCTCATCAATGACAAGGTACGGCACCGGGGGGGGGGGGGTACGGCACGGGGGGACTGGCTGGGGCGGGGGGGTGGCAGGCATCGCGGGGAGGGGGGACCGCCACCACCCTGACCCCCACCCCTAGGTGGCCAAGCTGCCCTTTGTCATCAACGACGGCAAGTGGCACCACATCTGCGTCACCTGGACCACGCGGGACGGCGTGTGGGAGGCCTACCAGGACGGCACGCAGACGGGCAGCGGCGAGAACCTGGCGCCCTACCACCCCATCAAGCCCCAGGGCGTCCTGGTGCTGGGCCAGGAGCAGGTAAGGGCCGGCGGAGGGGCGGGCGCGGGGCTCTGAGCCCTGCCGGGTGCCCCCCCCCCCCTCTCCCCCCCAGCCCTGACAGCCGCCACCCCCGCAGGACACGCTGGGCGGTGGGTTCGACGCCACGCAGGCCTTCGTGGGGGAGCTGGCCCACTTCAACGTGTGGGACCGCAAGCTGAGCCCCGGCGAGGTGTACGGCCTGGCCACCTGCAGCAGCAAGGCTCTCTCGGGAAACGTCATCGCCTGGGCCGAGGCCAACATCGACATCTATGGCGGGGCCACCAAGTGGACTTTCGAGGCCTGTCGCCAGCTCAACTAGGGCCACGGACAAGCGAGAGAAGCCTCCTCATTGGGTTCTTTTATTTATTTTTGTTTTCCTCCTTTTTTTTTTCCTTTTTTTTTTTTTTTGCGCAAAAACAACTGAGAACGAAGCCACGGGGCTGCCCGCCCCCGGAGCCCCACGACCGTCTGGTTTCTGTCTTGCCAACGTCCTTCAACGCCTGCGTGCCTTGGCCTGGCGCGGCTGCGCCCCCGTCCTGCTCCCCTCTCCCCCCTGCCCCGGGTCCATCTCCCCGCTTCGCCCGGCCCCGCTCCAGCCCTGAGCATCGTCGCCTTAAAGGCTGCGGCGGAGCGGGGCACCCCTCCCTGCAGCCCCCCGGGGGGGGGGGAGCAGCGCTCCGGAGCCGGTGGAGGACTGCAGCCCCCCCAACCCGCTCGTGCTCCCCCCCGGGGCCCCTCGCCACCCCTGGAGCTGGGGCTCAGCAGCGCCCGGGGCTCTGAGGTGGCGAGGATCCCCCCCCCCCCCCATTCTCCTTCCTGCCCCGGGAGGGGTAGAACCTGTGCCCCCCCCCGGCTGGCACCGCTTCCCCAGCACCACAGCCATAGCCCCGGGCTGCGGGGCAGGAGCGGGGCCCCCCCGGCCCCCTCGCTCCCCGACCTGCCTCACTCAGGTACGTCCTCCCGGCCGCTGCCTGCAGCCCCCAAGGCCTCCTCCGCGCCGTAGCTGGTGAAAAAAAATAGCCTTTACCGTCCCCGGGAAGTTTAGCTACCACTGAGAAGTCTGAAGCCTTTCTGCTTTTGATAATACAATATATTGTTTCTCTTACTGTAAAAGGAAGTTTATTACCAATAATAAAAAAAAAAAAAGGTATTTTTATGAAGAAAAAAGAATATAGAATTAAGCAGTGCTCCCTGAGAAAAAGTACTTTGAGATTCTGCAGGAGAGAAAAAAAAAAAGAGATAAAGAAGCGTATTTTGAAATAAATGCATTTTGTATGGTTTTCCTTTTCTAAACTCCTGGTTTGTACTACAGATCGCAGAAATCACCCCGCAGCCCCCCCCCCACTGAACCCCCCCCCCCGGGGGCAGTGGAGGCTGAGGCCGAGAATTCACACAGGGCTCCAGAGCCGCCCCGACCACCTCCGGCGACGGCAAATCGGCGACGCGCGACGTGGACGGGCCCCGCGGGGCCGAGGCTGACGCTGGTGAGGAGCACGGGGCTGGCGCGGGACGGGCGGCACGCGCGGCGACACGCACACCAGATCGAGTTCCCCTTGGTACAAACTGTGGCTCAGGGCAGCGTCTTTTAACTGTGCTCTTTTTAAAAAACCACCTCGAGTTAATTTGAGTTCCTCTTAAGAACCTGCTCCCGTCAGCGAAGTGACAAGCACGACCTGCTGAGAAGAACGAGGCCGCCGAAAAGGTTGAAGCCCCGGTCCCGCTTGCGTCTGATTTGCCAAAAAAAATAAAAAGGGTGTGATACCAACGCAGTGTACATAGTGTATAGTAGGGGAGAGAGTAAGTGTATCTCAATTTGTCATTATTTTGCTAACCAAAGCTGTAAGATTTCCTATTACTTGCTATTGTCTCCTTTGGATTTTGAATGGGTTACGATATACTACGCATCCAGTCCGCATCAGCAGTTCTGAAAATGCACTGTTTCTACTGATACTCATGCTTTTTCCATTTTATTGCCGGGATTACATGAATTGTTGACTTTATTTTTACACAATAAAGAGTGAAGAAAGACAGCGGGCTCTCTGAAGTGCTCTGTCAGCTGCCCGGGCAGCCCACGCTCAGCACCCCCGGGCAGGTCCCCTCCTTCTGCAGGGAAGACTTTGGCGTACGCAGGGATTTCTGCCCGCTGCGGAGCCGTGCCGTGCCTGGGGGGCTGGCTGCAGCACCCACACCACCCGATCTCATCCTTCCCTGCTGTGTGCGGCACCATCGTGCACAGCAGCGTTTTTTTTTCTTTTTTTCCTGATTGCTGGAAGACTCGGGCTGGAAGCCAAAGTCCCTCTGGCTCTCCCTGAAGGCGACACCCGTGTCCTGCAGCGAGTGCTCCCACGGCCCCCGCTGCCAGCGGCCCTGGCCCTGGGGGGGACCCTACAAGGCACCTGGGGCATGGGGTGATGCCGGGGCAGAGCTCAGTGGCGGCTGCCCCCGTGCCGCTGAGGCTGGGACGTGGCCGCGCGGGGCAGCCGGCATTATTTCCTGCGATTGCTTCGAATTCCCACTTGTTGCACATCTGCTGCACAACAGGCTTGCCAGATGAGTTGCTTTTAGCATGGAAGATACAAGTAGGAAAGCGGCCGTGTGCTCCTAATAACCAGGCAGAAACAATTCCCCCCCCTCCGCCTGTAATCCCCCCGCAGCCCCTTGCAGATGGAAGGGGAGACGGATGGCGCTGCAGCCTCGGGCACCGGCAGCCCCTGGGGACACCGGCGCTCCCTTCCTCGCCCCATAAGAGCAAGGACGAGGTGGCACGGCCCCAGGGGATGCCGCTGGCTCTAGAGTGGAGCTCTAACGGCACGAACAGACCCGTCAGCGAGGGGGAAGCGTCCCAGCATCACACCCCGACATGCTGACAGTCACCACGTGGAAGGGACGGGGAAGGCAGCGAGCCAGGACCCGGACACGGGGCACGAGGGGCCAGGGGGACGCCGCGGTCCCGGCTCCCTGGGGCTGGCGAGGGCACGGCCGTGGTGAGACTCCCGCAGCCCTTAGGGCTGCATCTGCCCAAGCAGTGCCTGCAGGCGGTTGCAGCCTCTGCCGCTGACTCCCCTGACCGTGCACCTGGGTCCCCCGTGTGCCCCGCTGCCAAGGCCACCCCGTGGCCCCCCTCCTCCCCCAGCGGGTGCCAGCCTGCCATAAAGCCTGCGTTCCCTCGGCACGCTGGCTCCCGGGGCTGCTCCGGGTCCTTTTAAGGATGCCTCAGTGTTTCAATACAGCCAGCAACGTAAAGGGTGAGGGAGTGGGAGGCTGCCTCGAACCGCACCGCAGGTCTGATGGCATTTCTGGAGGCCCAGCGCGTTTCCTGCGCCTCCAGCCAGGGGCAGAAGCAGATGCGGAATTACGGGCGCTCGGTACCCTTGGCAGGAGACCGTCAGCCTCAGGAATCCTCCTGGGGCTAAAGGTAAAATGATCCATCAAAACGGTTTTAGGGCAATTTACTGAGCCCCACAGGGGAGAGGCTGAGAGCGTAACATGCCACTCACCAGTCGCTCTCGCAGGTGATTAAAAAGAAGGCACAGATGGGCTGCCAAGGGAGCCTCAGCCAAGGCTCGTAGGTGGACAGGAGGGGGATCAACGCAGGCACAGGAATTAAATCAGAGGAGTGATGCCAGAGGACACAGAAGGGGTGCTGAGAACGGTGCAACCGAGGGTTCCCCCCCCCCCCCAGTTCCTCAGATCCCACCGGGTGTAGAAGCGATTCGGATCAGCAGCACGACAGCCTCACAGCCGCGCGGTGCAACCACAAGCCCCCCCCCCCCCTCCCCTCGGCCCCCCCAGCAGCCGCTCCCCGACCCCCGGTTCCTGGAGCTCTGTGGGTGCAGACACCGAACCTCCCCCCCCCCCGGGAACCAGCTGCTCCGAGGACAGGCTGCTCGGTTTCGTGGCAGTGGGAGCAGCCTACATCTCTGCGAGGCGAATGCTATTTTTACTCGGCAAACAGGCGGCAGCTCCGGCATTGTTCTCCATCGCTGCCAGCCCCCCGGCCCTGCCCCAGCTCCGAGCAGGGACATGGTGGGGGGGTGACAGTCACCCCCCAGTCACCCCCCAGTCACCCCCCAGCTGCCCCCAGCCATTCCGGCAGCCGGGATGAAACGCCAGCGCCCGCCCGCTCCTGCAGGAGAGGGGAGCGATGCTGTCAGCTGGAGCGCGTGCTGCACCGCAGTTCAAACTGCAATAAAAAACCTACACTAACAGGCTTTTTTTTTTTTTTTTCCTGCCATCGCTGTGCCTGGAGCGGGGCCGCCTTGCTCGCAGGGCGGGTGGCAGCGGCAGGCGGGGAGGCTGCGTGTGCGAGAGGGGCTGGTGCAGGGGCGACGGCCGCGGGGGTTCAGCCGAGCCGAAGGACCGAGCGCCGGCGGAGCAGAGGCTTCCACATCGGGGGGTGACAACCCCTGCTCATCGCCTCGGTGCCCCACAAAAAGCTGTGGGCATTGTCCCCCCCTCCATGGGGACACAGTGGCCGCGGCCACCCCTGCCCAGCCCCCCCCCGGCACAGCTCAGCAGCTCCGGGTGCATCCTGCACATCGTGGTGCTCCCCAGCACCGCTGCAGCAATGCCAGCAGCGGACAGGGAGGATCCTGCGAGACGAGACGAGCAGCGCAGGCCCATCAATAGGACGGATGCACCGATCCTGACGCCTCACCCTGCGACTGGAAGCTGCTGCTTTGGGGCACGGAGCTGTTTAATGGCACCAGGAGCCAGCCCTGCCTCCGGGATGCTGGTGACAGCCAGCCCAGCACCCACGGGGAGAGCGTGGATAAGGGAGAGCGTTTCCCGCACCAGCGCTGAGTGCATTAAATCCAGGGGGCTTTTAGAGCAGCGGAGCAGATGGAGATCTTGGGCTGCGTGAGGACAGGCCCCGCGACGCGGGGAGGTGGCTCAGAAATATTGACGGGGGCGAGGGAGAGTTCTTAAGGGCAGGACACAGCTGGGATTTACAGCTCTGATCCGACTTCTCGCTGGCAGCTCACATGGGAGGGAAACCACTCTCACGCACGGGCACCTCGCGCCCCTCTGCCCGGCCGTTCCTGGATCCTTCCTTCCCAAGTCGCTGCCTCCCCTGCTGCTGGCTGCGGAAGGAGAGCTCTGCCCTCCCGGGGGTCCCTAACCCCCCCCCGTTGCACATCACTGACACGTGCCACGATCCTGCTGGTGCCACGCCAGCAGGACTGGGACCCCCCCCCGCTACAGCGGGCGTGCGCCCCTGCTGTGCACAGCACTTTGTATCCCTGCTGAACCTTTCGGAGCACACCTTGCTTTCTGCACCCCACAGCTCTCTCGGAAGCGAGCCTTCACCAAGAAGTGAACCCAGCCTCCCACCCCCAGCAGGGGCGCAGAGCTGCTGGGGAAGCAGGGCTGGCCCTGCCGTCTCCCCTTCTCAGAACATTTCTGCATCCTTTTCCTGGGCTTCCCCTCCTGTGACATTACCAGCCGCCGCTGAACGCCACCTTGGCGGAGCTGAGCCAATTTCTTCCACCCTTCCCGTCCATCCCTGATGGCTTCCAGAGGGGCCGGGATCTCAGCAGAAGCCTCAGGCGGCACCGAGGGGTGTGGGGGAAGCTCCTCGCGTGGGGACCCCAGGAGGGGCAGCCCCAGCTCAGACGCACGGCGGGGGGAGAGCAGCCAGGCTGCCGCAGGAGGGTCCCCAGTGAAGCCACGAGCAGTGGAAGGAAGAACGTGTTCCACAGCTGATTAAAAATAGATGCAGCATCACACTAATTATGCTGTGTAATTAGCATTTGGTTTCTGCTCATCAGAAATCCACAGGGAGCGGAGCTGGACCCCAAGAGTCCTGTGGGCACCAAGCCCAGGCCCCAGGCAGGGTCGGGCTGCAGTGGGGCCGGGGCTGTGCCCTGCGCTCAGCCCAACGCCTGGCCCCCCGCATCGCCCCCCTGGGGACCCCAGCCCCAGCAGCACGGGTCCCTGCGCCCCCTTCTCCTGACTGCGCCCATCTGCACCCAGGCTGCCAGCAACAGATGACGGGATCCGCAGCGGTACTGGAAATCAGGTCAGCGATCGCCTGCAGCAGATTTTAACATTTATCATCCTGGCTGCTCTGCTGCAAGGCTCTTATGCAAGCCAGTGCGGCCACAGGGCCGCCCCCAGCCAGGTGCGCCCCCGAGTCCCCGTTGTCCTTACCTCCTCTACCTCCCCCCCCAACCCCGAGAGGCAAGAGCAGAAGCGCAGGGCTCCGGCAGCCGCTGCTCAGGAAAGCCGGGAATTAGCAGCCCCCAGGGAGCAGAGCCGAGCGCGGGCAGCCCTTGGCCACCCCCCAGGACATCACCCGGAGCTGGCCGAGCCGGGCACCGTCCCGCGCCCGAGCTGCGCCGATGCGAGGCTTGGAGGGGGCCGCGCCTGGCACTCGGCAGCACTCCCGCTCCTCTCTTCTGCTGCCCCACATCACCCATACGTCGGCGCTGTCAGCGGTCGTGAGCTCTGCCAAGGCGTGCAGGGCCCAGAGGAGCCCCGGGTGCCAGCCCCCCCCCCCAGCAGGGCCGCGTGCCCCCCGCCAGCCCCGCACGTCCCCAGGGCAGCCCCGATGCTGCTGGAACTCGCGACTGCTCCGGGGCACGGCTGTGGCAGGTGCCCTGCGGGGGAGCAGAGGTCCCCCAGCCCCTGGGGCTGTGCTGGCTCGCAGCCACATCCATGCCCCCCGTCCACCCGGCAGAGCTGTCACACCCCCAAAAACCAGGGCCCTTCCCGCAGGCTGGAAAGGGCGTCAGCATCCTGCGCACGCCGTGGCTGCGGCTGTGGCCTCTTCTACCCCACGGCTCCTGGGATTTGGGAGCAGCTTCAGCATCCTCGGCTGCTTCCCCCGCTCCAGGCGCTGCAGCGACAGGGCCCAAACACCGCCCGGGAGATCCCGGAGAAGGAGGCGAGAGAGCAGCCAGCCACACGGTGGGGGGCAAGGGGGGCTATTTCCAGCAAAATAAAACCGTATCTGCCTGCAGCCAGACGGCAGGAGGCGGCTCCGGCCAGCTGTGGGCACAGCTTCACGGCTCAGCCTGGGGGGGGCTGCAGCACCTGGTGCCCCCCGGCTGCGGGGGCGACCCCTGCCCCACCACGGCACGGCACGGCGGGTTAATGGGACGCCAGCTCACCACAAACAGAGGGAAACCAGGTGACATTTACCCAGCAAACTAATTGATATCCAAGTAATTTGTGGGAGAAACCTCGTTACACACCAGCTGGATTCCCCAAACCCTCCCAACCCCGCTCATTACAAACAAGGTTTGTGTGTTAATCAGAGAGCTTTAATCGCATTGCTACCCACTGTAATTTTGAGCAACTTACAAAGCTACCGGATTTATCACAGGCTTTCAGATCCTAAGCACTCTCTAAAGAATTTGTTTGATATTTTATTAGCTGGCATTAATGCTCTTCACGAAGATGACGGACATTTCCCTTTCAAGCAGCGACACGGGAGCAGAGGTGGCTCACGGCGCGACCTCTCCTCCCTTTCATCTCCTTCCCGAGCCTGTGGCGGGGCAGGCGTGCAGCCCTCCCCCGAGACGTGCCGCTGCCCCGGTTAATCACATCCCCGGATCCGGCACGCAGAAGGAGCTGGTTCCACGCAAGAGAAACTGCTCCAGTCAAATCACCAGCCGGGAGATGCTCGCCCCCCGGCAGAGCTGCCCACGCCAGGCGGGGTGAGAGGCAAAGTCCCCGCGCTCACCGGGGGCCTCCCATGCACGAGGCTCTCAGGAGTGCTCAATGAAAACAACATAAAAAACAATAAAAATCAGTGCACTGGCTCATACGCAGCAGAAGAGGGCGAACAGCTGGGGGTTCGCAGGCAGAGGTACAACAAGCCAAGCAGCGAGTCCAAGAAAAGCAAGAAAAAGCATGTTCCTAAGGAAACATTCCGCATCGAGCCCTTGTGTTGGGAACTAAACCAGGAATTATTTACAGGCTGATCGTACGGCCTTTAGCTTGTATTCCTAAAGCGAGCTGCTCAGGCCTCCAGAAGGGGACAGGCGCGCTCAGAGCACAAAGGGGAGCCGGCACCTGGGGGGCCACGCACAGGCCCCGTGCTCCTTCTGCTTGCCCACCCCCTGCTCCCTGCCCCTGATGGCAGTGGGATCCTGGCCCCGGCCCCCCCCCGCTGCCGCCCCCAGGGGGGCTCTGCTCGGACGCCAGCCCCTCGAGAAAGGAAAGACGGACGCGTGCCGCCGAGCCCTGCACAAGCTGCTCCATCACCCTCATGATGCAGCTCGTAATTACCTTGTTTGCTATCAGTTCGGATGTCAAGGGAAATTCCACTCATTTGCTTTTAGTTAATACGGCCTTGACATAAAGCCAGGGGTGATGTTACCAGTTTATAGCTGGGCCCTGGTTTTGGGGAGCACGAAGGCAATCGCCCCTCTTAGATCTACCTGACCAGCACAAGTCGGAGGGGAAGAGGAATGAGAACTGAGAGGGGGAGAGGAAATCCTTAAAATGCACTTTCCCTGTCCTCGGTGCTCACTGCTCTGGAGTACAAGCCTTGAGTCACCAGAGCTCAGTCCCCGCAGCGCAGGCAGCATCCAGCCTAGCACCAGCTCCAGACACGGAGGTGGGAATTCATCTCACCCAGCCTCAGACATCTGCAGCTGAGTTACTCATCTCAGCTACCTCGATAATCAGAGGAGAAACACAGACCTGCATCCTGAAGCACCCCCTCTCCCTTACCAAGGGATCCCAGGTAAGCTGCGTATGAGGAGAGATCTTCCTTCCCGGTCTGTAGATGCCCACAAAAAACGCAAAGGAAACAAATCCAAAGACCCTGTAGCAGAGCAAGTCATCCAGCGTCTGCCTGGCACAAGTCTTTCATCTCTCCTCATGTCCCCAGGGGACAAAGCAAGCTGTAAAACAAGTGCCCGTAAGAGCTCTTGGGAGGCAGGTGAGGCTCCTACCTGGAAGGAGCCAACGCCGGGTTCTTCTGAACCAACACCAGGTTCAGAAGGGGAAGGGGTTTGCTTTAGTTAGCTCAGCTCAACTTTGCACAGGAGAGCTCTAAAGCAGCCTTTGAGCTGCCTCTAACCGTGCGCAGGGCTGAGCCCGACCCGCAGAAGCCAAGCCTGCGGGGAGGAGGCTCCGCGTGGGGTGGCTCAGCTTTAATTAAGCCCGCTCAGGCTGTGCCTGGTGGCGAGCGTAAGGACGCCAGCCAGAAAGGGCTCTCCAACAGGAGCCTCAGCAGGGCGAGCAGCTCCCTCCAGCCTCCCCCTGCTCAGTGAAGCCCAGGAACGGCCCCGGCTTCAATTTCCAGCCGAAGGAGCCAGCGCAGCAGCTGGGGACCGCGGGGGACACGGAGCCCGCTCCCCACGTCACGGCTTGGGAAGCCACCTGGCCACGTGCCCGGCACAGGAGGGGAACGGGCCAGGCAGAGCCAAGCGTTCCCGGGAACAGGCGGCTCCGTGAGGCTTTCCTGCTCACACCTCCGCTCCCTGCGGCGCGTCCTCCTGCAGGGGGACTGGGCTCTCTCCACACCCTCAGCACGGCTCCAGCAGGAATCGCAGCTCCAGCAGGAATGGCTGCACGGAGCTGTCTGGGTGCCACATCCCTCCCGGAGCACAGCAGGGGGTCAGAGAAGCGAGCCCCCACGGCACGGCCCGGCAGCGCAGGGCACTGAGCGGCCACGCTGGGCTGCAGGATGCCGCTGCTCCGGGGCTGCTCCAGCAGTGGCAAAGCAGCAGAGGGGCAGATCAATTTAATCAGTGGTGGTAAACCTTAATCTGTGCTCCAGGCACACAGCAGAGAGGCAAAGACCGTCCTATTGGTACAACGGAGTGAGAAGCTAAAGAACCCTCCCAGCAGCCTTCTCCTTGTCCAGAACCCTCCCCACAACCTCTAGAGAGGCCTCCACCTCCCTCCCCCTTCCATTTCCCTCCATTCTGCTTCCTCCCGTTGCTCCCGCACCCCAGGTTTTTGCCACGGATGCAGTTACCAGCCCCGCTGACCAGTTCTGCCCCAGCTCGCAGTCCCTGCTCGCCGCCCAGGAGGGACGGCACAGCCACGTCCCTGCCCGCAGAGCCAGCGCTGGGGTTTGCGGCACGCGGCCAGCCCGGCTGCTGCTATTTAGCAGCTCCAGCCCTACGCCCTGCTCACCGACAGCACCGAGAAAACACCAAGCAACGGGACCCGCTTGGAGACTCATGGACAGTTACATACAAACGTTAAAGGGAAAAGTACCTTTGGAGATAACAAAAGGCCAGGCTTTGAAACAAGTCACTAAGAGACCATTGAGAACTCAAGAACAAGTACTTAGTATCCAAAAAAAAAGCTAATTTTCAGCAAACAGAGAGTTAAAGAAGAAGAGATATGTGTGAGTTTACATAGCAAGGACACTCAAGCTCTGGTCTCTGAGTTTCCATTAAGAGGAGGTTTCATGCATTACAAAGCGATTTTCCCTTCCCTGGTTTATAAGCCAATTAGATAAAGACCAAGTTAATCCCTTATTGTGTTCAGAGAGCCTCAAGTAGACACCAAACACAGGGATTAGTCAATTTGTTTAACCGACTCCCCCCGTTCCAGCGGCTAAGAGAGCGCGGGTGACTCCCACAACCCAGCAGAGCCCCCAGCCGCGGGCCTCCCGGCTCCGCCACGTCCACAAGGCCTCCTCCGCACCACGGCAGCCCCCAAGGCCACGAAGATGACTCCAACCCAAAGCAGTGGGATTTCAGGGAAGTTACCTGCGCTCAGGAGCCGTCCGTCCACGCGGAGGGAGCCCCGTGCGGCTGCGACACCTCAGGGCGCCCCGCGGCTCCCTCCCGCTCAGCGCCGTGTTCAGCTCCCGGGCAGACCCCTCCATGCTGGCTGAGGCACAGCTGATCCGAGGGCACCAGGCCCACCCCAGCAAGCCTGCAGGCAGAGCGGCGTGACCCCAAACGGGGCCTGAGCCCGGGGTGGTCCCGGCTGCTGTGGTACCCAGCACGGGCAGGCTGCTCCCCGCACCAGGCCATGGCAATCGGCGGCAAGAGAGTGATTTCTTTGGTGGCCGGCCCCTGCGATCTAAGGCACAGCCGTTCCCTGGCTCTTGGCACGTCAGGTCTGCCTAAATCCCTGCCAGGTTTTGCTGCTGGGGTTTGTAGAAATTGCTGCTTCGCACGTGGCTGGAAGGAGAAATGGAGAAACCGCTTGCTGCTGGCAGAGGCCCGGGGGCTTGTGTGAAGAGCTGGGAAAGGCCCTGACAGTTCCTCCCCCAGAGAACTCCCTAATTAACACCTCCACCCCTCCCAGTTGCAGGGGTTTGCAGGGCTGCCTCCAAGTAATGATTTTGGCTGGCAGCCTGCGGACGCAGGCTGGGGAGGGCAGTGGGGGGCTCCCACCCCACCAGGCCCCTGCCTGCAGGCAGCTGTGTGCAGCAAGTGCTTTCTCGTTAAGCCAGATTGGCTTTGCTGCTGCTAATTACACTGCTCGTGCTCCTCCCTCACAAGAGGATCCAGTAAGGCCCATTGGCAAGCCGTGGCCAGGCCCCAGCTCCTCCACACCCCACCTGTGACAGGCATTTTGGCCGGGCCAGCGGAGCTCTCTGGCAGCTCTGGGCGTCCTCACGCGTTGTTCGGAGGCCAAGCGAGGCGGGGGCAGCAGGGCAGGCTGCTCCCAGGGCACTCGGTTGTTCCACTCGTTTCTCAAGCTGGCATCAGCGCTACCGCGGGGCCGCTCGCCGGGAAGCTCTGCCTCCACGCCGCTCCCTCGAGATGGGCGGACGGTAGCACTGAAGTGGCATCGCATCTGCGGTGCTGGGAGCAACATGAGAGCAGTGCCCTCGTCCCGTCAGCAGGGAAGGATTGCCCCCCGGATGCTGCTCCTCTGCCCCCTGCCAAAGTTGGGGTCAGATACAGAGCCAAATGCTTCCTCTCACCCCTCCCCGCTGGGCACAGGGATCCCTCTGATCCTACACACAGCACAGGGATCAAAGGAGCACAGTTCCGCTGTGTCTTTTTCTTTCCTTCCCGGTCTCTGTCCACCCACGTAACAAACTCCCATGTGAAAAAGGCTTTGAGGCTTCCCAGGAGACAGTACGCTCCTTCTCAAGGTTTGAAAACTTCAGCTGCTTGTGTCTTTAAAACACATGAATCAGCACGGGTTTTTTTTTGTTTTTTTTGGGGGGGGGGGTAAGTGCAGGGACCAGGGACCAGGGACCGTCAGAGACTGAGTGCTGCCAATCCCCCTTTTCAACGCTCCTGGGGACCGGTCCAACAGAGCTCCCCAGAGCAGGCCCTGGGGGTGCCCAGCCCATTACCTCCTCCCTTTTTCCCACCCGGGTTACAGAGGTGACTCAGGTGTACTCTGATCTAGCAGACGCTGCACAGACGTGCCACACAGGCTGAATGTCCTTTTTCCCCAGAACACCACCGAGACGGAGGTGGAGGTGAGACACGAGCAACAAAAGCTGCAAGATGAATTTATGCAAAAGCGAAGTGCTCAGCAGCATTGAACACCAACCACAGGAGTCCTGACCCTGAGCAGCCCCGGGAAAATGGCCTTTTTTCTCTTTAGGCTGGAATCTTACACAGGCATGGTTTTTGACATCCACATACCACAGTTTGGGCTGTGTTCAAGCGCTGATGTACTTGCTCCTATTGTTCTTCAGAAATGGTCAAGAATAAACTGCTGAATACAACCAAGAACCCACACCTCTGGAGGAAAAGCTTTAGCCTGGCAAATTGGACTAGGCCAGCTGTATTGATTCAGGGATAGAAACTGTTTGTTCTGTGCTCTGCTGTTAATGCAAAGCTTCACAAAGGCTTAACTGGTGGGTGTTGGTCCAAGTGTGCTGGCCACAGAGAGCTTCCCTCCTGACCTGACACGAGTGCTCCTGGTCCACTCAGGCTGCAAAAATCCAGGCTGGGGATCTGACCACCCTGACTGATTTGTGTATTAGTAAGGACTTCTTTCCTCATTCTCTGCAATGAGAAACTCTCCGTTCCCCCAAGACGGTCTTTTCTTCGGGAAGCGCTGGTCTGCACCGTGAGCCCTGTCTCAGGCACTGTGGGGAGGCTCACAGTAACACCAAGCAAGTCTGCGTCTCGTAATGCCCTTGTATCTGAATTGTGCTTCAGCAGCAATGCAGAGCAATTTCACAGCACGACCAGCAACACTAAAGCACCATGTGCCCAGCACAAACAATGATTCGCACACAGCCACCAAGGTCTGGTACTGCCGCATAGCACCACGGCAGCAGGCACGCAGAAGCCACTGACACCAAACAGACAGAAAGCTTCTCAGGTACTGGAGCTCAGACCACCAAGCCTCTTCCAAAATACACAGCAGACTGTTGGCTCCGTCCCCTCCCTCGTGAGTCACACGCCCACCTGAAACACGGAGTCCTCTGCCCGTCTGTCAGGACCAGCCGGAGCTGCATACTGGGCTTCTGTTCCCCAGAGACGTGCAAAGTGAGGGTGAGAGAACAAGCTGCAGGGACTGGGTGGAAGGCGTTCCAAAAATGAAAAATGCCAAGAAGGGAAGTCCCTGTCCCAGAGGAGCGGTGGGAGCCAAAGGCCAGCTTTGGAGCTTGATAGTAACTGTGTTGAGTGCCCCAACATCTCCTTGTAAATCACCTCCTGCAACTACCCGAGTACTCAAGTAAGTTGTAGAAAGTGAACACATGTATTTACAGCGCTTCAAAACCAACCATGAGAAATATGCTCTAAACATCGAGCAACATCCTTAACAGAGGCTGGTTTGCCTGTCTACCAGAGGAGTGCACAGTGGCTGGCGTTGTCCCGACCAACACAGCCTTGTGCTGCTCTGCCCACGGGTGGCACTCGGCTGCTGCCCTCTGCAGAACCACAGTCTTGCGTTCAGTGAAGAAGAGGCCCTGCAGTTTCTTCTGGCATGAGATTAATCATCCACTTCAGCCTTCTCTTTTCTGCAAGGAGCAAAAACCAGAAAGGATTACAGACTTAAAAAAAATAAAAAAATAAAAATAAAAGAAAGAAACCAAAAAGACAATCTACTACGTCACATACATGGGATGACTTTGGTGTTTCTGCTGCACAGGCTCCAAAACCAGCTAGCCTTTGTGTAAGCTTCAGCATCAGCATGAAGCACCAGCACAAATGGGGGACATGCGGCCTGGTACCGCACAGGGCTACCCCCCAGAGCCTGGCCACACTGTGCAACACTACTACAAGAACAGACTCATCTTTTGTTTCTGGATGCATTTTTCAGGACACAGGAGCTGAGCAGAGCATGATGAGTTTCACTGGCCCAGTGTCCTAATGAATCTGTAAGAGCTGCCTCAAGTCAGCGCAAGTAATCCCTGACTGCTGCCACCAGCAACCTTCATTCCTCACTCTTTCTGGTCCAGCATGACCCTCAGAGCAGAGTGGGTTTTGAGTTCTGACACACTTCATTCGTCCTGAAGTAGCTCTTCAGGCAGTGCTATCTGCTACCTGTCCAACCCGGTATCAGTGTGGGTCTGAGGGAACTCAACAACAAACTCCCATGAACAGTGCTGAAGAGGCAGCGCAGCCTTTTCATGACATGAGGAACTCCTACGCACCAGTGGACTTGCCATGGATTTGTACCGTTTAAGAGCAGCCATCGGCCTACATTATGTAAGAGTGGGGCTGTCTGACCCTCCCCTCATCCTCTGGGAACAGAAACCAGCTCCCTGCAGGATATTTCTGTTCACCCTCATGTCACACCTGTGGGCGTTAGTTCTTTGCTTATCATGGGTGCCGGAAACAGATCAAATCCCCAGTGACCTTCCCCAGCCTAGGACACGGTGCTCTGCAGAAAAAAACGTGTGAAGTAGCATGGCTACAACCACCAGAAATCACCCTTTATGGAGGCAACATATGTCCTGATGTCACTTCAGCTCACCTTGTTACCCGGCCTGTCCCTTTAATGCCATTACTGAAGATCATTACATGAGCAGATCCCATTTGGAGAGGCAGCTGCTCGGGCTGCCCACACACCTACCTCTCTGGCCCAGAAGACGGGACCTTCACTGGTGAACACATCTGCTTCCGAATATACTCCCTCGATCTAATGTCAGCCTGGAATAAAGGAGGAAAATGAGTGAAAAGGGATTGATCAGGCTGTTTGGTGTCTCCCATTGTTGTCTCAGTGTGCCCCTGCACATCCTAATGCCAGTGCATCATAACTAGCCCTTCTGTGACTGCCTGGCTACAAGCAACCTGTGCGCTTCTGTCCTTGGTTGTTTTTTGTGCCTCACTGTAAGCTGCTTGGGAGGGTGAAGACTTGAGACAAAGAAAGAGAGGGTCCTGGACCCAGCAGCCCTACTGGAGTACAGTCCATTTCAGAAAGAGAAATGACAGTCTCCGAACCCTTCCTGTCTGCCCCTTCACTTCTCAGAGGAGCAAGGAGGCGACGCTGAGCATGCAGGAGACACTGGGTTCAGACAGTTCCTGCCAGCCCATGCCTAAAGTCTGCTCAGCTCTCACCCTACCACAAGCACGGCAGGATGAACAGCCAGAGCAGGAACCAGACTGAGCTTCCTCAGTAAATCCCTATTGCAGCTCAGATGTGTGGAGTCATCCCTCACCAAAGGCTTCCACAAGACCCAGAGGATGCATTAGCACGGGTTTCCAGCTCACACTGCAGTGAGCCTTCCTGCAGCAAGCACTGACCCAGCAGGAATCCCTCACCTTACACCTACACTGAACAGCTCCTAAGATGCCCTCCTGGTCATCTAGGGATGTGACAGGCCAGCAAGAATTTCCAGAGGCTAGGTAAGAATTGTTCACTGGCAAAGGGAGAGTTGCTGAGGTGATGGGCTGCTTTTCCATTGTGTCTCGTCTCTGTGCCAGAGCTGCAACTCCCCTTTCATGAACCCTGGCAGGAGAGCCAGGCTGAAGGAGACACGGGAGACTGAGAGTGCTCTGGTGTTTTCATCCCGTGAACCGACCTAAATGTCTTCTTCCATATGCAGGCACGTCTGAATGCAAGGCAGGAAAGTATAACGAGCAGCCAGGCTCCTCCATGGGCCTTTCCCAGCAATAGCTTGGAACCTGGAGTCCAGGCCCACTGATGAGAGATGGAATAGACTTGATAGAAATTTAAGAGCACGGTCTCCTCAAAAGTTAGGGAAATACTGGAGCATTTTATTGACTTTTCTTGGGGCTGCGGAATGCCTCACGGACTCTGCTGCAATGACCTTCACTGTCTACACAGTGAAACAGAAGTTGTGTCCTGGGACTATGCTAACAGGGACTCCCACTGGCATTTCAGGCAGGTCAGGCTGCAGCCTTCAGGCTCAGAGCATTCCAAGATCATCCATGGTCTTTACAGCTGTGACGCTGTGATGTTCACAAAGAATTAGCTTTTCTGGTCACTAATCAGCTGAGAAATGTGGCTGTCCCCTCCACAGGAAACTTAAGGAAAATTAAGAGGGGGAACAAGGTTACGGAGGGGGCTGTGAAGAGTTGGGAATATAGCAATGCAGCAGACAAGTTGTCAAGATGACATGGGATGAAACGAGAGAAGCTGGCATTGCCCATTCTTGTACCCATCCCTTTACTTCCTCTGTTCCAGCAGTTGTATCACGAAGTAACAGATGGAGAAGCACGCCACTTGTCTGCTGCATATCCTTTTCCCTAGGCATGAGCTTGGCTCATCCTGCCTTTGCGCCTGGTGGGCTGGCTGTGTGATGGTAATTACGTGGCTAAAGCAGGTAAAAACATCCTGTGAAAGCAAACAGAGACGAGGCACAAGCACACTCTTGGCTCTACCACTTCTTGGCAGCAGATGCGAGGCAAGTGACTGACACACCTTTGACACTGTCCTAGCTTGTGAGTCCAAAAGCAAAGCTGACAAGGAAGACAACAGGAGCAGTTTACACGCCAGACCGCAACAGTGCTACACGCTCTGCTTTCCTGTACGACCCCTCCTGGGGCCACAGACGAAAGATGTAACGTTGAGACTCTACCAAATTCATGGCTTACTGCCCTCTTCCTTGAAGTTGATCTCAGAGCCATCACCAAACCTCATCAAGCCCCTCCTCATGCAAGTATCCAGTTCCTCCTTTCCATTTCTGATATACTCTCCTGTGACATGAACCCCCTGAGCTCACCTGGAGAACTAGAGTGCTGTGTCTTATCAGCAGTGCAAGACAGCACGTGGTCAGAGCTGGGCAAGAACACCAAGAGAAATCCCAAGAGCTATAGAAGGCATTGCTGAACATTTACGGGATGTTCTTGTTGCCTTGAAGTACTGCTGGTATTACTGTTCAGCTTTCCAGTGCTACTCCATATTAGTGTAAGACTTTCGGATGCCATTACAAGCACCCGGATCCTGGTCTCTTGGTAACTTTGATTTTAACATTCCCTCAACGTTTTTTTTTTTCTTTTTCAGAAACTTTCTTTCTCAAAAACACTGCTAGCCTGTGACATTTTAGAACAGCTGCTGTGCCCCACCTCAAAGACAGAGTCTCTCTCTCCAGTTAAAAAGCAGTCTGTGACCTTCCCAGCTGGAAAAGCTTCACAGAATATGATGATCATGCTAATAAAGTGGGTTAGCGCATCCCCAGTGGCTGTCCTTGAAGCATTTTCTACTCTCATCACTATGCTATACTTCTGAAGAGTCTCTCCCATGCCCCAACGAGCTCCCCATCCTTCCCCCCCTGCAGCTCCCAGTCAGGCGTCTCAGGTGGAGACTCTGCCAGCTTACTGCTGGAAATGCAGCTCCACAACTGCTTAACAAATCTGCGAGCTCGAGAATGAAACGTGGTTACATAAGGGGTGGTTTGTTTGGGAGATTTTTTTCCCTTCTCTCTATAATTGGACAGTTTCATAACTGAACTGACAAATAACTTTGATCACTCTTCAGGATAAGCGATTACGTGATGTATTTTATAACGAGGGAAAGAGGTTGTTCAATAGAGTCCCTACTGGGAGACCAAGGTAGCAAGAGTCAGATCTACAAACTATTTTTCTAGGGAAGAAAACCCCCTGAATTCATTCTACTCATAACATAAGCTAATGCTTGATTAGGTGGCAAGTTACTGGCCAGTCCTCACTCCTAACACAGCGCTGAGAGACAGCTTAACCCAGCGTATTAACCAAGAGGCTAATCAATAAGATGGATAACTGTCCCGTAATAATCCTCACAGATTGTTTCTATTTTCAGCAGGGACTAGTGTTGGCATTACGGTCTGGAATTGTTGCTTTGCCTATTTTATGAGGGGCAGCGGTGAGCAGCAAGCTTCTATTGGGGGGCTACATCTCGGGGGAGTAAGAATTTCAGGATATCAGCGACTGATTTCCCTGCAGGGCAGCAGGAGCTATTCACAGGGAGAAGAGGGATGATGGCTTATTTTTCAGTTTTGCATTAATAAGTATTTAATACCGCACATGATGTGACCTGCAGAAACCCACAGCTGTGGCCAGGCTGATTTCTGTCCTCCTTGGTGGGCTGGAGTAACATCAGGCTGCCCCAGCAGCCACATCCTGAGCCAGCAGGAACCAGCTGGGCAAGCCGCCAGCTGCAGCTAAAAGGATCATCAAGTGAGCTGGAGGCTGCTGTGCAGCCAGCCAGGAAGCTGAGGAAGCAAGAGCAGAAGAATCTGTCCCAGAGCAATCCTCATCAGACGGAGTGTTAAAAGCTTCTGATTCCACACTGTGCGTGTGGATCCTGGGTCTGAGCAGGCTCGGAGCGTGGGCAAACACTGGAGAGGGCTTCTGACCTCTGCCAGAAGCAGGCAAGAGCGGTTGCTCTCAGGAGGGCTTGCTGTTGGTTCCAGTGCCGCTCAGTTTAAATGCTTCGTTCATTTTTCTGTGATGACAGCTTCTGCCTATCTCAATACCTTTGTCTGGTTAGCTTGAAAGGACCAAGGCTGCCTCAAAACCTCACCAGCTGGCTGGGTGGAGGGATCGCCCCTCTGCAAACGATATTCTCCCAGTTCAGCCTTGCACATGGAAGAAGTACTAAACAGAAGTAAATACGTACGTAGGTGATAATGAACCTCCCTCTGCTTTCTCTGAAAGATCGCCCCTCTCACCTGCATCACAGCCACAGTTCCTTTGGCAACACAACCACATCGTGGGCTGAATGCAAATCAAACTGCTTCTGATTACTGTGAAGATGCAGTTTCATGCCCAAGAAGCACAACACACCCTACACAGACTGGCCAGCCATACCTCTTGGAAAGTGGAAGGTTTAAGTTCCCACAACAGTCGACAGTATTACACACGCTGCAGCGCAGCACTGCGTTCATCCAAGCCGTAAACACAGCCTCAAAAAGGTACTGCCAGCTGAGTTATCTGGAGAGCATTACACTTCTAGGGCTACCAGAACTTACCAACTAAGGGCTAATATTCCAGAAGTCTCTCACTGGACACTGGGAAAGCTGTAAGCACATCACCCGCCAGATCTGCAAGCCTGTCACGGAGAGATCCCGTAGCAAAAAGATCACCCAAGCCAGAACTCCCCACTGCCCTGCATCAAAATCTATGACAGTTACTACACAGAAGTGTGGTGGGAAAAGTCCCGTGGAAAGGTTTAAACACCATTACCTCCTGCCCCTCCTCTGCCTCTACACTAAACACACACCCTTCTCGATTTCTAGCCTCTCTGTAAGGAACGTGACAACACCTCATTCCATCACTTTAAATAAAGGTCATAGTTAGAGGACTGGAGGAGTCTCGGAACATAGACAAACACTGGAGAAAGCTGGAAATGAAATGAAGGTGATGAAAACCTCCAAGACACCTTTTTGTTTCCAAAGGGAATGCTTTTCCCCTTTCCTCTGAGCACTGCTGAACTGCAGAGCTAGCTTACAGCTCTGCGGAGGCATCTGTCCCTTGCTGGAAGAGGTTACATAAGAAGATCTATCAGCCTACTCCCGTCTGGCAGGTAGTGGTTTATGAGATCAGAAACTCTAGTTCTGGAATGGATGCTTCAAGGTTTGTTTTGCTTTAAGGCGTTAGATTTTTGTCTGTTTTATAACTATAGACTCGATACTCCGCTTTCAGGAAACACTGTGGTGCCAAGGAGAAGACCCCGTGTGCAGAGACTGCGTTAACAGCCCTCGGCAGGATCTTCTCAGTGCTGCTCTGAGGAGCTGCAGAGCAAAGGTGCCCAGACGCCTGACAAGCACGGAGGTGTAGCAACGTGACCTGCGTGTTCCAGGGCAACGTTACAAACAGGGACATCTGAAGAGGCCCTGCTCCCTGAGCAGCCGCTGGGTCAGGCCCACCCGCTAACAGCAGGGTGACCCTGAGAAGGGAAGCACTTGTCAGGCTAGAAGTCCCAGAGGCTTTACGCTTCTCCAGACCCCTTTCTCAAGCCCTGCTGTGATTTAATTAGTGTGAAGCAGAGCCTCGGTGGCAGCTGCGGCTCACTGAATGTGATCCAGTGCTGTCACCTACTGGCTGCCTGCTGTCCCAGAGCCCGCAGTTCCTTGTGGAGTGCAGTAGCGAGGAAAAGCCCAGAGGAGCAGCACTGCAGTCTGTGCTAGGCTCACAGCACCAGGAAAGCTGCGTTTCCAGCTCCTCTGTATTAACATCAGCATCACAGAAGTTGCCTGCAGAGAGGAACCAAGAAATCTGTCAAGCTAGGTCTGCAGTGAGGGTTGTGTGCGCTTCTCAGCACTGCGTCAGAAGAACAAGCAAGGAAGAAGGGAGGACGATCACCTCACCACCACATAAACACCAATACAACAGGCCGGGGAGGACAGGCCAGCAAGAAGGGTGCCCACTGCAGAACTGTCAGTTACAGACGGGCGGCAAACCGAGGCTCCGAAACATCACCACAGGCTTGGCATCCGCAGCTATCATGTCCCCCCACTACCTACCTGCCTGCCTGCCTGCTCCACTACCCCACGTCTGCACTCCCCTTCCTCAGCTCCCCTGCTTCTGTACCTGGCGGATGGGCTCCGGGATCCGGTACCTGCAGCAGGACTGGACCAGACGCACAGCTGTCTCCAGGCACACCCTGTGGCCCACAGAGATATAAAGGGGCTTAGAGCTGTTGCAGCTACGCAGGGCCTGTGCATTCAGAAACAAGAGAGATCAAATACTTAAGAGGCTTATTTCAAACAAATACAACGTGGCAGATGAATTATAGGCCAGCCAGTTGTCTTCAGAGGGTGGGCTGCTGGGTCTGTGTTTGCTAGCTCCCAACCTCCTTGATCCTCTGCTGTACAGTCATCTCCTCACAGGGACTGTTTGCCCTTTTGGACACTCGTGACCCTTCCCCAGATGCCTCACACAGCTCTGGGAAGCAATGAGACTTGCTAAAACAGACTGTGTTAACATAACACCAGACGGAGGAAGTTTCTTACACCTGCCCATTTCCTGTGCAGCACTCTTCTGAGTCAAATGCTTTCGTATTGCATCCTGGTAAGCTGCTACAGAAGTGGCACCTCTCCTTGACCATGGTTCATGAACAGGGTGCCATAACCATGCACATGAATATACCCAACACCTGAACCACCAACTCTTTCCGCTGGTGTCTGAGTTGACAGAAAAGGGAAATCGGCGCTACTGGTCACCCGTTCAGACCTTGTCTGCCTGAACTAACGTCACCAAGACCAGTCCCACTACAGTGACAACATCCTCCAGTGCTCACAGCTACACAAAGCTGGAAGACTTGGTGGCCAAGCAGAACTCCCTGCAGCTTACCATACCAAGGACATTCCCTGAAGTGCCTGTCAGTGGGAATGTATCTCCTCCTCTCTGCAAGGAACGGATCTAGGGCACAGAAACACAGTCAGTCGGTGAGAAATTACTTGAATGCGACTGCGCATGTCTAGGGATATTAAAGAGTGGAAATAATTCCCAGCCTAGCCTCACCTGCTCTCTGTGCAGCTCATCCCTGGCCAAACCATCCACCTGCAGGAGGTTCTTGGCCACTCCAATGCACGGTAGATCTGTCAGGACTCCCAGGTGACAGGCCACACCAAACCCTGCCAACAACAAGGCACTGTAACTGCAGAACACCAGACAGGAATCTCAAGTGGCAGCACGGGGAGAGCAGGGCTCTCCAGTGCAGTCCTACCTCTGTGATGGAGCAGGCCATTCCCATCTACAAGAAGCACCTGAAAAAAAAAAAAACGCATTATTTTCTGTGCACTGAGAGCCTCCAATATGCAGCGATGCTAGCCCTCTGAGGAAGAAGTCTGTCTCAGTACTTTTACTCCTCTGCATAAGGATCTTCCTTCCTTCAGTGCTGCTTACATATGACTTTAAATGACCAGTGTCCCACCGCCACAAGCTCTTAATGGCTGGCAGCACTCTTCACTGGTGCTACACACAGAATAGCATCCCTAGTCCCTGAAGAAAGTGGAATAGTTGCCTCACTAAAACTTCAACACTGTGCTTTCTGCTCCGCCGGCAGAAAACTGCTAGGCAGCGCAATCTCAGCAGTACTCTGAGCCTTTGTGATTTTTCAGCTTAGGACAAAGAAATGAGCCACACCTGAGGTTTGAGCCTGGGCTCCTCCTGCTGAACTCTCTGAACAGCTTCCACCAGGAAAGGGACCTCTCGGAAGGCCAAGAATCCTGCCACATACGGGGCACTCACGGCCACCATCTGGCAGTCCTCGTACAGCACCTAGGAGTACAGCGGGACAGAGCAGAGACAGTGACCTCCAGGACTTTCCTGGGTAGATCCTGGCTCTTTCAGACATCTCTTCCAGTTTATGTCCTTTACTTTTTTGTTGTTTTTTTCCCAAATACTTTGCTTCTGGATCTCTCCTACAAAGCTAAGGGCATTGGGTTGTGTCAGTCCATTAGAGAAAGGGGTCAATAATGGACTGCTGACAGAAGACGGCCAGACATCACCCTACCATACCCTGCTTGAGAGCGAAGTCCTGGAAAGAAACGAGAGCAGCTATTCAAATATGCAGCAAGGGACCCCAAAGCTCACACAAAGCATTATCAAACGGTGTTCGTGTTTCTGTGCAGGGAGTGGCAAGGGATGCCAAAACAAACCCTTTAAGACAGGACGAAAAACGTACACACGGTGTAAGTCAAGGATCAAGGATGGATTTGGAATTCGGTTCATAAAAATCCCAGTGGCCAATATCAAACTTTATTTCTGTTTGTTATAGGTTTTAAAGGTAACTTTTACATCATTTTGAAAGTTAGGAAACAGGCAAGTAACTTTATTAATTCAAGATAAACAACTACGGGACGTGGAATTTGTGGCAGTCTTAGGAATGTTTCTGTAAGTTATATCCCGTATTACGAGTTGATTCCAAGCAAGAACTCACGAAGAGGACAGCTGCTGTTTAGGAGTACTGCAAATGCTTTAATTTCTTCTCTCAATTGGCAGTGAATAACAATGGCCCTCCTGGGTAGTGGCTGAGACTGGCTATTTCTAACGCCTACCTAAACCAGCTAAAGTCATCTGTGCCTGGCTGCGACCTACATCTCAGCACTGTATTTTCTGATCTACTGACTTGTACCCATACTGAGGCTGTCCTTCGGTGCCTCTGAAGTTCCCAGTAATCCCATGAACCTCCTGCAGCTGGCAGCGGTTTGCATCACATCTTCCCAGAGGTATCTCTACAACCTCACTTATTCTCTCCTGTTTATCCTTCTCGCAGGACACGGTGGGGGGGGGCGGCTTTGTGAAGCGCACGCGGCAACTCGCTGAGGTCCCGCGAGGCGGAGAGGCACGGCAGACAGCGGCCTTTTGTGCGAACCTTCCGAGGAAACACCTCGCGCTCCCGCACGCCTGGGCACCACCGTGCGGAGCGCAGCCGTTCACTCGCCGTTACCTCGAGCCCCGGGTAGCTGAGAACGACGAGGGAAGCGCAGGCCCTCGAGTCGTCGCCTTTGACGTAAGACAAGTCCACGCCTCCCACTCTCTCCAGCCCCGCGAAGCTCGGCTCCTTCTGCCACTCCTCGGTGTCCTCCTCCACCACGCCGCCCTTCAGCCGGGCCTGCTCGCTGCCGGAGGAGCGCAGAGCCGCGGGGTGAGCGCCGCCTCCCGCCCGGCCCGCGCCCAGGCCCCGCTCCCCCCCCCTCACCGAGCGGGCGGCCCCGGACCGGGCCCCGCCAGGGCGCACGAGCCTCGGCTACAGAGGGCAGAGCGCAGGGGGAGCCTCCCGGGCGGCCCCCGGGGGCTGGGCGGGGAAAGGGAGCCCGCCGGGCCCGGCCCGCACCGAGAGGGAGCGCAACGGGGCCCCGCCGCACCGGCCCGGGCCCGAAGCCTGGGCCTGGGCCTACCCCGCCCCGGAGCCCCCCGGGCCCGCAGCCCCGCGCGGTTGCCATGGCCACCGCCACCGCCCCCCCCTCCTCCCCGGGCGCATGCGCAGGGCGCCCCCCCCCCGCCGTTACCGTGCCCAGCGGCGGAGCGGGGCGGCCGGCGGCGGCCCCGTCATGGCGGCGCGGCGGGGAAGGAGGCGGAGGCGGGAGGAGCTGCAGCGGGGCTTTATTGAGGAGCGCCGCGGGGAGGGGCCGGCCCCCGGCCCGGCGAAAGGCCGCAGCTGGGGGTGAGGTGAAGGCAGGAAGGGAGCCGGTTCGTTTTGGGGCAGTTTTCGCTTTTTTCTCTCTTTCCACCTCGGTCTCGGCGCTCCGGGGGTGCTGAGGGGGGCGAAGGGGGGCACAGAGGGGCAGGCGGCACCGGGGGAGCTGTGCAGGGGAAGGGCAGCAGCACAGCGAGCACCCCGGTGCTGGCAGGTATCAAGAAACAGGGAGATCGCAGAAAAATGCCTATTAAAAGTGCCTGTCATTGCCCATCGTCAACGAGCACCCTTCTCTTTCTACTCTGTTCTGCTGCTGCATGGAGGCATCCAAACTTCACCCCGTTGGCATAAAAAGTGGCATGGGGGGAAAGGTAACACACACAACACAAAAACAACACCCATTAAACCCTGACCTTCCTGAATCTCACTTGCACCCTGTGGTTGAGGCACTAAAATGGTGTAAGAGGAGGAAAAATCACTAGTGGGCCCAGGCAGGCCCAGTGGTGCTAGTAGTCTTAGCTTTCTCTATGCTCTCTTTTGAAGAGAGCAGCTGCTTTCCAGGTAGCAGTAGCATGGGAGAGGAGAATCTCATCTGGGAATGCATCTTGCAGCTCTGCAGCCAACTCAGAGTCTTTTTCATCAAGGAGAGGAATGAGTGATTCCTTCAGGCTAGAAAGCAGAGAGCAAAGTAATATTAGTAAGACAAAATCAAGTTGTCAGGACCAAGCTTGTGTATGTAGAAAACTAAGCATGCTCCTGAGTGACTACGGAAGTGGCTGTGTTTAGCACTCAAGAACAACAACTGCTGTATTTCAGCACTGTTTCCAAAAGCTTGTGTAAGATGCAGAAGAGTCTTACATGCCAGAAACGTGGAGGGTGCCCTACAGATAGCCACATATCCTTAATACCAATGCTTGTGCTTTGTGCCCAGCAGAGCAGTCATTTGCTAACGGAATTGTTTCCATCACAAGCGTTTTCACAGAGACAGAGAAGCTTAAGTCATTACTAACTGTGGGTTGTTTTGGGCTGCATAAACCTATTACCTCCATAGGGGTCGGAATTCATCCACACTTCTGACACGTCCAAGCTTCAGGATGATCATTTCATGGAGTTCCTGGAGGAAGGTTTCAAGCCTTGAGTGAACGAGGTAGGTGTTGAGGAGCTTGGCAATCTCTGGAGTGAGATCAGTTTTGTACTCTGCATCGATGTCTACAAAAGGATCCTAAAAATGCAGTGAGAAAAAAAGAACCAAGCATGTTTGGGCAACTTCATCTTAGAGATGAGGAAACACCTGAGCAGACCCTGAGGTTGCCATCGTATCTTACCCTTTTGATGCGCAGAAGCTGCTCAGATTTGCGGGTAGAGAGAAGTTGCCAAAGGGCTATGCTGTGCTTTACGTGGCATCGTCCGAGGGCCTGAAAGAAAAACAAAGTGTGAAACTGGATGCAAGGAACATGTTTCGGAACCTGTTCATCCCCCTGCAGAAGAAGAAACAGAGAAGCCCACTAAAATAGAAGCCACGTTAACTGGCAGGGTGACACAGCAACTTGATCGGGTGGGAGATGTCCCTGCCCATGGTAGAGGAGGTTGGAACTAAGTGACCTTTAAGGTCCCTTCCCACCCAAACCATTCAATGATTCTATGAGGGCACTGATAAACAGTCTTACTATGACAAAGTAGTATATACAAAAGCCTCATCCAGCAGTTGGGAGTTTATAAAGCCTTTTCAACATGGGTATAAAAGCCTACATGCTTACATCTGATTCCCTATTTTGCCTTCAGTAATCCAGCTTTCTTGGCCATTATGAAAGCTCTGTCATTTTCCCATTCCCTATGCCACACATACTTGTCATAGCGTAGTGCTTTTGCCCCTATCAGTAAAAAGCCACTTTTCACACATCATTAGGAGATAAAACCTTCCCCTATCACCACTTTAGAGAAGTAAAGTGCTATTTTCAATCCCGTTCAGCACCACGGTAAGCCAGTGTCACTAAAAGCTGGCTCATTATTGAAAGTTTTCCCTTTTCGCAGTTTTAGCATTGCAACTAATTATGCTGGCACCCAACTCAGTATTCTCCTTCCTGGTGGTGATGGCAGAAGAGCAGGGACCTGCAGAGAGGAGTTTGACCTTCCACACATCCTCCACTTGACCCTTCTGTAGGGTTTTGCAAGAACCTGCTGAGCATCATGAGCTATTGGATGCTCCCGCCTGGTAAACACTGGTTGCAGTGGAAGTGAAAATTGTTTTCTCCCCTGCTGTCAAGTATGGTGGGGAGGAAATTCTAACACATTCTAATTCAGCTTGAATTAGAACTTTTGCTGGGCTTGGAGGTCAAACTGTCTGGATTTAGTATAAACCAGTACAGATTTAATCCTTTAAGAATACAAGCTTTGCTCTCAGGACTCACCTGCAGTACGTGAGGGTTTGTCTGATCACCCATCTGCAGAACGTTTACAATGTAGTCAGTCAGAAACATTTCTGCGTTCTCTCCAGCCATGGCCAGGAATCCCAAGGTAATTTCAGCGACAGACAGAGCATCACAGACATCACTGTAAGACTGTAGTTCCCCACTGATCGTGTTCATAACAGAACTGGGAAGAGCACTCTGAAAACCATGAAGTCAAAGCAGTTGCTAGTATTAGTTTAGAACCATTCCTTACTGCTGCTCGATCTGCAGAAGTCAGGAATGAGGGCATAGCCCCAGATTTAGGAAACTGGAAGTGCTTAACTACATCTCTTTCCTTTGTAAATCCTGACTGACAAAAGACAACCAGTGTGTACATATTCGAGGCATGCGAACAGATTAGCGAGTGAGCCCTCATAGCAGATGAGCAAGGCAAGCGAGAAGACGGGCCTGACACTTCTTGGCATGTCAGGGGTCACACACTTGCCCTGTTTCTCCAGGGCAAGAAACCCACCTGATCCAGCTTACTCCTGACATCATTAAACAGCTCTTCGTAATTTCGATCATGTCTGTACACGAGGGTAGGTATTCCCTGTCAGGAGAGAAACCCAGGGTTGTAGAACTTTACTAACCCTGCTACAGTGTCTGTTTGGCTGCAGCAAAGACCGCAGGGGTTCAGACATCAGCCAATAAGTTGTCAAGCCTGCAGTTCTCTGCAGGGCTCTGACATCAACGAGTTGTCTGCTAGCTATGTTTTCTAGCTGCCTAGAAACATAGCTAGCTGCCTCGTCCTACCGTTAGGGTGATGAGCGGCTTCCCCTGCAAGAACTTGCTGATGACTTGCTGCTGGATTCTCTCCAGATCAAAGTGCTGCAACGTCTCCCCACCCTTCTCCATGCTGTACTGGCAGTTGGATAAGATCAGAGGAATCAGGTCTCTCTCAACCTCGTAACTGATCAAGTGCAGGTCAGCTACTTCTGATGGACTGATCGAGTACCTTCAGAAGAGGAAAAAAGTTGTCTCCATTTAGAGTGACAAGCCTTTATGAAGCAGGGAAAGCAGACTGTGTGGGAGCAGGTAATACAACAGAGACAAAAAATGCCTGGCTGGAATAGCAACATACCTATCATCTTCTTTGGTATGTTTGTTGACCAAATGGATAAAGTCATTGTGCAGACTAATGAGATAACTGGCTAAGGCTGTGGAGCAGAGGCCCAGTCCCTGTCGACGTGGCAGAAGGACCTCAAGCTTGCTGTCCATGGTCAGGTCAGCATTGCAGTAGCCTTCAGGAAGCTTAATTTCCCCTAAAATAACAAGCATAGAAGACTGCTTGTGGTGTCCCAGAGCTTGCCCCATGATGAATAGCCTCTCTTGAGCCAACCCAGGTCAGGAGAAAGTACAGCAAGAGAAATCGAGAAAAAGGTCACACTTTCTGTTCCTTGTAGGTGCTAGAGGAAGCAGGTTCAGGTGAGAATACTACAAGTAGGAAACATTCTTCCATTTGCACCTACATCTTTTTAACGTTTAACAGCAAAGGTCAGTTTTTAACCTTTAACGGCCGAGGTCAGTTTGGAGGATATTTTCAGCATCTGACAGAAGAAACCTGTACCGTCAAAGGGTACTGAAGGACCCCCGTCTGACAGCAGGCACTCTCTCATTTCCATCACACAAAACAATGCTGTGAGGGAAGGGTACTCACCATTGGTATCCAGCGATCTTCTCAGCTTGTTCCAAACAGACAGGAACACGTTAACTCTCCTCTGTAACAGGTCCCTCATCACATCTGAGCAATACCAGAAACAGGAATCCTTGAAATATCTTTTACTGGCAACACCATGAAACTCAATAATATAAGAATTTTCAAAGCACACCACATAACCTTAGGTAACTGTTCAAACAGACCAGAAATGTTTAAATGTACATTAAACAGTTTTCCAACGTTATCAAATTGTGTAATTTGCTGTTTGTTTATATTCTTCCATTATTGAGTGCTTTTGGCACATGCTACAAGGCTGCATGGATCCTTGGTCTGCATGACCCTTAAGAAATCTTCCATAAGTACTTAAGAACAGAAGTAATTGCACTTGAGTGCAATTAAAGGAGTTGTCACAAAATGCCTGTTTCTGACTTAACAGAAGGGCCGGATACCTATTACACATTTTAGGAAGGCCCTTACTCTAGAGCAGCTTAGAAATTCAACATACCCACAGAGGCAAGATAAATCCCTGAATGCAGATCTCTGAGCAGAGTCCCTACCTCTTGTGCTTAAATTCTCTTAAAACCACTAACTTTTTTTTAAGAAAAACTCTAACATCAAGGCCTCCAGTATATTTGGATAGGAGTTGAAAGGGAAAATAAGGACTTAAGATTGCAAGTTTAAGAGAAGTTTTCACCTTCATTTTCATCTGGACTATCCAAGCAATCTTTCTAAAGCACTTTTTGTTTCACTAATTTACAGTTTTGGTGGAATCTTCTCACCTGAGCGGGGTTCGTTGAGGAAGTCTCTGATCGTGCAGCGCTTCACATCAGCAGTGTTCTGAAATTGCCTCACTAAGTCTCTCTGAAGAGCCAGAATCTCTGGTAAAGTTTTAACCAGCCTCAGTTCTGTTTCCTGGAAGAGGAAAGGGGATCTATGAGTAAAGCTGTCCTTGGACAAACCAGTTTTGAATACTTCTATTGAATTACTTTTCAAATGTTTAAAAGAAAAAATACTTTACATATGCAGTTCTCAAGATTGAGACTGCAGGGGAGTTGGACCAAATGCACCCAGAGGTCCCTTTCAGTCTCAACCGGGTGGTGAGGCACAGGAGCAGGTTGGCCAGAGAGGTTATAGATGCCCCATCCCTGGAGGTGTACAAGACCAGGATGGATGAGGCCCTGGGCAACCAGATATAGTGGGTGGCATCCCTGCCCATGGCGGGGGGGTTGGAACTAGATGATCTTTAAGGCCCCTTCCAACCCAAGCCATTCTATGATTCTATTCTTCCGTGGAGTATTATCTGAACATTGTGGGGTCTCATCCCTGTATTACACTCACCTTCTGCAGAAACTTCCACAGGAGAGGGACAGTGTCCTTGGCATTATTTTGCTGGACTACATGGCCCAGGTTCTCCACTGAAATCCTTTTTCGGCAGCTCCACATCTTGGAATGATGGATGTGACTGTCCTTGGGCAGTTGGGACAGGAAAGTGACTGGGTCGCCATACACCATTTTCACTACTGGGTTGGAAGAGATTCTCTCATCCTCTTGGATTTCTTTATTTAACTTCAGAAGTTTTTTGTCCAAACCCTGCAAAACATAATGGTATTCTATCAGCATTGGCAGCTTCGTGCAATGTTCATGCTCCCTCCATGGGAGCATATTTCCCTAACAGCTTGATGACCAATTCACACAAAAGTATGTCAAAACAGAAGATGAACTTCTAGGGAATGCATGTAAAAAACACACTGCAAAACAGCTGTTTATGCTCTAAAATTTTTCTTTGTTCACCAGCTCATCCAGCCCTCAGGTCTTCCATTCTTTAAATAATACACATGAGGAAAAAAGGCAAACGATTAATTTGGGGCACCCTTATGCTCACTTGGGCAAGTACTTTCAACTGAACAAAGATATTTCTACGTTTACATCTGCACAAAATCCTCATAACATAACTCAAATCTGATTCTCATTTCCAAGGGTATAATAAAGTTGGCTGACCCTCTCTCACACACAGCTTCCATATTTCATATAAAAGAGTCACAGAATAACTGATGCTGGGTGGGACTCCAGAGATCCCCCAGTCCAAACCCCCTGCTTGAAAGCAGGGTCATCTACAGCAGGGCATCTATAACCTAGAGATGGAAGAGACTAGCTGACAACAAATTAATGTGGACCTGCAGTTGTACCATAAATAGCTTGCATTTAGGAATAGCCGGGTGAAGAAAGTAGCACAGGTGTCACAGCAGGTCGGATTTCCAAAGTTGCTTTTGAACTGCTCAACTATTTTTTTTTTATTATTTTTTTTTTTTACAGCTAATTTCTCACCTCCAACTCAGGAACAATAACTGTGTCTGCAACAATTCTTTCCCACTTGTTTCTTTTCTCCTTGGTGGAAAGCATACCATCAAATTGAACTGGCCCTGCAACAGAAATTTAAGAGTCTTATGTTCACAATATTTCAGTTACAAGATAGCTCAGATTCTCTTAGCTTTTAGATGTGACATTCTTGCAAGTTCATATGATGAGCTAAGAGCAACTACAGAGGTCATAGAGGCTAAATGAGTATCTTGGCCTAGTTGGAGAGTGTCATCCAAAACGGCACACACTACTTTGAGTAGCAACCTCTGCTTGTGAGCTGGAAGTTCTGTCAATGTATCATGAAGCCATTTATTCATTAATTTCTTTCCAGAATTATGTACCAAACCTTGCAAACCCCATATATTTGACCAAAGGAGAAGCAAGCAGCCAAAAATTCTTCACTACCTACAGCGAGAAACAAGCCTCGAATTTCTGGATCTCTCTCAGCTCAGCTACCACCTGTTGAAAGTGGTCTGTTAGCAAAGAAGCTAAGTAACTGCTGCCCTTAAAACGCTGATACAGCTTGCAGATGTGATATGGCTAGTAGTTTTCCTTACACTGGCGTGGGTGCTGATGGGGGTCCTTGAGGAGGCTGCTTAGAACAAGATGAAGGATGCTGATAGTCTCATCTACACTCTTTCCCAAAATTTTTGTCATCTGTGCCAAGTCCTCCTGAATATGCTGCTGCAGGAAAATTACTGAGTTGCGCACCTGTGGCTTGATAATCTTTCGCAGTGACTGAAAAGCAACAAAAGGAAAGAATGAGCGTAATCAGTAACATCCAGTTCAAGCACAAGGCATGCAAAACTAGTCTTATCAGATAGTCTCTACTCCATCCTACAGGACTCTTACCACTTGTACACATAATGACAGGTATGCATGCACATGTGCACATGCAACTGCATGAAGAAACCAAAAACACTCCTGGGCAAGGGGAGAAGTGAATTTGGGTCTTGCATCTTGAAAGACTTCCCTAGTCACTAGGCAACACAACGAGAAGGACGAGTGTCATATAAAGGTGAATTTCATGTGGCCATTTGGGACTATTATTGGAAGATCACAGAATCACAGAATCGTCTAGGTTGGAAGAGACCTCCAAGATCACCCAGTCCAGATACCTGAGGATCCTTTGTGGCTCCCAGCAACATTGCCAGATGTGTGAGCAAGCGTATCAGAATGAAGACAACTGGGGACATGGGTCGGTCAGACACTTCCACCATTTCTTTTCTGCGTTGTGCATCTCCAAGTATGTGGCCAGTTTGAGTTCTGTCTTCATTATTCCTGCCGGAAAGTATGCATATCGATTTTTGCTTTGACAGAAAACACAGAAGTAGTCTTTGATACCCAATAATGTCTTTCTGTTCATAAGTTCTCTGAATGCTATAAAAAGGTGATGATTAAAAGTGCTACAGGGGAATGAAGACTTTCGGTAAGTTTTGTACACAAATAAGCAAACTTGTTTTTGCTGGTCGACTACTTCTTGTTGGACATCTCTTCCAATTACATTTTCTATGAAAAATGCAATGCCCAACCCTGTGGGGCAAGATTAGCCAGCTTCATGCTGGGCAGATGAAAAGCCACTGCCTTTAGACTTAGTAACTTTAACTTTCTTTATGCAATGGCTGGAAGTGCGAATCCAGAGAATCAAGGAGGAGGGAGCACAAGTCATAAATCCTGGAGTTTTGGTAGAAGTTCTTCAGTCATGATGATCCCTCTAAGAAAACGCAGCCTGCTACTATATGTCAATATAGAACCACGTAACAGGTATCTGCCTAGATGAGCAGAAACATGGAAAACCTAAAACTACAAGCTTGACAAGCTCTTTTTTAAGGCAGTTTCTGCAAATTCAGTTGAACCAGCACTCCCCATTGCCGAATCTCTTCCCCCTCCCAGAGGGGAATGTGTGACATAATGAGGAATTCCAAGTGCCACCTTTCAGGTAGCAGCACGAGGTAATACCTTTTACTCTGAACCCACAACAGGCAAGTACTGTATCATTTTGCACTGAGAAGGTTAATGGATCAAAGCATACCTAAATGCTTGAAAGCCGGGCAGTGATTTGTGTTGTTCCCCTCCAACTTGGGCACCACAGTCAAGACAGCGGCTAATTTCCATGGGCCTGCCACACTAGCAAAAAGCAAGAATGAAAACACTGAATTCCAGAATAGTAACAGAGACAATGAAACAAAAATCCATGCCATAGCTGGTTAATTTGAAAGCTGCTATATACTGGACAAATGATCTCTGCCTGCCTTATTTACTAGATTTTTTGGTACAATCTGTGTTACAGCAATTCTAAATTTTACATTGCAATGGCAAAATGATTAGTAATCTAGAGTTTATAAAATGAACTGTTGTGCAATAGAACATAAACAGTAACTAAAATATAAAACAGTTTATTGTTGAAAAAACCACCTGCTTAAAAAAACCACCACCAATCTCAAAATTCTTACCTCTCCTACAGTGCAGGGGTGGCCATTTGGACATGCTATGAAGAAGGAGAAACAAAACAGGACAGTATTAGAAGACAGCCATTTATGAAGCCCCTGTTATTTCCTTTCATAGGCACCATCATCCTGAAGCAAGAAATATGCTTCAAGGTCTAATGGAAAGCACTGAAATTCCTGAAGGAGTCATAGGCTCACACAACAACCAGAAGAAGCTTTCAGTGCTTCTCTCCTTGAAAGAAACATGGAATGAAAACCTGAAAAATTCTGCTACCAAGTGCCATATAGGCTAGTAAGCACGAATGTTCCCATGGCCCCCAGCTTCCTAGTTTTCAGTTAAATCCTGCTATGAAAAGCAGAGAACTGAAAACTAGCCAGGAAGATGGCAAAGTGCTGCTCTCCTGCTTACACCTCTTTAACTGCCAGAAGTAACAGGACACAGGACAGGTCTCCCACAGTCTCAAACTCTGTAAACAGCTATAAGCTTGAGACTAAACAGAAACTCAGTGCACTTTGGTGCGTTACCCAATACAGGTCTTAATATACAACAGATAAGTCATGCTGAGGAGTGTCTGTCCTCACATTAGGAATCGTCTCATTCAAAAACAAGGATTCTCCTTCAATCTCTTTCAAAGCCAGTCAGAAGCACTTACTGTACCAGTGCAGAGCAGACACTCCTTCCCAGGCCCTCGCCTGAGCCATTATATCTTCTGGCATTGTAGGCAGAAAAGAGTGCTAAGGAAGAAAAAATATGACAACTGAATATATGCATCAGTTCTTTTTTTTGTAGCAGTTGCTCCTTGTTCTCCATCATAATAAGCAACCAGTGACATCTAAACCAGTCCAGAGCCTGGTTGTGTGCTAATTAATCCCAACAATACTGAACTAATCATACATCAGTAATTCACAATTAAAACAATGAGTTGGTATCTTTTGGCATTAAGGTTATGTTATAGAGGACCCAGCAAATGTGTGAAAGAACTATCAGTGTGCTGAACTACCACGAGTTAAATCTCTTTACCTCCATGGTATCTGGAGCGAATGCCAGACTCCTCAGGGGCTGCAGGATGGGGTTCTGCCCACACAGCAAGACAGCTGTAGTATGAACAGCCATCTCAATTAGCGCTCCATTGTGGCTGAAGCTTTGAGGATCCACTGTCAGAAGAGATGGCAGCGTATTCGTCACAAGACAAGCTGCAAAGTTCTGCACGTCTGGAGAATTCAGGACTCCGGAGTTCTGGATGAACTCAGTCATAGCACTTACTTGCTGAAAACACACATTTAAAGAAATAAAACCAGCATGATATTGTCCATCAAACTGAGGAGAACTAGCAGCTGCTTCCAGTGCTATGCTATCCTATGCTATCCTCTGCTTTGAAAACACTTTCCATTTGCCCAGGTCAGGGCATAATCAGAACAAAAGGTTCTTTCACTAATTATTTAAATCTCACTTATCCTTATCAAGGAAGCATGTTTGTCACAAGCCCCCAGAATCAAGCATCTTACCTGCTGTTTGGGATGAAGATTTGAGTCATTAACTCCATACAGGACAGTGACCTCTCTGAAAATAGCCAGGAGCAGATGGACAGCCTGTACAGCTGGGGAGATGCTAGATGCCTGAAAAAGAAGAACCAATAATACAGTGGAGAAGAGGTGACAGTTGTCACAGATGAACTTTTACAAGGTTTCAGTTTGTTATTGGTCTGTTATTCAGTCTTATGAGCAGACTTCAGCAGGTCTGCATTAAAGCTGTCCCCATACATGAAGGGGAATAATGCAGAAATCACTGTTCAAGCCAAACGTAAATGAGTAATCTGACAGCCTTCTAGCTGATTATGTGTTTTACATAAGAAATTTCTCAATTATTTTACTTATAGCACCTGTATATGCCTGCCTTCAAACCAAGCCAACACACAGGTGAGGAAAAAAATCACAATGTATTCGTGGTACAGAGAAATTCGAACAGGCATTTTTTGTCAAACTTCTTCCTGAACATTTTCATACACAAAACACATACTGGGAGAAGGTTAGTTGCACAGAAATCACCTGGTTGATTTGGTACAGTAAGAGACAAGGCTAGGCGGATATGGGCAGGCTGGGAGGAGGCATAAAGCTTCGCCAGTTACCTGCCTACTCTCCAGTCAGTTGGTCACAAGGTGCCTGTAATACTTGCTCGTGAAACAAACTGCTATGATTTATTAGAAGGGAGAGAAGCAAGGATGAGGTAACCAACAGATATAACCTCAACGTTACATACACTAGAACACATGCGACAAAAGCACAGACATCTGTGTCTCAGACAGGATAAGCCACTGCAGCTTTCAAAAATCAGAAGGCAACCCAGGTATCTCCATTGGAAAGAGATGCTGGCAAAACAAATGTATAAAGCTTAAACACTAGCCACCCAGAACCCATGACAGGATTTTGTTGAGGAGAGCATGCCCTACCTTCTCTGCCTCTAGAAGATCCTCAGTCTTGCACTCAATCATGGCTTTCCCCACAGCATCACGCAGGACTCTGTAATTCTTGCCACATGCCAGGTAACGATCAATGTGATTAGACTGGCTCCTCTGTACCTACAAAGGGAAAAGCCCACAGTGAGCATTGTGGACATTAACCAGCCACTGGAAAAGGTGCAATCCGCTCTTTGCAAGAACCATTCCTCCCAAGAACTCTGTCATTTCAGCCCTGAAGAGAGGAAGCAGGCAGGCACATCAACCTAAATGGCTTCTCATTGCCATAACAGATTCCACTCAGTAGGATCCAAGGATAAGTCAGCTTCACAACCACTGCCACTGCGGTAAGTCCCCCAAAGCCACACAGCACTAGAAGCACCCCAAAGCAGCACCAGCTGAAGACTAAGAGGAGAGAACCATCCCCAAGGAGACACCTCTTCCTTACCTGTTGCAGAATTTCTGCTGGGAACACCCAGTTAAACCGTGCCTCTGTGACAAGCTTCTGAGCAAATTCCATCCCATACTGGTTAGCAATTTTCCGAACCAGGTAAACACGATGCCAGTTGTTCTTGGTGAGGCTACAGAACACCTTCACATTTGCCAAGTAACGCTGCTTCTCCTCTGCCTGGTCTTGCACTGAAGAAGAGAAAGCAAAAACACATCCTACCTTGGAAAACTTTCGCTGCCAACACCAGCTGTAGCACCAAGCTCCTTTCACTTGTACTTGCTGGCCATGCAGGAGAACCTGAAAGCTCTCTCTTCGTCAGCTGTTTATCTAGAATGTTCCCTCAGAACCACACTTTGATGCTTCATGGACTGCGTTAGCATCTCAGAGTATTCTCGACATGCTGATCTTCTTTATTGAGTCAGTGATTAAGCTCAGTACTTTAATTTTTGCTTGTTTTTTAAAAAAGCATCTCTTCCTCCTTTTCAGCTGCCTAGATCTCCCACTTATATAAAACAAGAAGCCTTAAAGCAATCACATTTCTGAAGCATCACTTAAACTTCAATGAATAAAGCGTAATTTCGTATGTTCTTCCCACAGTGACTTTACTCCATCTACAACATTTCCATTTGACAGCACAATTATCACTTACCTGGGAGCTCATGCAAGTCAAAGAGCAGCTCTGCAGCCTTACTCAGGTACAAGCGAACCTTGGCTACTGCCTGCAGATATTCAACAGACAATTCCTGAGGAGCTTCTTGTTTGCTTTTTGGGAGATAGTTATCTGGAAAGCCTCTGTCTTCAGGCAGATAGCTGATATGCTCATATCCAAGACTGCCTTCAGACTTTTCACACATAGAATCCTAAAGATGGGCCGGAACATTGCATGAGCAGCAGAACTACTTAAGTCAGATATTCTCTGCATTGGTACTTTATACCCCCAGTGCATCCTCACTGCAATAAGCACAATGAACTTCCATGTTTTTCACAACTCTCTCCACTCCACCGCTATCAGCTCCTTCCTGTGATCTCTCTGGTGCTTATCTTAAACTTCTGCTGCATCAGCAAACACCTTCAGCAATATGCCCATCTCTCTCCGTATTTCCTGATTGCGTAGATGAGCAAGCATTATAAGCATGCTGACAGGCCACACATGCTGAAACACACGTTCCAAGATGCAAAACTCTCCCTTTCCCTTAGGGAAAATACACACATGGATCTTACCTTTGAAGTCAGCAATTTAACGAAAACTATAAGAAATGAAACCTCTACCCTGCTGTCAAGTTCGTTTGAAGCTGTCTGAAGCATTAAAAGTTAGGCAAGGAGAGGAAAGGTAGACAACTCAAACAGCATAGTAATCCAAAGCTCTGCAAACATGAAAGCATCCATTTTCCACTACTACAGCTAGAAATTCCCCTGCTTGCTGCACTCCTGTGCTGGAAGTTGAGTCTTATCAGGACTCGCTTAATTCTTCAACACTTGTGATGTGTCCAAAGGAAAGAAGAATTTATGTAATGTAGCAAACAAGCCTTACCTTGAGAAAGCAAGGCTTGTTACTGGACAGCAGGCTCTGAACAGGTGATTTGATATAATTCTTTTGGGGGCTAAGTGGGCAGCTAGTTATGTGCACAAGAAACTTGCGTAAAATTGCAGAACTGCTATTCTTAACTTTTTTTGTTTCGTGTAATAGTTTTGTTGCCCAGGTCTTACTTATCCAGCAATCTTACCTCCAAGCAGTTGACAAAAAGCAAGCAGAGTTCTTTTTTATCATTTTTCTCCAGGATCCGGCTGTGCTCTACCCGGGACAGGTAATCTTGCACATCATTTTTCACTTCACTGAAGCTACAGGAGAGAAAAAACACTCCCTTACCATAACTGCAATGCTGGTGGCTACTACTTGTATTCTAAATCATGATCAAACTACCAGTTAAGTCCATGTGACAAGTAAGGATTACTTTGGATCTGTTTGGAAGACGGAAAGGCAATTATGCTGTTTTTTACCAGCTATCACCTAGCTTCATACTCTGAACTAGGCTTTTATCAAAAAATGACAAATAAGCATTTCTAGAGCATAAATCATCTGCTCTGTTCTACAAATTTGATTTAGAAGACTATCACACTAGAGGCATGGCTCTTTACATGTACTGTCTGCAAAGAGAGGCTGGAGGAACTTTTGTGAATGAAGAGGTCTGCGTAAACATCCAGAAGATCACTCTTGATTAAATGGCTGTGGATCAGGGATCGGGAGTATTACTTCGCTGATCTAGAATACATCAGTTAGTCAGCTATCGCTAAGGCCTCCCAAGCCATCCATGTTCAGCACAGGTTTAGGTTGAGAACAGCTCAGTGGCACAGACTGGTCAAATAGTTCACACAAGCCACATGCAAGTCAGCCAAGTTGCTTGACTAATACAAAGGCACAAGTTAAATTTGACCTTTAATAATCTAAATTCAGTGAATAGCGTGGAAGTGAGAACAAACAGGTTGGTTTTCATGATGTCATGAAAAAAACTGAAACACTCCCCGGTACAACATCCATTAACTGACTGCGCTCACCTGTACTTCAAGAGGAGCTTCAACATTACTGAGCGAATGATGGGAGTTTCATCTACTTCATCATCAAACGGGGACAGAAATTTTGTGTAGGTAGTAGGGTGAACTGTGGAGATACGGAAAAGATGGGATTGGAAAAGATGGGAAAAACTGGCAAGAGAATCAACTCCGTGAGGCCGAGTATCAGATGAAGGGAGCTCACCTGAACCTTTCAGTAGGTCCCTGTGAACAAACAGCAGATTAAGGAGCTCTTGGATCACCTCTGTCTCAGGGGGCTCATTGTCCTTGAAACACATGGTAGTAACCACATCTATGAAGAAACTATTGCACCTCTGCCGGAACAGGGCATTTCTTGCTATGGCAGTGCTAGGTGAAGGGTAAAAAGCATTAGGACGATGTTCAAATACAGAACCAGTTAAATAATAGATGAAGCACAAGTCTGGAACTAAAGCCTTATGAGGAGCGGCTGAGGGAACTGGGGGTGTTTAGTCTGGAGAAGGGGCTCAGGGGAGACCTCATTGCTCTCTGCAACTACCTGAAAGGGAGCTGCAGGGAGTTCGGGGTCAGCCTCTTCTCACAGGTAACCAGTGATAGGACTAGAGGGAATGGCCTCAGTGGCAACAGGGGAGGTTCAGGCTGGGAATTAGGAGAATTTTTTTTCTCAGAAAGAGCGGTCAGGCATTGGGACGGGTTGCCCAGGGAGGTGGTGGAGTCACTGTCCCTGGGGGTGTTTAAGGAGAGGTTGGACGTGGTGCTTAGGGATGTGGTGTAGTGGGTGACATTGGTGGTAGGGGGATGGTTGGACAGATGATCTTGGAGGTCTTTTCCAACCTTAATGATTCTATGAAGCAAAGCAGACAGGCAAAAATAAAAAAAATATCACTCGTGTGCATGAGCTGACAACTTCAGACATGCGAATCAGAATTTCCTTACACAGCCAGGCCCACTGCAATCCTTCCACCTTGGACAGGAAAAAGTACCTGAGTTCCTTGGAAACAGTTAAATTAACATCCTCAACAGCAACTCTGCAGACTGGACAATGCATCTGTGCTGGTATTAGCCATGTACTGATGCACTTCTGACAAAATGCATGGCAGCAATGCAGGCAAACTGGATCCTTTGGCTCTCCTAGGCAGATCGAACATGGCTTCAAACCATATCTGTAATTCAGGAACAACAGTGACCATGATTGCTTCAATGCTGTCCTACCAAAAATCTTTAATAAGATATTCATCTGCAGCTAGAGTCAGAGGATATAATGTAAGACCTGTTGAATAACCACTCAGTTTCAGGGTGTGGAATAAAATAGAAGACATTGTTCTTCATCTGGCTTTCATTGTGTTGAATGCAAGACTTTATGTCCAGAAATAGAGGCAATACAGACAATATTCCTACTCAACCCTGTCACTTGTCTCAATGTCACTACCTGTAGAGCCTGTGGCTGACTTCCTCCTTACATTCACACAGTACTTTCATCACTGCAACAAAAGTAGGATGAGTCTTCATGTCTGAATCCTGTTGAAAACACTGCAGAAGGAAAGGGCAAAGCTAAATGACTCAGCTCTACTACCATAGACAACAATACACATGATCAGCAGAAGCACACAAGGAAGGGATAAAAAAAAAAATCACATCTTGGCTTACCTTGGCAAGAAGCAAAGTGTATTTTTTCACTAAACTCTCAAACTCTGGCATCAAAGTGTTGATACCAAATAACACGTGTTCTACAAACAGAGACATGGAGAAAACCCGGTTCCAGCAGACTCTGTGGGAAGGAGAGTGTGATTTCAGAAAGTACAATTATGAGATGAGAGCTGACACTGACTGTGCAACAAGTACAAATGAAAGCGCAATCAGGTCAGCCTAATGATCTCACTGCTTTTCATGCTCACCACTACACTTCTCATGCAACTTTTCATGTATGTCCTATGGTTATCAGCCTCTGAACCACAGCCTGGCTTTTTTGTCAAGGACAAAACATGTAACAGTACCTAACACAGTGAGCTTATGGCATATGATTCTGTCCTGTAGCAGAGCGGAGACCTTCTGCAGCTGTCCTTTTGCTGCAGAGCAAAAGCCACCACAATGACCTCACTCTTCTACACTTCAAACTTCTATTAAAACAGAAAGTATTTATTTTTTCTTTTGTGAGTTAACTAAATTTTCTTCACTTAGGTTAAACTAAACAAGGTCTGTGAGAAATTGGTGTAGTTGCCTTGGCCTGTCTTGCAAGAGACAAGACTCCTGTCTTAGATGCAAAGTTCCCCATCTCTCTCAGACTTTATGCACATGGGATGAAGTGGGAAGACATTGCTGATTAATGGCAACTTAACGAGTGTTTTAAATAAGCACTAAACTTAGCTGGAATGTACGGGATAACACTTCTAGATTTAGGGGGAGCATCTGTGTAAGGACAGAAATAAAGATCTGGCTCTTGGTGCTTAATAAGTAACTGAGCCAAGCGGAACCTGGAAAGATTTGCAAAGTCTTCATCTGAGAAAAGCAGCATCAGAGCACCTTTCAGCCTGCACTGATATCCTTATTAACAGCAAGGCAAAGATCAAGATTGTGAGCAGATCTACAGTACTTACTTGAGTTCTTTTAGCAGCTGATGGCACTGACTCCCACTTGTCTGTAAATCCTTTTCTTTACAAAGAAATTCAATTGGCATTTGAAGATTTTTCACTTTCTGCAGCCAGATAGCTGGAATTGCTGTCTGCACTTGATTCTCCAGCTCTTCAGCGCACACGATTGCAGCTAACACATCTAAAACCTAGTTGCACACACAGGATGTAAGTATAATGCAGCAGTAGCATGTCAGAATTATTTATGAACTCTGTATTGGGCTCTCAATCTGGTTTGCTATGGCAGGTGTTGTACTGAATAATGTTCTATTTGATCATCTTAATCTCTGGAACTTTCACATGCTCATGGCTCAGATCATTAGCACACCCTATTAAGCTGACGTGAAAACATAGCAAACTGTTTTAAACCCTATTAATAAGAACGATAATATTGCAGGCTATGCTTAATACTGAGAATTCTGACTGAGCTTCTGCTTCCCACTTTAGCTGAAATCAAATGGAGACTGAACACAAGCTAATTCAGTGAAGACAGCTCTTTGTTAGGGTTGAGGATCACAAAATGTCTGGTAATGACTCTACCATCTCTGAACGTTGCATTTCATATCCTTTCAGGTTCATAAGGGGGCCAACCACACTGGGGTGTACAGCCAGGATCCTAGAGAAGTTCTGCAAACGGCTCTTGAACTGATTGTATCCAAGGTGGACCCAAGGCAAGCATGGCACCGTATCCTCTCTTCTGGGAGATGTTGCTTTCCGTTCCTTTATACAGGATGAGAAGGCAATTTGCAGACACTGAAAGGTTAGGAGAAAAAATTAATCAAAATTAAAAATATATATACTTTTATAATTAATTTTGGATTATAAACCCTGACAAAATTATCTGGAAAAAAATAAAATCAGTACTTTACACAGACAGCCTCAAATTATGTGGCCATTTCTATAGCTGCTCCTATGGAAGCGCTTTTCTGAGTAAGGCCTCAGCAATTTCAGCAGCTACTCAGTGTCAAACATCTGCTTTGTGGCTAGCTTACTGTTAGTCTGAGAGGAGGATTTTGTCCAAGAAGGAGAGATTGACACAAAAGGGAATGTACACAGCTTTCACACCCATCCCTCCATACAGAGTTTCCAGTTCTCGTTCCAGACACTGACCTGCAGTTCCTCTTGGGAGGACACATTAATGGTCAAGACAATGAAGTCTGTGATATAGCACTGGAAGAGCATCTGCCTTTCTTCCTCAGTCAGAGAAGATATAAATTTTCCCAGTGCAGTTTTCTGGAAGATATCCACAAACTTCTCAGCTTGGTCTGGAAAACAAGAATGCAGAGAAAAGCTGAATATTAGGAGGAAGCTGGGTTTGATATGCTTCTATTCTAAAGAAACTGACACCTAATCAATCACTGGTGCAGTGCATACAGCATTGCCCTCATTCAGAAGGCTAACAAGGGATTTGAGGCCAGGCCTTCTCAGCCCAGGCATCATCGCCATATTTATTGGATCTCAATCTTGTCTTCAAAATGCTGTGGAAATACCAAAAGTTGATGACAAGGGCACAGAATATGCAAGAAATACTAATACTGAGAAGCACAAAGAAAAGCTAGTTGCACAAAGCTCTGCTGGCTTGTATGAGTACGGAGGGACTGAAGGTGATTCCAGGGTCATGGAAAGGTAGAGGTGTGCTAGTGATACGCCAGAGTTTACAAGGCAGACGGATGGAGCTGCTCTGCATTGTGAGCTCAAGCCAAGCACTCACCTTCAGTGTTTTGGATGTATTGAGTTTCCAGCCACATCTCATCCAAATACTCCTTTATCCTCCAGCTGAAGGGCATCTCATTCCCAGCATCAGCAGACACCATCATGCTGTTCTGCACCAGGATTATCTCTGTCTGAGAGCTACGAGATCAAAAGGTCAGTAACATACCAGGCTTTTGCCAGGGAAATGCATTCAGACGACAGAGGCAGGAAGCTTCAGAAAGCAAGAAATTAGCCCTAGAAGGGGAAAAGAACTGAAGGACTCATTAACAGACCTCATCCTGCCAATTGCATAGCATTAGGAGTTATTCAGTAAGCATTCCCTAGCAAAAAGACTGTCATGGCAGGACATGCAGGCTTCAAGGGATGGGTAAGAAGTGTGAGCAAGCCAAGAGCTAGAGAGCAAAGCCCAGGAGTACTGGGTACAAGGTAGAAAGAAGAGACTTCTGAAGTCACTGAGAACAGCCCTGCCACCTTTGACACAGCACAGGAGAGCAACCAACAGTGTTAATCTCCCACATGGATTTAAAGCCAGTGGAAGACTGGGTCTCAGTGCTGCCAGCCAATTCCTCCTGCTGCTCTCTCCAGGAGCTCACCTGTTTTTACCCACATTGTAAGGGATAGTCAGAAGTTTTGTATCACTGAAGATGAACATCCACAGCTTTGTCACCCACTCAGGTGTCGGCCTGACCAACAGCTCCAGATTGCCATTTCTGTCTATGACAGCAATCAGGAGAGCCAGGAATGGAGTGATCACGTTCTGGACTCGCTTCCACAAGGTGTGCCTTTGGGGGCAGAAAGAGACCAAGAAACCAAGAGGGAAGATGAACAATATTATCAGCAAATCAGGAAGTGGTTGTGCTGAAAAACTGCTGACATTAGTGTGTGAGAGTCCTAATGCTACCTTTACAAGGGGGGAGAAGAAAACCCCTACACTTCTCTCGCTCATAGCTCGCCTGTAATCCCACTGTTCAATTCAGAGCACTTGTGCACTCAAGCATTTCTGTTCCAGTACAGCCCATGCAGCTGTAAGTCACCCTCCTTCAGAAGCCAAGAGAGACTCCACCACAAACTGGAGACTGACACTGCAAATATTAAGATTACACAAAACTGCTGTCTCTGCTGCACTGTTGCCATTTGCAGACTTTCCTTGGAAACCTGCAGGTTACAAGATATTGCTGCTGTCCTCACCTGAAGGTGCCAGCCTCCTGAAGAGCACTTAGGTTGGAAGCCTCCCGAAGCACCCAGTTTTCTGGGTAAAAGGAATTTTCTTCTTGCTTCTTCAAAAGGTTGGAGAGACGAGCCTTTGTTATCTTCAGGAAAGAGGCTAGAAAACAACAAGAAACTTGCATTTTTTCTTCAACTGGCCTTGGATCAGAACACAAATATCACCCCAAGAACAGCATTTTACAGTTGTTTCAATAATAGACCAACAGTGAACAGCCAGCTACCAGCCATGGAGTGAAACCCAGCTGGCCACTGGTCATAAGTGTGTTTCCCCAGGGGTGGGTGTTGGGCACCACCCTCTTTAATATCTTTACTGATGACTTGGATGAGGGAATGGAGCGCACCCTCAGTAAATTTGCAGATGACACCAAGCTGGGGGGAAGTGTCGATCTGCCGGAGGGTCGGAAGGTTCCACAGAGGGACCTGGACAGGTTGGGTCGATGGGCAGAGGCCAAGGGATGAGGTTCAACATGGCCAAGTGGCCAGAGTGCAGGACCCGGCACAACAACCCCATGCAATGCTACAGGCTTGGGGCAGAGTGGCTGGAAAGCTGTGGAGAGGAAAAGGATCTGGGGGTGCTGACTGATGCTTGCCTGAACACGAGCCGGCAGTGTGCCCAGGTGGCCAAGAAGGCCAATGGCACCCTGGCTTGTGTCAGGAATAGTGCAGCCAGCAGGACCAGGGGGGTGATTGTCCCCCTGTACTCTGCTCTGGTGAGGCTGCACCTCAAGTACTGTGTTCAGCTTTGGGTCCCTCACTACCAGAAGGACATCGAGGCCCTGAAGCGTGTCCACAGAAGGGCTACGAAGCTGGTGAAGGGCTTGGAACACAAGTCCTGTGAGAAGCAGCTGAGGGAACTGGGGGTGTTTGGTCTGGAGAAGAGGCTCAGGGGAGACCTCATTGCTCTCTGCAACTACCTGAAAGGAAGGTGTGGGGAGCTGGGGGTAGGCCTCTTCTCACAGGTAACTAGTGATAGGGCTAGAGGGAATGGCCTCAAGTTGCAACAGGGGAGGTTCGGGTTGGGAATTAGGAGAAATTTCTTTCTCAGAAAGAGCAGTCAGGCATTGGGACGGGTTGCCCAGGGAGGTGGTGGAGTCACCGGCCCTGGGGGTGTTTAAGGGAAGGTTGGACATGGTGCTTAGGGACGTGGTTTAGTGGGTGATATTGGTGGTAGGGGGATGGTTGGACAGATGATCTTGGAGGTCTTTTCCAACCATAATGATTCTATGATTCTATATAGCACAGCTAGAAAAAGAGCTGTGAGCCATAACTCCAGGAGAAGTCCTACAACCACAAAAGGAGTGACAGACTGGAGCACAGATGCTCTTAGAAGAGTGCCTGGGAGTTCTACCATGTCTACACTACAGCAAGGACCACTGTCCCTTGGGTTCCCAGTGAATTAACTTACATGTATTGGTGGTCCCCTAGATTGGTGTTCAGGGACACCACCAGCTGCAGCCACAGAGCACATACCTTTCAAGACATCCTCTTTGGATAGAAGGCTAAGGAGAATTTCAATTCGCTTTCTGCTGCGACTAAGATCTTCATTTTGGTCCCGTAGCATTCCCACAGCACTTTGTACACAGCTCCTCAGCAATACAATGGTGTCCAGGACTCCATCCTTCCCAGGAGCAGTGTGAAAAAAAAGTTCATCATTATTTGGTTTTATATTCTTGCCCCCGACACATCCATCTGAAAGATTACAGTGCTCTCTTGAAAAGGCTTGTGCCAATTGCTTCCCATGTCACAGTTCTTCTATCATCCCTGGAAGTAAATCTAAGTTCTTAATTTGCAATCAAGTACATGCTTTGACTTCTGTGGCCCTTTTCAAACATCACACAAAATAGCATTTGTATGAAGATTAGATTCTTACAGGGGAAAAAATCAGCAGTTCAGAAGTGGAAGCTATAAACCCAACTGGGAGGGGGGCATATATGCACTCCCTGTGAGATGCTTAGGCACTAGGGGAGCAAAAGCCCCATGCAGTTACCCTCATACTTGGTATCCTCTGACATCACATTGATCTGAGGAGCACAAGCCAGTCTTAACACAACTGTAGCACAGCAGAGTCCACAGCCAACTTCAGCACAGTTTCAAATGCACATCTCAAACAGAAAGCAAACAGCTGATGCAGCAGGCTCAGAATCACAGTTCTCAGATTCAAGATCCACAAAGACAGCAGAAGCTTGTAAATCTGGTTTTTAAGAATTAGGAATATGAGCTGGCTAAGGAATTATAGGGTCCTTAGAACGGTTTGTTTCTTTAGTGATGCCAATTTTGATTGGGTGGCGGGGGAGGAGAAATTTGTGTCCCATCAACATTCATGATTCAAATAATTGTCCTGATGGATTTCAAGTGAGTGTGGATGCAAACAGTATGCTGCACCTAGGGATGACAAAGAGCCGAGCCACTCTGACAGCTGAGAAGCAAACAAATACTCTGAACTGACCTCAAAGCGCTCTGTTTCTGGCACCGATGCTTCAGCCTCCATTTCATTTTCCTCCTCTTCTCTATTTGCAGGTAGAGCTGCAACCAAGGTGTAGCATTTTTATTAGAAAGAAGCAGTACATTGTTGTATCCATTAGGTAACAGTTTATTTAGTAACTGCATCCAAGAGCAGCAGAACATCTGTCAGATCCATCGTCACCTGCATGAATAGGTGAGATCCACCTCTCTAAACACACAGCTGCTAGGGCTGTCAAACTTCATGCAGCAAGAACTGAAAGAAATGTGACACCGAGCTAATGCACCAGGTTGTAACAGAGTCCTTGCACTACTGTGAATTAGTATGGTGAAAGGAAAAAGAATGTAAGAAAAAACTAAGGGGAAAGAGGAAGTCTCTTCTAATCTTCCTACTAGTTTAGGTGAACAGATTTATATTGATGCAGGTGAGAGACTCTCCGGGTGACACCTTGTCAATAGTCTCTGCCATGTGCAGTGTTGGCACTGGCTGCTTTTTGGGCCTCACTGTTCTGAGACGTAACAGCCAGGGTGTTAAACAGTGCAAATATTGCATTTTTCTCAAAAGAAAATGGGAAAACTATCAAACTGACTTATTTGATGACCAAAACCTTTCAGTAATAAACCAAATAGAAACACAAGTTGATAGTCACGTAGTGATCCCTACAAAACCTAAGACACTGAACAGTGAAAATAACTAGATATGTTGTACCCAGCACAGGATCTACTAGTACCAAGTCTGGGATTGCATCTTTCCATTTTTCCCTGCTAGCATATTGACACCGCTGGCTAGCACAGCTTGCATACAGCTCACCCTTGGTTTTACCTGAATCCTCACAGAACATCTGGCTGATGGTGAGGTTCTGCAGGGCAGCCATATCAGAGATCATGTCCTTAGATCTGCGGAGATCATCTATATGCACTGACTGCCACAGACCTAAAGACACAGGACAAAAAAAAATCATTGTGTGTGCAGCACGCTTTTCTCTAAGAGTTTCCCAAGGAGCTTCCTTTACCTGTAGACTAGGAGTTCAGATTCAGAGTTTGCTTATTCTCACTGCTTGGTGTAGAAAGGTAAAGCAGTGATTTGCTCTGAAAATGATAATGCACACAGCCCTGACAGGGCATGTATGCTACAGGGGCTTTGAGGCTCTTAGAGCCCTCCGCACACAGCAGAAAGCTTGCTGCTGAAAGCGAACATAAGCACATGCTCAAGAGACTCCTGTAGGACAATAACGCAAATGCAGTTTGACTCATGTTTGTTTGCTGTTCTCCAGCTGACTAGAAAGATGATTCATCTGTCAATGGGCAAGGCAAAATTCTCTCATAATGGGGACCAGGACTCCAAGGCCCTTCCCCCCCCCAAGGAATCCAGTCCCCATGGATAAGGGAAGCATTTCTGATAAGCCAGAGGCCACACTGATTACAGATTTTAAGTGTTAAAAAGAGGTGAATTGGAGAAATCTTGCTCTGATATGCTTGTCTGAAACCAGCTGAGAGTGAGGAGCCACATATAGCAAAACCCACCTCCGTGGAATCCTACGTAGGATGTTCCTCCTTCCACCCGAGAAAGCTTCATAATAAAGTAAACAAAGACAGAGGAATCTCCTAAGTCCACCTTGTTGATTTCATTAACAACAGTGTATCTACAACAAAGAGGAAATACTGTTGACCGACCACAGGCAGACAAAAGTCAAGGCCACAATTCCTTCCTCTGTCAGAGAGGGCAGGCTCCTTCCCCTGTACAGACATAAGTCACTCCATTCCTCTACTCAATTACGCAGCCAACAACGAGAACTCACACTTCACAGGGGACTGTCTGATGACTTCAGCCAGCCCAGTACTAGTTTATTTTGACTTCAGTTATGAATTGTGATTCAAAGTATAATTAATGCTCGCAGTTTCACTCTACTACAGCAGTAGCAGAGGATTATACGTTCCTGATCCTGAAGTCCCCCAAAACGGCACTAATAATCAAATGGGGGTGAGGAGCCTCCATGTAGAACAGCTAGCTAGGAATCACTTCACACTTGACTTACTTGGCTGAGGCGACGAGCTGGGCATTTTGAGAGCCATCTTCAAAGTCTGCCTGAATAATAAGGATTTTATTTCCTGATGTAGCCTCAAGGAAATCTCTAAAAAGTGAAAGGGGATTTAAAATAAGTCACTAAGTGTAACACCAAAACGTAAGAGACTAGACGTTGCTAATTCAGATTGCCTTTGGCTGCTGCAACCAGAAAAAGAAATTAAAACATCCATTCTGTACAGATGAAATAGCTTTAAAAACAAATCTCATGCTTCAGTATGATGGAAGTAATACAGTTTTGCATTGAGCCCATCCACAGTTCAGTGCTGCACAGCCTCTCGCCTCCCGTTTCAGTATGCGTTACTCCAAATGTCCTGCCAATGTATCTTCCGCCCCGGTGACACGCTACTCAGAGCGAGATAATGCAAGCCCCGACTTACCGGATCCCTTTTAGGAATGAGTACTCTGTGTCAAACTGCTGCAGGAACAGGATCTGAGGCCTTTGTGCTTTATCCTGCACTTCTCTCTCCAGACAAGCAGAGTCAGCACTAGTGAGAAGCCTCGAGAAGGTGGTGACCTGGGAGTGCAAGACACAGGTTTGTTCTCAGCTTAGGAAGGCATCAGAGACTCAACTGCCTGTGCTCCCAGACACTGCTAACTTGCTGCAGAGCTGGACTGCACCCAAAAAGCCGTTTATTTGACCTGCTAGTACACAAAGGGACAACACGCACTGTTACACCAAGCCAGGGCCATTGCTGGGTATGTGCACGCAGCGTCTCGTGGTGCTGTCGGTGCGGGGCTGTGGAGCAGCCAAGAGGCAGCCAAGGCTTTGAGAAACTTCTCATCAGCTGCGCTGCCTTCGCTGCAGCGCTCTCAGGGAGCAGCACGCCCAGCCCCAGGAAAAAGCGCATTGCCTCCCTCCCTGAGGGGCAGAAGAGGGAGAAATTCTCCAGCCAGCATCAGCTGAAGTTCTTTAGCTCTGGCATAAGGCAAAAAGTAAACCAGAACTAGCCCAGTAAGAGCCCATGGGATCTCTGGCTCCCTGCAACTCAGCTGGGTTAAAGCCTTTCGTATCGTTACGATGACAGGCAGACAAATAGATGCGTTCAAAGGCTCCCCGTGATTATTCTGCAGCCAGCAGCCTGTTTTGCTGGCTGTGCACATGGAGAGCTCCACTACTTTCAAAGAACTACTTCTGAAATACAAAGACACTTAGCTGCTCAACTTCCTTCAGAACTCCCACTTGTGAGGAAGCACCTATCCTATGGATAGCATCCTATGCTGCTTCACACACTAGATTCTTGGAGGTGTAACAACAGCTGCTGAGACACCCACCTTGTACATCTGGGCGCTGAGTAGCAAGACTTATCAAGTTTACTCACGTGGCCGTAGTGCAGCACCAGCAATACCAACTAAAAGCCTCAGCGCAGGCTGAGACTGTTTTGAGGACTCTGCAGGACGCTCACCTCTGTAAAGAGTGTTTGGCACTGAGACCCGGTGTGGACATGAGCTCGGAGGAAGTCTGCAAAAGATGTGTGCTGCTGCTGTTTGAAGTACGTGTCTGCCAGAGGACTGGCCATATACAAATCCACCGAGTTGCAGAGACGGATCACGGAGTCAGGGGTGGCACAGTTGAGCAGCGCCAGCTGCGCCTCTGCCTTCACACGCGACATGAGCTGACAGGGGGGACACGCTGCCTTCAGCCTTTCTGTTGTCTGCAGGACCACCGAGGCACAGGTATCTGAATGGTAGCCCACAAACACGTCAGAAGGGCTGTATTTCTGCTTGCTCATGAAGTGCTCTCCTGTGTTGACTGTGGCAAAGTCTTGCACCCACTTCTTCAGCTCTCTCACAGCTTCTCTTTGATCCTTGTCCAGGACCGTACTGATATCCACATAGTGCTTTTCCAGCCTGTTGATCAGTGGGATGGGGAAGTGCTTGTATACCACATCTTTCTCCTCGATGACTATCAAGCGGAACTTGGGGTGCACTCGGCACTTCACCCGGTGGGTGCCCAGTCCCAAATCAACATACTTCTGCCCAGCAAGGTACACGTAGTATTGATTAAGGGCATCGTAGAGGCTTTCATAAAGGTTCTGCAAGTTGAGAAGCACTACCATTTGGCCAGTTTCCATGCAAACCTTCACACGGTTGATGTTCCTGCATATCTGGGTATACTCTTGGTCCTTTGGGAAACTGGAGCCAAAGATAATTTCTGGCTGTTGCCGGGCAGTAAAAAAGGTTTGCTGGAGGATCTGCAGTGCTGCATAATTCTCAGTCAGCACAAGCAGGTACCTGCAATCCCCATCCTCTCCACTGCTGTAAATGTTTTGTCGCACCAGCTCAATCCTACTGATATCACGGGCATTTATTTCTCCTTTTTCTGGCAGCTGCGAAGTGAATATTTCCAAGGCGTTGATATCATCTTTGCCACTGAAGTTACGAAGAACAACTTCAGCTATGTCTCGAGGTGTCGGCTCACTTTTAGAGTTCTTAGCCAAAGCAAAGAACATCTTTATGAGGCTGTAGTAGTCACGCAGACCAAAGAACTCCCTGTCCTGGACCTTGCAAATGTTTTCAAATGCATCTGCAAAGTGATGAAAATACTGTTCAACCTTCTGCAAAGCCCCTCGTGCTGAGCAACAAATCCCCTTTGCACTTTCTATGAGCTCCTCTTTGCTGGGGTCACCACGTGAGACAAAAATGCCTCGATTCATTTTAGCAGGGTCCAAAGCCCAGTTGGAAATCCCAATGAAGCCAACCTTCTTGTGAGGAAGAGGGACATCATCTATGCAGCCATCTTCCAAAAGCGGATGTAAAGTCTTCAAGGGCATTTTGGGAGAATCTTCTGCCAGCCCAATCTCATCCAAAACCACCACAGAGGCATACTCATCCAGGTTCTTCCCATCCTGGAATCGAGCACAGTGCTTGAAAGTGCCTATGATTCCCTCTGGAGTGGAGAGGGGACTGCACTGAAAAGACACCAAGTGGATCTGCTTCAGGTCCTTGAACAGATCTGAATGAGCAGCTTGGCCCTGCATAGCATCAGCCACAATGGTTTTTGCGAGGGACTTGGAGCTCCCAGGCTTCCCAACAAGAAAAAGAGGGATCTTCAGCTCAATGCAGATGACCATCATAAAGACATTTTCCTTTAAGGCCAAGTTTCTTGCTATGGTGTCTCGGAGGTACACACCACTCAGGAATAAGTCCTGCATCAGGGTGATTTCTTCCAGAATCTTTTTCTGAGTATCATAAGGCTTTGGAAGGACCTGGCTGATAGCATTCCTATATGCCTCCTTCCTTTCCAGGGACGCATGATAGCAAACTCCAACTGCCAGCACTAAGGACCAGATAACGGTGTTTCTCTCAGTGCTCTTCGGAGCTTTCTTTTCTGCAAGGTACTTCTCCAGCTCCTTCAGCAGTAATTTACTGTGCTTGTGAAACCACTTGAAAACTTCCATGCAGCGCTCCACATCCCGCAGGCTGACGAAGCTACATTCATCATCCCTCTGCCTCATGTATTGCTGAGAAGCAAAAAGCACTTCCGTAATTACCTCTGCTTCAGAGTCGCTCATCGGGATGCATTCAGTAACTCTCTGCACAATCTGTTGTATGTACATTTTTTCAGTTAAGTCATTCAGCTGCCCAAAATCCCACACTAATGGGATCATGCTAGGTGGGAGTGCATGGACCCGGTACACAAGCTGTCTCAGTGGAATAGATCCAAGCTTATCCTTTGTCTCATCTGCTTTGACACGGTAGCCCAACCCAGCTAATTCCAAGCGCTGAATCATCTTTGGTGTGTGCTTACGGTAAGGGTTGCAGGCTGCTATGATCTGCAACCCAGAGCAAGAGACCAAAGGCTTCCCTTCTACTGTGCGGTCACACAGAACTTCCTTGATGCTGCTCACAGCCTCTGTTGTGTTGGCTTCATCAAAAAAAAGGACCGTGTCCAACCCATGCTGTTTCTTATTGGCTACAGCAAGGGCTTCTGCTTCTTTAATCCTGGCATAAATCATCTCTGCAGTAGTACCTCCATGAACTTTTACAAGCTTCATGTTCTCTACGTCTACGTAGCTTCTGCGTAACTGGCACAGAAACTTGACAAGCCTTGTTTTCCCACAGCCTGTTTCTCCCATGATGACAACTGGGATGTTGCATCTGAATCGCATCTCAATAGCCAAGATTTTTAGCACGTTGTCTGTTGTGAGTTCGTATGTCTCATCAGGGTCTGTTACCCAGGGGATTCCCAAAACCATGCAAAGCCTCTCTAGCTTCTCATGACGGGGCAAGGTATCAAATGGAACATCAAAGGGAACTCTTTGGAGTAACAAACCATTATACAACTGCGAAGTCATGACATTTCTCTTGATAATTTTGCCATTCAAAGGATTAATTGCATCAACGCCTTTACTGCCGTTGGGCTGAAAGTGGAAGCCAATGAAAGTCATGGACACGCGATCTTCATTGAAAAACAAATACGGATGAGGCTCTGACTCCCACTTCTTCCGAATGCGGAAAGGAAGAAGATCATCTTCTGCAACGTTCTCCAGGTTGGAGGATTGCCTTCCTGAACTTTGATCAGAAATGTGTAGGGAGGGTGTTGCGAAATCTCTTGCCATCAAAATCATGAAGGCAACAACAAAGCTTTTGAAACCTTGCAGCGTGTCCTGGACAAAGTCAGGGTTGCAAAATACAGAAGCCTCACAGTCTCTCAACTGAATGTTGAGAAACCATGCGAAATTCCGGATTTCTGACCAGGAGGGATCCATGATCCCGCAGTGCAGGAGGAACTGTTGCAGGCATTCTGCAGGGCTCCCTTCCACAGAGTGTGCTTCATAACAGAACGTGTCCAAATTGCACCCACTGTCAAATCTTTTCAGATACTGGAAAGGTCTTTGGAAAGCCTCACTACAAAATTCCTCCTCATCCATTCCTGGGTCTGAAACATCCCTGGACCGGTTCCCAAGTGTCTCTATTTCTAGCACCTCCTTCGGAGACTTGCATGTTATTTTAGGGAACACATCAAGGAAATTATACTTCTGGCTCAATGGTATCTGGAGTAGAAGAAAAAATGTCATCACAAATCTGTAGCCTTAATTTTCACTTGTTTTAATCTGCTCTTGCAGTACTCTTGCTTAAGATCACAGACCTAACTGAATAACAGCAGCTAGCCTATAAAACCATGACACTTTTTTCCCGTGTTTTTGATGATGCACTTGAAGTGTATCACAACAATTAAACCTATTTCTTAGAGTCCCCTTCCTGTAGTGTTAGTGCTTTGTTGCCCCCAACCCCTTCTCAGTGCTACCTCAAGGAAAAACAAAATTAAACCCAAGAAACTTGTTATTTATCCCTCTCACTTCTACATTCTGTTCTTATAAACGTTTTAGTACTTTCAGACATGCCAACTAACATGAGGAAGATTAGATTTTGCATTTTTATCTTTCCTATAAGTGTTAGTGGGGCCAGCAAAGCTTGGACTAACAGGCCTTCAAAAATGAATAACCCCCCAAAAAACCACAACAGGTATAATTTACTGTTGGGTTTTAATGCCACTTTGTACAACACCAGACACCACTTCACAATGGAGATGCACAGTATACCCTGACGCAAACAGGGAATCCCTATGCTATGTTTACTGTTATACTCTCTACAACTCATTTCCAACTATATACAAACATTTGTGCAAAGCGACTGAGAAATTCAAAAGAGATCAAGTATTGCTGTGTACATACACGTCTTGCTCCTTCCTTTGGCAGTGGTGACACCTCAAGGATTTCAATGATATACAAATGGCACTTCTGTCGTAGCCACATATTGCCATTAATATCTGTCAGATACTGCAAAACCAACAGCTTGAATAGAAATTCTGGAACTCCACTTTGTACCTATTATTAGAAAAAGACAAAGTCATTTCCTTTTTATTTACTCATGATGACTTCACAGAATCACAGAACAGTTGAGGCTGGAAGGGAAGTCCAGAGATCACCTTGTCCAACCCCACTGCTCAAAGCAGACTCAGCTAGAGCAGGTTGTCCAAGAAGATATTCAGTCAGGTTTTGAGTATCTCCAAAGACTGGAGATTCTGTAACTTCTCTGGACAACCTGTTCTATTGTTCAGCCAACTGGGCAATAAAAAGAGTTCTTTAGGTTACATCCTTACGCAATAATTAGAAAACATGTCCTATGAAATGGCTTACTAAGGAACAAAAGCCTTAAAGAAAACTTCTGCAAGGACCCACACAGGACTTCTAGTCGAGTCACCTGTGGAAAGGATGTACTTACTGAAGAGGTGATATCAAAATGGAATATCATGGGTTTTGTCTGTTGTTGCCTCTTCAGAAAAGGCAGAAGATATTTTAGCACCTTATCTTCATCCACTGCTGGTTCAATCAGTCTGATGGTTTTCAGAAGTTCTGTGCAGTCAGGCTGCTGTGTTTGCAGTCTCTCATGTAGCCGCCTCACATAGAGGGATTTCCCTGTCATCATAAAAGCACCAAAAGAATTAAACCAATAATATCAAATACATCATACTACAGCCATCATAGAAGTAAGCCAAATGCTTAAGCGCCAGTCTTGTTAGAACAGCAGCAAATTGCAGCCTAGAATCAAAGCCGTCGCTGTTGTTGGCTGCTGAAGGCTGTCATTATTCACATGGATTTGTTTCACTTGGACTACCTGAGAAAGGTTTTACTTTTCACTTTTCTATTATGTGACTGTTTCCAAAGTCAAAATGGTTAAAAAATTGTTTGCATTCAAAGAGAAAAGCACCCTCAGATTTCCTATCTTATCTTGTAGGAATTAATTTTTCCAGTGTTAAGGCAATGCCAACAGCTCCGGTTTGTTGTTTGCCAACTCCACATCTGCTGTTCCCCAGATTAATGCAGGGAATGCAAAGATCATTTGATGTCCACTGGCTACAGCTGTGGTGCTCTGCATCCCATCACACCCTTTATGCCATAGGTAGCACAGGAACTGGCTATGATAGGACCATTCTTCAAATACTTCCCCATTATGGACATATCTGGGTAAAGCACTGGATGTCTTCCAGTCTTTCAGAAGCCCCAAAGCCACTCTCATCATTTTACAAACCTCTCAGCAGTATGAGAGATTTGTAAAACAAACAAAAAAAAGATAGGTTTATAGCTTTCCAGACTGAAACCATGGCAGCAGTCATCCACAGGTGATAGCCAAGACCTGCCCTGGATTTATGAGGTTTGACAAAGGATCCAATTTGTTAACAAAACTACTTTGCATTTTCTCTCTAATCCCTTGAAAATAACGTATCACACTTTCACTTTTGGGCCTGATCTTTTTCATCATAGGTGGTGCTGTACTAAAGCCCCAGAAAGGCTGCTGTAAGGAAAAAGCAAGGTCTGATAATGCTCCTATACAACTACGAAGCACTTCTAGTGTACACAAAGTTTATACAAGACGGAGGCACAGCTGGACAGCTGAAACCCTAACTGGAGCACCAATCACTAACAGGCATCAGCGAAGGAACACAGCAAGAACGCAGCTGACACAAAGCAAACTCTTTCCCAGCATTTTTTCAGTGATTTGCAGCTGAGAAACTCCTATGCCAGAGATAGCATTTTTGTGTTTAGTAGCCCTTGATGAACGTTTCTCTCATGACTATCTAGCATGTGTAAAGCTTTGTGTTCCAAAACATCATGCAAGCTCCACAAATTAACTACGCATTGTTTGAAGAACCATGTTTTGTTTGCATTTCTGCCTGCCAAGTAGTTTCACTTAATGCCCTCTAGCTTTTTACATTAAGACACAGCCAGCAATCAATCACACCCTGTAAGAGAAAAACAGACAGGCTTACAACTCTTGTGCCATCTCACGCACATTTTCCTGCAGGAATATTTTAACCTCAGGAGGTCAGATTCATCTTATCCAGCTATCTAGGTTTATGTTAATGATGTAAGTCAGTAGAAAGAGGTGTCAGATTAGCAAGATAAAACATCCCTAGAGATGCCTATCACCTCACTCCAGTCTGAAGTCTGAATCATTCTTTTTAACTACATACTTATGAATTAAGCAGAAAACCAGGCAAGACGAATCCCACTCTGGTTTTCAATACTCAGCAGAGCCTGCTTTGCATGTGACATCTTACCTACACCAGCTCTTTTAGAGGATACAATCCCAACACACATGTTGTCCTTGAACACAGAAGCAGCTGAGTTTGAAGGCTGAGCGACTCTGTAGTGGTGCTGAAGGTATCGCTGGATTTCAGTTAGTGACCTCTGGGGTATCATGTGCACTTTGTACTGGCTGAAGACAGACGGGATGTAGCTGTGCTCCCTCTCGCAGTTGCACAGAATGATGAGGCGATAGCTGCTGTTGAACCGCCGCAGGTGCTGGAACAGCGCCTCTGCTCTGCAGCTGACATCGTAACTAAGCTCATCCGCATACAGCATGGTATAAATTTTCTCTACTCCACTGCAATGAATGAGGCACCTCCTGAGGAAGAGCCCCACTTGCTCAGCAGTGGTCTGAGGAGTGCACAGAAGAACTTCATCAAAAGTGGGAAGGGGCTGGTTGGGGCTGTTCATGTAAATAGCCAGAGCAGAAGTGAGCACCTCAGAGCGAGGGCATGTGATGAGGTTGGGCTGACCGACATGCAGGAGATCCTGGGGGAAATCTCTGGTGACATGTTCTCTCTCCCAGCTGGCCAGGCTTTTCAGCCACCTACCAAGGGTATCGACATCCAGGCAGTTTGGAAGGAAGGAGCCCATGTTGCTCATGTAGCACTCCCAGATGCACTCCAGACGGGTGGTCAGGTCCCTCTCTCCATCCAGCAGCACAGGTAAGTCGGAAACAACCTTGCCTGAGCTGGGGGGTACCTGGCTGCTGGAGGCTCTAAGGACATCCTCCATGGTGCAGTTATGTTTTAGGAATGAAAGCATCATCAGGGCATTCTGGCTGGGCTCTCCCCGTCCCAGTTCTGTGCTCAAATAGACCAGCTGCTCAGCAGTGTAGTAGTTCAAGTAGAAGTGTTGTAATCGCTTTTCACACATGAAGCTTTTCCACCTCTCCAGGAAGCTCTCCATTGTTTTGCAGAGGCCTGGGAGCACAGCTGCCATCTCTCCTTGCCCTTCTAGCACTGGGATCAGTCCCAAAGAGAAGTCTATAAAAACACACGACTCGTTTTTTGGTGAGCAATACACTTGGGCAAGCCAGGAGCGGAAGAGCATGTTCCCAGCTGAATAAAGGTCTATAAAGGCCTGTGCAAGTCTTTGGACATTGGAAAAGGTCTGTGTGAGAACAGAGAAGGAAAAAAAAATAAGCTGATATTACCAAGACGAGTCCCAATCACAAAACCAGAGGGAATGCTTTCAGTCACAAAGGCTTTGGCCCCAAGCCAGGTGCATCAGGCCCTGTAGAGTAACAAAAGGCTCCCTGGGAGGTTTTAATAGCAGTATCCCAAAAAAAGCCTGTAAGGAATCCCCAGGTTTCTACACAAGCACAGCAACTGTGCCAGCCAGGAGCGTTCCCCATGTGGCCAGAAGATGAGGGTACCAGGCCCCTACCCAGTCTCCAGCTTAGCTCCATTCTAACAGGGAACCAAAGAGGTAGGGATATCTGCCTTCTACCGTCCATCCCCAGCAACTCAGCTGTAAACCAGTCTTAAAAGCTGATATTCAAGCAAAATGCAACCCCCAGCATCAACACCAGTAAGCCATTGGGTTTGAAATCTGACCTCAGAGAACTTTTCCACCTCCAGGCCTTGCTCTCCCTTTGCTGACATGAGCATCAGTTTGTTCTGCAGTTCACGAAGCTCTGCCAGAGAATATTTCCATGATGGCTTGTTATCCTCAGAGCTCTCGGGGACGATGAGATGCAGGACGTTGTCTAAAGAAACCTGCCAGAGAGTAAGTCATCAGTGCTGATGCACGGTGAGGTTCCACTCCCAAGGTAGAGCTGTGCCTGGCAAGGAGAGCGCTTAAGAGACAGACTCCAAAAAGGGACTACACAAAGTTACAGCACATTTTTGACAGTCGCTGACATGCCAGCAGCGTTACCTGCAGGAGATAATTGTCAGGAAACAGCAGTCTGACAGGAGAACAGTTCAAGTGGAGAGAAAGTCAAGTAGCCTCACCTTTTGACCATTAGACGGTGCTCTGAGAATGTACACCCCTCTGCAGTTGATGGTGGCTGCCAGTGACAGTGACGAGAGCTCCACAGACCCATGGCTCTCTTTCACCGTTTTCAACCACTCTAGGTGTTGAGCTGAAGCACGCTGTGGAGAGAGAAGACATGGCACTGCCCTTATCTCTCTGACTTTGTGTTTCTTTCCAAAATTAGATCGGTGTTCAGGACAAACAGTTTCAGCTGGCATTAGAGAGTTTCAGGATGGGGAAGGAAGAAAGGAATGACTACTGGCCACAGCCTGAGCCTTCAGCACAGCTGTTCTTTACCAACACCCTGGGCTGCTACTGTGCTTCAAAGCCTCTCTCTTGCTGTAGAAACATGTCCTGCTGCAAAGAATAAGATGGAGTTCCCAGTCATTTGTCTTCCATCTTCTGCATCATTAAACTATTTAGAAGAGCAAAGCTACACCATGTCACATCTGAAAGCCTCAGCAGTGAGTTGCTGATGTGAATTTTCATACCACAAAAATAAAACATTTCTCTTCCAATAACAAGAGCTGCTGTGATACCCCCACATAATTGGAATCTGCCCTGTGCAGTCAATCTTCCATCCACTGTTGGAAGGCAGCAACAAGAGGTTGCAGAGACGACCTGCTTCAGCAGAACTCACCAGTTTTTTGGGAAGACTCTCATCAGTGTCCAGGGCTCGCCACAGCTTTCTCAAGCAGTGCATGAAGTCCTCAAACCCTGACTCTTGCCTCAGCTCATAGAGCAGGGAAGAGTAGCCATGTACAGCATCATGGAAACAAGCCACACGATCCACATCCATGTCATTCTCCCCAGCAGAGATAGAAGCCAAGTCTACAAATACTTTCAGCTCATTTATGTCTTAAATGAGATAAATGCATGAATAAACAATGAATGAGGCAGTATCAATGCAATTCCACATCACCCCCTTCTACAGAAGATGCATAAAAAATGCCATTGAGCAAGATCCCCAGTGCAACTTCCGTCTACCCATACCACCACCACTTTCCTGAGGAATTCATCTACATTAACAGCATCCTTGGCCCTGGCTTTTCTCTGCGCTGCCGTGAACAGCACAGGCTCACAGCCTGGATGGAAGCCATTCAAAGGGTGTGTGTCCGTGTGCATGTAAGAAAGCTGAGCTGACATACACAGAACTAATCTTACTGCTGCTACCCTGCTAAACGGATGGCCTCTGTTCTCTTAAAAGACCGACCTGAACTGAGTAGTGGCAGCAGTTACAACCCTTCAGACCAAGTCCAGCTTCCAGGCAGGGTAGCTACTGTGTGCAACACAAGACTACAGTGGCACATTTAAAGGGGATACTTTATAGCGTGTTCCATGCTGAAACCCATAAGAAATGCTAGCAACTGTAATACCAGAAGCTGTGAACGCATAAAGCAGATGGGTCAGGAACATGGCATTCCTCCAGCCCCCGAAAAACTCAGCATCCCTTCTGGTACCATCTGCCTAATTCTCAGGTGAGCAGCACTCACCTTTCAGTGCTTCTCTGACCCAGCAGACAAACTCCTTCTGCTTGGCCAGCTCCCCCAGGCATCCACGACGGTTCACAGTGATCCCCTCCAGCAGTTCCTTGGCATGCATAAGCTCAGGGCTGATGGAGTCCAGCTTTTGTGTCTTGTATGATTCAAGCTTTTCTGTCTACAAAGCAAACAATATAAACATTCAGTCTGGAAATGAGAAATACAGCCTGTCTTGCAAGGGAAAGAAAAGCCCTCTGCGAAGCCACATCTCAAACACCAGAGGAATACACCTTCTCTCAAGAAAGACTACCCGCAAGCACTTTGTTTGAACACTTAGTTTTATCTCAAATAAGCATTTTGGGGCAGGGAACGGCTCTTGACAGGCTGGGATAGACTTCCTAGAAGGGTCAGATCTACCAAGCTTTCCAGCCAACACCCTGACAGTACAGAGCTGAAGTGGATACTTACTATGTACAACAAGTTTTCCAGGATGCTGAAGTCACCAGAGAGGTTTAAATTCTCTTTGACACGGGCAATAATCTTTGCAGCATCTAAAGTTAGATGCATTTCATGGTATTGCTGGATCTGCTGAAATCGCTGATCAACCCAGTCTCTCTCTTCTCCAGGTTTAAGTTTACATATGATCCTTAGCTCAGTTTTGATAATTTCAGAATGATTTCTGAATTCTTGAAAAATTGTATCAACTGCAGACAGAGTAAGACTTCCAGATCTGAGATCTTCATACAACCTTTTGTAACTCATAAAACAAGGGGAGATTAGATGACTGAAAACATCATCAAGGTCCAATACAGGAACAACCTCCTCCTCCTCCAAAACATTCTCCTCTCTCATCTTCTTGGCAGCTTCCTCCCAAAACTGCTGGAAGATCAGGCTATCTTTAAAAGAGTGCATTTCCTGGGCAAATTGTTTCAGCTCTTGGCTCAGACTGTAGTATGTCTCTATAGGTCTTTTTCCCACATTCACAACTTTATTTAGTTTCTTTAAGTGAAGATCTTCTGAGTGTTGAAGCTCCACCTCACCTACATTCACTTTAAAATAGAGAGACAGGTCACATCAGAGGTCAAATGTCTAGTCTGTGGTCCAGTTTACTTCATGTAATCAGCTGTGCTGCAAAATTTGACACATGTAGGGTCATGTGGATCCCTACAAATACCATTTGATTCATTAGTACTCACTCATTGCCCCCAAACACTCCAGATTTCCCCCCACTCCTACCCTTACTATAGTTTAGAACAAAACCTGTTTATAAAGTCAGTAGTTTTCAAAGAAAATTGCATTTTCTGGAGTTTCCAATTTAAAATTGCTCCCCCAAAACACTACCTTTCACAGATGCCTGCACCTTCCTGCACATACTCAGAAAGGTTCCTATTGCTTTTTTCTGTCTTATGATGAATGTTACTTCTTCTCGACTCCTCTGCAGCACTTCTTTCAGTTCTCTCTGGAGTAGCTCTTTGTCCCCATGTGACAGCTGGTTGTGCTCTGAAAGAAAACCCGTCTGTAGTCAGTCACAAGGCAGATACTTCCCACCTCCTGCATCTGTAACTCAGGTTTAGATTAGCACAGCCACAAACAGCAAAATGCAGACAACGTAACTTCGAGCTGCAAGCTCCACACAAAGGACATTGACAAGGACAGAACTGTTAAGTGATGAGGCATCTAATTAGTATTACTAATCAATGAAGTAGATTTAACAGAGTAAGCCATCAATCACTACAATGATGCCATAAGCCAACAAGGCTCTTACTTAGCTCCCAAATACAGATGAACTGTTTCTCATGCTGCAAAATCTCTTCCAGATGTTTCACAAGGATACTCCCTTCCTGGATGCCATCGGTGACACTCATGAACAAAGAATCTGCTGTGGCCATTACGTTTTTTGCTTCATCTGTAAGTTGTCCTAGGAGCTTTGTGTTTCTTCCTGTTCAATAAACAAAGCGTGTAGAACCTAGATCAGTCTGGCTTCACAAGAACTAGGCAGAAGCAATAATTATTCAACGTCATAAAAAAAGAGTCTTTCCATTTCCCACTTGAATCCCTACCCAAAAGTGTCTGAACTTATCACACCATCCTCCAATCCTTCACGTTTTCCTGAACAGAAACCACCAGGATCCCAGGACAGCAGTTCAGACACCTTCCCATGGAGAGGCCATACCCAAAACTCATGGAGAAAACAGAAGCCATTTCAACCCACTCACATGACAAACACTTACATTTTTATGTAGCAATGACCTGTTAGAACTTTGGAGAGTAAGAAGTTGCGTTCTACAAATCCACGATCTACAGGTTCAGTACAAATTCTGAAGAGGCTGCAGTGAATTAGCACAGGAGGGATACTGGCTCCCTCTCCTTAGCCTTTCCCCTCCATCAACAGGCTGAATACTCTGAGTTTTGTTCCATTCCTCACCTCAATAGCAGAAAAAGTTTGTGTATTCCTTTCCTGCTCAGCAAAGGGACGATTGCAAGTGGCAAGGCAGAGAATTTTTCACAGACTCCTGTGCATATTAACAATACGCACAGGCATACATACAGACATACCACTAAATCTGAAGATATGCTTGATGCCAGGCCATGTAAGCATGTGGTGCAAAGTCTCATCAATGATATCATCCTTGGACTGCTCACTCTTTCTCGGCCATGATTTCACAATAATAGTTGATATAAGCTGGCCAAATTGGTCCATGTTGTAGGAAGGTATCATATCAAGGAGATCGCTCTGAGTCTGCACAATACATACATGACAGAAGGGAAGAATGCATCAGTGTTTTGGATTACACTGGGTCAATCTCAGAAACAGGCACTGGTGTCAAGAGTCACAATTCCAGCACTGAGGCATGTTTCAAAGTCACCATACGACCTGTGACACAAAAGCCACAATGTGATAAGCATTACAAGTATTTTTCATGGACCCCGTCTAAACCGATTTTGAGTTCTTGATTTCTTGTCAATACCTTTTTGTTAATTTAACAAACTAAAAAAATTCACAGCAATTCAAGTAGTAATCAGAGGCTGAATGTGCAACTCTCCTTCCATAACAATGTACATCCCTATACAGGATTTCTGTGCAAAATGAAATTAGACTTTTCCTTTCCCACTTTGAGGGAAAATACAATACCTGGCAAGCTGCTGTTACGGCCTCTATGGCACAATTTTCGAAACACCAACCAATGGAACTGTTAAGACCTTGAATTTGGCGATGCTGACAGCAGTAAGCTAAGATTTGGTTAACTGGAGGCTCCTGCATGGTAAAAGAGAAGAGATTTCTTATCAGCCTAAAATTTCCAAAATGTTTTCCGAAAGCATGCAAGAGTGCTATTAAGACAATAAAAGTACTAAGCCAAAAATTTAAGTCCCCTAGTGGAGCCAAGCATTGTCCCTGCACCACTTACCAAGAACTGGAAGAATAATGAAGCACAAATAAATGCTGGAAAAATTTTGGAGTGTTTTCCTCTAAAATGTACAATTACTAAATAAGTATCTCTCCTATCCAAGTTGCCTCCAGGAATTACATTTTTTCTGATTACCCTAGGAAAACCAACAGCTTAAAGAATTTTGCAGCTGATGTAAAAAGCAGATGAGGAGATAAATAGGCTGACGTTGGAAGGGACCTACACAGTGTGTGTGTTGGAGAGCCCAGACAACAATTTCTACACAATGAATGAGAAGAGACATGCACAAACTCTGCTTCTGTAGATCCCTGGGTGCTTACTTTGCACCCACTGTTCCTTAAAACTAAGGAGGTGGTAATTGCTCAAAGTATGCAATTTCCTTTAAAGCACCAGGATGTCAGTTACTGCTAGAAACAGAGAAGCACTGCAGCCAGGCTAACAGGCCACTGGAGTCTGACACCAAGAATACAGCACTGTTACAGTTTCATGTCTAATTTTGAGCCTCCAGAACATGGTTTATAACAGCAGTGGCAATTTTTATGACCACAGTGTTTTCATGTGCCCATTCATGCTCAAGACATTATTCTAGAAGCACAGCAGAAGACTGTCCATTCCCTCTGATCTTGGCCCAAAGGCATGCACTGATTTCCCACAGCTCCCCATACCGCCTGAATTCTTCTTTCCAAATCTGCAAGTAAAGTCCTCTTCCACCTCTCAGTGAACTGTTCATCTGGAAAGCTGATATTCACAAATTCATTCCAGGCCTGCAGGTGAGAAGCAAACAAACCCAAAACACTAAGTGTCAAGATTTAAAACCAAAATAAGGAAGAACACTGCTGTGTTGAGGAGAGACCCCATGCTCCTCAAATAATCTGCAGTCCTTCCAAAGGTTTCCATCCAAAAGAGAAAGAGTACTCCCAGAGCTGCAAAATATGTTTTTTAAACAGCTCCAATACGTCCCTGATACTAAAGGAGACGTGCATAAACCACTTCCACCTCGATGCTGGGAACTGCCCAAGGGAGGTCTTGGAGCACCAGCCCGAGGCAGGCTGTAAGGAGCTGCTCTGTGCTTGCTTGCTGAAGGCCTGACGGGCAGCCTGTAACACATACAGGGTGAGCACGACAGTATCTCCAGCTAAACATCTAGAACGCAGCTCATCATCCCAGCGCTGCCTTTTAGAGCAGCAAAGAACCAGCGGAAATAAGATGAGATGCAAAGCACCAATTATAGCCTTTTGCTTTTCAGCCCAAGTGTTTAAAACAATGCAGCATCTCAGCTCGTGGCCTGCTCTGCCTCTCTCCACCTCATTCCTTACCCAGCCACAGCAGCTATGGTCTCCAGCAAAGAACCATTAGACTCAGACTATATACAGTTAAGGTACAGTAAAACACATTTTTATTCTGATTATTAGAAGATGACAAACCTCAGGTTCCTTAAAAAAAGAGAATGACACATGCTGTATGACTTCTCTCAGTAACTTCTGGCTTAAAGCATTTCTGAACCAGGCTCGAGTATGTCTTAGAGTTTCATTGAATACTTCTACCACTGGAGCTTCCTGTATGGTTTCATCTCTCACAACCTGATGCACACAGGTGGAAAAATAAAGATCAGTTCAAGCAGGACAGCAGCATACGACTGATTTAAAATAAGTATTTCTAAAAGACAAGGCCTAAATGCATCAGACACCCAAATGTGCTGCATGCAAACCAGCCCAGCAACAGAGCCCCATCAATGCCTGAATAAAAGGACAAAGAGGCTGGAAAAATGCAAAGCTTACAAACAGCCTTTGCTAAAGAATTTTCTTTCCAGGAAACAAAGACAAAATATAATGGAAAAAGCAGACAGAACAGAGCCCATGACAGTAAAAACTAAGCATTTGACCTTGCTTTCAACAGTAAGACTCAAAATAATTAAGTGATTTCAACAGTTTTTGGACATACCACGTTTTTGGCTAATTCAGAGTATTAAGCTTCCCAAAATGAGAACAATTTAAAAATCAGTCTGTTGTACCATTTTTGTCATATTTCTAGATACCCCACTCATGTCAACCCATGAATAGTTGCTCAGTACTCACTGCTGTGGGCTGAAGTCCGGCAACCTTTGAAATCATCACGGCCGTAGTGGCAGGAATCTCGAACCCTGACACCAGCTTTATGCGCTTGCAGACACTCTCGTGTAGCTTGAGGCAGAGGGTCAAGCAGGACTGCCAAGAGCGAGCTTCCAGAGCTCTGAAGAACAGCAACAGAGAGGGAGAATTTCTTTTTGTTCAAAGGAAAAAAATAGAGCAATTTTAATACAGGGTGGCAACCGACCATCGTTCTCCCAGATGGATTTTTAAAAAATGTTTCTATCTGACAGAGCTACAGAAATATAGGATCCTTTTATTCATACAAATTTCAACACACATTCAAGCTACAAGCATAACCCCACGTAACAGGCATGATACAAATAAAAATAAAAAGGAGACAGCTCTCTCAACAGTGTACTTCAGTTACCTTGCCTGTTTGTCCTCCAAGGTACACAGCAGTGTCTTAACAAGACTCTCAACTACCTAAGAATGGAAAGTAAAATATTACTGTGGAATGAATTTTGTGTACTGGTTTCTCATTAATTGAGAAAGATACCGTGAAAGAGGGAATTCAGTGCTCTTCCATGCCTTCTTCAATGCTTTCATACAAATAAAATTGCAAGAGTGCTTTACCGGATGTTTGGACAAATAATGGCATCCTATATGTTGACTCTAACAACAGACTCTAACTCTAACAGACTCTAACAACTTGTTACAATTTAGGGTTTTAAAATTGATTATTTCTATTAATTGCAATGAGCAATTCCTACTGTCTTCACACAAATACAAGTGTTTTCACAACAGGCACAAAAATATTTCAAACCAGCAGCACCTTGCCCAAACCCTCAAGAACTGTGCAGAAAAAGTTTCAGGCAGCCATCTGAGAATCTGAGGATTAAAATATTTGCTATAAGTGACAAAGAGCAAACCCAGATAAGCAGGCTCTTCTCTCATCTATTCCAGTAAAACTTTTTGCTACAGACACACCCTCACGTCTCCCCCTTAGGAGTCTCTTACTTCAGAGCAACTGTTTTTGCTCTTAGCTAAATTAAGCTTTTTGTGTTCTAACTTGTTACCAACCACATTTCCTTCAGTGACAGGCAGTTCTGCTAAAAGACACACTACAGCCCAATTTCAGCCTTTATCCCTTAGCTGGGTAAAGCTGCCAGAAAACAAACCTTGCTGTTCGAAGAGCTAATGTTCTCTAATCTGTAAGAAACACCTTGAAGGGAAACTAAAAAATCACAGGAGAAGTCTTCTATGAATTTAGCCAGGCTTTCCATGGGCAGCACACAGATCCAGGACTTGACCAGAGTCCTGTCAAACTCCATCAAGTATTTCTTTTCTTTCATTAGTCGCAGTATGTCCATCCTGAATGGAAGGCAAAACAAAATCTTCGAGTTAAAGGTACAAAATGGCTTCCTGACCCCAGAGAAAGGCTCTTAGTCTGACTTGAGTACTTCTCTCATTTACAGCTGAAGATGGGTAAAAGACTCCGACACCCAGTAATCGCAGAAGCAGTATCAAACTACAAAGCAGAAATGTTCAAGGAAAGTAAATTCCAAGTCCTGCTCATATTCTGCACCATGCATATTATAAACTGCTTTAACTCACAGCAGGCATAACCAATCAGGCGAGCAGTTCCACAGCTTGCAGAATTAAGAATCGTGTCTGAAAAGTAATATACTGCACAGCTTCACTGTACACCATAATCTGTGAGCAACCAATACAGTGTGTTCAAATACCCCAACTACGCACCACCAACACGTTACGTTTGGGTTTTTTTTTTTGGTTGGTTGGTTATTTTTTTGTTTGCTTTTTTAAAAAAGAAAAATAAGAGATGAAGTAAGGCAACCACCACCAGTTACAACGTCAAGGCACTGGACATAACCAGTGATTCTGGAAAACTTACCTATGATGCTTCCTTATTTCAACAAATGGAATTCCTTCCAGCCCTGCCCAGTTATCTTCTTCTATTGGGAAGTAGTCAAGCTGCATAGAAGCAGTAAGTAAATGCAGAACAGGAAGAATCCACACCCAGTGGTCTACTTCTTCATCAATGCATCTCTGATACAGGTGTATCAGTTGAGGCTTCAAACTAGAAAAATAACAAAATAAACAAAATAGGAAGAGAATAGCTTCTTACAGGACTGAAGAATGCCCTTGCGTGATGAGAAAAAAAAAAAAAAAAAAGAGCTACACTTCCATCTTGCTATGGTACCCTCAAATTATTTCTTGTAATTATTTTAGTTCAATCTCATCTTCCTTGAGGAGTATATTCAGTAAAGGTTTAAGACTCAAAGCTGTACTCTTACCTGATTCTCCCTGCTAAAAACCCTACTAATCCAGTGCTAAGAAGAAGTGCCAATAGCTTACAGTTTTCACGTAAGCCCCCCCCCCAGTTGAGTCAGGGAATGTGTGAAGCAAATATACAGAGCTATAAATATATACAGGCATTTTAGAGACAGTTCTCAATCAGTTTGACAGTTCTTGGAGTTTGTAAGGATGAACAGCAAAGAAGAAGCTAGAAACTACTTGACAGAAAGCAATAAAAATAAGATTTTATAAATAAAGAAAACCCAATAGCTTAGATTCAACCTACTACTCAAGAGGCAACAGGGAAAAGCTGCAATAAGGGAAATACCATTTGGACAGAAGGAAAACCTTTTTCACATCAAGAAAGGTATGTGACTGTAAGAGGGCCCCTGAGAAGTTGTGCCATCTTCATCCCTGGATTTTTTCAGAACTTGACTGCAACCTTGCCTGGATGCTAGCCCTGCTTTGAGCAGGAAGTTGAACAGGCCTCTGTGGAAATCCCTTCAAACCCGAATTTTTCTGTAATTCTCTGAAACTAGAAAGCTGGATCTCTTACTGCTTTTTCATAGCATGCTGTGCTTGCTACCTACCACACTGCAGTAAAATCACCCCTGTTAGTTACTGGACCAGCAGCATACATACCTTTCAAGTCTTACAAAAGCCACTTTGATCTCATGAATTTCATCCTGTATGGCTTTTTCTGACTTCTTCTCCAAGCATAAGAGGCTACACAGGGCAGCCAGATCCTCTTTCGTTATTGGTAGATTGAACAACTCAACTACTTTGAGAAGGGTGAGCCCTAGAGCTAGTTTACTTTTTATTGCTATACCCTTCTGCGGTGCTTCTGCACCTTCCGGAAAAAGGAAAGGACGAGCTATTTCCCTAATATATCGTAGCAGCAAATCGTTCACCTACGACAAAAAAGGGAAGAAACAAAGCAACCACAACATTAGTTCCCCAATAAGTCTTTTTCTCGTGAAGCTATCATCTTCTGTCACAGCTAGGACACTCAATAGCCCCATATATAATACGACGCCATGGTGGTACCAGGATCTAAGCACATACAGCACAAACCACCACTAGAACATCAGGCGTGGTACCCCAGTTCCTGCGATGTTCCATGCCCATCCCTGTGCTACTGGGTCCCACTGCTCCGGTACTGCCGCACCCAGCACAGCAGAGCTGGGGAGGGTCAAGGGAGCGGGGCAGGTCTCAGAAAGGGGACCGGTGAGCCAGGCAGCCTTACACCCCAGACTGCCCTTACAACCACTGCATGCCACAGCCTTGATCAGCAAGCAGACCAGTTTCCCAGGGGACTGGGGCTTAGGTTGGGAGTCAGTAAGAGAGAGATTTCACAATACTGTGATGTTTGGTGATACCATACTACTAAAATCACCCTTCACAGGCAGTCACGTGAAATTCATCAGTTCAGCTGAGCTTGGGCAGCCAGGATGTACTGCTAGGACAGTATGCCATCTTGTGGCCTCTCCCGAGTAACCGGAAGGAATTAGGCTCCAGAAAGATAGCCATGACAGTGGTGTGAAGCTCCAAAAGCAAAGATGTGATATTTCTGCCACATTTCATAACTATGACAGGTAAGAGACTTAGAATTTAGGACTCCGGAGGTCCTGTCTACATCAGTTCTTAGAATTGGACCAGTAGAAGCTTGAAGCCCGTCTCAAAAAAAAAAAAAAGGCTGGTTTAGAGTTGAAGATGAATGTAGGGAAGTCAGCAGAGTGACTCGTACCAGAACAAAAGGGCCAGACATAAGAAATTAACATTCATACAAAACCCACTCATTAAGAAGTCACCAGGTCATATTTCTGCTTCTCACCAATCTGAGATACTCAGAACTGCAACTGCAAAAGTTAACAGAAAGCTCCCAAGGTAGATAGTGGCAGACACCATGAAAGGATCCCTGCTGGTTCTGTCACATGAGCTTTTTGATTGGAAAAGCAAAAAATCAATCCCAACAAGGTCAACAGCAAAAATAAAGCTCTGTAACCGACCTTCTCTTTTCTAGCATCTGTTAAAAGTAAACAGATTACCTGCTGTTCTCCAAAGTTTAACTCATCCCATGGCAATTTCTCGCCACTGTACACACATGGTTCCTTTGTAACCCAGTGAAATTGTTTCAGCTGAGAGAAGAAGTTTTTCAGGTTGACGGGGCTCCAGGTTCCAAGAATGCTGAAGATATTTTCTAACATAATATTTGCAGCTATTGTCTTCCCATTCACAATATCTTTTTTTTTATCTTGAAGAATATGACTCCTGATGAATTCAGGAATTGAAGGCTTTGCACAGACAATGTCATCATACTGGTGCCATTCTGGAAAAAACAGATGAGAACACAAGAAAGCAATAATTTGAGAAGCAAACACGCATTTGCACATGCCTTTGTTCTTTCAGCTGTACACAGAAATACCCCACTGACACATTAAGTTTCCAACTTGAGACAGTGCTGTCTAATAATGTTATTTCATATGAAGTTAGAAGTCATACCACTAAAAGACCAGAGAAAATAATTTGCAGATCCAGTCAAAAAAGCTCACCTCCATTGCTGATCAACGCGCTCTTTATGCATAAGCAGCGATTCACATAATGATTTGATACTGGATTCTTGTAAATAAATTCATATTGTCCATAGGAAACCCAGTATTTATAAGGAATGCATTTATTCAAACTTTCCTTCGCAAGAGCTACACAGCCCTCAATGAGGTATCCATGTTCTCCTAGTTGCCTAGATAACACAAAACACAGCAAAGGAGGCAAAGGACAAGATATCAGCTGGTCAACATACTTCCTCTCCATGCACCACTCAATTTTTAATAGGAATAGTGATTATTCTTTCATAATTGAGAATTTTGGAATACTTATCACCACTATGAAAACACTTGGTATCAATATCCACCCCATGGACGAATAGCTGTAGCCTTAAGTATTAAAGGAAGTACCATGTTGCTTCCTGCTCTCCAAACCTAAAACACCCCTGTATCTGTGTGACCCAGAGTACTCACTTGGTGCAGTTCAGCTCACAGATGTTGTCCTTCCAGTCTGCATAGCCAGGAATGCCTTGAGCCTTAATGAACACTTTATGGGTCTCAGGGTTTAGCTTGAAGTCTTTAGACAATACTGCATGGAAATACACTGTAATACGCTCACTTTGGTTCACAGAACTACAGAAAATAAATGGAATGTAGAAAGAATTACTTTTTTACGTTAATAGGACAAATCATTATAAATGACAAAACATTTCTGAGCTGCTAGCTTACCGGAGGCAAGAGTAACGAGCTCTGTTACCAGGTCACTAAAACTGATGCTACATAGCAGACCTAATGTAAAACCTATTGCCAAAATAAAAAGGGAGTTCCTGAAGCATGAAATGCTCCAGTCGCATCTGGCTGGGTCACTGCATTAGTCAGCCAACAGAAATACCTCACCCAGCAGATTCACCTGAAATGACAATGATTTATCCCTCTTCCAGCTCACACCCACCATGCAAAACAAGTTACACTAATCATAACAGCTCTTCCCAACAATAATCCAAAAAACAAATTTAAAACAATGTGTGAAGCACAGTCCTGGTTGCTCATAAAAGAAAAAGATTGCCTTTATCTCTACTTTTTATTTTATTCAGCAGATACCTCAAAAAAAGCTCAAGTGCCAAGTGTACCACTTTAACTAATGCATGACCTCTGCAACTCCTGATTAAACAGTGACTCCTTTGCATGAGAAGTAGTTTATCTCAGTTGTAAGTCCAATTGTATTTCCACAGACCCACGATACACACACACCTCAGTACTTCACTTCCCTGCCTCAGTCTGGTGTCCTCTGCTCTACCTCACGCCAAATCCTGCAAGTGGAAAACGCTGGGGGGGCAGCAGTGGTATTCTCACCTTTCTTTACTCTTATCCACAGGCTTCTGGTTCCTCTGTTGATTTTCATCCTTGCAACTGTTTGTTACAGCTGAAGCATCATTCTTTCTACCAGTCTCAGGTCCTTTGGTCTGTTTTGTCTTCTCAGTTGCTTCATGAGCTTTCTCATTTTGGGTCGTCTTTTTCTCCTTCATGTTTTTCTTCTGTGTTAGGATGACAAACAATATCAAATGAAACAGAAGACCCTGGAAGTACAACACCTACAGAAATGCCCAGCACCTCTTCAGACAGCAGGGGATACCCAGAAGTCACAGCCTATCAGCTAGTTTTGTACTTCTGGAAACACTGATCTCTCACTGAGGCAAATACAGTAAGGAGAAGCTACTGGTTATGGGAAATAGTGCATGGACTGCAAAAGGAATTAAATCCACACACATATGCAAAAAGTCAGGCCAGTAAGCCACAGGTCCCCAAAGGATGGAGCAGAAAGAAAATAAAAGATAATCAACAGCAATTTACAGCTTGACAGGTCTGTCCACAACTAGAGCACAGACACCTAAAAAGCATGAAGATGTCCTAGTCAAAGGAGATACGACAGGTATCACCGGAGAACACACCTAGAAGAGCCTTCTGGAGAAGAGATGTGTTCACAGCCCCTAGTGGTAACTGAACAACCAGAGAGCTATGCTAGAACACATTCCCACTCTCATGGTCTTCAGCTTTATTGACAGCACAAGAGAATCATCGTGAAAAAGGAGAAACTTTTCCCAACGCAACCATATACTCACAAGAGTTCTCACTCACACGCTTACCTTGGTAGCCAAACAGCTTACTTCCTGGCTGGTGTCTTGTCTACCTTTACCAGCCTCTAAACTTTTGACCAAGGGAGGAGTCTTTGTGTCTTGACTTCCACGTTCGGCACAAGAAGTTGCAAGCTCACTTTCAGACACACCTGAACCGGAGGAAAACCCAGAGGAAGCGTTCGTTCTTCCTCCTGTTGAGGTCAGTTTGTTTCTGCTACCCAAAGACTGGGAATCTGGTCCCGATTCCAGAAGCTGGGCGGTGTCAGACACACCACTGCTCTCTTCCGTGTTACTCCTGACCACTTCTCCGCTCTGTGTGGTACTTCCACCTCTCACCTCCTTCAGGGCTGTAGAGCCTGGAGATGGGGCAGCCACATTATTAACAGTGCTCTCCTTTGACGGGGTCATCGCGGCTACACTGCTGTGACTGCCTTCTGCAACCATTTCCAGACTTTGAGCTTCCTTTCCCAAGTGGCCCAAGACACCACCATTTTCATGTGCACCTCTGTTGTCACCAGCAAGTAAGTCAGCACCTGGTTTGGCTACTTCACTGCCCGGTGTTTGGATTTTCTGTGCAACAAGGCAAGCATCAGACAACTCTGCAGTTTGAGCTGGTGCCGTGCTTAGAGAAGGCAGAGACTCCTGCTCCCCAGAGCCAGAAGGAATTGTCTTTGCTTTATTCCTCTTTTTCTGTAATAATAACAATAAAAAGGAATAAGACAATAAAATACCAGTTTCTTCATTACTGAGGAGAAATTGTCACCCCCTCCACAGCAACTAGTATATGACCATGAAGAGAAAGGACAAAACCAACTACAATCCTATACATTTGATGAAACAGCTCTTGAGAATTCTGTATTTTTAATATACAAAACTTTTTCAGCAGGAATGCAGAGCAGCTCTGAGCACGATGCTCACTAACAAGATTAGACCAGTTAGTAATGAGAATTTTATATTGTTACCCTCAGTGTAGCAAAGGTACTGTTGGGGAAGCTGTACTGCTCAGCACATCAGCTGTCTGCATATGCAATGCAATGTAAGCAAATACATCTACAGTTTGTCTAGGAACAGACTGCCAGTGGTATTTAGATACAGGCCAAAGGGATTAGTGGTGATGCAGGACAATCTCTTACTTCAGGAAAGAGAGCACAACAAGTTTGTCTTGCCAAGAAGGAGGACTGATAAGAGCCTTACCTTCTTCTGTGATTTTTGGGCAGAAATGCCTGCCGTACCCTGAGGTGAGGTCTCTGAGATACCACCTGGAGCTGCTTCGCTCTCCAGCAGCGATGCTCCCTCTTCCTTCTCCTTCTCATCCTCCCTTGTTTCAGTAGTAGAAGGGCCATCAGCACCACATTCAGGCGAAGTCTCTGAGGTACTGCTCAGAGCTGTTACCTCCTCCAGCAGCAGTCCTCCTTCCTCCTCCTTTGTTTCAGTAGTAGAAGACCCATCACCACCTTCTCCCTGCACCTCTCCTCTAGGCTCTGCTCCTGTATCAGGGTCTGGAGTGAGCTTCACGTCTCCTCTTTCTGCAGTGGAGGTAAAGTTCATTGTTAAATCAGAGTCAGGAAGGAAAACAATTCTTGGCCACTGGTGAGCGAGCAGGGTCTACCACTGAATAAATGCATCAGTGGAAGACACAAGAGCTGCTTTGTTCCATGTTTAAGAACTACCACTAGCAATAACACCATCCTCCTTCCATAGCAGGCCTGTCTCTGAAGCCCCTGCAATTGGTAGGAGAATAAATAAAATAAGAAAACATTGTGTTAAGCTAGTGATCTATCTCTATCCAGCCTCCAGCTAACACGCTACTGACTGAAGCAGCAGGCACTGTGAACCTCAGCTGCCTGTCAAGATACTTAAGGATCCTTGAGATGCGTGGTGACAGTACACTGGCATTTCTCAGCTTTCTTAACCTTCTCGTGACTTGCTGCGTGACCTCCATCACACAGCTGAGCACAGCATCCAGGAAGGAATGGGAAACTCACCTTTCATCTTCAAAAGTTTAATCCAGTCCTTAAAAGCTTCTGTGAAAAGGTAGCTCAGATCTGAATAAGTCATCAGAGTAGATCTCTCCTGTCTACAAAATTGTTTCGCAAGCTCTTCAGCACTGCTTCCACACTTAGTTTGAGAGGAGATCAGCTAATACCAAGACACTGATTTCCTCAGGGTATTTTTGGAAGTATGAGCACAAAAACCAACGTGAAGGTCAGTTCGCTGTCCCTTTGAGTACTACAGACCAAAGGTTGCACCATGTTTAATGACAGAAGGTCATCTTTTGCCTGAAGCAGGCACCACCTTCGCAATACTGTTTCACATCCCATTTACTGTCACGTCATTATGACTTTAAACTCCTCTCTGAGCTTTTCCTGCTCCTCAGTGACTCCTCTATTGTTTGCAGGTCAAGCTCCATCATTTAGTTTGCTGAACTCTCTGGTGATACACTAGAACTCTTTCCACCACCTTCAGTCATTTACAGAAGCAGGTACAAAGCTTTGGAACGAACAGGACAGGTACTCTGGACATTTTTTCTTACAGCATTTAAGACCCGGAGGTCTGGGGTTTGTTACTTTTGACTTTCTGGATTGCAGAGGGATTGGCAAAGAACTGATCTTGTCAGGACTACAGCGGGCTGATTCTGATTTAGCATCTTCTTCCTGTCCGAACAAAAGCAGTTCTGGTGGCCTGGGTCATTCTCTAGGCAAATAAAGGATTAGGAAGTATTTCCTCTGCATTAACTCTGTGTAATCGGTTCTGTCACTGCTTGTAGGGGCAAAATCCGCGTGTTGTCAAACAAATTCTGACACCTAACAACCCCTAACACCACCTAACAACAAGCTAGAGATAGGAAGCCCTGGTTCAAAAGGGACTAGATTGCTCGTTGTAGCAGAGCATTGCATCAAAACGGCACCGGTTCGTTGGCGAAACGAAAACCGGAGACGTGAGCGTGGGAGACGTGCAGGGGGGTGCCGGGGGGGTGCCCCGCTTCTCCCCACCCCGAGCCACTACACACCGAGGGCTGCAGGTGGGTGCCACAAGGAGCCGCACGGACGGCCCCGACCGCCCCACCACAGCCCTGAGCGGCGCCCACGGCTCGCCCCAGCCCGCAGCCCCCTACCTGGGCCCGCAGCCCCCTACCTGGGCCCGCAGCCCCCTACCTGGGCCCGCAGCCCCCTACCTGGGCCCGCAGCCCCCTACCCGAGGCCGCAGCCCCCTACCTGGGCCCGCAGCCCCCTACCTGAGCCCGCAGCCCCCTACCTGGGCCCGCAGCCCCCTACCCGAGGCCGCAGCCCCCTACCCGAGGCCGCAGCCCCCTACCTGGGCCCGCAGCCCCCTACCTGAGCCCGCAGCCCCCGCGCCCGGCCGGGCCCCGCACCCGCTGCGGGCGCCGGATCCGTCCCCAGAGCCTTGTGGGCACGCGTGACGCTCCATGCCGGCGGGAGCTTCTGGGGGGGCAGAGAAAAGGACGGGGCAAGAGGAGAAACGCAGGCGTTAACGGGCAGTAACGGCCCCGTAGCCCCCCCCCCCCACTTCAGGGCCCTGAAGGTGCGAAGGTTTCACGCCCCCGCCCCCACCCCGCACCCTCCGGGCGGAGGCGGAGCCGACCTCTGGGCGGGGCTTACATGCAAATGAGGCGTCGCTAGCCCCGCCCCCCCGGTAGGTAGTCCCTCCCCCCCCCCATCCCGCCGCGATATGCAAACGAGGCGGGAGGACGGGCCAATGGCGTAGCGCGGGGTCCGGCGGGATGCAAATGAGGCCCGTTAGGTGACGGCCGGCAGGGGGAGGCGGGGCTGCCGCCAGGGGGCGGGGCCGGAGAGGGGCGGGGGGCACCGGGGGGGGCACCGGGGGGGCACCGGGGGGGGCACCGGGGGGGTACCGGGGGGGGGGCACCGGGGGAGTTGGGTACAGGCCGATCCGGGTGCTCGGGGGCGGGCACCGGAGCTGAGTGCCGGAACAGACCGGGTGCATCGGGGGGGCATGGGGGGGCACCGGGGGGGGGGGGGGGACACCGGGGAGGGACACCGGGGGGGGGGGGGATCCCGAGGGGGGGGCACCAGGGGACCCGGGGGAGTTGGGTACAGGCCGATCCGGGTGCTCGGGGGGCGGGCACCGGAGCTGAGTGCCGGGACAGACCGGGTGCATCGGGGGGGCACGGGGGGGGTACGGGGGGGGGGGGGGGCACGGGCGAAGATGGAAGAGCGGGGGTCGGGGATGACCGCGAGCACCGGGGGAGTCACCGGGGGAACCGGGGGACTTGGGGGCCGGGCACCGCGATGCCGGGGGTCTGGGGGACGCTGGGGGTGCCGCCGGGGGGCACCGGCGTGGAGCCGGGACGAGCAAGGGTTGGGGTGCCCCGGGCGTACCGGGAGGAGACGGGCGGGATGCTCGGGGACGAGCGGGGTCGGGGCGCACCGGGGACCCCCCCTCCCGCAGCCTCCCGCCCGCACGGGGCCCGCTGCCCCGGCCCAGCCCGGATCGCCCCCCCCCCCCCCCCCCCCCGCAGCGCCGCGGCAGCGCTCACCGACGGCACCGGGGCCGGGGCCGGGACCCGCTGCGCACCCGCTCCGCCGCCGCCGCCCCGCGAAGTTTCGATTTTCCGCCGAGCCTCCGCGGTTCCCCCGCGGGACGTCACCGCCACCGCCCCCGGCCCGGTGCGGCCAATCCTCGCCGCGGGACACGGCGGGGGCACGGGGCTCCGGGGGCCGCCTCCCCCCCCCCCCCCCCCCCCGGGGCGGCTCCCGCCGGGCCCCGGCCCCGCCCCCCGCCGCCGCTGCCGGCCGCGCATCTCCCGCGGCACCGGAGCGCCGGGCCCGGGGGGGCCGCGGGGGGCGCCCGGGGCGCGGCTGCAGCCGGGAGCAGCGCAGGCGGGGGGCTCCGGGGGGGGGGGGGCCGGGCCGTTCCCCGCCGCAGCCCCGCGCCCTCCGCTTCGGCCCGGACCCGGCCGTAGCCGTTCCCGGTCCGCTCCCGGCCGCCGGGCTGGGGGCACGGCGGTGCTGGGCTGCGGGACCGGGACGGGGCCGCCGGGGGTTGGGAGAGGCTCCGAGGGGGGGGGCACCGACTGCCGCCGCGGGACGGGCGCGGGGACGCCGGCCCCGCTCACCCCCTTCCAGCCCCGTTTCCCCGCTCTTGTTCCTCCCGGCCCAGCGCGCCCCTTCCCTTTGCCCACCTCCGTGCCCCCCCCCGCAGGCCCTGCTGCTCCTGAGCTGCTCTCCCCCCGCGCCCCGGGCCGTGTGGCCCCTCAGCGGGCCGCCAGGCGCTCGGGGCAGCCGCTCGGTGACGGGTGCTGGACCCTGGGGCTGGGGCTCTGCGGGCACGGCCCCGGCCGTGGCATCCCTCCTCCCTCCGTGCCTGAAATTTGGGGCCTGCCTGCCGTCGTGCCCCTGTGCCCCCCCCTCGCCCCGATCCTCTCCGAGCTCCCGTCGGGGTCGGGGTGTGTGGAGCAGCACAGCCAAAGGGCCTGGCTGAGCGAGGCGTGCGGGGAAACTGCCCGAACCCACTCCTCCGGGGTGCTCTCTCCTCATCTGGGGAGAGATGGGCAGGCAGACGGCGTGCGAGCCCTTCCAGCGCTGGAAAAGGCTTCTGTGCTGCCGCTGCGGTGACAAACTAACTCACTGCCCGGCACCGCTCCGCTGCCCGGCACTGCTCCGCTGCGCAAACGCTGCTCTGGCCACCGGCAGGACCCCCCCGGGCCCTCGCTCCCGGGCACCGCCACCGTCACCGCACAAACTTTGACCGTGAGGAGCTGTGCGGGAGCACAGCAGGAACTGAAGAACTGGTTTCGGTTTCATTTCTTTGCTTTGTGCTCAGCTGCACCAAGAAATTACAGCTTAATTTCCCCCCTCCCCCCCAAAAAAAGCATCTTTTCCAAAGGAAGACAGAGATGCACGCCAAGTCGTTTGTAATTACTGTTTTATTATGCCCTCCGTACGGGAGGGGGTCAGCCAACTGCCGCTCAGGAGAACTGCTTTGCTGTGGACCCCAGACCCATGCCCCACTGTCTGGCAGCACCCATTTCACAGCAAGGCAAACAGAGACCGATGGCACGGCAGCTGTCCCCTGGGGTGGCCAGCAGAAGTCTGGCGAGAGGTGGGAGGACAGCCGTAGCCCTGCAGTGCCCAGGTGGGACAGCCCAGCCCTGCTGCAGGGCAGAGTCCGGCAGAAAATCCCACAAACCAAGAGGGATCAGTAAGAAGCAAAATAATCAATGTTGTTTTGTGTTTTTTTAATCATTTCCTGGCAGCCTGAGCTTGAGAACTGCAGCACGGCCTTGGGCGTGCAGGGCAGCTCCAGCATCCTTGAAACTCACGGTGACAAGAGCACGCTCTGTGTCAGAGCTCAAAACGGATCAGAGTAAGAAAAGTTTCCAAAAATAAAACATCCGATTTAAAAAAGGCAGCTGCTCCCAGGATGGGGCCAGCCTGGAATGGAGGGGGGGGTGACTCCCGGTGGCAGCGATAGGGACCCTCCAGGTCACTCCCCCGCCTTTGCCGTCTCTCCCCCACGCTGCCGGGCACTGCACAGGGCGTGCAGTCTCCAGGGCCATCGGGAACAGCTGCTCGGGCAAGGAGACGTGGTCCTGAGAAAGCTCCTCTGCCTCACTGGATGAGCCCCGTGGGCAGCAGCGAGCTCTCGCTGGTGCTGGTGCTGTCGAAAGGGGCTGCCCCGCTGCCCCCCGGCCCCGCTCCGCTGCACCGCTCTGAGCAAGGAAGGGGAAAAGCAGGGCAGAGTTAATCCAGTGCTAGTCCCGAATCCAACTTCCCGCAGGCTGGGCTCCTGCTCGCCAGCAGCCCCGGGAGCATCCTGCCGCAGCCGGGCAGCCCGAAGCCTCACCTGCCTCCTCCCAGCTGGGGAAATGTCGGAATCCTTCCAGGTCCGCAGCCAGCAGGGCTCGGAGAACCTGGTCCTGAGGGCAGAGAAACTGCAGCTGGGGAGCCCGGAGCCGGCGGGTTCCCCTCTGCCAGGGGCTCGGAGCTCTCCGGGCAGCCCAGGGCAGCGTGTGCCTGCGCAGGAGCTGCAGCCTTTGCCCCCGCCCCGCGTCCCGCAGCTGGACTCGGATGCTGCAGCCTCCACCTCCGTGAGCTGAAGGTGCTACCAAGAGGTGGCCGCATCCTTGCTTTGCACGGGAGATGGGAGCGGTGGCCCTGCTGGCTGGGGCGACCCGAGGGCTCTCCCTGGTGTGGGGAAGGCTGAGCCCACCGGTGCAGACCCTTCCCCTGGCAAGCAGGGCCGGCACGGTGCCGGCTGGGCTGGGGCTGCGCGTGGCCGCCACGTACCTGCAGGCCGCAGAAGGCCAGCGAGATGCCGTGCTTGCGCAGCTCCTGCAGCAGCTCTGCCAGCCCCGCCACCACCGTGTAATCGATGCTGCTGATGCGGTGGCAGTCCAGGATGATGGAGCACGGTGAGGGTGCTGCTGAAAGAACAGCATACGGTCGTTTCCCATTATGAGCACAGAATTAACAAGCACGGGGGGACGCAGCTCTTAGAGCAGGACTCAGCCCTGCGGATCAGGCAGCCCAAAGCTGCATTTGAGCTCAGCCGGGCCACCGCGCGTCCCATCCCTAGCGAGCCACACATGGCTGGAAGGGGCAAGACAATCGCAGGAGTCCCCACCGCAGGGAAGCCGGTCAGTGCCTGCTTAGAGCCACAGCCTGCAGGGCTCATCCCATGCTCGCCTCCCCCAGAAGTGCTCTGGGTGGGCACCAGAGCCCAGCCCAGCCCCCAGCCCAAGCCGGTGGCCGGGGGTGCGGTACCTGACAGAGCGCGGCTGCAGATGACATCCCGGAGGTGCTCGATGGCTGGGAAGTGCAGGCTGCTCCCCGGCTGCACCAGCAGCGTGCCCTGCCCCGACACCTGCACAAGACCCCCGGGGGAGGATGAGCCACAGGGAGCTCAGGGCTGGGGTCTGCCCCGAGCTGGTGCTTGTGCTCCTGTCCTTGCGCTCCTTGAACACGTCCCTGCGCTGTGCCGGTGGCTGGCTGGGGATTTGGGATGGGGCAGCGGCAGGACAGGAGGGCCCCGCACCACCCCCTGCTGCTCCTGGGGCGCCCTCCCTGCTCCCCACTCCCTGTTGAGCCTGGCCGGCCCCAGCGCACCCACGCGAGGTGAGCAGCCCACCTTCAGCGGGGGCCTGGCGATGGAGTAGAGCAGCAGGACCCCCGAGACCAGCACCCCGGCCACAATGCCGTACTGCACCTCCCAGAAGCAGAACAGGAACGTCACGCAGAGGGGGACAAGGTCCAGCCCTGCAAGAGAGACAGCCCCAGGCTTGCCCGTGCACGAAAACCTCTGTGTGCCTGGCTGGTAAAAGTCTGGGGCTTCAGCACCCAATTCTGCACCCCCAGGACCCAAGCCCAGCACAGCTGAGTCGGGGACAGTGATCGGAGCGAGGGCAGAGCCCTTGTGCTTGGGTCAGCAAAGGCAGAAACCCCAGGCCAGAGGTGCTGGGTGTGCAGCCCCCTGGAAAGGGCTTAGGGTCTGGTATTTCTGGGGTCCTGGCCAACCCCCTCTTGCCATCCCTCACGGGTCCGGGCAGCGCGGCGGCTCGCAGGGAGAGCCGAGGCACGGCCGCCCCGCTTGTGCCCTCACTCTTAACCCTCCAGAGCGTCCTGAAGATCCCGGCGTCGAACATGGGGACCACGGCAGAGATGATGACGGCAGCCAGCGCCGCTTTGGGGATGTAGTAGAAGAGCGAGGTGAGGTACGCCAGCGAGAGCAGCACCAGGGCGCCTGCGGGAGGGAGGCAGCGCCTGAGCCGCGGGGCCCCGAGCGTGGGGGGGTCACCGAGGCCGGGAGCGGGCGCTGGGGCTGGGGGGAGAGGAGGCGCAGCCCTACCTGTGACCAGCCCCCCCGCCGGGGTGCAGACGCCCGTCTGCGCGTTCACCGCCGTCCTGAAACACAAGGCGGGCACGCCGTCCCCTCTGCTGCCCGCAGACCCCAGGGACTGCGGCGCACGGGCGGCGGGAGGGAAGTGGCTGCGTGAGCACAGCCCAGGCCCAGTGCGAGCAGCTGGGGACCAGGCCGCGGCCTCCAGGACCCACCGGGCCCGTGCCACCCTTAGCCCGACGTCTCGCGGAGCCCCCTCACGGCACAGCCCCATGAGCATCTCGCAGGCCAGGCCCTGCTCCCCAGCCTGCTACCCACCGGCCGAAGCTTCCTGTGACGGGATACGAGGAGAAGAAGGAGCCCAGGACGTTGGCAAAGCCTGCAGTGGGGAAAAGGAGGGGCTGGGGATGCAGCAGCTCCAGGAGGCGCTGCCCGGGGCCGCGAGGCCGATGTGTGTCACCACTGCCACCCCCATCCCACGTGGGAAATGGGGAGCAGGGCCTGTCCCGCCGCGTGCGCGGGGCTCAGGCTGCTGAGGAAACCCCAGCTAATTGTTGTGCCTGTGATTGCTTCGCACTCTTGAGCTCTGCTCGTCCTGCTTGAGGAGTCCCCTTGCACACAGAGGAGGTCCCCGAGCAGCGACCCCGCAGGGACAGCACCCAGGGCTGGTCCGCAGCATCCACCAGGAAGGGCTGCAGGACACCGCGGTGCTGGGGCCGGATCCCCACCCCCTGCCCTGCTGCTCCAAGCAGCCTCTTACCCATGGCCAGCAGCTCCTGGTTGGGGTCGATCCTGTAGTCGTTCTGCGAGGCTGGAAGAAGAGGCGCAGCATCACCCAGTGCCTCCTGCAGGCTCAGCCCACCACGCGCACGATGCGGGGGCAGCACCGGGGGCAAACATGGGGCCCCGTCCCGGCACCCCAGGGTGCAGCAGCAGCCCTGGGACAGCGCTCAGCTCCTGCCCAAACCTTGGCCATGCCCAATGCGGGGACCCTCCTGCCCCCCCCACCCCCACCGCTGCCCCCATGGGAAGAGGAATGCCCCCAGCCCCCCCAGCCCCTTGTATCCCCACCCCACTCCCGCCAGCAGAAACGCAGGAGCCCGGCGCAGCTGTACCAAAAGCCTTGGCAATCGCAACGGTCTCCACCAGGCCCATGAGTGGGACCACAGCCAGCCCGACTCCCATGTCCTGGAGGGGAGGACAGCGAGCGCTGTAGCAGAGGGACAGGGTTCGACCCGCACCGCAGCCCCCTCCTGCCGCTGCCCGCGGAGGGGCTGCCCCTGCCCCAGGGCACGCGGGTCGCCCGGGTATTTACAAGGATGCTGAGGACCGAGGAAGGCAGCCCTGGGGAGGCCAGCCTTGCCCGGCCGGCCTGGCACCCACCTCCACCATCGTCCCGAAGGGCACGGTGCCGTTGGGCACAGCCTTGGAGAAGGGCGGCAGCCGGCAGGGGGGGAGGCCGCGGGGGATGCTGCCGGTGAGCGTCAGCGGCTGGGAGCCCCTCAGCTGGAAGCAGTAAGCCACCAGGCCAGCAAACAGGACCACGAGGGCGTTGCGTGCTGCAGCGGAGAGAACAACCCTCAAAACGTGCCAGGAGCCTGGGGCGGTGGGCGAGCACGGAGCGGGCAGGTACCCGGGCAGCGAGGTCTTCCAGCCTTAGGAAGGGGCAGGCAGGACGGCAGGACCGCCCGGGAGGCTTCGACCTCCCCAACCCACCTCAGGCCTGGGCCCCAGCAGCCTTGAGCTGTCCCTGCCCTGCCCCAGAGGAGGCCGAGGCCGCAGGAGAGGCTGCCAGGGGAAGGCAGGGGACGGAGGCCAACGCACCGGTGGCGCAGGTCCAGACGATCAGGTAGCTGGCCCTGGTGGCCAGCGGCTCCGTGCGGGCGGCGGGGGGCAGGCGGCTCTTCATTGCCCGCAGCCCTGCGAGCGTGGCCAGGCAGGCCAGCCCCAGGATGGCGTCCCCAGGCCTGCAACAGCACACGTCAGTGCCGGCCCCTCGCAGGGACGCTGCCCGCACCGCCAGCAAAACGCATCACCTCGCTCCCGATGCTCCCCTTGCAGGGATACCCGAGCTCCCCTTGGACTGTCAAAAACTGCAGGAGGGCTTGTGACACACAGACAGTCCCAAGGATGTGCCTTTGGGCTGTAAAAATCCTGATTTACCTAACTGGGAGCAGAAAATAGGAACAAGCCTGCCCCATCCCTCCTCTCTAGCCATTTGGGAGCCCAAGTGCTTTGACATTTTGAACTTCCAGAACAAACAGAAAAGGCAGAAAACAGGTTCTCATGTCACGGTGCTGGGCAGGGACCAAGAAACCAGTCCGAGTGTGACCGGAGATGTGCTGCGAAGCATCAGGGCCCGAGAGCCTGCAGCTGCAGGGGGGATGAAGCAGGGAAGGCACGGGGACGATGCTGACCTGGTCTCCCCAATCCTCCTCAGCGTTTCATACACCTGCAGGAAAAACTGCCGAGGGATCCCGTGCAGGCCCAGGATGTTCTGTGCGGAGAGATAAAGCCTCGTGAGAGCCCTGCAGTGCCGGTGCTGGGACGGCTCGCAGCGACCCCCCCCCCCCCCCCGAGTTCCCATGCACACATGGGGACAGCCATTCCCTGGTGCAGCTCCACGTGGGCAGACCCCAGCAATGCTCTGATTTTCTCCCAGGTCCCTGAGATGCCTCAGCTTGCCCTGCACCCCCGAGCACGCACCCGGCTGGGAGGGCGCTCCAGTGAGGTCCTGGCTGTGACCACAGACCTCAGCCAACGCCAGGCCTCTGGTTTCTCACACATCGCCCTGAGTCTGCCTGATTTAGGTTAACCACAAAGGAAGCATTGCAGCTCCAGAGGAGCCAGAGTGCTGCAGGCGCCGGAGGCCAGGGAGGGCCCGGCAGAGCTGCGAGCCCATCGCAGCTCCCATCCCGCTCACCCAGCACCTCCTGCCAGCGGCCAAATCAACCCCCTGCCGTGGTTTTACCGCTGTCCCCATGGCCACCAGCTCTCACCCCTTGCTGGTCACAGGAAGAGGCTGTGTTCAGCTTGGTCTGCTCTGAGCAGAGCGCTCGGGGATGGGGCTCACCAGGGCTGGCAGGGGGACCCCGTCCCCTTCGTGGCTCCTTCCCCTCGCCCCCAGCCCATCGCTAAGCACCTTGGCTCCGCAGCACAGCCAGCTCCAGGAGAGAGCAGGTGAGAAGCGTGGAGCAGATCAGCAGCCCTTACCTTGACCTGGTTGAAGCTAATGGTGATGGACGCAGCCGATGTGAAGCCTTTTATGACCGGGCAGGAGATGAAGTCCAGCAGGAAACCTGCACGGGACAGGGGGCAGTAAGGACGCTGCTGGGGAGCGGGGCGGGGGGATTGCACGCACACAGAGCTGTCACAAGCGTTAGCAGGACAACCCCAGCATCTCAGAGAGCACAGAGCAGGGAACAACTCCAGGACACATCCCCAAAACGTGACGGCGCGCGGCAGCAGCAGCATCTCACCGAGGTGCAGGAGCCCCATGGCCAGCTGGATGCAGCCAGCCAGGAAGGTGAGCAGCACGGCATAGGCAGGGTCGTGGAAGGCGTAAGAGGAGACGAGCAGCGACATGATGGCGGTGGGACCCAGCGTCACGTCCTTGGCGGTTCCCAGGAAGCAGTAGACGAAGCAGCCCACGAAGGAGGAATAGAGGCCGTACTGCGCGGGGACAGAGGCGCGCTCAGCACGGTGCAGGGAGCGCAGCCGGAGCCGCCCCCAGCCCGAGCACACGCGGCGCGTCCCCACGCGCGGGGCTGCCCCCGGCCCCCCCCGGCCCCCCGGCCCCCGGCGGCTGCGGGCTCCCGGCTCTGCCCGGGGTGCGGGCACCCACCTGCGGGGGCAGGCCGGCCACCTCGGCGTACGCCAGCGCCTGCGGCACCACCGTGAGGCCCACGGTCACGCCGGCGATCAGGTCGAGCTGCAGCCAGCCCGGCGAGTAGCGGGGCAGCCAGCCCAGGACCGGCAGCCGCCTCCGCAGCGCCCGGAGCCAGCAGCGCCGCCGGGGCTCGGGGGGACCCCGCGCCCACATGGCTCAGGGCAGGGGCGGCGCCGGCCGGGCTCGGCGGGGGGCTGGCGGCATCCCGGGGGGGCCCGCCCGGTACCGCCCGGTACCGCCCGGTACCGCCGGAGCAGCGCCCGCCGGCGCTTGCCGCCGTCCCGAGGCTCCCGGCCCCGGGGGCAGAGACCACCGGAGCGAGCAGCCCGCGAGCCGCTGCGGGGCCGTGCGGGGCCGTGCGGGACCCCGGGCGCTCTCCGCTCCCTGCGCGCTGCCGGCAGCTCCCGGTGCATCCGGGAGGGCCCCTCCCGGGCCGGATCTGAGCCGCCCGGGCAGCCTCATGTGACGGGCGGAGGAGGAGCCGGGGCCGCCGAGCCCCGCCGCTGCCGGGGCCGCTGCCGGGGCCGATCCCGGGGCCGGTGCCGGTGCCATGCGGCCCTGGACGCTGCCGCTGCTGCTGGGCGCGCTCCGGCTCGGCGCAGCCCCCGCCCGCAACGCGCTGCTGCTGCTGGGTGAGCGCGGACCCCCCCCCCCCGAACCCTCCCCGGTTCCCCCCCCGCCCCCCCCGGCCCCGCAGCGGCCCCCCCCTCACCCCGCGCCCCTTCCCCGCAGCGGACGACGGCGGCTTCGAGAGCGGCGCCTACAACAACTCGGCCATCCGCACGCCCGCCCTGGACGCGCTGGCCCGCCGCAGCCTCCTCTTCCAGAACGCCTTCACCGCCGCCAGCAGCTGCTCCCCCAGCCGGGCCAGCATCCTCACCGGGCTGCCCCAGGTGGGCGCCCCCAGCCGCCCCCCACCCCCCCAAATCCCCGGACCCGCTCCCCGCACCGCAGCCAAGGTCCGGGCGCGGCTGGGTGCTCTGGGGCTGGCGTCGCCCAGCCTCGTGGTCTTCCCCCATCCGCAGCACCAGAACGGGATGTACGGGCTGCACCAGGACGTGCACCACTTCAACTCCTTCGACGGCGTGCGGAGCCTGCCCCAGCTGCTCAGCCAGGCAAACGTCCGCACGGGTACGGAGCCCCCGGGCCGGTGAAACGGGCGGGGAAACCTCCCCTCCGTGCCCCAGCGCCCGCCGGGCGAGAGAACGGCCCGCGGGTTACACGGCGCCAGCTGGGCCCCTGCCCCTGCTCGGTGCCGCCGGCTGGGTTCTCCCGGCACACCGCGTGGCTGCGTCCCCGCAGGGATAATTGGGAAGAAGCACGTTGGGCCTGGGGCCGTCTACCCCTTTGACTTCGCCTACACGGAGGAGAACAGTTCGGTCCTGCAGGTGGGGAGGAACATCACCCGAATCAAAGAGCTCGTCCGGCGCTTCCTCCAGAGCCAGGACACGAGGTGAGACGGACACGAGGCGGGACGGACCGTGTGTCCCTGGGACGGGGCTGAGCCGCCACGGGGCCCTGAGCACCCTGCCAGGGGACACAAGGGGTGTCTCTGACCATGGGGATCTGGGGGGGCAAAGGCAGCCCCTCGCTACACCCCCTCCACCCTCTCCCCCGATCTCTAGGCCTTTCTTCCTTTATGTTGCCTTCCACGACCCCCACCGCTGCGGGCACTCCCAGCCCCAATACGGGGCCTTTTGTGAGAAATTTGGCAATGGAGATAGCGGCATGGGCCGGATCCCTGACTGGAAGCCACAGCTCTACCGCCCAGAGGAAGTGCAGGTGGGGGCTCAGGGGGGGGTCCCGGGGGCTGCGCAAAGCTCCGTCACTGCTGTCACCATCAACGTGATGGGCGAAGGCTGCCTGGCGTGCCTGTGCCATCCCTCCCCAGGACCACCATGTGCCACTTCCCCTTTTTCCATGTAGGTCCCTCCCTTTGTTCCAGACACGCCGGCTGCCCGGGCGGACCTGGCAGCCCAGTACACGACCATTGGGCGCATGGACCAAGGTAGGAGCTGCCGGGCTTGGGCCGGCACCCGTGCACGCAGAGGGCCCTCCCGCAGCCGCCCAGCTCTGCTCTGCCGTCCGCAGGGATCGGGCTGGTCCTGGAGGAGCTGCGGCGCGCTGGCTTCCTCAACAGCACGCTGGTGATCTACACCTCCGACAACGGCATCCCCTTCCCCAGCGGCAGGACCAACCTCTACCGGTCGGGCACGGCCGAGCCCCTGCTGCTCTCCTCCCCGGAGCACACCGGGCGCTGGGGCCAGGTCAGCCCGGCCTTCGCCAGCCTCCTGGGTAAGAGCCCTCGGGGAGGGAGCAGAGCTGTGCCCGAGGGGCACGGCCAATTCCTCGCTCTGCCCGGGCTGGAACTGGGGGTCCCCTCCCCGAGGGCAGCCCGCAGCTCTCAGCATCGCCATGCCAGGCTGTGGGAAGGGAGAGGACAGAGCACGGAGCCGCTGTGCCCTGCAGGGACGTCCCACCAGGGCTGTGCTGCACCCCCTGCACTGCAGCAGCCCCGGCCCCGTGTGGCTGTCGTGTCCCCCCTGCCTCCCGAGCAGCCACGGCGGGAGGGAGCAGCGTGGCCACCGCAGCCCTGGTGGCAGCCCCGGAGACCTTTCGGCCCCCTCTTCAAGCTTCAGTTTGCTCCCGTGGGCAGCAGCCCCCTCCTCTCACTCTTCTCTTCCCCTCCAGATGTCACGCCAACCATTCTGGACTGGTTCTCCATCCCCTACCCTTCCTACAGCTTATTTGGCTCAAAGCGGGTGCAGCTCACAGGAAAATCTCTCCTGCCGGCACTGGAGAAGGAGCAGCCCTGGGCCACCACCTTCAGCAGCCAGAGCCACCACGAGGTGACCATGTACTACCCCATGAGGGCCATCCAGCACCACCAATTCCGCCTCATCCACAACCTCAACTACAAGATGCCCTTTCCCATCGACCAGGACTTCTACGTCTCGCCCACTTTCCAAGACCTGCTCAACCGCACGAGGGCCGGGCGGCCCACCCACTGGAACAAGACGCTGCACCAGTACTACTACAGGGACCGCTGGGAGCTCTTCGACTGCAGCCAGGACCCCACCGAGAGCCACAACCTGGCCCCCGATCCCCGGTACGGCGCCGTCTTCCAGATGCTTCGCACGCAGCTACTCAAGTGGCAGTGGGACACTGGGGACCCCTGGGTGTGCGCCCCCGATGCTGTCCTGGAGGAGAAGCTGAGCCCGCAGTGCCGGCCGCTGCACAACGAGCTGTGAGCGCCCAGTGCATCCCAGTGCTGTCCTGGGGCCGGCCCCGCTCAGCGCCCTGCACTGCCCCTGGGCTGGGCCGGTGCCAGATCCCTGCGTGGGATCCCGAGGCTGCGCTTTCTGCATCACAGTTTCTGTCCCCGAAGCATTAAGGGACCCTCGCGGCTTTACTCTCAGCCAGAGAAGCTGTAAAGCCAAATTGCTCCTCAATAAAGCCTCTGGAGGAGCGGCCTCCGTTTCTACCTGGAGTTCAGCACGTCCCTGCCAGCACCCTTCCCCTGCTGCAGCTCTCAGCGCTGCGGTCTCTGCGAACCCTTCTGGAGAGCTGTGCGCCCGCTGCTCTCTGGGGAAACGGGCCAGCAGGTCCCAGTGAGCACACCGAAGTGACACGGTTTAATTTGGCGAAACACACAGAGCCTACAGAGTCTCTGAGGTGACCCTCACCCCAGTGACCCAGAACTGGGGGTGTGGAGGGGCCTGGGGACGTGGCCCCAGCTCTGGGGTGGCCACACCGGGCACCCAGCGTAGGGCTGCCCTGGCCTCCCACCTCTCTTCGTGCCCCAGCCCCGGCGAAGAACAGGGGGCAGGGGCTGTGGCACCGGCTGCCCCCATCCCAGCAGGTGAGCTCCAGGCCGTCCCTGCCACGCTGGGAAATGGGGCAATGCCTGCAAAGGGCACAGGCACCCGTGTCAGGGATGGAGCCAGGGCGTCCGTGCCAAGGAGAGGGCTGAGCCAGAGGCCAGCACCGCTTTTAGGACAGGTCTGAGGCTGGCAGAGAACGGCACAGACGCCGCATGTCCTGAGGCTGCAGCAACACCAACTGCTTGGAGCAAACAGCCGCTCTTTATTCACAGCACTTCTCCCCCAGCCCTGCTCCCAGCCCTCGCGGAGGCAGCTCCAGGCTTCCCCGGGGCGCAGCCACGAGGGGCTCCCCACACCCACACCCCCCGGGTATTCCATCAGCCAGCAGACACCAAACAGCAGAGCCCAGTGCGCAGAAGGGACTCGTCTCTCCTGTGTCCATCCCAAAACCACAACGAGAAGAATCCCCATAGTCTTTCGGCAGGGTGCCGGTTTGGCACGTTGACAGGTTTGCTGTCTCACAAGGCACTTGGGTCTTTTTTTCCCCTCTTGAAGGAGATGAGGGTTTTTCCCCATCCCTTAAGGGTTCTTTGAGCTTGCCAGAGCGAGTCCAGTTTATACACCTCAAGTTAATGCATTTCAGCACGAAGGACAGCCGGGCTCGCAGCACAGGAGCCGCGTTTTGTGCTGCTTTTCAGTAGAGACGGAGGGATCCGGCCGCAGGGCACAGCGGCACAGCAGCACCTGACCCCACCGGCTGCGCGTGGAGGCGGTCACCGGCTCAGGACCAAGTGATCACAAACTGCTCCCACATCGGCAGCGACACGGGGACGCTCAGCACCTGCGGAGGCAAAGGAAGGGTCAGCGGTTGGGTGCGCAGCCCCCACGCCTCCCACTGCCCGGGTGCTCCCCGGGGAAGGCTTCCAACGACAGACCCCCAGGGCAGAGCTGTGCCGCTGCTCCCTGCAGAGCTCCGGTCCCATCACCACACACCCCATCCTCTCTGCCCAACTTTTCCCCACGCTCGTCCCCTTCCGTGGCTGAATCCTGCCAGGGCAGGTGACCCGGCCTTACTGGGCAGCCCCTTACTCCTCGGTGCAAACAAAGCAGACCCGGTGCCATCGCTGGAGCCAAACCCCGCCAGCCCCCAGCTGCGCCCCGCAGCCACCCTCTCCTGCAGGCTCAGAGCCGCTCGCGGGCAGGCCCAGCGCTCACCTGGGTGTCGCTGCGGTAGGAGAAGTCATCCACGCGGGCACCGTTGGCCAGGACCTGCCGGGGAGGGCTGGTGACACCCAGGATGGTCACGGCCTCCAGCAGGATCCCGTCGAGGTGGCTGCTCGCCCGCAGGATCTGGCTGAGCACGGCGCCCTGCGGGGACAGCGGGGACGGTCACCCTGTGCCACCAGGCCCCAGGGCTTCTCCAAGCGCCCGCACCTCACCCCAGCCAACGCTGCCTGCCGCTGCCCCGCGCCCTAAACACGCCAAGAGCAGCCCACAGGGACACTGGTGCCTGCGAGGACGGGGCTCACTCTGGTGATTTCATCATGATGGGGGCTTGCTGCGGCAGGGCAGGGGGCTGCCCACCACCGCGTGCGCCCCAGGGGACAGCACCTGCGGGTGGCTGCAGAGCCGTGCCCAAACACCCCCCTCCCACGCTCACGTGTGCGGCCAGGAAGAGGGTCTCGGTGTAGTCCCCCTTCTCGAAGCTCTGCCAGCTCTCCCCATCGTCCCAGAACAGCTCTCCCCGGGCGAAGCCATCCGGCGTCAGGGCCACCACCAAGGCCATCCCCTTCTTGCGGGACTCGGCAGTGCTGAACGCAGGCTCCTGGGGGCACGGGGGTGGGTGCAGGGTCAGGCACAGCAACCCCACTGGTGTGTCCCCAGGCCTGGCTGAACACCCGCAGCTCGGCCAGGCACGCACGGGGTCAGGCTGCCAGCGGGGTGGCAGCGCTGAAAGACTCACCTGCAGGGGCAGGACGTGCCCCGCTCGGACGTGCACGTTAATGGTGTCCAGGGGAGCCGGCAAGAGGACCCACTGGCCTTTGCTGTGGATGGTCGAGTCCTAAAGAAGAAAAATAAAGGACAGGTCTCAGGGGTCAGCGTGCCCACGGGGGATCCCAGCTGAGCGCCGCAGCCCTCACGCTACCACGAGTGAAGCCTCACAGGAGGCAGAAGTCCTCAAGAGCTGATCTGTGGGAAGCTCAATGGGCCCGCTACCCAGGAAGGACGGGACGGAGGAACGGGGTGGCCGCTCCCGGGAGCCCAGCGGCAGCACCTACCCCCGCGAGGCTGTACCACGTCCCGGCCGGGAAGTAGCCGCTGACTTTGGTCTGTCCTGCCTCCAGCACCGGCGTGACGAGCAGCCCCCCGCCCCACAGGAGCTGGCGGTCCACGGTCCAGGTGTTGGGGTCTTTGGGGAACCTGGGGAGGGACGGCTGGTGGCAGTGTAGCCCCAGAGCATTGCCGGCCGCAGCCCCCCTGCCCACCCCCGCCGCAGCACTCACTCGAGGAAGAGCGGCCGCGCCACCGTCTCCCCGGCGGCGTGAGCCCGGTGGAAGAGGGTGTAGAGGTAGGGCAGGAGGGAGTAGCGGAGGCGGAGGGCTTTCCTCATGGCGTCCTGGGCGGCCGGGCTGAAGGCATACGGCTCCTGCGGCTGCAGGGGAGAAGCCGAAGCGGGATGCTCAGGCAGCACGGGGACGGTCGGTGAGCGCCTGCTGGGGAGACGCGATGGACGCCCCGCGTGCCGGAGCCTGGCCCCATGAGCACGGCCCAGCCTCGGCCCCAGAGCCGCCCCCAGCCCACCCAGTGCAGTGCCCACCAGGGCAGGGGCTCCTGGCCCCGCGCTCACCCGGTTGCCGTGGTCATTGTGGTTCCTCATGAAGGGGTAGAAGGCGCCCAGCTGGGTCCAGCGCACGCACAGCTCCTCGGATGTGTCGCCCAAAAACCCGCAGATGTCGGCACCCACCAGCGGCACCCCGAGGAGGTTGAAGAGCAGCACCTCTGCGGAGGGGACACAGAGGGAACGGGGGCTCGGTGGTGCTGGGCCAGCCCCCAGAGAAGCCCCGAAGGGAGCAGGGGCTGGATGCGGCCCCGCAGCCTACCTGGCACGGAGTAGGACAGCTGCTCCCAGTTGCTCTCGACGTCCCCCGTCCAGTGCCCAGCGTAGCGGCCGTGCCCAGAGAAGGTGGAGCGTGAGATGACGAAGGGACGCTTGCCCCGGATCCTCACCAGAGCACTGCAGGGAAGAGGCGGCTCAGCCCGGCTGTGGAAGGGGCTCAGCCCTGCGCTGGTGGCTCCCAGCAGCAGCACAAAGCACGCTGCGCTACAAACCAACCCCTCGCCCGTTCGCTGCAGCCCTTCCCCGTGCCCAAGCCGTTTGTCGTGGTGCAGGGAGGTGCCTCTCCCCAACCCGGGTGGCTCCAGCATCCCCAGCTCCCCCCCCCAGGGGAGCTGATGGGCTACAGCTCCCTGGGGCTCCTGGGGCGGTCTCCTGTCGGGGGGAAGCTTTCCCGCAGGAGCTGCAGCAGGAGCCCAGGCTTACTCATGGGAAGCGATGGCCTCGGTCAGCCCGTACAGGCTGTGCAGGTTGTAGTGCGAGGAGAGGTATTGCTGGCTGGAGGCACAAATGGTTCCTGCCTGGAGGCGTCCCCCGAACACACCTGCAGGGGAGAGGAGGCGGCGAGGGTGAGCTCGGGGCAGCCGGGCAGAGCCTCGCCCGCCGCAGCATCCTCCGTGCCCCCAGCCTCGGGCCGGCCCCGCTCTGCTCACCTGGCACGTACGGGGGCTTCTCCAGGCTGTTGTTGGGGCAGCCGTCCTGGGAGCCCTCCACGAAGTTGGATGGCTCGTTCATGTCCTGGGGAGAGGGGGAGCCCTCGCTTCTGGGGGGGACCCGGCAGAGGGGCGGGGAAGGAGCTGGGAGCTGCATCCCGGAGCTCTGCCGGCGGGGGAACGGCCACTCACAATCCACATGCCATCGAAGGGCACCTGGTCGTGGAAGTCCTTCACCATGTCGTGCCACCACTCGTGCGTCTCCGGGTTGGTGAAGTCTGGGAAAGCCGTCGGGCCTGGCCACACCTGCAGGAGGGAGGCAGCGCTGGGCAGAGCCACGCCACCCCCGTCCCTGTCCCCTCCACCCCGCTTTTCAGCAGGGCTGCCCCTGCATGTTCCTCTCCCTCTTGCAGCCGCTGCCCCACAGCCCCCCAAGCCCCCAGCCACGGGGACGGGGGCCGATGCCACAACGCACCTTCCCGATGAGGGGCTGCCCCGTGGCATTTCGGATGAACACCCCTCGCTTCAGTCCATCGTCGTAGGGCTTGTAGGTGCCAGGAGGCCCTGAGCTGCTGATCCCGGGATCCTGCCGGGGTACAAAGCTGGGGTTTCACCAGCAAGGACAGGGAACAGCATCCTGCGCGCTCAGCCCCGCTCCTGCTGGTTGCCTGCCAGAAACCCTGCAAAACCCTGGGGCAGCAAAGGGCGAAGACACAGCCTGAGGAAGCAGCACGGCCTGCACGTGAAGGCCAGGGCCCAGCTGGAGCTGTCACCCGCCCTGGGCCAAACCGGAGGCATCGCTCACCACGATCATCACGTAGCGCAGGCCTCGCTGGTGGAAATCCCGCACCATGTCCGGGTAGTCCTTAAACGTTTCCTTGTTGAAGGTGAAATCCCTCTTAGCGTCCATGTAATCCAGGTCGTTCCACTGCACGTCCTGCAGAGCCGGCGGCAGCGCTCAGGAAGGAGACGGCCTCCCCGTACACCGCTGGGCCCCGCTAACCGGGACAGGCGTCCCTCGGGCCCACCACGCTCACCGGGCCCCGGCCGCCACCTACCAGGGGGAAGCGGGCGGCCGACATGTTGGCCACGGCCTGCCGGGTGGTGGTGGTGGAGGAGTAGCCCCAGCGGCAGAGGTGGAAGCCCAGGCCCCAGTACGGGGGCATGAACGGGAACCCTGTAAGTCAGGAGGGTGGGCGGCTTCACTCTGCCCCGCTCGCAGCCACGGCGCTGCAAGGGGCCGGGGGTCTTCTGGGGGGGGATCACAATTTGCATCTCCCCAGCCACAACAGCTGGCACGCGTGGCAGCACATCTGAGCGGCCGAGGGAAAGGGACCTGCCAAGCCCTTCGTGCTGCAGCGTTGCCAGCGGCAGCACCCACTCGTTGCCAGCAGCGCCCGGCATCCCAGGAGCGCCTGTGCCCCAGGGCCACATCCTGCTGCGGGTCCCTACCCACGACATCCAGGTACTGCCGCACCACGCTCTTGGGGTCGGGGCCCAGGAAGACGTAGAAGTCCAGAATCCCGCCCGTCGTGCGCCACGTCAGGGCCGGGCTCGGCTGCAGGACCACGTCTGGGGGAGGCACGAGCACCGGAGGAGCGAGATGAGGACTGGCCCTCAGTCCAGCCCCGTGCCCCAGCGCCTCCGCAGCACTCACCCATGGCGTTGCTGTTCAGCAGGAAGACGCCGTGGGCCGAACCGCCGTCCTCTATCACCAGGTAGAAAGGGTGGGAGCCGTACAGGTTGACCTGGGGCTGGAGCAGAGCACAGCGCATCGCCGGTGGGGCTCAGCCGAGACCCCAGCACGGTGCCCGCCTGCGCCTCGCATCTGCTCGGCTCAGGGTGAGCAGGGTTAGGGTTGGGGTTAGGGTTTGGCTTGGGGGTCAGGGTTAGGATTAGGGGGTGGGGGTAGGGTTAGGGTTTAGGATTAGGGTCAGGGTTAGAGGGTTTTGGTTAGCATTAGGGTTAGGGGTTAGGATTAGGGGTTAGGGTTACGGTTAGGGTTAGGGTTAGAGGGTTAGGGTTAAAGGGTTAGGGTTAGAGGGTTAGGGTTAGGGTTAGAGTTATGTTTAGGGGTTAGGCTTAGGGATTAGGGTTAGGCATTAGGGTTAGGGGTTTAGGGTTAGGGTTTGACTTAGGGGTTAATATTAGGATTAGGGGGTTGGGTTAGGGTTTGGGTTAGGTTTAGGGGTTAGTGTTAGCGTCAGGGTAAGGGTTAGGGTTGCAGATCGCTGCCCAGGCAGTACAGCTCTGCCCCGGGCTGCTGGGATGGGCCCCTTCCCATGGGGGCTCAGCCCCCAGCACCATGGAGCCCTACAGCACAAAGCCGTGGGCGAGACGCCTCCCTCCCCCCAGCCCCGTCCGTACCACTGGCGCCATGTCCCGGTTCCAGAGGGTGACCTTGGTCCAGGCCGTGTCGAGAACGAGCGGTGCCAGGTGTTCCCCCAGCCCAGAGATGAAACGAGAGGGCAGGGAGGTGGAGATCTGCAGGAACTGGTCTGCGAAGAACAGGGGCGCGACGGTGGTGTTCAGCCTGCCGGGGAGAAACGGGGCCTCTGCAAACAGCCCTGGCGTGAGGGCCGGAGGAGACGGACACCCCCCAGCTCCGGGAGGGCCACGAGCGCTCATAACCGGGCGCTGCAGTCACAGCACGAAACAGAACCGGGCTTTGGCTGAGCCCTGGGATTCCTGCTTCCCCTCCGTGCCTACCGCTGAGCCACGGTAATGGCAAAGGTCGGGGCAGAGACCCCACTGCTGCTGTGGGACCCGTGGGACGCAGCAGGGCAGCACGGGGAGCCTTCGGCCCCGCTCGGTGCAGGACATCACTTACAGGACCTGGCCGCCGGGCCGCCGGGAGACGACGAGGCCGAAGGGATCCTCGTGGACCTGCACCCCGTAGAGCGTGGAGGCCGCCCGGGCGCTCACCCGCGGCGTGGCCAGGGGCACCTCGTAGCGCTGCCGGGCCGGGTCCCGGAGCTGCGGGCGGGGACAGGGGCTCAGCCGGGGCCGGGGGCGGCGGGCGCAGCCGGGAGGGGACCGGGCGCACCGTGAAGCGCAGGCGGCTCTCGGTCTCCAGCGCCACGTCCAGCCGCAGGACGCCCACGTCCCCCGGCAAGAAGCTGGGGGCGACGCGGCGGAGCCGGGCCGCGTAGCCGCGGGCGGTGGCCGTCAGGTTCTCGGCCCGGTAGCTGCGGTAGCCGCGGGGGAAGAAGCACCAGGGCGGGCCCCCGCCGGCACCGGAGGCGGCGGGGGCGTAGCAGCAGCCCCGCGCCTCGCAGCCCTCCCGCGCCAGCAGCCGCTCGGCGCCGCAGTCGAAGCGGTGGCTCGGGGGCACCTCGCAGCCGGCGGCCGCGGAGCTGCCGGCGGCGGGGACCAGCAGCGCCAGCAGCGCGGCGGCGGCCGCGGCCACGGCCCCGAGCCGCGGCCCCGGCCCGGCTCCCCCCGGCCCCGGCATGGCTCCCCCCGGCCCCGGCCCGGCTCCCCCCGGCCCCGGCCCGGCTCCCCGCGCTCCCGGCTCCGAGCAGGCGCGGCGGGGAGGCAGCACCGCCCCGGCCGGCTCGGGCCGGGCCCCTTCCGGCCTCCGCTGCCTCCCCCGGAGCCTCCGGCGGGCAGCGCGGCTCCGAGCGGCGGGGCCGGGGCTGCGCGGGGGGCGACGGAGGGGAGGAGGCCGCTGCTCCCCTCCTGCCCGTCTCGGGAACTGACGGGTCCACAGCGAGTACAAGGAAGTGAAACAGAGAAAGGTGTTGCAAGAGTCTCTGCTGCATGGATACTACACGCGGTGCTACTCCTTTAGTGAATATTTAAGGCAGATTTATACCTTATGCATGTTTATTCAATTTATTTACAAATGCCGCTGCTAGAAGAGGGAGAGCAGTTGGTTATATTTATTCACAGGTGGTTTCCTATGTCTCTAACACGCTTCCTGGGAACCGAGCCTGGATTCCAAACACTGGCGGAGCCACTGGAGAGCCCTGTGGTACTGAGGCTGTTCTTGCTGGACCTGGTGGACAATGCCACTAATAGTACGAAGCCGCTCCTGCAGCTTCTGCTGCTCCTTTCTCCAGGCTTGTTCAGTGCTGCACAGGGGTGTGTACTTCCCCTCCTTCACTGCCTGCAGCTGCTTCTGGCGCGTCTGATAGGCCACAAGCTCCAAAAGGTTCTGAGAAAAGCAGTAACGGAAGTTACTCTGATAGCAGATTGCATACAGAGAAGAACTAAAGAAACAACACCGTTCATGTCACGGAGGTACTGTAACCATATTTTGAAAAAGAAGGGCTTCTTAAGAAAGAGTTCGATGAAGTTCCATTATAACAGCATCCTCCTTTAGAGTGTCATAGACACACAGTTATGTCACAGAATTCCATAAATTAGAGAAAATTTAAAAATTTAGAAAGTTAGAATTTAGAAAAATAGAGAAATTTTAAAATTAAAATTTAAAATTTCATAGGAGGTTACTGAAGACCTTGAGCTGGCTCTCAAATTTGTAATGTCCTCACAACAGCCAGCTGGTCCTTACAGAGGACAGTTGCTTCGTGGTGTTTCCAAGGAAGATCCTGCAGGCTGATGTTTCCAGGTGAATGCTGCCTCACTAAGAATGAAACTGCAGCATCAATCCACTTGATGCCATCAAAATGTGCTCAGTTAACTCGAACTGCTGCTACCATCACATGCCAAGTGTTCCCAGTTCAAGATAGTAGTGAGACAAGGGAGCTGGCAAGAGGAGAAAGTAGCAGGTTCTAATTCACTTGCACGCTGCAAGGAATTGGACGTACTCACCCATCGTTTCTTGTTCCGAAGATATTCTGTATCTGAATCAAGGCTGTCAGACTCAGTCTGCAGCGTGCACATTTCTTGTTGCTTTTCCAAGAAGGTGGCACTAAGGGATGCTTGGGTGCTTTCCAGCTCCAGGACAATTTTGTTACAGTCTTGAGCATTCTAGTAAATGGAAGAGAAGGAAATGTGAGATTCTGTCTGTTTTGTTCAGCTGCATTCCCAGTGTCCTAGTTTTGGCTGGGATAGTGTTATTTTTCTTTATTGTAGCTGGTATGGTGCTATGTTTTGGATTTAGGATGAAAATAACGTTGATAACATAACAATGTTTTAGCTGTTGCTGAGCAGCACTTACACTGAGTGAAGGACTTTCCTGCTTCTCATGCTGCCCTGCCAGCACGTGGGCTATCTTCCCAGAACTATTTTTTGCTTTTTAATGGTTTCCAAAGCCTGCCCACTGTGCAGTGCCATACCTACACAGTGCAGGGTCTGCATATTGACATCCCGTGCATCTGTGCTAAGCGCACACTAGTGCTATTTACAAGGCAAATGATGGCCACGGCAACTCTCACAGCCCTGCTTTACTTGCTCACCTTCTGGGTTTCAGTGATCTTCTTTCTCAGCTCCTGTTTCTTGCGGTGGAAATCACTCTTGGTGATATGTTTCTTATCTGTTTTGTTCTGACCTTCTCCACGAATTGCTATGGCCTCTCTACGAGAAACAGATGCCTCCATATCACGAATCATCTTCTCCTGCTGCTTCATCAGCTGGCCATAGCGGACCTGCCGTTCGTCAAAATAAAATACAGTTTGAAAATAACAAATGGTTACAAATGGCCCCTAATTGAAGTCTTCTGTGTGGCACATCCCATCAACATAAATCAGATGTGTGTGACGCGTGACCCTTTGGCTGCCAAATTTGTTCTAAATCCAAACGTAGTTTGCCCTATGTGGATCTGGAAGGCAGAGGACAGGATTAGTCATCAACTCTGTATCAACTTGTCTAAAGTAATCCTCAAAATGTTTCACTGGAGCTCATTAACAATAGCAAAAGCAGAAAAGCAGAAATATCCTGAGAACGAGAGTGAAGAGCTGCTTTGCCAGAAGATAGAATACTTCTATAGCCAGTGATTAAGATGTTGCAGTATTTAGTAATCCATATTTATTTCCTTACAAATTGGGGTCACAAAATAAGGTGGTAGACATATTAGATTTAAAAAAAATCCTCAGGTGTATCTTAATATGCTGCAGCATATTACGTAGCTTGCATAAGAAATGCATGAAGTGCATACATGCTGAACATATTTAATTCAATCTAGCTGCAGGGTGACACAATTTCTAGTACTGTTATGGCCTTGAAGATGCTACTTCTCCATCCTGTTTCTCATCTCCTGCTTTACGTTTCAGCAACTCCAAAGGTAAATACATTGCGTGCAGTTTCCCCTCTTCAGTCCTCTTTCGCAGTGACTTACTTGCATTCTGTGAATCTCTGCTCTCATGGCTCGGATTTCACCTTGTCCTGTCTCAGAATCCACTGCTGAACGCATCTCTTTTGTCAGCTGGATCTTTTTCTCCCATAGCATGATTTGATGCCTTCAATGACAGAAAAGGAAAAGAGTGCCTTCGTAAACAGAGAACATTCTCTTTGTGTGTCAATGGCACCACTCTCCTGAGGCTGATTCTGAACACAGAACTGAATGGTTTGACAGAAACTAAAAGTTTGCATACAGGACATGTAAAGAGGCAGCAACAGAACAGCATGAAGTCATATGGGAAGCTCCACAATTTAGGAAATGGCATGACGACTAAAAGCAAGCAAGCCTAGACTGATGGGACTCAATTAGTTGCCCAGTACAGCACGCTTGCTTTGGGTTACTGGCAGGGGAGATAGCACACGCAGTCTTCCCATACAGATCTTGGTGACATTCAGCACAAATAGGTATGCTGGAATCATTAAAACCAGTATTATCTTGTCTCTTGCTGGTTCCAGAGTTAGCTAAGCCACTTTTCAGTTTCTGCATTCCAAAAATTTATTAAACTCCTTTAATCTTCTCCAAGAAGGACAGAAGTGCATTTGCTGGTGCTGGCTAAGTTTGGTGAGTGGAGAAAAAAGGTAACATGGGTATATATACACAAAAGTTCTAAGACTGTGGCATAAAGCAAGAATCACTCTGGTACCTACTCTGCTTCCACCAGGCTGTTTAAGAGTCTTTCCTTCTCCTCAGTCAATCGGCTGTGCTTCTCCTGCATCTCAATTGATTCTTTTTCTGCTGCCTAGATTTGGGAAGCATAAAACAATGCAAAGTTGTCAGACTGAGAAAGATTTACAGCATCGCTGTTCGCCTCTGATCTACACATCCTTTTCGGTTGTCATTCTCTTATACCCCACAAATGGCCTACCTGACCTGTTTCTGCTGTGTAATAAAAGTCATTAAGCCATGAAGAAATGCACAATTTGTGTGTGTGAATAACTACAGAATTTCCATTTGGCCATACTGTTTTATACTACACAGCTATTTTCTTCTGGGCTACCTGCTGTACAGATCTCTCAAAAGCCCAGTCACGGAATAGCCTGGGAGTCTGTGACCTAGAAATGAGAAGTTGAGCCTCTGTACCTTGAGAGAGCGTATGAACTCATTCTCTGTGATGATGTTGCCATATTGCAGCTCCGTGAAGCTGCTGTTATTCTTGTTGATCAACACATTCAGCTTTATCAAGTCATTTGACATGCTCTTCATGTGACGTTCGATATCTTTCTGCTCTTTTATTTCCTGCTGAATTTCATCTACAGGTGATCAGAAAAAAAAGAAAGATTTTAAATTCCCAAGAGCACTGGGTTGAATACAACCAAGTTATACCGAACTGCTGAAACCAGATAACATTGCACATGTAGCCACCTGTGTCCCACAAACCCAGCCAAAACATTTTTCCACAAAGCCCAAAAACCAGATAAAGGTTTTGAAAGAGACTACCACTATGAAAAAGAGTTGGTTTTGGCCACGGGAACTGCTGTCATTGGTGGGAATATTTGCCTACCCACTATTTGCAAACTTATTTAAAGGCATGTAACAGATGACAAGATCACTTAGGGTCAATTGTGTCAGTTAAGACAGCAGGATCGATCATGATAGGACATAATGACCAACAAAACGGCAGAAGGTGCCTGGCTCTTAGTCCCAGAGTGTAGTACTGGGGCCGTATGCATTCTTGCTTACACGTGTATCAAACACGGAGGGCATTCTTTGGTGAAGAATTAACATAACCCGTCTGTAAGCCTTTGCTCCCCTTTTTTTTCCTCCATTCATGGACGAATGTTTTAAAAAAAAGAGTTAGGGAATGACTTACTTTCAGTGCGCACTTTCTTCTGCTGCATTATTGTGATCTGTTTCTTTAACATATCCAAGGAGGTTATTTGATCCTCCTGTTCATGGGTTAGCTTGACCAGCTCTTTCTGCAGATTGAGCCAGTACTTCTGTAGCGTCAATACCTCAGAATTACGTTCTTCTATCTGCTTGGTCAGCCTGTTGACCTCAATTTCCAATGGTCCTAATTCTTGCCCCTGGATGAGGGCAAGATTGAGTCACTCAGCCTGTTCTATTCTCCCCTTGTCAGTCTTTCTAGATCTTATAATGTTATCCTATTTACTCCCAGAGTACTGATGTCATTTGATATTTTCATCAGGTACAGACAACTCCCTGCAGACTTCTGCATTAGGCACACCCTCATTTTGCAGCAGTTCCCTGTGCCAGCTCCTCTTTGCATGCATTAAGAACTGCTTGACAAATATAAACAGTTACATTAACTAGAGCAGCTTTTCAATCACCATACGGATACCTGAAAGTTTTAACTGACACTTATGCAATTACAATTATCAAAAACATCTGTGGCCACCACAAACATTAAAATCAAATTTGGGACGGAAATGCAAAAGTACATACCCCCTGCTGAGAAAGAAGCACCTCCAACTTCTTGTTGTACTGCCTGATGGCCCCTTGCTTGTTCTCAATCAGAAGACTGCACTTTGCAATCTCACTTTCACTACGACTGATCAGATCATGGATATTTTTTATTTCCTTGTTCAGCTCACAAAGCGTTTTTTGAAGAATTGTCAGCCTGCAGTTAGTGTGTGTTGTATTCATAATAACCTGGGTCATGTCATTCTCAACCTTGGAAAAATGCAGTTCCTAATAACAGACAGACAGAAGGCATGCCAACGAGTTACTGCTGGTGACACTGTTTTGTAATGCCCACTTACCAAAGAACAGGAATCAAGGACTTCAGATTCTACCCCCTGGTCTGTGTTACAAGCTGTAAGAAATCTACATACCATCGCAGTGCCTTTGTTTCCCCATCTACTGGCAGGGGATAGCAATAGTTACCCCTGTCATAAGGTTGTTGGAAAGTATTAAGAAGCCTAAAAATTCCAAAACCCTGTAATACATCACTCTTTTCTCACAATGGAAACCAACCCTTGCAGTCTTCCAGGCACTTAAGAAATGCACCTGATTTAAAAACACCTGTGCAGAGGTGTGAGCATGAAGCATTAGTGCCAGCCCACACAACTCAGTGTGATAAATACTGTGCTGAATCTTCTAGTTTTCTTATCTGTTCACACTCCCAAAGAGAGCAAAACTTGAGCAACTTATTAAGCCATAAAGAACCACGAGTCTGTTTTGACTGTTCCTTAGACTGGAAGCCTTATTTAGAAGCTGAGAGTATACATGTATCACGTGCCTTTAATAGGCAAAAGAGAAGTACCACATGTGCACTATTTTCTTCAAAGATGTAAGAACTTGTAACACGTTATAGTAAATATTCCAAGGATTCATCATTCTGCCCTGTTTTCTTTCTTTCTTTAAGTAAAGAAAGAATGGTATGTTACGTGCCAGGCTTTTCTGACAAACTCCTTTGCATACACCAACATCCTGCAAAGAGATCACTGGACGAGCTAAAATGGAATCAAAACCCAGCAGAGCTTCAATTGCAGAGCTAAAGATGAGAAGCAAAAAGACACTGACAGAACACACTTGACAAACACTACGCTAGGCCATGACTGCAACCTGTTTCCTTCCCCTGCCCTCCCAAACGGACAAGATACCATACCAGATCCATTTTTCTCTGATGAAGTTTTGCAACCAGCTGTGAGGTTTGCTTTTCTGCTTTGCTGGACATCATCTGTTCCTGAAGCTTTGCCATGATCTCACTCTCCATCTGCTCTTTGGTTTCAGTTCCTTTCTCTATATCCTTACTGATGGATAACAACTCGTTCAGACAAGCAGCTTGATCCTAAAAGGATAGGGAAGGCTCAGGAGAGAATCACTACAACTGTTTGGGGAAGGGTATTAAATACTTATGTACAGTTCAAAAGGTTTCTTCTTCCAAGTGACTCTTCTCACCATCTTGATCCTACTGATGGTCTGCTCTGTCTCATGGAGAACGCGAGAATAGGTGCTAGTTTCTATCTTCAAGGCCTCCTGCTTTGAAACACACCGTGCAATCAGTTTCTTTGTTGTGTTGGTATCATTCTGTGAACGGCTCAGGATGGTGACAAGCATCTCATTCTTCTCCTCCTCCTTCCTGATTGACTTTCTGCAGATATCTATGTCTGTTTCTAGGGTCCTGAGGTCATGTCTGTGCTTGCTGAAGAGGCAAAGAGGATGGAAAATCATCATGTGGATTGATTCACGTGCTGAACAGTCATCTAATATTGCTCTTTTCAAACATGCTATTGCAGCAACAAATGAACAGAGAAGGAAGATCTTTATAAAGGCTATTCTACTGTGATAGTGCAGAGTTATCAAAAGATGGATGGAGATACTAAGATTTAAAAGGAAATATATGTAGGAAAATTATTTTCTTCTTTCATTTCCTCCCCTGCCACTCTTTCCCATTCTTTTCCTGGTGGATGACAACATTTAAAATATATTGTTTGGTCTCAGAGAATAAGTCAAGTTCTAAGACTCCAAGCTAAATAAAACCTTCATTTGGCAACAATAGGATGGCTTTCCTGAAAACTACTAAAGGCATCACAAAATCCTAACCAAAAGTGATACATAAATCCTTCTTGATGTCTATGTCTTTGGACCGTGAGATAGTGCAAAAGTGAAGTAACTTTTTGAAGGAATAAAATACAAACAGAAGAAATTTTAAGCAGCTTTTAAAAAGAAAAACTACTTCAAGTGACAGTTGTGTTGTGGGGTAAAAAATAGTAACAAAGAAGTGTACTTCTTAGCCATTAAACATATTATGTGCTTCAGAGCCGCAGACTTTTTCTAACATATTCTGCACATACAGTAACAAACTTGTCAGAAGACATACTGTCCCTGTTAGAATCTCTCCTACCCAAATTATTTGAGGTCTTTCCTGGGATGGTTCTCAAATGCCATACCTCAGCAACTCTTGTGTGGCAATATAGACCTCATCTCTTTGCTTCATTCCAGCCAAGCTATTAGTCCAGTGGTTCATCAATCGCTTCTTCTCCACGTTAATAGCCTGTACCTCCATACAAGCCTAGGGAAGAGAGAATTTGTGAACAGGCTAACCCTGTAACAAGCTGCAAAACCAAATTCACATTACAATGCAATGCTTTTTTCTGTACACAATATGCTGGGCAGGAACAGCTTCAATTTATATGTCTGGTTTATTGTCACACCAGAGCACAGAAAAGTTATAGTTCTCCAAGAAAAAAAAAAAATGCTGAGAAAGTGGAGGAGGAAGTGATTTACAGACAACTCTTAAGGACAAAGGGAAAAAAAAGTCTTCGTGCCAGCAAACAGGAACAAACTATAAAACTCTGGCCCACACTGTACGTATCACGTGAGCATAAGCCAACAGGGGCAGTCTCTCCAGAGGGAAATATTAACCAGAAGCAAAAAAAAAAAAGCACTTCCTACCTCATTTACTGCTTGTCGAGTTACTTTTGTGTCCTCTGCCTGGGCCACAAACTGAGCTTCAAACAAAGCAATCTGTTCTTGTAGTTCATAAGCTTTTCTTGTCAAGCGGTCCACTAGGAGATCCTAAAGAGTCAGAATCAAAACAGTTCCGGAGTAATACGATCTTGGTCTTAATCAACTACGTTCAACAAGAATAACATAACATAGGCTAGAAACAGGATTAAATTAGCAACTGGATTAGAACCTTTAGTGAACCTTTTCCATTCAAGTATGAATGACTGTCATAAATGCAGCAGAAGCAATTTATAGAAGAACGAGTCCTCCTTTACTGATTTTTTTTTAATTATTATTCCATTCACATTAGTAAATTGATACTTTAGATCTGAATTAGCATTCATTCCTGTCAGTATATATTATATTGCAACACCTCTGCAATAGCTGGGAATCTTAATAATTTATGCTTTAAAATGCTTTGTTAAAAAACACCTAAATCCATTCTACTTCAAATGTTTATTTTTTAATGCAGAATCGTAAGCAATGTCTGCATCCTGCTGCAAATGGAAGGCAGCAGAGGGAGCTCCAGCACACAAACAGATTCATTTCATTTTCAAAGTTTGCTCTTCATTGTGAAACTCGTGACTCAGAATAATTCTTGAAACTTGAACATAAGATAATTCTTCACTAAATATCTTTCTGCTTTCACCTCCCTTTGCTTGCATGAAGAGCGATTTACTATTCAAAGGCTTGACAAAAAAAAAAAAAAAAAAACACTTCGGCAGTACATGCCACTACCTTGGTAGTGTTTTTTCCCCTCATTTTTAGAGGGGACTGCCTTGTTGTTGTTTTTGTTTGTTTGTTTTTTTCCCTTCCAATTATTTGGGAAAAAATCCCCACACACCTTCCCTAAGTCTGCCATTATAGCCTTTCTTCTAAGAAGGCAGCACCTCCTCCAAGACTCACCACTGCCACCTGTCTTTATTTATTTAAAGGCAGACGATTTTAATCGATACCTGTTTTTTCTTTTCCACCTCAGCCTGGACCTTCTGTGCCTCAGCCTTCTTTGCTGATTGTTTCGTCAGTAAGATATTACGATACATATCCTCATCCATATTCTGCATGTAGAAGAGGTGCAAGGCCAAGTTTTCCACTTGGGTCTGCATTGCAGAAACTGGGGTGGCAGGAGAAAGAATATTTACCAAAAAGTATGTCTGTAGGACACACGTCAAGCAGAGATAAAAGGGAAGGAAACACAGAAGCATCCAAGCAAAATCCAGATGCCCACCGGCTAAATTAGCCCTCCCTCAAGTGAGAATTGACATCAGCTATGGATTACAGCTCCATAGGCGAATTTAAAAGTCTTGGTAAGTGGTTCCTCAGTTCTCAGCAAATAGAACCCCAGGAAATCAAAGGAAGGGCTTCAGGAGGCTGTGAACCCATTCCTCTGCCGCAAAACAGAACTGTCTCTTTCTCAGACTGTTGAATGCTTCTTTGATTTTTTTATTTTTAAAATAAACTGCAAAAAAATCTAGGCTATCTATTTTAATTCTTCACGATCCTCACCATTGAAATAGTTTACTGTAACCTATCCAAATGCCTGCAACAAAGAAAAACTGAATTAAGTCCATTTATTTGACTGGAATAGGCTGCCACATGGATGGTGCTCTCATGCTCATAGATGCTCCTAAATGCCTACCATCTTTGCATTTTAAGCACACTCTTACAGAGACACAGACACCAAATGATGGGCATTTTCCTTCTGCTAAATCACAGAACAGCCTACCCGCCAGGAGGAGTTCTAGTTTCAGCCCTGAAGTCCTTCTCAGCAGTAGAACATAGCAACATAAATTGTATGGCAACCAGACATCTCTATAAAATTTCTCAGTGGGTGCATCAATCCCTGTGAAATTTACCATACTCTAAAATCTAGTGCTTGGCTTGTATTCAAATTCGTTTCTTCATATAGGGCTAGAATTAGGGCAATATTACAAGGACTGCCTCAGTCACCTTTCTTGCGTTCATCATCTGTATTCTGACACACTTTCTTGTAAGTCAGCCTGAGGCCCTTCAGCTCCTCTTCTAGCTGCAAACGTGCTGTGGCTGTCTGAGAATGATGCTCATGGCTCTTCTCCAGTTCCATCTGCAGGTGGGCCAGCTGCTGCTGCACTCCGTAAAGAATCACCCCAAGCTCTTCTCTCTGTACTTTGCTCTTCTTCGTTGCTGTCCTCTGCAAACACAAGAGGAAGTTGGTTATCTCACTTCAGCTTGGACAGGGATGGGATGCAGCGAGAAGGCAAAGAAAGAGTGCTATGTACCAGTTCCCGAAGCTCTAGATTCACTTTTTCCATCTGCTTAATAAGGTAATTCTTTAGGGCAGCCTGGAATCTTCTCATCAGAGGCTGTAAAAAAGTATGACGTTGATAATTTTAACACACTCATGTAAATAATTTATGAAGGAATCTTAGTACTACTCCCACTATTGCTTAAACATGGTATTCTCTCCCATGGTGGCTTGCATTCCCATTCTAGCTACACTCACTGCAGAAGGAGTTTTACTGCGGGTGTTTCTTGAAATCAGAAGACGACTGCTGAGAATATTTAAAAATCAGAAACATCAGGAGAGCTACACCCGAGAACCCCTCTACTCACTCTTGTTGCAAGTACTTCTCTTTCAGGAGTAAATAATATCAGATATGCCCACTACGTTGCTCACTTTTGAAACTACAACTTTGAGTTTAATATTGAGGAGTTAGCAGTTTTGCAAAAGCTGTTTATAAGAAGGTAGTATTAGCATACAGCTAAGCCACTGCCTACAGTTTGCCTCATGTTTTAAATAGCTATGAACACAAATAACAAGCCTGCAGTAACGAATGGCAAGCTCTAGAGACTTCTCACGTGTTCTGGATCCAAGACAACCAGTTGTGTTTCTTCTGCTGTTTCCTCATTTCTTCCACTTATTTCATTTTCCTCAGTTCCAGGCTGCTGGCCTTCCTGTTCCTGCCTTTGGCCACCATGCTTATTAGCAAGCTGACCTAATTGCTCAAAGACAGATTCTGAAAAAAAGAAAAAAAAAACACATTTTATAGCACTGTGCCTAAGGCTACATTCACAATGATAAGAAAGGGAGAAAGCTAGATACTGTGCTTGTTAGATAGCATCAAGTATTGTAACATTACTAAGGAACTGAATTGTACCTGGCTCTGTGCAGCTGCTCATCTCCACTGAAAACGCAGGTGCCTGCATAGGAGCTCCTGGAGACGCACGGGAAGGGCTGTCTGTCTCAGCTGCGGGCTGCTCCATCTCTCCCAGTTCAGGAGGGCTACCATCAAACTCCACTTTGGCAGAGAAAGCCTCAGGAGATTTTTCCTAGGACATGAAATACACCACTAGAATCAGCTTTTCACTCTATCTGCACCTAAAAATCTGCTCATTTTTGTCATTATGAGATATGAACGATACAGGCAAAGAATCAACAAAAAAGCCTTGTTGTAAAGTCAGCCCACGGATACGCTGGCAAACCTGTGCCATTCCTGACAAAAGAAACTGTACAAAGATATAACACAGCAACGGAACCTCTCCAGTTTTGTCAGAGCTTTTGTATACTTCACGTTGGACCAGGTCACTTCCCTCTCTTGTAGTTCTGATTTTGCAGTTGCATCAGTAAAACTGCTTCTGGAACAGGAGAGCTTGATCGTACAAATAGTGGCCATGCGTTCTGTGAATAAGATTGCGTCCTCTTCATTGCCATTCCCATTCTCTGCCTCTGTTGTCTAGCACACAACACAGGCAAAAAGCAGAATAACGGAGCGATAACAGGTGGCATGCTTCATTTAATGTTAACAGTACGGTACTCTAAGGACTGATTTCTGTCACAGCACACACAAGTTTCATTTGTAAGTTTAACCTCATTTGCAAAAAAGTTCACCAAGCCAGTGTTAAGATAGCAAAGATCCTCATAAAAATCCTCCACGCCACTTTAAAGCTTCAAGCATTTATAAGTCAGGCCTAAAGAAAAAAAGTTCCCTAAGGGATTCATTAAAGAACGCGGGGCCAAACTATTCACTTCTTTCTTTCTTTAAAAAGAGACCCTGTTTTATCCCTTATCACCCGCTGTCAAATCCAAACTTCGTGCAGCACCCAGAAGATGTCTGCAGTTTGTTATCACTAACAGACCTAAAAAAATAAAAAATAAATAAGCGCACGCGGGCACACCTGCAGCACGTGGAGAACTTCCTTTCTAATTTGCCTACGGCAAAAAACGCCAAGAGCCGCGCGAGAAGCCCAGACAAGGCCACGAAATTGGCTTTCCAGCGGCCTGTTCTGGGTGCGGAACCGGCCCGCGGTAACCGACGGCTGACTTCTTCCCACCGACAACGCCTCCGGGCAGACAGCGGCCCGCAGGGAACGCGCACGGGCACTTCACCTTCCCGGAACCGGCCCGGCGGGGCCGGGAGCCGGGCGTGGGTCGCCGGGCGTGGGTCACCGGGCGCCCCCCGCCGCCGTCAGGCCGAGCCCCGCGGCGGGAGCAGGCCGGGCCCTCACTCACCGCCGCCGGATCCGCCATCTTCCCGTTGCCAGGCGACGCGTCAACACCCGGTCACGTGACCGCTGCGGGCCGCACCACTGCACCCCCGGGCGGGGGGGGTGTCTCGGGCCGCACCACTGCGGAGCGGGGAGGGGGGGGGCGCGGGCCGCACCACCTCAGCCCGCCGCCGCCGCCCCCTCCTCCGGGCCCGGCCCCGCCGCAGGTAACGGCACCGGGAGGAGGGGGGCGGGGAGGGGTTCGCCGTTCCCCGGAGCCCTTCAGCGGGCGGGGCCGGCACCGGGCGGGCCCCCACCGGGGCGGGGCGGGCACACCCCGCCGGGCCGGGGCGGCAGGAGGCGGTCGGGGGCCCCCACGCAGGACCCGGTGGGTGCGGGACGGGACCCGGCGGGGCGGGGCGGGGCGGGACGGGACGGGACGGGGGGGTCCCGGTGATCCCCGGGGGACGGTGCCGGTGTCCCCGCCCCGACACGCGGACACGCGCCGGGTCCGTGCCCTCCGCTGCCTTCCCTCCCCGGGGCAGCTTCCCCGGGCTCGGCTCTGCCGGGACCAACCGGGGCTGGGGGCGGCGGGGCCGGGGCGCGGCCGGGCCCGGTGCTGGCCCCCCTGGGAGGAGGCAGGGGGCACGGGGCACGCCGCCGCCCGGTGCTCCGCTCCGTACCCCCGCTCTTTGTCTCCCCTCCCGCCCCGCTCCCCCCCAGCCTCACGGACCCGCCCCCCCCCCCACCCCCCCTAGCCCCGGAGCAACCCCCGGAGCGCCCCCCGGGCCCCGCCGAGCCCGCTCGGCCCGGGCAGGCCCCGCTCGGGTCCCCCCCCTCGGTGCCCAGGCGGGGCCTGGGGGCTCCCCGGGCGGGGGCCGAGTGCCGGTGGGCTGTGACCAGCCCCTTCCCTGCCGCCTCTGCCCCCCGGCCCGCTCGCAGGGCGGCACCGTGCCCCGCCGAGGTGTCGCGATATTAATTGGCGATAACGAGTAGGAAGCAGTAAAAAGGAGAGATCTAAGAGAAAACGGCAGAAACGTGAGGGGCAGCCGCTGCCCGGGCAGCGCGGAGCGCAGGTGCCGGGCTTGCTGATGCTTTTGGGGGAGCCGCCTTGGAGCTCGTGGACGCGCGGCCGCTGGTTCTCAGCCTGGCCGTAACTCGGCTGCAGCCGGAGAAGTTTCTGACAGCTGCTTTTCCGAGCCTTTGTTGGAGGTGCAGAGTATCTGGCTTTGTGATGTACGGGGGGGGGGGGGAAATCTTTGCAATTAGTTTGTCAGCCTGTCCGTCAAACAGGGCTCCTGGGATTCTTTAGCCGCTATTTGGGCGTTCAGTGCTGCGAGAGATATCAGGCCGTGGCTACGGGGCATCGTAAATAAAAAGCCGTTACAACGCTAGCTGCTGCGCTTAAGGAATATGAAATGATGGTTAATCTCGGGACACGGGGACATATGGCGCAAATAATTTCCTAGCGCTAAAGCGTATGTTGCAGTTTGACTTTTAGTGCTGGAGGAGTGGAAAGCTTTTTGTTTGCTTTTTTTATGCCGAAGCAGGTGTGGCTGGGAGCAGCCAGCAGGCTCCAATGATCGTATTTCATTTCCCTTTTTATCTCTGAGTCACAACTTGCGGTATTTAGTCTGCTGTCCCTTTTTTTACCTTCTCAGCTGAGATGCATCTGAGCAAAATCCGCTCCACTGAAGTGACTGGAACCCGAGTACCGCGAGCGTCAGGATTTCAGCCTTCGCTGGTGACTGCTGTTACTTTTCCCTTTGCTCTGCACTCTGCGTGCCACGCTGCTGCACCTGCAGGTCAGAAATGAAAGACTTTTTGGTGACCTACATAATTCTCCCCGTGAAACGGGATGACTTCAGAATGGCTCCCTGTGGTAAACGTTTTTTTTCCTTCGTTTGGCTAGGTCATCTTAAATAGCTCTAGCTAATAGCTAGCAGTTTTGAAAGCATTTTTTTTCCTCATGTAGAGGTATTCCAATACAAAGGGAAGGTCGCTGCAACCGCTCTCGTGTATACGTAGAGGAGTGCTGATCAAGTGAGTGCCCAGCTGAGGGGTGTGCAGAAAGCCCTGAAGAGGGCTGGCGAGCAGCTGAGCCCTGACTCCCAGCTCTTCTGCTGCGGGTTGCCAGAAATGCAAGCTTAGCATTTGCTCTTCCCAACGCGAGGAGGAAGCAGCAACTTCTGCGGGTTTTGAGACCTCTGCTGTGCAGTGAATCCGTATTCCTTTAATGTGTGAAATTAAATGCAAGTTACTAAGGGAAAAAAAAAGGGGGAGGGGGAAACGCCTGCTGCGCTTTTCTTTTTTGTGGTGTTTCAAGCTCAAATTTGGGGCTGATTTTGACAGCTCTTGTTTATTCTTTGTGTCCAGACATGCTGTGGGTTTCATGTTTCACTTCAAGAGCCCTGTAGTTTGGCTTATTTTGCTTGTAGGTTTATTAAACTCTTGCAAAGAAAATTTGCCCTTGGAGCCAGGAGGTCTGCTGCCAGACACAGTGTCCGGCGTCGTGACTTGCAGGCTGCAGCCCTCCCCGGAGCACAGCCTGTCGTATGCCCCCCTAGGCAAAGCTTTTTGTGAGAGGAGCCTTGTGGCTTCGCTCCAGTGTCCGTGCGCGCTGCGCAGACCGTGAGTAATGCGCTGGAGCCTGTGTCAGCCCGGGCAGGAGCCCCGCGTTGCCCTCCTTTCCCAGAGACAGGAATCCTGCGCAACCGGAGGCAGCAACATTTGGTCCGGCAGCGTCTGCCAAGGTGAGGGTGCGATCTGCCAAGCCAAACAGGATTTTGTTGTTTATGAGCAGGGGAAGGGCATTTCCAAGCGAGGCGAGAAGCCAGCGTTACTTGAGATGCTGCTGGCTGGAACGGGTCAGGCTCTTGTGAAGAGGGCACCGGGGTGACTTCAGGAGCTGGCTGCCCAGCGCGTTTCTGAGGTCTCGTGTAGCTGAGAAGTGCTGGCACCGACTGGGAGAGCAGCCAGGGGCTGTGAGAACAGACTCGCTAGCTGTAGCAAAGATTTTAGCGACAACAGTTGATGTGTGGGAGAAGAAAATGTATATGTGCTTAATAAATATTGGCACTGAGCAAGAGCTTATCAGCTAATTCAGTGCTTCAGCGTCTGGAGAACTGGGTTGGCTCTGCCACATTGAAAAGAATCCCTTCAGATCAGGGATAAATAGAAAATTAATATGAGAAGTATGTTTTTAACAGTGTGAATTTCATGCTGCCCTAGCTGTAGGACAGAGTCCCTGCCTGCCTCCCAAGCTGTACAAGAGGCAGCGGCAGCACCTGCTTCTCACAACCCAGGCCCCGTGGGCCCTGCATGCAGGCGCTGTCCCACACGGGAGAGGGCTCAGAATGGAGCAAACCCCGCAGGTTGGGTGGGTTTGGTACTCGCTGGTTTGTGTTGTATGAACTCATGTTGTTTGGAAAGGACAGGCAGATTCACAGGCTGCGTTTCGGAGAGTTGTGGGGTTGCACAAGGAGACTAGATGACCCTCAGAGGTGCAGTCCGTCAGCTGGTCCTAGCTAGGACCGACTGCCTGAGTAATTCCTCCTGGGTATCTGTTTCTGAACCCTGTATTTGAAACCCCCAGCGATGTAAATGGTTTCTTTGGGTTGCTCTATCCAGGTACACCATTATCTCCCTGGTGTGAGAAAAGACTGCGGCAAGGAATATTTAGTTTAGTCAAGTTGCCTTACTACCTCTCCTATCCTCCATAGACAGCTCTTCCTTCCTTTGGCAGTGACAATTCAGGTGTATGAAGATTTTTAATGCATTTCCCATTTATCTTTCCTTGCCAATCTCTTTCCATGCCCCAGATTGCTCCCGTCACTCTTCTGAAACTGTCCAGTGACTTGCATCTGATCTCTCTAGCTGTGACCAAAGCTAGACAGAATTCCCTAGCCTGTGGCAACGCTAAAAGGATTAATTAGAGTCATGCTGATGGAATTCATATATCCCAGGAAGTCTGGCTTTTTGTTTGCAGCATCATAGTGGACTTCTTATTGACCTCTGGTGGATAGCTCTTCTGCAGGGAAGACAAATGTAACACGTTAAATTTCCATATTGGCAAGGTGCCGTATTCTGGATCTCCTGGCCTTTTTTCCTCTTTCCAGACTGCTTACGTGTGTGTGTACCTGCAGCGCCTTCCACCTGCACACCAGGGCAGTGCTGAAGCAACAACAGGTGTTCTGCAGGATCAAAGTGATATTTACCTTCAAACTCCTCCTGCTTTCCAGGGAGCAGCTTTTGATCTCTACCTGTTGCTTTGTTCTTTCTATGCTAGGTAAAAGCTAATTAAATGTTGCCTCTCTTGGCAGAAGAACCTCTTTACTTCTTCCTGCATTCCTGCAAGCCCCTGGAGAGCTGCAGTAGGACATCATAGAAGCTCTTGTTTCGTGCCTGCATCTCCATCTGCTGTCCTTAGCAGGAAAAACTCACTTGTGTTTTCTGAGTAAGCATTCCCTGGTCAACAGCCGCAGCACCTTGATACCGCCTTCCTTCCTTGCTTATGCAGGTTTTGCCTTTTTAGAGTCCGGATGAAATTGCTGGCGTAGCTAAAGGTCTGGATATTCGGGCAGGTTTCGGCTTTGACAGCAGGGGGGCATAGCTGGGCAGACTGCGCTGCCTACAAAACGCGGCAAGAGCTCAACGTGATAACCTCCTCAGGTGGGAAGTGCAGGGCCCCCGATGCCGTGCAGGCTGCTCCACATCACTGCTTCGGACTCCCTCAGCAGTGTTGAACTGGTGTGTTGTAACGTGGTGGCAGGAAGGAGGGATTGCAGCAGAGTTTACTGGTTGTATGCTTGCGGAGTGCAGTAAGAGGAAAGGTGACTCGTTCTGTAGCCAATAACTTTCTCCAAGATACAACCTACAGCATGAAACATGACTGTGTTTTTTGATGATCTGGACAAGAATGAGCATATGGCTCCCTCTGTGTTTGTTTCTCAGGGCTGAGACATGAAAATACACGTTGTATTTGGTGCTGGAAGGAGACAATGGTGTGCAGGACTTGCAGACTAAATCTCTTCTCCTGAACACATGATGAACGCAGCACACAGCAGGGCTGAGGCTTCTCCATCAAGTTCCAGCGAATACTGAAAAGCAAAACCTGCTTATGCTGTGATTCAACCTGACAAATCTAGCAAGTGCCAGATAAACCAGCACCTTGTCCTTTCATGAAGGCTCTGTCAACCACTCAGCGGTCTCGTTTGCTATCTTCTGTATGCAAAACCCAATCCGAACTGGGACAGCTGCGTTCCTCCCCTGCAGCTCTCACTCTGCTTTTTGGAAAGTGCTGCTTTCTGTTTGCTCTCTCTGCCTCCCCCCTTCCTCGTTTATCCGGAGATACTGTTAAAACCGGGTTTAAAGAAATCACAGCTATTCAGTGTTAAGCTGAGCTTGCCTTACACCCCTAAACATTTCCTGCACACCATGCCCCCTGACAGAGCAAGTCCGAGCCTGTCTGCTTTTCTTTCTCTTTCTGGCTGCCCCTGTTGTGTGCTCTGCGGACCGTGGCGTGCGACTCGTCAGGAGGAACGCGCAGCGCTGATCTCTGCGCGCCGCAGCTCTGTGCAGCGTGCCTGCTAGGTCAGGCCGGCCCGTTCACTAGCGAGCAAGGCCCTGCAAATCCAAAGGAACAAGAGGAGACGTTCCTTCTCCTCGTGTGCTTTTGGCAGAACAGAAACCGCAGTGCTGCTGACGCTGTGCTCCCCGGCAAGGGGTGGTAGCAGGAGGTAGAGCCTGCTCTGCTTCGCCTGGTGTTGGGCTACTTTGTGCTGCTTTGTGCGAGACCCACCTGTCCTTCCTCCACGTCAAGTCGTCTTCCTGATTCATCCGCTAAATAGTTTGTGGCTTGAGTGACCCCTCGGGATTCACCATAGAGCTCCTCATCTGCCCCGTTGAAGAGCATCTCCTGTTTGTGTGCTCAGCTTACTGGGTGGTTAGCTGGGGGTTGTACGCTACAGATAGCAAAAGTTACTACTGATAGATGAAATATCTGCCGTGAGTTGGCATGCTCGGTTATTGGAGTCTGTCCACTCTGTTGAACGTAGCTTTTTCAGAGATAAGTGGCAAGAGAGCCCTTTTTAACCATCAGCACTCCAAAAAAAAAAAAATCCTTCAAAACCCCCAGCAGGATTATGCTAAAAATTGGTAAGCACTAGATGAACGTGTTTTGATTAATATTCACTTGGAGATCACTGGTTACTGTGCCGTGGATGAAGCAGCAGCCCCACGTTTAGTGTTCTTGTGGCTGTGCAGTAGTTATTCTGTGCTGAAGGAATCCTCTAGGGTGTACTCTGATTCTCTTTGACATCCCCAGGACAGTGATACATGGGGCAGCTCTGCACCTCGGAGCTATTCCCTTAATGGGCAATTTTCAGTGACAAGCATTATTTTTCTGTTTCTTCCCCGCAGTAACTATTAAAATGTGTTTTGTTGTTGTTGTTTTGTTGTGTTTTTTTTTTCTCCTTCACAGCCAAGAAAAACATCCCAGGGTTCTGTACTTTAGCATCTTTAGAATATAGAGGTGATGTTAGACTTGGATACTCTGGATCTCTCTTTCTTGAGTTGTAGAAATGACGCAGCAGTCGATGGGAGACTTCTTCCTTCTCAGACAGCGGTAGGCATGTGCTGTGCCGTCCTTGTATTTGTTCTAACGCTATTCTTTCCTCCTTCTTGACAGATCTTCTGAATTTGGCTCCTGATTAAAGCTGACAGATAATGGAAACATTTCCTTGGCAATGTCTCTGGGGCGACTCCTCCGACGTGCCTCTTCTAAAGCTTCTGACCTCCTGACCCTGAATCCTGGTGGCAGCAGCAGTTCATCTTCCATACTTGACGGGGAGATTATCTACTCCAAGAACAATGTCTGCGTCCACCCACCTGAGCTGCTGCAAGGCATCGGGGAGCACCACCCAGGTGATGGCGAGTTGCAGGCGCTGCCCGCTCACCCTTTTCTTCTCTCTCCTGGGGAGTTTCTACGTCTTGGGCTCTAAAGAATGAGGAGGTGCTAGCGGGGTATGGGGCAAGGCAGTCTTACGGGGGACTGAGGAAAGCCATCCACAGGCTGATCTGTCAGCTCTCTTTTTAATAGGAAAATTGATGATATTCCTCCTTTCTCTTCTGGGCTAGCGTGGATTTACCTGTTTCAATACATCCTTTTGTGTTGCCAGAAGAGGAACAGTTGTCATTTGAGGGCAGTAACTTCTGTTGCTCTTTCAAATACGTGTATGGGTCAGGGAAGCCAAGTGTCATCTTGTAACTGTCATTGCTGGAGCGGCCTCAACACCCATTGGTAAAGGGAAAGTAAAACCTGATTGTGGCTGCGTGCACTGGAGTAAATGAAGACGAATACTGCCCCTGTCCCTTTCTTCTCTTCTGTTACTGTGCTCTTTCATGTTCTCATCAAAGAGAGCCGTGGCTACTGGCTTAACTTCACAAAAGTAATTATTCTGTGAACATTGACCCACGCTTCCCCTTTCGTGCGTGTGACTCTTTTCTATTGGCTTTCCATGAGAACTGTAGCCCTCTGGCTATACGAAGGTAAATATTCTTGAAAAAGAAATGTTTAGCTGGCACTTGACATTGTTTAACTAACAAACAGTAAAAGCTTTTCATGTGGCAACATATTGCAGAATTTACTCTTGATTAGTAATCCGTCCAGGAAGTTGAAAGAATTGTATGTAATTTCTACATTCACTTAGGCCAGAGGGAATTTAGACTATTCAAAAGCCATATGCAGGCTTGAAGTTATTTGTAAATACTGAATGATGTTGAGGACTCCACAATTCATTTAGCAAAATCCTCTCCTGGTAAATAAAAGGGGTTGTTCTGCCCCAGTGTAATGGTGGTGAAGTGGTGGAGAGCAAATCTCTGGCTTATGCAGTTTCCTAGGAATAAATGTGCGTCCTAACAGATCGCTGCTTTGCTCTCTTGAAGGCTATTTGTGCTTGTACATGGAGAAGGACGAGCTACTCGGCACCACGCTTATCCTTGCCTGGGTTCCGAACTCCCGCATTCAGAGGCAGGATGAAGAAGCCCTGCGCTACATCACTCCCGAGAGCTCCCCTGTCCGGAAAGCTCCCCGCAAGCGTGGTCGCCACACTCAGGGTTTCGGCATTGTCCAGCAGGCTTCTCCCACCGAGCAGAAAGGGGCAGTGATCCTGAAAGAAGACATCTTGACTGCATCGCAGCTTGTAAAAGATGGGGCTTACATCAGTTCCCCTTCTTCGGAAGGGGAGAAGCTGTCCCAGTGCTGCCCGGCCGCAGACGGCGCCCGCCGCTCCCCGCAGCCTGCCCACAGTGACTCAGGAATCCTCTCGACAATCAGTTCTCAGGACGAGCAGAACAGGTCGGAGCTGTCGGTGGAGGGGACGGAGGAAGGTCTGGACTGCAGGCCGGAGCTGGGGGAGGATGAGGGCTCCTTGGAGCTGTCTGCCGATGATGTGAGCAGGGACAGTACTCTTGACTCTGATTCTGATGCCTTCTCTTCCCCGTTCTGCCTCTCTCCCATTAGTGAAGCCCTTGGGAAAAGCAGTAGTTCTGTATTTCTGGATAACGAAAGCAGGTGAGTTCATCCTTTTCTCCAGTTTCTGGGTGAATAGCTGGGGTGCTGGTGGCTGAGCTTGGGGGTGCTGGAGGAAATGGAGAAGTTTGACACTGGCATCGAGCTGAATGCCGTGTCTGGCTTCAGACTTGCTTTAATTCCTCCTCTGCTACGACACCTGTGTAATTTACAGGAAATTGCTTGTCGGCCGGTCCTGCTTCTGCTCGATGAACCTTCTCCTTGTCCGTCGCGCAGGGCTGTGCATGTGTGGGTCTTTCAGATGAACTGTCTTGAGCCCTGGCAGCAGCATTACTAAATTAGAACGGTCCTTTGTTGGTCTAATTGGCTCTGCTGAGGAGATGTACTAGTTGCTTCTTGTGGAGAGACACATCAAAGCGTCTGTTTGACTTCCTGCGAGCCTCGGGTATGTGTAAGGCACTGTGGTGACACCGAGTCTGCATGTGTTAGCTCGTTGTGCTGGTGCTCACAACAAGGTCCCACTTAAGACAGAAATATTAATTCTAACGTGTTCGACCTGGATATTTTAGGCAACGCTGGTATAGCAAAATATCAACGCTTCTCAATGGTATCTGCAGTAAACTCCACGTAGGGGAAAGAGGGCATCTTGGCAAAGCAGGAGTTCGTCGTAATGCACCTATGTACTTACTACTGCTTATTACTTACTGTATTGATCCGCAGTGGTTCTGGCTTTCTGGTCTGTGGTCTCTTGAGCGTATCGCTCGTTTCCATCTTGGAGAGGACACGTGTGTTTATGAAGCACTGCAGGGCTGATCTTAAGGATGTAGCTGAAATTTGAAGCTACACCTGAAATTAGGGAAAACAAGTTCTCCTTTGTGTGTGTCAGCAATGTCGTCTGCATTGAGACTTGACACTGGAAGAGATTTTGCCTCTATTCTACGTGTTAATCTCAAAGCCAGGGGGTGCCAGTCAGAACAAGGCTTGTGAAGGAGGTACTGTAACTGATTTACCTCTTTCTGGATATTTTAAAATACTTAAATGCAGTTGGTCTCAGAAATCTTACCAGCTGTGCGTTTGGTACGTGTCCTAGCAGCATGCTTAAAATGAGCTGCAAGCCCGCAGGGTTTTTGGGGCTGGGTGGGCAGCGGTTTGAGCAGCGCTGTCCTGTCCCGTCCCGTCCCACCGCAGCTCTCCCTGGCTGCGGAACGGCATCGCAAGCAGCTGCGGCGTGCTCACGAGGGGCGTCTGGTGTCCAACTTGTGTTGAGCATCGTCAATTTGAAAGCATCCCTTTTAGCTTGCAAAGTATGGTGTCGGTCTTTTTTTTAAAAAACAAACTGTGGATAGGATTGTTATAAGACTTTGGGAACACGAGACAAATGGTACGAAACATACCTTGAAAAATTTGAGAGAGGTCTTTGAACGCTTAAATGTCTTTTCTGTTAACCAGCATTTTGTTCTTCCTTTCTTTGTGTATTGATTGACTCAGGGAAACACATTTTGCAGTTTTGCCTCTGTTGGCTCCTAGGTGTGTTTTCTGATTCAAATTTTATTCTAGCTCTGGGCTACTCTTGGGTGGTTGACCCTTTAGTTGCACGTGCTTTTGGAGGACATTGTGTCGGCCTTGGTTTTAAAAACAGAAAGCCCTAAAATCCATTGTCACCAACACCTTAGTTTGTTTAAGAAACCTTTTTTTTCCTTGAAGCAGCACTGACACTGATGTTTGACCTGCTTCTGCCACTGTAAAAAAAAAGCGGACTTTTTTTTTTTTTTAAGTACTGCAATCTGAGCTTTTGTAAGTGATCATCAGTCAGGATAATGTTTTGAATTAACCCGGAGAAGCTTCTATTGCTTTCACTTTTTGGTGATAATATCTGTGTTCTTCGTCATACACCCGTTGCCAAGAAGTGTATTGCAAGGCGATCGCGATACTGACCTATGGTATAAAGGGTAGTTGACTTTTTTTGTGAATAAAATACAATTAAAATGCTTCTGTGAACGCTTCAGAGTTCCAGCAATAAGCTTCTTACAGGAGGACTGGTCCTCCCTCTCCCAGTGCGTGGCAGGGAGGCTGTGGCCTCCATCCCACGCGCTGGGCAGGGGATCGTTATCCCCGCTGTAGGGGTTGGAAGGAGGGCCAGCGAGGGATGTGCTCGGAGTCCTTTCCCAGCTGCTGAAGACCAGGAGATCGAGCTCCTCGCAGGAGATCCCAGCCGCGAGGCCATGCGCAGCGCCCGGGCCCTCGCCCCTGAGGGCGCGCGGCGTTCGGGGGCAAGGAGCGCTGCGGTTTCGCCGTTTGGCAACGCGGATGCCCCGAGCTGCTGGCGGCGGCGGGGAAGGAAGGAAATGCAGCTTGCTGCATCTCCTGCACCTCGCGCTGTGTGCATGCAGCCCTTCCCTGCTGCCTTCCCAGCCCGGCTCGGGCGAGCCCTCTGCCGGCTCTGCTCGGCTGCTGCTGGCGGCCGCAGCGCTGCAGTGGCTGCCTTCAAAATGCACCGCTGATGGTCGCGGGAGGCTGCTCTTCCTCTTTTATTTATTTCTAAACCTCCCCTGGCACCAGCCTGGGAGCCTGTTACAGTGGATGTGGCACTCCTAATTTGCAGCAGATTAATAAAACAGACCTTTCATTGTTTGGGACTTCAGATTTGAAAGGCTTTTGTCCAGCGTGTCCATTTTTTGTGCCAATTTGTTCTTCCCTATAGAGCCCCGTGCATGATATCTGCGGATCCGTGTGCTGCTTACAAACTGTTTGAGTCAGATTTTGTGTAGAATACTCTGCAAAAATCTTGTCAGAAAGCGTGCTCTGATTTTCTGCGTTCATCCCAGCTTTTTAGGGGGCAGGGGCCGCTGTTTCAGAAGTCACTACCAGCTTGGAAACAGCTTCCTTGTTTCTTAAGGGTGCTTTTTTTTTTTTTTTTTTTTTTTCCCTGCTGGCAGCTTCCCATCTGAGGCAGAATTGGAGTGCGAACAAAGTTTGTGCTGCTGGCAGCTTGTTTCAGCTCCTCTCCCTCCCTACCCCCCGGTCACCGCCCCCTCCCTCCAAAGAGGAACGACTGTTTCTGGTTATTTCCCTCAGCTTTGGGGAGTTGTTAGGACGAGAACTCTGCTTTGCTCTGTGATTGTTTCAAGAGCTGAGGCAACACATTGCACGGGCGTTTCGGTTCAGCCATCCTTTCCGTGCGGTTAGATACCGTCAGGAATGGAAAAAGGTGACGCTGAGGAAGAATCGGGATGTACGTTTAGACTTGGATCAGTTGAGATCAAGATGGGCATGGCTCAGCTACGTGGCCAGGAGTCACGAGTCCATCCATCCGCCTGAACCTGCCTCACGGAGCACCCTCGGGGGTGGCCCAGCTCAGGTGGCCCAAGAGGGAGCTTCAGGAAGGTGCCGGCGTGTGCAGGGCAGGGACGGCGAGGGAGGAGAGGGGCACAGGCTTGGAAGCGTTTGGGCTGCACAATGAGTCAGTCATTTTAAGTCAACAACTCGCTTTTTAGAACATAAGGAAATAAAAACACATCCATTGTTAATTTTTTTTGTCTCTTTGCTTCCCAGTTTGAAAGGCTGCCAGGGCTCCCAAGCAGCGATCAGTGCTTTCCCTCCACTTACACGGTTCCTAAGGCTAAGAGCTAGGGGAAAGTCGCATCACCAGCCTGCACATTCTTGCTTCTCTGTATAGATGAGCCTGGCGTTTCTGGACCGTGCACTCTCCTCTCGTGGAACGGTGGCTTTGCTCCCTTGGGTTTTGTGTCCCTGTCCGTTCCAGCACCATGGTTCCTGTGGGCAGGTTGCTAACACGGGAAATGGCCGCATTGGTAGCGGCTTTGCACTGACTGCATTTGTGTAGGAAAGGAGGGATACTGGAAGTAAAATTGTTTCTTTCTCCTTTTATTTCTCCCTTATCACTGTTATTTGTTGCTATGCTGCCTGTCAGGAAACGTTTGCCGTGATCTGAAGGGCGCTAATTGAAGACAACGGGACTCCATACCCAGCTTAGGCTTGTTGCTGCCCTGCTAAATTACTCGGCGTCCATTTCCCCATCAGTAAAGTGAAACTAAAAGCCTTTTGTTACATCCTGGTGACCAAATAGCATCTGACACCTATACAGTGTCTTTCAACCAGTACTTCTGAAGTTATTTTAACTGGCCGTGACATCAGATCTATAACAATCGGCTGCTGAAGCACTTAGTGCTCTGTAAGTGATGGTTTTAATTTTTTGCGATCGCTGGTTAACAGGAGCTTTCCGTTACAGTGGGCGGTAGAGCTGCAAAAGGCTTTTCACTGCAGCAGCAAACCACGCTTGTTACCTGACTAGCACCATACAGAAACGCTGAAGAGGACAAATGCTGGCACCGGTGTGCTTCTCCGACCAGAGGCTGGGGCGTCAGCCTGTGGTCAGGGCCTGGGCCCAGGAGCCCGGCGCAGGAGCTGAACGAGCCCACGGCTGGAGCTGCGCCAGCAGAGCCACGGTGATGGAGCGGCCGCCAGCCCGTGCTCTGGGGCTCTTGCTGCAAGAAACGAGTAGAAGTAAAGAGCAACGTGAGCAGCGTGGTCATGGGTACCAGTAGGCCCATCCCTGATTCAAGGAGCAAACGTCTTTCATAAGAAGGGGATTGTTTTAGCAGCTAGTAGCAAAAGTAATGAAACCTCTTCCTAACGGAGCTGAGCTGTGGCACAGTTCTCATGCTCCTAAGCCGACACGAATTCACGTGAACAGCTATTACAGAGAGTTTAGGCAAAGCACACGCCACAAGAAGAAAGTCCTTTAGCGCACTTGATGCAATTTTTGCAGATGTGTTGCACATCCTGTCGTTCAGCCTCTTCCCAGGGAGCTAATCAATAAATTACCTTCTCAGGAGGGAGCGGAGGCGCAGAGCCGCGGAGGGTGGCAGCAGCTGCAGGAGCGGGTGGTGACAGAGCGGGCGGTGTTGCGTCATGTTGTTTTGGCAGCTCACCTTTGTGCTTTTCAGACCTCTGAAGGATAAACGGGAGGCAGCATTACAGGGGAAATGAGCTGAAATTAGCGTGAGCTGCCAGGAGCTCTGGAGGCATCAAGAGGTTGGGAATTCATCGCCGTTGTAACAGAGGTGATTATGTGCTTAGGACCAGGGGAATTGGTCACTGGCTTCAAAACCTCCTGTAGCGCCGCGCAGCACCTTGTGTCGTGCTGTCTTACTTCTGACGACTTCAGCCCCAGGGATGAGCACAGGGAGTGCCGCGCTGCCCCTCATTCAGGCCTTGGGTTAGGGTGACTGATCGGTGATGTAACGCTGAAGCACCCCATTCCATTCGTACCCAAACCGCTGCCCAGTAAGAATATCCCCAAATCCTTCTTCCCTTCATCTGTGGGGGCAGGCTCAAGCTCCGTGCAAGGGAGGACTTTGAGGTGGCCCGCACCGAGCCGGGCTGCGGGAGGAGAGCCTGCCCTGGCTGCTTGCTGTCAGCGCGCTGTGCAATCCATTCACGTCGTTACCGGCTGCAGAGCTGAGGAGGTTGGACAGATCCAAGAGATTGCGGAGGCATACGGCTCTATCTTGCTTTATATAAATATTTGAACAGCAAGAACATTAATTATGGCAGGTTTGGTTTTTTTCCTCCGTTGGTTTGCTGCCAGCTTTCTGTGGAAGAAAATAGTGACAGCTAACTGGAGAGCTAGAATTACAGCTAGAGGGATTGTGCAGCTATTTATTTCGGATTTTAATTGAGGAACAGGCGGCGAGAGCCGCCCAGGCTGAAGACGGAGGTTTCCCCTCAACTCGCCGCTGTGGAGGGGCGGCGGCAGGCAGGGGAAAGGGGCGGCTTTGCCCGGAGCGGCCCCCGAAGGCTCCGGGGGGGGCTGCGGGGCTCTGGCACGGGGCAGGCGGGGGCCGAGACCCCCGGGGCCGGGGGCTGGGGGCCGGGGGGCGCCTCGGGGCTGCCTCCGCGGGCCGGGCTGGGCGCTGCGAGGCCGCCAGGGGGCGGGCGCCGATCGGCCGCGGGGCCGGGGCCGGGCCTGAGGGCTCGGGGCCTGGCTCGGGGCCTAGGGGCCGGTGGAGCCAGCGAGCGAGGGGCAGGGGCAGAGCGGAGAGCGGCGGCTGCTCGCTCGGGGAGGCGCGGCGACCCAGCGCCTTTTCCCGGGATATCCCCGCATTTCGTCTGTTACTTATTTATGTTATCGCAACGCCCAGAAATCCTGACTGAGAGCGGAGATAAATTGCGCTGGCAGGTCTCCATAGCTTTGTGAGGGAAGAATTGCTCTAACTGGATCAAAATAAAGAGCGTGTCCCCTCTAAAAGTACAACAGCAGTATATGCAAATAAATCTGCATAGTCTCTGTCTTCTTGGCTCGGTCCTTGCAATTATAACAGCATTAAGCATTTACAGTAACTCTGAAACATGCTTTTAGCCAGCTCTCCGTTTTCCTCTCCCTTTTCTGCTACTTGAAGAAAGCTTTCCCCTTGGGAAATCCTCATTGTGTTGTGGAAACAGCGAAATTCTCTCTGGGTGGTGTTGGCTGTGCTAATACTGGGTCAGCGGCAGTGCAGAGTCCGGGGAGTTGGTTAACTTTGTCTGTCAGTAGAAAGTTCCCCCTGAAATTCCCAGTTCATTGCTCAGAGCCAAGTATACAAGAACAAAGGTAATCTTCAGGGCTTTCAAGGGACCGAGGTTTTGAAGGCTTGATTGTAATTAGCATAATTAGTGTAGAATTTTATTTTTGCATGGATAGAACTGAAAGAGAAAAGCAAAATAATCCATTGATTTTAAATATAAAATAAACACTGGTAAGAAAGGTCCCCTTTTCTAGTCTGGAATAGGCAGAAAAGCAAACATTCTTTTGGGGGCTTTGCTGAGAAATCACTTTTTCCATCTAAGGAATTTTTTTAAGTGTTGCGTTTCGATTGATTTATTAATGAGCTAAAGCCTAGGCACGAGGTGCCCCTTCTCTGTATGGATTGCGAAAATCTGCCATTGAGCTTTCGGAATATTTTCCTTCCTTAACGTGATGGTAACATTTGCATCATTGAGCAGCATATGCTCGGCTCTAAATGATTTGTTGTGTTTGGCTTCTCGGGAGCTGTGTGTATTTTATTCATAAGCATCGAACTGCTAATTCTGCCCCTGCTACCTAACTGCAACAAAAAGTCACAGAGGAAAACTTGCTCGGGTTTTACCTAAGCAGCCTACACCTGTCCGGAAGTCTGAGCTGTGAAAAAAAAGATTGCTTGTCTTTTAGCTGAACGAATGCATGTATCACATTCCAGACTTTGGCTGGATAAAAGAGATTAAAGCACACATTAATTCACTACAAACCTCTGATTTTTTTTTTTCCTTTCCCATTTACATTCGAAATAATTAACTCGAGAATTCTCAGTTTATTTTGTTTTCCTTTCGGTTTAATTCACAGTGCTTCATGGCAACCCTTCGGAGGTGAGCTGGGCTGCTTTAATAATGCCCCCTATTGCTGCCTAAAATTGCTCGGCTTCCCTTCAGGCCCCGGGGACTTGGAGGACGGGGCCGGGAGGCAGCAGAGCGAGGAAGGGCGTGGGCAGGGCAGGGGGCACAAAGGCGGGCAGCCTGGAGACGGGGCACCGTAAGCGCGGGTGGCAGGAGCCCTGTAAAACAGCAAATTGTTTTGATCTTTATTTCTCAAGGACAAACCAATTACGCCTATCAGAAGGCAAAGCTGCATTAATCGGGTTTCCTTGAGTCCCTCGTTGCTTTCTGTTAAAATGTTTTATTTGTCAGGCTGGCGTTCGCGGAGTTTATGTTAGTTCAGAGCCCCGTCCGTGGTCGTGAACTTGCTGTTCCAGCCCAAGGTCAGAGGACGGATGCCGCGGCTGCAGCCCTGGCACGGTGCGCGCCGATTAGGTGGCCTCATGTCTGCAGCTGGAGCCACCGCCCTGCTTCGAGCTCCTTCCCCGAACCGGGGCAGCGATGGATCCCGGCACTTTTAAGATGAAACCAGCTTGTTCTTTGAATGTCACTAATAACATTAACGATGAGTAACTAGCAATAATACTCTGACTTTTAGAAGTGCTGTTGAATCTGCTTGCTGGTGCTGGGCATGAAAGGATACAATTATTTTTCATAACCTTTTATTTTCCCTTTACGGCAAGCTCAGCAAAGCAAGTTTGTCAGAGGCAGAGTGCTCCTAATTTGGTCTCCAGTGACCTCCGGCGCGGTGATTGGCAGCCGGCTGTCAGGAAGGAACTTGTGCCTGTGAGATAGAAATGAGCAGAACAAATGCCGTAGGACAGCTCCGGTTCCCTCGAGGACACGGGCTAAAAAAGGTGAAAGAAGTGCAATTACAGGAGGTTTTCAGCACAGAAAGTTAATTAGCTACTAAATAGCATTTAGTGCAGTTCAACGTGGGGAAATTTATGTTTTGAAAGCAAACAGATCAATGGAAAGCCTGTGGAACCAGCTTTTGGAAAGCCCATGTTGACATTCATGTACTTTGTACTGTAACGTCCTATACAGTTTTTCGCGGGTTTCCCTAACAAATAGAGCTGGATTTGTTTCCGTGGGTTTGCAGATGTATAGATACACTTCCACACCAGGATGTTTTGACATTAATTTCAGGGATTCTGCTTGGGCTTTCATCCGGACTCAGTACCTTAATACCTTTTTCCCTGTTCACTGAAGCCAGCATAAATTCTGTTTGGGGTCTCTGAAGCAGAGGAACTTCAAATTCCAAATATTTTCAGTCAGGTGGTGAATTTAACATAGTTCTTAACCTAATTACCGATTCGCACTGATCAGAGGCAAGTAGCTGGTGTGACTGCAGGGTTTTGCTGTCAACTTCGGGCTTTGCGTGGCCGTGCTGCCCTGTGCGTGTCCTTCCATCCCTTCTCTGCAGCGTCACGAGTAGAAATATTTCAACAAAATGTTTCATTCTAAATTACCAATCCGTTTTCTTTTGCACTTCTTTCATATATTGCTGAAATCAGCATGTTTCACAATTCATTATACATGTATATTGTCAAGGACACTCTCTTATTTATCAGAACAATAGATTTGGGTTCCAGCCACCCAACACAACCTCACTGGGTGCAGTTGCTACACTAAATTTTTCGGCATTTCAGGATAGCTTTGAACTTTTATTGATGGATTATTTATTTGAAGCTATCTGTCATGGGCGGTTTAGGCAGCTGATGCTGCCGTGAGCTGTTTCACCTTGCTGGAAAGAAGAGGAACCTGGAAGGTCAGTGCCTGTGCAGAATAGTGGAGAAACAGAGAAACGCTAACCCCTGGGGAGGAAAAGGGGCATGTAATTCCCATTACACGGACGCTCATACATTATGATGATACTTATTGTCTGTAAACGACGCTTCGCAAGCCGGCATGCAGGAATAGACGGGGCTGTTAAGGGAAAGCTGTTATTACTGAAGGCGTGCTTTAGTGCCATGGTGGTGGAGAGACAACTGGTGAGGGTTTGGCTCTTGCAAGAGACTCTGGGAGTCAGCTGGTGGACACCGACAGCTCAGATAACAGCCACATCCCTGCCGTGATCTTCAGCCCCTTTCCCTCTTGTAATTACATTTGTCACATCTTGTCATAAAATGAGTTATTAGATCTTTGTTGCTGAAATAGCCTTCCCGTGTGATGGGTGCAGGTCTCTGCCCTGGTTCTATAACAGAAATAATAATGGGTTTCGTGTCTCTTTATGCCGTAGGTGCACAGAAATGCTTTGACCGAGCAGTAAGGCAGCCCCGCCGCTGCTCACCGACCCGCGCGGGGCCGGGGCAGGATCTTGCCGCGGCAGGAGGACGGCACCGGCAGCACACGGGCGTTTTCCTTCTTAGGGGCAGCCGAAGCTCCCGGAATGTAGCTGAGGTTGATTGCTGCAGCTGGTTGTTGAGAAAATACATCACCGCCGGATCTTGCTCACCGGCAAGCATGAGATGTATTTAGCGACAAGAGAGTAATGGGGCTTGAGCAAGGAGAAAGGTGGAACTGGAACCATGACTGTGGCCGTGGGGTTCCTGCCTCAGGTTTTGCTAATCCTCCTTGTAATTTTTTTCCCTGTCCCTTCTGTTCCCGTGGGGCCTTGCACTTGTTCTCCTGTGTTGCTGAGCAGTGCTGCACGCGAGCTGGTGGTCTGCTTTTCCTGGATGCCGCAACCCAAAGTCTCTCTGAAATGCTCCTCCAGCTATTTGCTTTGCCGTGCTTCAGCTCCCTTCTTTTGCAGGGCACTGGTGTAAATCCCTCATCTAACAGATATAATAGTCTGGCTTTCATAAATAATAAATTGGAAAATTCTTCCCCTGTGTCTGCAGATCTTGTGTGCCTGGATAGAGGACTCCCCAAAAGCCACAAAATTAGCATTGATCATACTACTTGTTGCTACTTAGGAACAGAATGATCTCAACATTAAAATTCTTTTAAGAATAAGGCCAACAGTTTTGAATATTTTCATTCCTTATTTTTTTCCAATCATTATATACAGGAAAAAGTGATTGTATACACAGTGAGTTTTTCCTTAATTCCCACAGTGACTAAATACACACAGCGTATGAGGTGGTGCTCTCTGCATCTCTGCTAAATATGGACGGACGTGTTTGTAGATCTCTCCAAAGGGCATGGTGTGCACAGGTGTCTCTTTCAGATTTCGTAGTCTACATCAGTGAAAACACTGGAGTTTCCTTGAGCTGCACGCCCGAAGGCACTGTGCTCGTGCTCGCTGGCTTTTTGCTGTCCAGAAGGGGTAAATCCAGGCACACGTGTTGCTTCAGATGGCTTCTGAGTGTGTCAGTGCCTGCACAAGCTTGTAACTAGTGGCTAAATGTGAACTGTAAACATCTGTCTGGAAGAAACATTTCCAGAAAGTAGAACGTTGCCGGCACCTTTGTGCCTGGGCTCTGCAGCCTCTGAGCTATGGGCAGCTAACGCTGCGCCTGAAGCAGGTTTTGGTTGCGCAGCTGGCAATACCCTCCTGTCTTCAGGAGATGCACAGTTCCCCAGCTCCAAGCGAGCCTGCCCAGCTCTATCCCTAAATACCATTTCTATCCCTAAATACCACTCCTTGGCCGTTCCCTCCCTGCTGGCAGCTCGAGGTGATGCTCTCGAACCGCGGGCACGCTGCCCGTTGCGACGAGGGAACCGCGCGACAGCGCTCCCCCAGCGAACCAGTCCTCCGGCTCCTTGTCACACCGACCAGTGCATCTTTGCAAGAGTTTTAGAAAATTGGTTGCCTCCGCTTGGTCTTTAAGCTCGTTTGAGTCATCTCTTCCAGGAAAATCCTGTGTAACCAGCTGTGGCTGTTCCTGAGCGTTGCTTCACAAATACCAGCTGCTTACAGCCAGCAGGCCAGCACGGGTGGCTTGTACCGGGGCTCCTATTGCTTTTGCATTAACGTGAGATACAGAGTGGTTGAGGAGAGCGTTACGGTTTGCAGCTTTATCTGGAAATAACGCTTGATTTTTCACAAAGGCCGCTACAGTTTTCAAGGAAAAGTTCACAAGTTGCAGGTGGTGGTGTATAGCTGTGTGAGACTGGACGTATCCCAGTATTTCCTACAAAAACTGCCGTCACTCTTCTTTGAGCGAGTTCGTGTATGTCCCGTGATCCCTGCTCACATGGCGATACTGCCGTGTCGCTTCTCAGACCTCAACCTCAGCATGGCTTGAATGCCATTTTGCTTTGATGCTTTCTGAAAAAACGGAGCAGCAGAACCTCACGAGCAGGGCAGCGAAGCCGCTCTGTTAGCTGAAAGTGAGACAGACTTCGTCTCATCTACATAATGCTGCAGACCTCGAGAAGGGGGCTTGGGGATTTATTTCCCATGCGTGTGGGCGCTGAGGCTTCGAGCCGTACATTTGAACGAGGCTGCTCGCAGGGGCTCGGTTAAAAATTTAACCCACAACTAACTGGGATGTCCGGGGACCTGGCCATTGGAATGCAATGACCTGAACCACGGGGAGATGCTGCAAATGGGGCTCGTCCCCGTGGAAGAGGCACCGCAGCCAGGCTTGGAAGGCATACTGATGTGGTGTGCTGCAGATGCATGCTGAGTGTGTGATTTTCAGCGTTCAGTGCCTACATTGTTAGATAAGCGGATTAGAAAACATTGCATAAAGTGGCATTGCAGGGGGCTGTCTTTATACCTGCTACTCGCCTTGTTTTGCAAACCCTGATTTCACAGCAGAACCCATTCAGAGCTTGCGCTGAGATTGTTCGCATGTATTGGCCTTTTTAAGAATCAAGGGGTCACAGTTTCAGATTCACTTAATTCTCAAAGCAGTGATATTTTTCTTTTGGGATTGGGGCTGGTGGCGGGCATGTGGGTTTTTTTAATCTAGACCCGGTTTATTCATAAAGATAGGTATCTGGGGCGCCGTGGGCTCCTGGCTTACTGGAGCATGGATGGATTCCCTTTCCCTGCGTTGTGGTGGGTTAAAGAGCTCACGTGCGATTTCCCACTCCGTAACTCCCCGAAGTTCCAGGTTTGCAAACGGAAACCATTTGTCTGAAGGTCACACTCGTGAATCCAGGCTTGTCGGGCCCATTTGCGACGGGGAGGTTCAGGGGAAGCATCTTTGGATCTCACTGGGTTCGGAGAGCGTTTGCCAGATGAGATCCCCGCTCAGTACCAGCACATGGATGTACCTGCCCCTCCGTGCCCACGCCGAGCGGCTGCGCTGCGTGCTGAGGGCTTGCTTCAGCTGGGGGCAAGCAGCTGCTTACAGCTCGCCCTCTCAGGGGTGTTTTCAGGGGCGGTTTTCACTCTTCCCCAGTTCTGCGCACAACAGACCAAAACCAGGATCGTTTGTTGGGACAGCAGGGATTTGATTTAAATAAAAATAATTTAATCGCTCTCGTAGGCTGTCTGTTATTGATTCCTGAGACCTGCGCTGAATTCTAATTTCAGAGCTCTGTCAGAAGATTTGTAGCTTGTCGCACCTGTGGTTATTGCGTGTAACTGCAGTCTCTGGCTGCGCTTTTCTCCTCCACGCTCTCGTCTGCAGGGACGCGTGTGACAACCGCACGACCTGCTCCACCAGCTCCGCTTCCAGCCTCGACACCAGCGCCCGGTCCCAGGAGAACACCGGGCAAACGCAGAGCGCCAGGTGGGATGAACAGCAGAAGGTCTTTGCCCTCGAGCAGATCTGTGGCGTCTTCAGAGTGGACCTGGGGCAGATGAGATCCCTGCGCCTTTTCTTTAGGTAACGTCTTGTTTTTCTCTGCGGTGTTTGTGCGTGCTCAGCGGGCTCGGTGGAGGCAGGTGGCTTCTGCAGTCCTCGCTGGAAGTCTTTCCCTGGTGGTCGTCTCCAGGAAAGCAAGTGTCAGCCTCCCCCAGGAGAGCCTCCGAGTTACTGTAATGGGGCCTAAAGGTTTTTTTTTCCCGAGCAAGGTGAAGGTGCTGACACTTCTCTCAGCTGTCTCACCAAAACACATTTAAAATATCCTGCAGGTGTGGAAAACATCTCTTTGCCTGTGGTACCTTCTTGCTTGCCTGCCCCTCACTGGGGCTCTTCTGGGGTCTAACCGCTCTTAGTCTCTTCAGTGAGTTCCAAATTATTACAACAGTTAAAACATTTTTCAATGTTTCAACATTTCAAAACATTTTTACTCTCTCTTGTTGTTCTCACTCTCTGCTTCCTTAGAGAGTGCTGTGCACAACCAAGTCCACGCGTCTCTAGGAGCTGACTTTGGGAACTGGCTTAATGTTGCTGGGACAGATTTCTTGGTTTTTTTTTGTTCTCTGGGGAAGACAAAATGTAATTCCTTGATGTGGTGGAAGGGCAGAAGTTTCCAGGCACAAGTGAAGCTCCTTGAGGAAATGAACTTGCAACAGTCCTCTGGTCACTGTGGCCACGTCCAGAGCTGTAAAATGATTTCTGCCCCATTTGAAGGGACAACTTCTTTGTAATTGCTTTCCTGTCTCCGTCGTCTGATGTCTCCCCTTCCTGCTGGGCCTCTCCTTGTCCTGGGAAATGAACGCGGGTTGTTCTCCCTGCTTGTTTTGTCCCACAGCGATGAGGCCTGCACCTGTGGACAACTGGTTGTTGCGAGCCGGGAGAGTCAGTACAAGATCTTCCATTTTCACCATGGTGGCCTGGATAAGCTGTCTGAGGTGTTCCAGCAGTGGAAGTACTGCACAGAGACCCATCTCAAGGACCAGGTACCTGGCAAGGTTCACGAGGCAAGCAGGTTGTTTACCGTGGGTGTTTCACACTCGGGTTTTCAGCCAGCAGAAGGTGTTGGAGAAACGAAGCCGCGAGTTCGCGTCACCAAGTCAGGCAGAAAGCTACAACGTGTTGGAGGTTGTTAGGACGCAGCTGCAAGTCAGATGCGAGATCTCTCTTGTACTTGCTTATCCTCCTCCGTTCCTGTTCTGCCTGTGGAATATGGAGGAAGATAAGCCAGAAAACTCGCTTAGGTAGTTATTGTGCTAGATACGGTAACCAGACAGGTCAGCGTTGTGCTTTAGGCATGTAAGGTGGTTGGGAATCTGCAGTGGTAGGTCTGAAATTCTGTCAGAGTCTTTCATCCATTTTGTGAAGCATAGCACACTGCATTTGAAAATGTTTTGACAAGGCATCCTGCCATATTTTGTTCAATCTACATACAAATGTGATAAGAGCTCTTTAATTATCTGTTTAAGATACTGTATGTGCTTATTAGAAACAGTGATTTTTAAATTTCCATCCTTCCCACAGAGCCCCCTGCTGCTTTTCTTATTATGGTCGCATGGGCTCACTTTTTGCATTGAACAACCTTTGATTTTTAAATTAAATGTCAGCTGCAGTCTTGCACTGGGATCATGAGTGCCCTTAGAGAGCCTGGCAGTGCAGTTCCCTGCTTGCCTAACAGCAATCCCTTTGTATATGGCCAATCATATGTAATTTATTGCAGGCATTCCTGGCAGGGTGAAGTTTTGCTGTAAGCAGCATTAATTCAGTTTCAGGTCAGGGATAAGACTGGGGGAGGAATGGAAACTGTTTTTTTAAAAGATGAAGCTGTTTTGTGGTACTCGGATTTTTAATTATTCTAATCACTCTTGCTATTGTAATGATTGGAATTTAAAAAAAAACACTCTCCAAGAACTGCGCTTCAGTGCTTAATCCTACAAGAACCACGCAAAAGGGTTTTCCTGCTCCGAAAATGGCTGGGTTTCATACTCTGCTGCTATCTCTGGCTCTTGCCTCCATTTTTTTTGTTTTGTTTTGTTTTGTTTTCCCCCATTCAGCAGCTTACTGATGAGAAAACGTGCATGCAATTCTCCATCCGTCGTCCTAAGCTGCCCTCCTCGGAGACCCACCCGGAGGAGAACACGTACAGGCGCCTGGACGTGTCTGCCTGGCTCAATCACCTGAACGAATCTGGGCAGGTGGAGGAGGAGTACAAGCTGCAGAAGGTGAGAGGGGTGGCTGCTGCTCTTTTGATCTGCTCTCTCCTGCCACGGAGTGCGAGTCCCCAGGTGGAAGCTGCGATCCTTTGCAAGTGCTGGGTGTTTGAGAGCGTAAGGACTTGCTCGCAGTGCTTGGCTGGAGGTCTTGCTGGGACCACAGGTGGGTCTGCTGCAGGGCAGCGGAGCACCTCTCTGATGGAGGAGGGTGTGCTGTCAGCTGCTGCAGCCCGCTGGAATGAGCAAACCAAAGTGTCGGGTGGTTGGCATGTCTGCAGCAGTGGTGTGGACAAATCAAAGAAAGAAAAATTGAGATTCCTGTATGAAATAATGCAGGGCTTGCAGGGGAGCACTGGGTCCAGGTCCTGAGAGAGGAGTTTGCAGTGAAATGCAGTGTCTCCAAGATTGGGGATTAAGCCGTGACATGAGAACGACACGTTAATCATAGAGCCTCTCCAGGGGGGGTTATTGACATTGAAATGAGCCCGATTTGTGTCTCGTCTGGGAATAGAAGGCCAGCACTTTCCCTCTAAACATGTGCAAATTGCAGGAGCTTGAATCAAGGCGTCACTTGTCAGGAAAGAACTGCAAAGCCACCAAAGCATAGTAGCAGGCAGTTTCTTGTTGCTGTTTTTGGGAATGTTAAAACTGAACTAGTCATAACTTTTGCTCCTTCTTCCAGGCCATTTTCTTTGGTGGGATTGATATTTCCATCCGTGGGGAGGTGTGGCCCTTCTTGCTGCGCTACTACAGCTATGAGTCCACCTCCGAAGAGAGGGAGGCGCTGAGAGTACAGAAGAGGAAAGAATACTTTGAGATCCAGGAGAAAAGGTAATAGATCAGCTTCAGCCTCTGCTGCTCATCTCTCCTTAGGTCTGAAGTAGAATGGCACCGCAAGTGACTTACGGAGCCTCTGCCTGGACAGAAGTGCTGGGTGCGGGAGGTGTTAGCACGCACAGCTGACCTTGTGCGGATCTGGAGCTAATACCATACAGTTCAAGTATTATCTTACCTGGGTGCTTGAAACAGGCTCACCGGTACCACGTAGGGAAGCTTATCTCACGGGCAAGACTTCAAGCTTGACGTGCTTGGTTTAGCACACTAGAGGTGAAAATGGGAGCGCATATTTCTTTATAGATATATCTGGATGTAAAAATAGGGAAGAAGAAATTATATCTAATTCAAGGAAGTCATTTCTGCCATAACTGTACATTGTAAACTACTTGTGTAAATTTAAGCTGGAGAGAGACAGTCGTAGTATTAATTAGGAGTCAGTCAGAACAGAGTGGCGAGTTCTGGTGTGCCACCCACAAGGAGCAGTGGAGAGCATTTTCAACTGCTCCTGAAGTGGAGTTTATCACAGAAAGCATGCCGTGTCATCCCATTCATAACTAAAGAAGCTCCTTCTAGTAATCCCTTTGGACAGAAAATGTGCTCTTCTAGGCAGGCCTCTTGTCTCTTTTTCAGCTGATGAGAAAACTCTGCACAGAAATAGTTTTTCTCTTAAAATTGAAGCTGAAATAAGTCTGTTTGTTCCTTGTGGCAATCATATTCCTATTGTGTCAACATACTCCTGTTGCCGTTCAATTTTCAGGCTTTCAATGACTCCAGATGAGCAGAAGGATTTCTGGCGTAAAGTACAGTTCACGGTAGATAAAGACGTTGTGAGGACTGACCGCAGCAACCAGTTCTTTCGAGGGGAGGACAACCCAAATGTGGAAACAATGAGGTGAAGTGTCTGATCCTAGTGTCCCAGAAAGTGTGCCCTACTGAATGTGTAGAAAACTCACTAATCCCCCCAGCCCAGGCTGCCTCAGTTGCTGCTTTGGGAATGCTGAAGAGCATCGTACATACAGTGGCTGGTACCAAACGATGCAAAAACACTTTTTACCTGGTACTTTCACTGCTTCTTTAGCCATTTACTTGTTGATATGATAACCCTGCTCCTATCACCTTGCTTCCATTCATACATAGGCATATAAGAGGTGTGAGCCTTCTGTGGCTGGGGGGGGTAATGAGCGCTGTAGCAGGGTCGTGGGCAGTTGCTTCGGTCTGTGGTTCTCCTGATGGGGTGGAGGACCAGCACACCGGAGTCTGCTTCATGGCTGTGTGACTTGTAAATGTGTGCCTATGAAACCGCTGGATTTTATCGAACAGGATGGCTCAGAGCCTCATGATTTCAAGTGTAGGCATCATCTCTCCTTCTCCATGGCTCCTTCATTTTTGTCATCTTAGTCTTTTTAAATTCTCGTTTTCTTTTTGTACTCTGGTGTCTGTGTACACAAAGCCTTCTCCTGGAGTTTTTTTCACCACACTGATGTTTGCAGCAGGGGTTATCCATATGTGTTACAGCACCTTACAACAGTGTTGTGTGCTTTTGTAGCTGAGATAAACTGTGGTGCTTGTTCCTACTGCACTGCTCCTAGTGGGCTTGCCTCCAGCTGGAAAACAAGAGCCTGAGGAGTTCTGTTCAAATCCACTGTCTCAAACTGCTGTATGCTATTCAGAGTCCTTGTCATTCAGCAAGGAGCCCCTCCGAATTAATCCAGAATGCTGTAATCCTAGTGTTTGTGTATCTTTGCTATGCTTCTGGATACAATTCTTTTAGGGAAAGCAGTTCTGCAGGATGCAAGATGCTGTACAGGTGCTCAAAAAGCCTCCAGGTGTAATTGCAAGATAATCTAAGATAATTTTAGACAGCAGAAGTGATCTATTACCCTTTTGCACTTGGCTTGACTCAGCCTGTGTGATGGGAGTTGGGGTGGAAGGGACGGGCATGCGCTCAGCTGTGATGAGCCTTCCCTGCGTCTCACCTCTCCGTTTGCATGTCTTCTCCAGGAGGATCTTGCTGAACTATGCAGTATTTAACCCAACAATTGGATATTCCCAAGGAATGTCTGACCTGGTAGCCCCAATCCTGGCAGAGGTCCTAGATGAGTCGGATACATTCTGGTGCTTTGTGGGATTGATGCAGAACACGATCTTCATCAGCTCACCCCGGGATGAGGATATGGAGAAACAACTGGTGAGGCTGAGCGCTGAGCTCAGTTTAGTCCTTTCTTTAACTTCTCCTTTCCCCAGTCAAATTAGAAGAACACCCACCATAAAGCAGTTGTCTGGGCTGTTGGGTTCCAGCGTGCAGAATCACACTCCAAGGCTACAAAATAACTGATGGATAAAATTAATCCCAGGTGACTGAGGCACTCCAGAAGCAGTTATAGCCAATAAATTGTCAGAGTAAACTTGCCTTGGCTATGTTGAAGGATGCTGATTCAAGGAATCTTTTATGATCAAATGCATTTAGGGTGGTGCTTTCTTTTTCTCTGCACTGCTCTCAGGCAGACAGAAGACTCACTGCTTTGTTTCTTTCCTGCTTTAGGGGCATTTGGTGTGAATGAGGCAGAGCAGTCGAACTACAGCCCTCTTCATGGGCTTTTATGAAGCCCATTTTGAAGCCCGTTTTTAATAGAGTATTTTAATGATGTCCAAATGAAAAGCCTTATGTATCAGACAGAATTACTTAAAATAAGGTCACCTTGCTCAAAAATGGGAACTTTTTAGTTTAACATTAATGTCAGTAGTTTACTGGTTAAAATCCTAGAAAATGCATTTTAAACCTGAACAATCCTGTCCAGGTCACGATGACACCAATTTAAAGTGGTAAACTCGTGGTGGAAACCTCATGGGACGCTGCTGGTGAGGTGCAGTTAGTTAACGTACAGATTTATCTCTGTAATGTGCCTGTAACAGTCAGCCTTTCTAAAATCATTTCCACATTGCTCGGCTTCTGCTGAAATGAAATATTGTAGATAGCTACGTCCTTTCTTTTCTCTAGTTTTTAAGACTCTAGCTTCATGCTGCTTTCCTCAGCCTGACTCTCTCCCCTTCTTTCTTTTCACAATGTAGCTGTCATGGGATTTCCTTTTCACCCTCCCTCCTTCCTTGTGAAATAGCTGCAGTGGCCTGGGAGCTCCGGCCACTAATGACAGACCCAAGTGTGCTCCTGGCTGTGCTGTAATAAGCTGGCTGCGCACAGGCCCGTGTGCAAGCTGGAGCTTTTTGTGAGAAGGGAGAGCCGGGGCCAGCACTGCTGGAGCCCAGGTCTGGCACGCGGTGGGGGGCTCGCGGGGCGGCGAGGGCGGTGGCTGAGCTGAGAGCATCTTTTCCAGATGTACCTGCGAGAGCTGCTGCGGCTCATGCACCCACGCTTCTACCAGCACCTTTCTTCCTTGGGAGAGGATGGCCTGCAGATGCTTTTCTGTCACCGCTGGATCCTCCTCTGTTTTAAACGGGAGTTTCCCGACGCTGAGGCTTTGCGCATGTGGGAGGCGTGCTGGGCTCACTACCAGGTTAGGCACTGGGAGACGGGTACGGCTCACAGCGGGCAGCAGCGTGCCCGTTGCTGAATCTTCACCATCTCAGCGAGTGTTGCAGGATTTCCTTAAAGGCTCTTAGTACCAAAGTATCCAAAATAAGTTTGATTGCAAGCATTCCCTCTTCTACAATACTTTTCTACCTGAGGCTATGACATGTTTTAGTCTTAGCCGTGCTCTAGTTTGATTTGCTGTGGCTCACCTTGAAAGAAACTAAGAGTGATGCAAACTGCAATGGGGCTGCCTCATTATGGAATTGGGGGGCTACTTTTACTGCTCACAGACCGATCAGCTCAGATGGTCCCCACTTCATTTAAAATACAGTCTGTTTGCCATAGTACTGATCTCCTTAAGTATTCTGAACATTTGCAGCAATGACACCTGAAAAGTCTTTTCCAGCAGCTTTAATTCCCTGTGGGCGATTTCCAGCAACCTGTGAGATGTCTCGGGGAGATTTGGAGTAGATACATTCGTGTTTGTAGATGTTACAGAGGGCCTGTAACTATCAGAGGGGTATATCTGTCGAGCAGAAGGATGGATGCCTGCTTCTTTTACTCGGGAATGTCTGGGCTTTAAAAGGAGGCTTTTCAGAATGTGCTGAGCATCCACTTCTGAGGTTCAGGCTTCTCTTTAACAGCTGGACAATGTCTGCTTTGAAAGCTGTGGTCCAAACCAGTGTGGCTCCCACACTTAAAGGCAAGAGACTTTGACTCAGCTGTGATTCAGAATTCACCAATAACTCACTTTCTGAGTACCACTAGGCAGAACTGCAAGGAGAAAAAAATCCCTGCTAAGGACGTGCTTGTGAAGGGTGAGGAGATCTCTGCCAGGTCTCTGCCTCCACCTGCTGTAATTCAGCCCCTGTTTTCTCATTGCAGACAGACTACTTCCACCTCTTCATCTGCGTGGCCATCGTGGTGATTTACGGGGACGATGTCATTGAACAGCAGCTGGCCACTGACCAGATGCTGCTGCACTTCAGCAACCTGGCTATGCACATGAATGGAGAACTTGTACTCAGGAAGGTAAACGCCTGCATGCTGATGGGGGCCAAGTCTCAGGTCCAGGAGATGAATCAGAGCATCGAGAAAATGAGGGACTGATGCTTAATCTTCCGTATGCCCCTTCTTGTCTGGAGCCTGGAAGAACAGGATGCTGCTATTTGCCTGGAAGCAGTTTTGCAGGAAAAAAAACAAAAAGAGGTAGTTGTAGAGTGCCTAGGAGGTCACAGCATGGTTGGGGTGACCCTCGCACAAGCTCAGGGAATCAGCAGACAGAGCGGGTCATCTTTGTGCCAGGGTCCCCAGTCCATCTGGGGCCGGGGGTGACCGCAGAACATGCAGGGTGCTGTGGCGGGCACAGCACCACCTCTCCCCCCGCTGCTCTCAGCAGCAGCTTGTGCAGGGAGGCCAGGGGCTGAGCGGGCAGCGGGGCTGGGCAGCAGAACAACCTGACGGGCACCGAGACGCACTGCAAGCAGCAGCACTGAGCCCGGACCGCTGCAGCTGAGCAGCAAATACTCGTGTTGTGCTGCTGAGAGGCAGGAGTCCGGTGCTAAGAGCAGCTGTTTCTAAATTCACCTGCTGGCAGCGTCTCCGGTGCCTTGTTTAACCTCCAGCTTTGAGTTCAGGAGGAAGTTTTGACTCCTGTAGCGTAGCTGAGCTGGAGCACAGGACAGGAGCACGCTGGCAACCCCTGTGCTTTGGACTCGCCCTCTGGTGACGAGGAAATGACTTTGTCTCTCTCCTTTCTAGGCGAGGAGCCTGCTCTATCAGTTCCACCTGCTACCCCGCATCCCCTGCAGCCTGCACGACCTGTGCAAGCTGTGCGGGACAGGAATGTGGGACAGTGGCTTCATCCCCGCTGTGGAGTGCTCTGGCCATCACCCAGAGTCTGAGAGCTGCCCGTACGGGGGACTGGCAGAAGAGTCTTCTCCTAAACCAGGAAGCGAAGGCAAGAGAGGCTCGAGAACGCGGGACGTCTTCGCCTTCCGAAAATAGCTGGAGAGGAACAGGGCGCGACAGCGGAAGAGGGAAGGGCAGGAAGGATGTTCATAGGAAAAAATGTTGAAGAGAAAAATGGAGGGATAGCTTGTTGAGACTCCTGGGAGGACTGAAAGGTGAAGAATGGAAGAGGAATGGGTTCAGTCTACAGGAGAAGCAAATGTCAGTGCGCAGTGGTGGAACCTGAGCGAAACGCACCAAGCCAGGAACAGTGCTTGCACGAGTTTGGATTTGGTTTTCTTAGAAACATGAAGTGTTTCTAGATCTTAACAAGGACTTTTTATTCTGCCTCTGGGATTCGACTGGTTAGCAACCAGAATTTGTTACTTTCTAATGAGAAATGAGAATGCTAAAGAGAGCCAAGTACAACCAGCAGCATTTGTGGGTCAGGTGGAAGGAGCAGAGCTGAGGCAAAGCCTCTCTGCAGTGTCCCTTCATCAGAGCACACGTGCACTCTTGCTTCAACCAAAACAATGCAGCTTAGTGGCTTCTCTATAAAGCCATGACGATCATTTTAATTATAATCTGCCAAAAATAAACCTGCAAACTGTTGGGATTGCAGGGAAGGTATCTGCTTTGTTGGCAAGGAAGAACTGGTCACCTAAAGGTCTTGCCTCTCGTTCTTTCTTTTTTTATACGGTATGCCTGTTGGCATGGTGTTGTTTGTTGGTTGTTTCTTTTTTTTCCCATTTGTACAGAAAGTGTACAGCCACAGGTCTTAAAGCACTGCTTTTCTGTAGTCAGGGTATTTCACAGCCACCTTTCAAAGTTTACTTCTTCATGACATTACAGCAAAGCTGCTTCTTTACGCTGACAGCCACAGACTTTAGACACTTGTTTATGGAATTCTGTTCTTTCCAGTGTATTTCCCAATCTGTTCCCTTTGGCTCTTCTCAATTACTGCATTTTTTCTGTCCTTATTTATCTTTGCTGTAGGCTGTAGCGAATGTGCTCCAACTGGACTCTGGGCTCCTCAGCTGGTGCCGGTGGTACATACTCTTCCCCATATTGAAATGAAAACGAAACTTGGTTTGTTGTAGCCACTTTCGCTGAGCTGTCTTTGATAAACGTTTCCCTTGAAGTATTTTTGACAGGACAGCGCGTTTCCACTGCTGTCTTCTATAAAACTTGCCAACAAGAAGTGGAGCTGGGGCCTTGAGCGCAGCTGTGTTGCCAAACACGGAACGACCTTACCAAATTCAGTGGCATCCAAAGGTGTGTCCTGAGCCGAAGCTTGTGCCAAACAGCCTGGACAATTGCTTCCTTTAGGAATGAAAACAGAGGCGAGGTGGCCGTGGGCTGTGCTGCCTTCGCTGCTTCCTCCTGCACGGCGTATGAAGTCTCACAGTCTTCTCCGTGTTGTCTTGCTCCCTCAGTGCAGCCCCTCGGCTGCTCTCACACAGCGGTGCCGCTCCGGCAGGGTGGGCAGCGCCTGCTCACCTTTCGGCTCTGCCTCTCGGGCACGTTTGTTTGTTTGCAGCGCGCGTGGAAAACCCCGTGCCCGCTCTGTGCTGTGGCAGGCACCTGCATTGGACAAGCAGATTTCTCTAAAAGTCGTCTTATCCCCAGCCTGCTCTGGGGTGCGTGTGCTGTGCCCCTGCGGGAGGTGAGGCTGCAGGTGGGGACCCTTCAGGTGAGACCAGGACATCCCCGGTGCTTTCGGAAGGGCACCGAGACCTGACCCTAGGCAGGCACCACGCCAAAGAGCAGCTGTGAAGCAGGGAGTTCTCGGAGATTTATGACATTTCAGTGGATAATAAAAGTCTGTGTGAGCCATTCGTGTGCACGTTGCTGGGCAGGCTGGGTGCTGCACCCTGTGGTCAGGTACGGGGCTTGGCTGGGCACCGTCCCGCAGCCTGGGTGCTGGGTCTGGGTGCTGGGTGCTGGGTCTGGGTGCTGGGTCTGAGCTGCTCCCACCGGGCTGCGCTGCCTCCAGCCTGGGGATGCCAGGAGCTCTCCAAGTATTCGTGTAAATGTAGGCTCTAAGCAGCAGCGGCCAAATTACCTTCCGAAAGCCCGCATGGTAGCAAATGGTGGCAGCACCTTCCTGCCACGCTCCCCGTGGGGACAGGAGGCAGGCACCGCTCGCTGTCACCTGCATCCTCATGCGGGACAGGGGTGACCATAAGGCTTTTGCAGCCCCCATGAGGCACCCGTCGGTGCTGGGGGTGCCCCGGGGTCTGGCTGGGAGCCCCGTGGGCGCTGTGCTCGGCACGGGGCGGGCGCTCGCTGCTGCAGCCGGCTGGGAGGCACCAGCAAACACCGACCAGAAGATCCGGAGCTGGTTTTGCTGCAGCAGCCGTGCCCAGCCAGCAGAAGACAATGGGAAGAGATGAAGTAGATAATTTCTAGCATTATTTTTCCACTGTTAAAATGTCATTCAGCAATGTGGAAATCACTCAGGATTTGTTTAGTTAAAGGCTGCTGCAGTTCTCCCACGCGTGGAAAAGCTGGCTGTCTCTGTTGGAAGCAGCGCTCGGCTGCGTGGGAGCACTGCCACGGGATCGGCGTGCCGCCCCCCTGACGGCTCTCCTGGGCCTGGTGCCACCCATGGGTCCCACCAGTTGCCAGGTGTCTGGGTGCTGCAGGCCACTGTGCTCCCTGCTGCGAGCTTCCCTCCCGCAGTGCCCTGCGCTCCCCTCCCCGGGTCGGAGAAACCCCGCAGAGCTGTGGCCGGCTGCTCCCCGCTCGCTGGGACTGCTCCTGCCCTGGGTAACCTGGTTCCACGTCCACAGACTTCTGAGCTTGTTTAAATCCCATGTCGGAGGGCGGTGGGGGGCTGTAAGAGCAGCTCAGCCCCGTCCCGGGCAGGATGGATGGGGCCCTGGGCACCTGGTGGGTCAGCCCAGTGGTCCCCAGTGCGGAGCTGGGCACGGCGTCTCTCATGGGCAGCCCGTATTGCACAGGGGCATCCTCCAGCAGCAGCCAGGGCTTGGGTGCACCGCTTGTCCCTAGCACTGCCCCAGCCTCTCACAAGAAATTTCTCGGATTTCACACAACCTGGGCAGGCTCCGACAGCGGCGAGCCAGGAGAAGAACAAGAGAGAGCCGAAACGCGTGGTGGGAGGCGAAGGCTCGGTGAAGGCTGGGGCCGGAGGGTTTGCCAGCACTTCGGGGTCCCCTCTGGCCGTGTCACCCGGTGGCGGTGCAGAGGGAAGGAGCCGTGTCCCGTCTCGGGTGAGGCCGGAGCTGGGGCTGCAGCCCCCGTCCGTGCCGGCTGTGGCGGCGGTGCCGCGCCGTGTGGAAGAGAAAAGAGAAAAGGAAATAAAAATGAAAAGAAAAAAGATGAATCTGGCCCTTGCAAAGTGGTGAAGTGAATCATAGAAACAATGACCCTCGTGTGGCTTCCCTCCTGAATTGCTGCCCTGTTCATTGCATTAGCTGCAGCCAGCAGCCAAAAATAGACCCTTGCAAAGGTAAATAGTCAGCATAAGCCTCTTTAGGCAGCCTTGAGCCGATACGTCCCCCTGCCTCCTGGTGCCGGGGAGCACGGGAGCGGGGAAAAAGGGAAACCACAGCCCTGCCTGGCAGGGACGGGGCCGTGGAGCCCGTGCTGCGGCTGGGGCCGGGGCGAGGGCAGCGCCGGGCAGGGGGCGGTGAGAGGCTTCGCTTCTCCATGGCGTTGAGCTTTAACCAGGCCACAGGCCGAGGCCCTGGGCCGGCACCGGGGCAGCGGTGTTCAGCCAAACTTCAGTTTCTCCTGCAGGGAGAAACACTTCCAGCTGTGAACTGGGGCAAGGAGGCGCTGGGGTGAGCTCGTTCTCGTTTGTAGGGTGAGCGATGTGTTTGGACACGGCTGTTTTGTTCAAGGGACGCTGTCCGTCAAATGAAAAATTACAGCTCAGGAGAACAAAGAGCCTCACCTGAGTTATTACGAGCACCAAAGAATTTGGAACCCAGCTTAGCTTTCCCCCATGGGCTGGCTGATTAATCTTCGTGTCTCTCTTGCTTGGGTCATAAAAATAGACCAGCCCGGCTGGCTTCCGCTCACGGTCACATCCTGCTCCGGGCGCTGGCCCTGCCCTGTCCTGTTTGTGCTCAGCGCCGCAGGGAGAGGTCCACGCACCGCCCGTTGCTCGCGTTTAGCAACAAAACACGCGGTGAGGTCTCACGGCGCCTTGGGAGAAGAGGTGCCGCTGCCCGGGGTGCGCACCGAGGCTGCCGAAGCCGGGAGGATTTGGTCGGGCCCTGCTGGGAGGCCCGGGGCCAGCAGCGAGCCCGTTCCTGGGCTGCCCACCACGGCCTGGTCGCCACCGCCAGCCGCTTTCCGGCTACTTTCTCTCCCTTGATTTATTGCGATGAAGCACATCCGTGATAAACCGTGCTCCGGCAGCTGTTACACCTGGCGAGGTGCAGTGGGATTTTCCTTGCACTTCACCAAGGAGTTGCCTCTTCCCAGTGGCAGCTGAGGACCAGCCTGACCCAGGACAGGGCCCCCAGCCCCACCACCCCACTGCGGCCGGCACAGTAGGGTTCTGCTATCGTAGGGTTCTTCTTTTTGGGGCTGGGCTTCTGGGCTGGGGGGGGCAGCGTCTATGGACCAGCACCAGCGTAACATCCCTCTGTGCCGCGTGGCAAACGCTGCCCTCCTGCTCCAAATGGGGACGCTTAAAATAAATACTGTGCTTGAAACTGATGGAGGAAATACAGTTGTTAGAAATAGGCAGCGCCAGAGAGGCTCTGCAGAGAGGAGCCGTCCATGGGCTGCCCTTCCTAGCCCCTCAGGAGCACGCTAGGCGTGGAGAGCACGGCTCGGCCAGCGGAGCGCCGGGCTGTGTGACTCCCACCGCAGCACCAGGACGGACAGTGCCCAGGGCAGGGGCTGCCCCAGCCGCTCCTCGGGCTCCTGGGAAGCCCCTGGTGCAGCCTGGAGGGATGGAGGGATGGAAGGATGGAGGGATGGAAGGATGGAGGGATGGAGGGATGGAGGGATGGAGCGATGCAGTGATGCTGCGATGGAGCGGGCAGCGTGGCCACGTGCAGCTCCTCCAGGCTCCGCTCCCCCAGACCAGGGCATCCCTGCCCACCCCTGTGGCTCTGCTGTTTTGTTTTCAAACCTGTCATTGTCTGCAGGCTGTTCTCATTTAAACTGATGTTTCGCAGCTCACCTTTAAAACAAAGCCCGAGTCTTCCCATGGGAAGGGAATATCAAAGAGTTTTTTTTTTCTTTTCCTCTGTTTCCCCTTGCAAGCCTGGTGCTGTTTTGTTCACAAGCTTGCATGCCTGCAAATAAATAAATAAACAGAGACATACCATGGTGCAGTGGTACAAAAAGCAGGAAAACAAAACAAAGCTAAAGCAAAATGCCTCCTCCTTGTAAACTTCCCAGGGCCATCCTTGGGGCCGTGGCGTGCCAGCAGTGAACACCCAGGGTTAGGATCTGTTTTCCAGCGGGAACCTGCTGCACCCCATTGCTGCTCCAGCTGCGTGCCACCAAATGCCCACATCTATGTTTTGCTGGACTCATGGAGCTGCACCCCAGCGATGTCATCACAACTCTAATGAAGGTGCTTTTTAAGCAGAATTCACCAAGCTGCTGTCCTTGTGTGAGGTCTTCAGCACCCAGAATTGCCTTGGAGGAAGCCGGAGTCTGCGGCCAGGCTGGGTGTGCTGAGCTGTCCGCGTCCCTGGGGCCTGTGACCAACCCGGCCACATCAGGGGCACCCCAAAAACACGTCAATGAGCCCAGGGACAAAGCCAGCTGAGGTAACGCCATGAAAAGGACCTGGTTTGAACCAACATTTCTGGTGATTTTGATTGACCGGTGTTTTTTCCTGAATGGCAGAGGTTCCCCAAGCACCCCCAGCCCTCCGGCAGAGCCAGGTCCCCTGGATTCAGCCAGCTGCAAATTCAGTCCCTGCAGAGCTCCTGCTTCGTGCGGCCGAGCAGCAGGAGGATCCAGAGGAGGAGCAGCCCAAATCTGCTCCTGGGATTTCTGTTTCTGTTTGGTTTGGGTTTGTCTTTTAGGAACCACAAACAAGTTCGTCCGCTTCTGCCTCTGCCTGCCGCTTGCCCAACATCGGCGGTGGCACCGGTGCCCAGGGCGGTGGCTCAGCTGCAGCGCGGCCGGACGGCCGGCATCCTGCAAACCTCAGGTTTCTCAGGTGCTGTCACGTTGCAGAGCTCAGCATCCTACGGGCGTGCAGGGCCGAGGAGCTCTGCCTTGAGCTCTGGCTGAGCTCAGCAAGGAGCTGCGGGTTCCGCGGCGCGTCCAGGTTGTGTTCGCACGCAAGCGCGGCTCCCCTGGCTTCGCTCTTGTGATACCGCCCGGCTCCTCCCAGCTCCTAGAGGGAGGCAGCGCCGCTTTGCCAAAACATTTGGGGATGGGGCTGATGGCTCCTGCAGGACGTGGTGCCAGCGCCGTGCCCGCAGCCTGTGCGTACCCCTCCCGCACCAGCCCTGCTTTGGGCAGCGACCCCGACCAGCCACGGCACAGCCCTCCAACCCCTCCCAGCCAGCCCACGCCAGCCAGGGCTGTGTTGAGCCGTGCCTCCTCCCCCTCCTGCACCCCGAGGTGCTCCACAGGTGCCAAAGCCACCTCCAAGGCCTCCAGAGCCCAGAGCTTCCCTCCGGCCGCCTGCAGCCTCAGGGCGCAGGGGGGGCCATGTGGGAGTCCCAGGCATGCAGCACCCTGCTCAGGCAGCACCCGGCTTTGTGGGGTGACTTCAAACCCTTCCCCGTGGTCCCAGCCCCGAGCAGAGCCCGTGCTGCGGGTGAAGGCAGAGCCCTTGGGCATCACCGGCAGCGGGGAGCGAGAGCACCGCAGTGGGTGGGCAGCCCCCGGGTGGCTCCAGCAGCCGGGGCCCATCCCAGGAACCCAATTCCCACATACTGCACGGGGGGGGGGGCAGGCGATGAAGAACTTCCAGCGGTGACTGGAAACCTTGGAAACGGCCCAAACACCAGCTGGCCTTTAGGCCTTCTGCCAAGGGTAATAAATCTGCCCCAGAGGCTGCGCGGCTGCAGTCAGTGCTGGGCGGGCGCTGGCGGAGCAGCCGTGCCGACGGCTCTCTCCTGGGGCTGGGGGCCAGCGGGGAGCGCGAGCCCCGGCCTCGGCAGCCTCGGCGCAGCCCCACGGGGTGCATGGGGATGTGGCACAGCTGGGGCTCGGCTGCTGCAGAGAGGAGCCAAGCGAGGGCCGAGCCCCGCCGCTGGGAACGCCGCGCCAGCAGCTGTTGGCAGCAGAGCCGCGTGCAGCTACGGCGCTGCGCTTCGTGCAGGAGAGCTGGATGCACCGAGCAGGGTGAGGGGCAGCCTCCCCAGGCTGGAAAAATCTCTTCGTCCCTTCCTGCAGGCGTGTAGGAAGAGGGTCGGGCCCAGCTGCCGCAGCCGCCTGCACCGAGAGGTCACAGGCACGGTGACGCAAGCTGCCGGCAGCGCGCCGTCTCCGAGAAGCCCGTGCGCTCAGCCCTGCCTGCTGCCAGCACAGCGGCGGGAGGAAAGGGTTAAGAAGCTGCCAGCCTGGGGATGAGGCGAGGGAATTCAGCTGCTGACGCAGGTAGGAGATCTGCAGGCGAAGCATCCCTGGTACAGACACGGCAGCGTCACCACCTCGCCGCGAGCCCCCCCCCGTGCAGCACGCGCAGTGCACGGGGCAGCAGGCGACCGGCAGCTCCGCAGCGCAGCAGAGCAGGGGCCCCTCCTTGGGCTGCTCCTCTGCACCGAAGACCCCGAATTCCGGGTGCTGCCCAAGGTCCTGCGGAGGCAGGAGCATGCTGGGGGGGGGCAGAGCGCTCCCACCCCTCTCCTTGCTGCCTGGCACAGCCCTTCTCCTGCAAACCGCCACCGTGAGCGTGCGCTGGGCACCACCACGCACCCGGGCACCACAGGGGTGTGGAAATGCCCTGCACAGAGCCCTGCCCACAGACCCCAAGAGGGCGAGTGCTGCGGGGCAGTCGATGAGGACCCGCATGTGCTGACCTTTCTGTTCTTGAAAAATCACTCGTCAGCAGCTCAGGCAATAAAAAGACTCAGAAGGAGCAAGGCTGGAATTGGTGACATGGGAAGAAATGGCCGGCGGAGACGTTCTGCTCTCAGGGTGTCTGGGATGGGATGGGATGGGATGGAGTGGGGTGGGATGGGATGGGGTGGGATGGGATGGGATGCGATGGGATGGGATGCGATGGGATGGGACGCGATGGGATGGGATGCGATGGCATGGGGGTGGCCTCCCAGGGGGCAGCCAGCTTGTCCATGGGACCTCATAATTTGACTTCTCCTGCGCTTCTCCTGAGCACAGCGACAACACAGCACCCCTCAGGCCCAAGCAAATAGCTGGAGCAAGCCCCGAGCTTGCCAGGTCTGGGACAGTCCCAATGAGCCCCCTGGGACCAGGGGGATCCTGAAATGGGAGTCTTTTCCCTTGCAGATGCATCAGCTGCTTGCACATGAGCTCTGCAGAGCCACTGCTGTCAGAGAATGGGGCAGTGGCGGCCGTGGTGCTGGGACTCAGCACTCACCTGGCGCATCAGGCTCTGAGAGCGGGCACGAGCCAGGGGCTGCTTCCACCGAGCCACTGCCACGGCCACCTTGCTGCCCCCCTGGAGCCAGCCATGAAGTCAGGCCCTATGGAAATATAATAGGATAATCGATGGCCCATTGTTGCTGGGCTTAATTTAGCCATTCAGGCGGGGAGCGAACAATGTGAATGTGCGTAAGCAGAAGCCGAGGCAAGAGATGAATCAGCCCCGAGTCCTCAGCGGCGCAGGGGCTGAGCGGGGGCAGGCAGAGAGGCTCACCTGCAGCCCCCGAGCCCCGCAGCCGCAGCATGTGGGGTGCCAGCAGTGCAGGCAATGGGGATTCACTTTGCTTTGTGCAATGCCAGCTCTAAAATGGCTGCGCTTAGTGTAAAATGCCTGCATTGCCAGAACACCCTTGCAAGCGGACCCAGGAGCAGGGAAGCTGCTGGAACAGCCCATGGCCGTGAGCAGGGCACCGTCTCGGGTCGGCTTTCCAGCCTGCACCCAACCCAACTCGAAAGGTCCCAAAAGTGGCATCTGGGGAGAGCCCCAGCACCCATCCAGCTCGCCCGCTGCAAGCCCAGCCCGGCACATGGCCCGCATCTTTCCAGCTTTCCTGCTTTGCCCTGCTGCTCGGCAGTGCCCACCCCGATACCTGCGGAATCGCCCTTCCTTCCTCCTCACTGTTTATCTTTTGCACATTCCTCCGGGCTGGCTCACACTCCACCCTGGCCAACCGGCAGGTATGCGGCACATTCAGGCTTTCCTTGTAAATTAGTCACTCTGCTGTGATCTGCTGGTTATCTGCTTCTCTCTGTTGCCTCTGGGTTGTGGTCAGCATTTCAACCCCTGCCAAGGAAATCCTTGGGGTCGATCAGAGCAAGACCCCAAAGGGATCTTCGCATCGCTCCACAGTGTCACCAGCTCCACGTTTTTCTCCATTTTTCCCTCTGGAGCTGGCAGGTTGGACTACACCCCCCCCACATCTGCTGGAGCCCAGCTCGCTGGCACCTCCAGCTCTGGTCTCCAGCTTGTGCCGCAGGAGGCCCTGCCCCAGCTCGGTTCAGCCAAAACACTTGCACCGAGTTCACCCCTGCTGTTTCTGCCACCGCTGCGTGCATCCAGCTCCCGCTCCGTCCCCCACCTCAGCTCCTGCCCCAGCATCTCCCCCTTGAGTCCCCCGCAGCCCGAGCGTCCCCTGGGATGGATTAGCAGCGCGGCTTCAGCCCGGAATTCATCCTCGTGCCTCCAGTTCCCCCGTATCAGCATCTGCAATGCCTCCTGGGCTGGTCTCAGCTGCGGACGCCCCGTGTGCTGCGCAGCATCGCTGCCCGTGGGTGAGGGCGATGCCGAAGGAGGGCAGCCCCGGCTCCCCCAGCCCCGGCTCCCCCAGCCCCGGCTCCCCCAGCCCCCCAGGCCGCACTCGAGCCCGTGCCAGCGAGCCCCGGCCCGGGGCTCCGACAGCCGGGGCACTGCGGGGGCCCCAGCCTGGCCCGCCGGGCCCACGCTCCCCCAGCACCCGTGGGTGCAGGGAGCAGCCCGGCCCTTCCCAGGGGCGGCAGAGTTTGGGCAGGGCCGGCCGGGGGCGCCGAGCATCCCCCGCAGGGGGGCCCCAGCCCCGGGGGGGAGCGCCCCGAGCCCGGCCCCCGGCCCGCCGCCAGCGCCCTCCCCACGCCGCCTTTTATGGCCCTGCTGCAGCCGCGGCCCAAACATGGGCTGCGGGAACGGCGGGGCCGGGAGCCGCCCCGGTGCCCCCCCCCCCCAGCCTGGGGGCCGGGGCTGAGCCGCCGAGGGTCCGCACCTGGGGGCCCCCGAGCACCCTGCAGCTCTGCACGCCCGCCCCTCTGCCCCACGCAGCCCCCATCCCTGCCCCACGCAGCCCCCGTCCAGCCCCCGTCCTTTTCCCATCCAGCCCCCATCCCTGCCCCACGCAGCCCCCATCCAGCCCCCGTCCTTTTCCCATCCAGCCCCCATCCCTGCCCCACGCAGCCCCCATCCAGCCCCTATCCTTTCCCCATCCAGCCCCCATCCCTTTCCCACACAGCTCCCTTCCCTTCCCCATCCAGCCCCCATCCCTGTCCCATGCAGCCTCCATCCCTTCACTATCCAACTCCCATCCCTTTCCCACACAGCTCCCTTCCCCATGCAGCCCCCACCTCTGCCCCATCCAGCCCCTATCCCTTCCCTATCCAGCCCCATCCCTTCCCCATGTAGCCCTCATCCCTTCCCCGCATAGCCCCCATCCCTGTCTCATGCAGCCCCCATCCCTGCCCCATGCAGCCCCCCATCTCTTCCCCATCCAGCCCCCATCTTTTCCCCATGCAGCCCCCATTCCTGCCCCATGCAGCCCCTATCCCTTCCCTATCCAGCCCTCATCCCTGCCCCACGCAGCCCCCATCTCTTCCCCACGCAGCCCCCATCCTTTCCCCACGCAGCTCTGCCTTTTGCCCCACCCCGTACCCATGTCCCGGTGCGCAGTGTCACTTTGCACACACCCTGTCCCCCCCCAGGCTGCAGGGCCCCATCCCTGGCAGCCTTACAGTGTCCCGGCACGGCTTGCACCACACCGGGGCAGAGGCACGGCCGCGGTGCCGCTCGCAGCGTTGCACGTGAACGAGCTGGGGCTGGGACAGGGCGCTGGGTAACCACAGCCCAGCTCCCCACTTGGCCCTGGGGAGGCGGAGGGGAGGGGACAGCTGGCACCGCCACCAGCCGTGGGGACCCTGCTCCCACCTGGCACCCAGGCAGGGCTTGGGGGACCTGTGGCTGGGCTCGGGGGACGCCCGTCCGGAGGAAAGGGTGTGCCCCCGCAAGCACCACGGGCGTGTGTCAGAAACGAAACGGCCTCCACCGTCCCCAGAGTGTCACCCCCGGGAGCAGGGCTGCTGCCTGTCACCGCAGGGGCTCCCGCGTGAGGCTGTCCCATGTCCCGGCCACCAGGACCTGGCACCCCATGCCCCATGGGTGCAGGCAGCGGGGTTCAGCGGGGACGTGGGGGCAGAAAGGGGAGCGGGAGCAGGGCGGCTGGCCGGGGCTGCGGGCTGGTGCCACGAGGGGCAGATCTGGGGCCGAGCTCCGGGCCAGGTCTGCGTGTGGGCTCTCAAGTGTGAGCGAGGCGAGGAGGCTGTATTTCCTGGCTGAGGGCAGTAAATCCTCGGGGACTAGGACAGGGGCTGTGTTTTTAATGACAGACCTCCATGAATCAGTGTTACAGCCGTCCGCGCGCCCCGCGGACCCCGGCTGCCTGGCGGATCCTGCGTGTCGGCATCCTTTCCTGGAGCCCCCAGGCCGAGGGGCTGTAGCAGCAGACCCTCCTAGGGCCGACGCTCCCGTGTGTCCTCTGCGCTCTTACACGTGGCCCCGAGGCTTTTTTCTGGTCGAAGCGGCAGAGCTGCTTTGCTTTGGCTCCTTCTGCAGAAGCACTCGCCCAAACAGGGCGGCTGCACCGGGACAGCGGCCAGCGCCCGGCTGGCTCTGGGGCTGGGGCCAGGGCAGGACCAGATGCAAAGCACAAAGGGAGCGTGGCACAGGTAGGAAACGGGGCGTGTGGGAAGGGCACGTGAGCACGGCTGCAGTTCGGGGATGTGTCACCTCAGCAGAGGGCTGTGGTGAGTTTTCCCATCCTTTTCCTTCTGCAGCCAGGTCAGCCCAGCCCCGTGGAACGGTGCAGGGTTTGTCAGTGCCCTGCGAGACGGCTTCCTGGCACCGTGATTCCAGTTCTTTTTTAGAATGGGGCTTCCAAAGTCTGGAAAGCTCAACAGGAACAGCAAAACTTCGGACAAACATCTAAAATGCCCTTCTGCTTTGGGCTCAGAGCAGCACTGCTGACCCAGAGCTTGGGGAGGCTCCTGCAGCCCCCGGAGCATCCTGCACTGGGGCTGATCCCAGCCAGCCCGCGAGCAGGACGAGGGCCGGCGGCCCCGAGCGCGGCCGCACGCTGACCCGGGACGGAGCTGCTCCACGCAGGGCGAGCTCCTTAATCCAGCAGGGAAACCCAACCAGACCCAACAGCTGGAAAAGGAACTCGTCCCAGCTGTGGCTACAAACAAAGCATGTTTTCAACAACAACTCTCGACCTCTTTCGCTGGCCTGGGTGGAGCTCCCCACTGCATGAAGTTCCCGTGTGAAGACCCGTTGTGAACCTAAATGCTGCTCAGCTCGGGCTTGGGGGCCGGTGCTGGAGCCGTTGGGTCACAGGTGACACAAAAGTGAGTGCAATGTCCCCTTTGGGTCCCCAGGGCTCCCCGGGCACCATGGGGGCATTCTGGTGCTGTCCCATGGCAGTCAGTGTGTACACAGCACTGAGAGCTGGCCCCAGCAGCGTCCCTGTCCCGCATTCACCCACCCCGGTGGGAAATGCCTTTGGGGTGAATTTCAGCCGTGCTGCACATCCCGGGAGCGCTGGCGAGGGGCCGGGCCATGCCCGGGCAGCTGCAGGAGCGCGGGCAGAGCCCAGGAAGCGAAGCATCTCTCACGCTGCCCGAGAGACAGCTGGAGTTCCCAGAACCTGCTCAGCATCCCCAGGGGAAAACAGACAGCGAGCAGCAGCCTAAAAATAGCTGCTCAGGGCATACGCACTCACCCGAGAGAAGGAGAAGTGAGAAGGGAGCAGGTCTGCAGCTTTCCCTGGAGCAGCCCCCAGCCCGGCCATGGCACCGCGCAGCCGAGCACAAGGACCTGTCCCTCCTTCCGAGGAAAAGCAGCTCTGCCCCTTCCCGCACTCGCCGCTCCCTTGGGCTACACGGAGGCCTCCCTTTGCTCCTCCTGGCTGCCCTTTTGCCAAGGGGTGACCCTCAGCAGCGCAGGGTGGCTGGGGCTGGGCACCTCTCAGCACCGGTGCTGCTGCCCAGATGCTCCCTGCGGCTCCTGCTGGGCTCCTGTCCTCTGTCCCGGGGCTGCTCGTGCTTCGGTGAAACAGCGCTTCCAGTCTGCAAGAGAGCACTTCTGCCGTCCCGGCACCTCACACGGCGACACCACGCACAGAGGGACCCAGCTTCCCGCGGAGCTGCCGTCCCTCTGGCGAGGAGACCTGCTCCCCATTAAAATATCCCGAGGAATAAGCAAAAGGGGAGGGCTCAGCGGCGAGGTTCCCCTGCCCGGCGAGGTCCCCGCTGTGGGGGTTTCTCAGGCTTCTCTGCAAGGCAGCGCCCTGTTCTCACCGAGCTGCTTTGCCATCTCGTGTGCGAACTGCAGTCTTTGTTCCCGCAGCACCTTCACCCGACCGCTGGGCACCAGGGGACCAGGCAGAGCCATCGCCCGGAGCCCAGGCCAGCGCCACCCCAGGCATGGGGACGGGACTGTTCCGCCAGGGGCGCGTAGTGCAGGATCCCCAGGAGTCCGGTTTGGGTCTGTCAGCAAACACTTGGCTTTACACAACCAAACGCAGGCATTGCCAGCGGGGCCGAGGCCGGAGGAGCCAGTCGAACCAGTTGGAGCCCAGTGTGCTACTGGTGCTGCTCACCCGGCCCCATGCACGGCACGGCTGCCGCAGCAGGGTGGGAGCCGCGCACGGGCGGCTTGCCCTATTTAACGCGCACAGTGGACTCGGGGATTATTAACCTTTTCATGCAAGCACTTTTTACACTGTGAAAATCCCATCCAGGCCCAGGGCTGAGCTTTTTGCAGCGGCAGTGCCCTGCGCTGGGTGTGGGTGCTGAAGCACCAGGCAAGCCCTGCACATCGCAAGGAGCGGGTGGCTGAAGCGCGCTCCCCGCTGCACAAAGCACGGCCAGCTGCGGGCCTGGTGGGGTGCAGAAACCCCTGACCCCCGGGTTCTGCTCTGAAAGCACAAGCGGTCTCCACCCCCATGCAAACCTGTGCGCTTTCCAAAGGGTTTAAAGCAGCTCGACTCCGCTGGACTAAGCAGCTTTATGGAAGAGAGCTCTCTACTGACAGTGTAATGCACGGAGGGCGGACAGCATGCCCAGTAAATCTTTCCGAAACCTTTGAAAACATAAATACTTGGTGTAATCCGCTGAAGGGATAAAGTGTCAGGGCAGTGGCTGGGCTGGTGAAATCACGTTGCAATCAGCCACGGGCAGGCTCCGGCTAAACTTGCAGGGGCGATGCTGCGCGGAGCAGAGCGGGGCGGGCGGAAGGAAGCCGGCCGGAGGGAAGGCTGCCGGGGAGCTGTGCTGCTGCTGCGGCTCAGGTGCAGGGAGGATGGAAACTGCCTGACCACAGAGCTGCACGCTCGCTTCCTCCCGCTGCCTGCACGGAGCAGCAGCGTGCACAGCCCAGCTCCGCTGCTCGGGCGTGCGGTGGGGCCCGCTCGCACCCGGCCACGGCCAGATGGCGCGAACCAGCCACGCCGTTCTGAAACCGAGGCCTCTCTGCCAAGGGCTGCATTCGGTGGCTGCTGGGTCCTGGTGACGGTTTTGGCAAAGGGAAGAAGCCCGGGGGCGGCAGCCCCTTGCGCCCACGCAGCGGCACTCGGTCACGCTGTGGCCGCTCACTGTGCTGTGGCCACGCACCCACCTCCGCAGGAGCAAGGACGCTGCTGGTGGCTAAGGACCAGCCCGAGCCCCCACACTGCATGGCCACCGCACCGCGTGCCGGCTGCTCCATGGTGCCACTGCCCCGGGGCCACCGATGGGGTCCCTCTCACAGCGCCCAGTGCCGCAGCGTCCCCAGGGCCACAGCGTCCCCAGGGCCACAGCACCCTGGTGGCCGTGCGGCTGCCATTGCACAGGGGTGGGATGGGAGCGAGCGGGGCAGGGCTCAGCCCAGGGCTTGGTTCCACAGCGCTGGACAAGGGCTGGGGACGCTGCTGTGACCTCAAAGGCTTTGCCTGCACCCCAGCCAGCGCTCGGCAGCCCCGCACTGCAAGAGGGGATGCTGCTGACAGGGCCTTGGCCTGCACCTGCAGCTCCTGAAGGCTCCCAGCCCAAACCAATAACTATTCTGCAGGCAGTCACCTGTCTCACCTCCACACCACGCTCCCCTGCACCCAACCCAGCCCGCTGCCATCGGGTGGCTTGTAGCAGCGCCGGGGTGCAGGCACAATGGCAAAGCAATCAATTCGTCAATGTCTGCCCGTGAGCAGCTCAGGAGGAGCAGCTCGGCCTCCTCCTCGGCCTGGGAGGCTGCATGGAGGCTGATCCCGTGCTGGAGGATTTGCTGTGCTGGGAGCTGAAGCGGCCGGGCCGCCCCTCCCTGGGGAGCACCGGGGGGAAGCAGCACCGAGAGCAGCGGGTGCAGGGCCGGGGCTGCCGATCCTGCCAGCACGGGCAGCCCGAGCCTGCTCTGCAGCCGCGTGAGTGGAGGAGTCAGGTTCTGCTGCAGACGGCGATTCCAGCGGCACCCATTATTGCTGAGGTTTAGGTGGTGGTTTGTTTCCCAAGGATGGGTTCAGGACTGGTTTTCCCTGTGTTTAATGCTCTCAGAAGGATGATGCTTTTAAAAGAAACTCCAGGCAGAGGTAGTCCCATCTTCTCTGAGTTCAGTTACCAGAATGTCAGGATGATGCTTGTGTTTTTCAAAACCCAGATCCTTCCCAGGAAGCTGGCTCCCTGGCTCCCACGTGGAGCTGGAGCGATCTGAGAAGCTCCGGCGAGGCTCACCGGGGAGCTGTGGTTAGCTGTCCACCGGCACAGCTGAATCGTCCGCCCTTATCCTGCCATCAGACCACACGGGGCAACCACTGTGCCCGGCGATGGCTTCGCAAGGTCAAGACTTTGTTTGTGCTAGATGGAAATCTTAGCCTGCCTTTCTAGAAAAGGACAGGACCCCGGAGGTATGTGCTTTGACTCACTGTTAGAAGTCGTTTGGTGGTTTTGTTCATTAAGAAGCGCGATGGGAGGCCAGGCTTCTCCTTGCGGTGATGGTGGAAGGCTCTGCCTGGAGGGGTTTGTCCTTGCCCTCCACTACGGAACGAGCTGCAGCCTCTCAGCACGGCTCCTGGCTCGTGCGCGGGACTCCGGTGCTCCCCGCCTGCCTTTTGGTGCAGGGGAATCCTTGCTCAGTGTGTTTTCCTTGGGGCTTTATGTCCAAAATTAAATCTGCCTGCAGCAGCTCCCCGTTTGATTTTATGGAGTGGCTCAGAAAGTTGAGCTCTCTGAGGCTTGCAGCGTGCTGGCGCTGTTTATTTTTTGATGGAAGTTTGCTGTGATTCCAGTGGATGGAGATGATTGGAAAAGCTCACACAAAACATCCCAGCCCCTCCATAACTCGCTGGGCAGCTGAGCGGCTCCTCGCTGCTGCCACCAGCGGATTGCAGCCTCGGCGGGAGACACATGCGCAGACACATTTCTGACGGAGAAAATCTCATAATTATACTCAGCTGCCAAGAACAGCATCAGCTTAAGTGATAAGAGGCAGAAGAGAGCTCAGCCCTCTCCAGGGCTGCTCGAGGAGCCGAGAGAAACCACGGAGAAGGTGCAGGATGAGGCCGCTCACGCTGCACCAGGCTTCCCTGTGGCAGGCAGGGGATTTCCATCTCCCCCTGCCCCAGACCTACAGCCCCTCCTCTGCAAGGGGATGCCCTCGCGGGTGGGAGCACTGCTCCGGTGCTGGCGTGCCCCGGGCCCGGTGTCCCAGGCGTTGCAGACGGGGCTGGGGGATGCGGGGCAGGCGGGATCCATTCAGCCAGGTCGGTGCTGAGCCCCACGCAGGGGCAGGAGGGGCACAACCGGGGACAGCGGGGCCGCAGCGCCTCTTCCCTCTGCATTCCTCCTGACTTCCCTGATTCTAAGAGGATTAAGGGCAGATGGTCTCAGAGGCTCCCTTGCCAGCACCCATCCGTGAGGCTCTGGGGAAGGGCGCTTATTGCCACCCAGGTCCCCAGGGCGGGATCCTCCCCGGACCCCGCTGCTCGGCGCTGCCCTCCCCAGCCGTGCTGCCCTGCAGAGCGGGGCTGTCGCTGCCTCCCCCGTGGGGTGTGGATGTGTGTGTGTGTGGGGGGGCCCGCCATGCCCCCAACTGCGTGCCCACCACAACCGCTTCTGCCAGCGGTGCCACGTGTGCGCTGCGTCCAGCCCCTCCACCCGCCCCATGAAAGCAGGCTCCATTGTGCTTTGTGAAGCGGCTGTGAACGTGCATTGTGCACTTGGACACGTCTCGTTCCCAGGGGTCCTGCACGCTGCCTCCCTCCTGGTCCGCGCTGGAAGCAGCTCAAGAAAAAAAGATCTCACCTGACACAGCCCCGCGCGAGCCAGAAGGAGCCGCAGTGCCCTGCTTGTGAAGCCAGCTGGATTTCCACGTGGTGCCCTGGTTCACCGAGGTTTTGCCCCCGGATTTTCCCACTGCTACTGCCTCTGTGTGGGCACTGGGGGCTCCTGTGACAGCCCCCACCACTGCACCTGGTTTTAAGGCCACCACGCCTGGTCCATGCTGACGGCCTGAGCCTTGCATGGGGAAGGTTTTGGTGTGGCCGGAGGAGGGGGGGAAGCTGTGGTAGTGCAGGGGAGCAGTGTGGGTCTGTGCAGCCCAGCGGGGGCCGAAGTCAGGACCAAAGAGCCCCAGCCGGGTGCTGGCAGGGCTGGGCGGGCAGGCAGGGGGCCCTGAGCGAGGAGTTGTCTCCTCGCACTGCTTTCCGGGGCAGTGCATCCGCTGGGTGCTCTGTGCATTGATTTTCTTCCTGCAGCAGCGTCTGAAAATACTCCTGCATGCCCCATGGTCCTGTACATTTTGCTAAAAGCCTTGAAGAGCTAAGAGTTTGTTGCAAAGGGGTCTTTGCTGCCTCAGAAAGCCTGTTACACCGGGAGCAGAGCATGCAGCACTTCAGCTACAGGAGCAAAGGCGGTGGGGATGCTCCCGGGGTTTTCAGTGTGCACGTTGGAACAAATTCCAGCCCCGGTTCCAGCTGAGTTGACTCTTCCCTCACTGTTTTGAAACAACCCCGGCCAGCAATAGCTGAGCTGCTCAGCACTAGCACTGGGTTTGAACTGCGAGGCAAAGGGGCAGCTTGTATTTAGAAGGAGACAATAATTGCAAGTCAGATTTGCTTGTTCAATACTCTATTGACAGATTTGCCTTGGCAACCTGGAACAGGGTTTCATTGTGTGCATCTTACCTCATGGCATCCTATTGATTGTTGGGTGGGTGGGCTTTTTTTTTTTTTTTCCCTAGCCTACCTACTCATCCTTTTCTTGTCTTTCTCCAGCGCGGCGTTGACCTCAGCAAGGGCTATATTATAAGCCGGTTTTCAGAGTGGCCACAACTTCACATGTAAGCCAGGCCTGACAAAAGCAGAAGGGCACATCCACAAGCCCAGCTGGCCAAGGCTGCGGGCAGCCAGGTAGGAAAGAATGGGGCCAGTGCCCTCCCCCCCCCTCCAAGGACACCGTTATGCAAGAGAGTTGCAAAGTCCGTGCCTGGCCGCCTACGGGAGCGGCCTTGAAGGAAATGCTAGAACTATTCATGAATTAACTTTCTGTTATTATTTAGAGCTCAGCCCAGCGTGCTCCCAGCCGGTTTGGGCTGCAGGAGGTGCCGCTGGCCCTTCTGGGGCAGGCGGGAGGAAAAGCTGAGAGCCCAAACTGCAGCCTTGGAGTCGTCTTGGTGGAATTAGGGGATTACAGCTGAAAAAGAATTGCTGGTTTGAATTGCTAATAATGATATAGACTAATGAGCAACATCAGAAATGATGGCGTGTGTAATCAGTGCAGCTCGATAGCAAACATACAGCAGGCCTGCAGGAGCTACTGGCGTAAGAGGAGAGGGGAAACGGAGCATCTTGCATTTTAGAGAGGCAGAACTCAGCCCCAAGTGAGGCACTGCCACAGAGCTGGCTCTGTCTCCAGGGTAAGAAGTTTATAAATAATGATGGAAAGAATAGACCGAGACAGACATCAGCTCTGGGTAGTAGGAGGGAACATGGCCAGCAAATATTTGAGGGGAAATTGCCTTGGTATGCTTCCTAGCACCTGCAGGAAGCCCATCTGTCTCAGGCTGTTAGAGGTTTTGTCTTACAGCTGCACCCAGGCAGTTCCCCACCCAGGACCCAGGCCTTGCAGCAACGCGCGCTGCACGCGCGTGTGCCCGGCTGTGCCCGGCTGCCAGCTCCTGCCCAGAACTGGGGTCCTGCCGCCCGAGGGAACCGCATCAGGAGGAGGAGGGAGGTGAGGGAGGAACAGCGTATGCATTGACGATGCTCTGCCGATAAAGTGAAATCTGAATTCTTGTACAGGTGTGTGGCAGAGGGAAAAAATACCCACCGAATGTTCATCTGCACCTCATACCTGCCTTATAAACAGTCAAACAATAAACAAATGCATGGTATTAACAACTGTTCTCTCTGGCTTCCACAGGCAGCAGTTGGCTCTCACCTCTTCTGGTTGGAAACCCTTTTTCTTGTCTCATCCCTGTGATGTGCCCCGGCCAGCCAGGAAGAAGCAGCAGTTAGAAACGTTTCCTGCTTTCTTTATTTAGGATATTTTATGTGGTTCAGATAAGGTGTCCTCTTTCGAATTGACAAAGGGAAAGATGTATCAGTTCATGAACCACTGCTATCTGAGCAAGGTAAGAGAGAGAAAATCACCACCATTACAATCATTACTGTGAATCATGTGCAATCAGCCCGGTAACAGAAAGCAGATGAACATCCTGCAGAAACCTACAGGACGGGGACTGGTGCTGAGCTGCAGGAGCCACGAGGCAGGCAATGATTAAAATGCTTTTAATAATGGTTTTCAGTGTTGCTTTCACCTTGATGCTCTGATTTTTCTTTTTCTTTTCTCCTCTTTTCTCCTCTTTTCTTTTCTTTTCTTTTCTTTTCTCCTCTTTCCTTTCCTTTCCTTTCCTTTCCTTTCCTTTCCTTTCCTTTCCTTTCCTTTCCTTTCCTTTCCTTTCCTTTCCTTTCCTTTCCTTTCCTTTCCTTTCCTTTCCTTTCCTTTCCTTTCCTTTCCTTTCCTTTCCTTTCCTTTCCTTTCCTTTCCTTTCCTTTCCTTTCCTTTCCTTTCCTTTCCTTTCCTTTCCTTTCCTTTCCTTTTCTTTTTCTTTCTTTCTTCTTTTCTTTTTCTTTTCTTCTTTTCTTTTTTCTTTCCAATATATTTCATCAACGGCTCCTCATACACCTCATACTCCTCCCAAGGCAGGTTCTACAAGGATGCAAAGGATATCTGGTCACACCTTTAAAAAAATACACACATCTGTGCGTGCAGCCAGCCAGCTCCTGCCCTCCTTATCTCCCTTCGGGCTGCGTGCCGGGAGCCGCCGAGCCTTCCCCGCCGCGCCCGGCCCGGGGCCGCCCGGTGCGCGCCTCGAGCACGTTTTGCCGTTTACCCAGATTGGAGCGGAATTGCACCAAATCGCGCTCGTCCCTGGGCATTTAGTTTTATTGCAAGCATTAGTGGTTTGTGCTCGGCTTGTCTCCTCTGGCAACAGGAGAAGCTTGAAATGTCAAAGGGGAGGGTTAACAAACTCCGCTGGCATAAATTTCAATGAATATACGTTTCTTAGGAAAACCGCTAAGTTAAAAAAAAATTTAAATCTTCCTGTCTGTGCTTTCTTTCGGCTGCTGTTCACAATGGATAATAATTCTTACATTAAGCCCCTTCGGCCCTCCAGGGAAATCAAAATTGTAATATCAGTTTGCTTTTTATTGGCTCGGCTCTGCGATCTCGGCGGCTGCGTCTTTGTTATGGTCTCCGGCGCGGTGACATTCAGCGGAGCCTCCGCGGTGCCCTCGCACCTCCGGGCCGGGAAGGGCCCCCGAAGGGCGCCGGCTGCCGCCGCCGGGGCCGCCCCGCCGGGGGACGGCGGCTCGGGGAGCCCGCGGGCCAGGGGAGGGCGGCCCCGGGCTGCGGCCGGGGGGCACGGGGACCCTCCTCGGGGCGCTCCCGGCCCGGGGGAAGGCTCCGGCCGCGGCTGCCGGCCGCTTGGCAGCGGAGGCGCTCCGGGCCCCGGCGCCGCTCGGGCTCGGCCCCTCCGCACCCCGGGGAAAGTTGCCGGGGCCTCCGCGCTCCGCCGCCGCGGGCACCGTGGGCAGAGCCGGCAGAGCCCGGGCGGGCCGCCGCCGCCGCCCACTCCGGCCCCGGTAGTCGGCCGCGCCGCCGGGCTGCCTAGAACCGGGGGCCGAGCCCCGCCGGGCCGGGGCTGGGGGCTGCCCGGCGGCTCCTCTCGGCGGTCCCCGCCCCGGCAGCGCCGCCCGGGAGGGGCCCCACGCGTGTCCCACCCCGCGCGGTGCCGCGGCGCGGGGAAGGCCCGGAGCCGCCGCGCTCCACCTGCCCGGGGAAGGCCGCCCGCGGCGCACGGAGCGCTCCAGGCAGGGGCCGCGGCGCGGACACGCGGGGGCCGGGGCTGCCCTGCGCGGCGGGACACACGCGGGGCCACGCGTGCCGCTCCCCCGCCACGCTGCGCTCTTCTCGACCCGCTCACGGCAGCGGTGGCAGCGCGGAGGCCCCCCCGGGACGCGCCCCCACGCCGCAGGGACCCTCGGAGCAGCAGCACCCGGCGGGGGGGGGGGGATCGTCCGACCCCCGCCGGCCCCGCGGCCGCTCCCTCGCCCCCGGCTCCCGCTGCGGGCCGGGCCCCCCGGGACGAGGCGGCGAGCCCCGAGCCCGGGCCGGGGGGGGACGGAGCGGGGGTGCTGCCGCCCCCGGGCCCAGGGCAGCCCGCGGCGTGGAGGGGTGCGGAGCCTTCCCGGGGGTTCGTCCCCCACGCGGGGACCCCCGCGCACCGGCCGGGTGGGTTGGGTGCCCGCATCCCGGGCCCCTCCGCTGCCCCCCCCCCCGGCCCCGGCCCGCCCCCCCCGGGCAGCACGGGGCGCGCACCTGCCCCGCGGGCTCTGCCGCCCCCCGCCGGCCGCGGGGCCCGTGGGGGCCGTGCTGAGTCACGCGTGGGGCGGGGGCCGGGCCGCTCGCAGCCCCCCCCCCCCCCCCCGCCCCGCGGCCGCCCGGCCCCCGCCCGCCCCCTCCCCGCCTCGCTCCCCGGCAGGGCTGCGCCAATCCCCCGGCCCCGCCGTTGACGGGCAGCCGGGCCCGGGAGGCGCCGCCTCCCTGACGTCTCGCTCCGGGATTTGCACGGGTTGCGGTGCCGCGGCGGCCGCCGCTCAGTGTCTGTCGGGCCGGCGGCGGGAGCTGCCGGAGCCGGAGCGCGGCTCGGCTGCAGCGGGCAGCGCGGACGCCCGGCCCGGCCCGGCCCGGCCCGGCCCGGCCCCTCCCGGGCGCAGCATGGAGCTGCCGGCGGTGGGGGAGCACGTCTTCGCCGTGGAGAGCATCGAGAAGAAGCGGATCCGAAAGGTGAGGAGGGAGGGAGGGAGGGAGGCGGGAGGGAGGGGGCGGCGGGAGGTGGCCGGGGGGCAGCGGGGGGCAGCGGGGCCAGCTGACGCCGTGTCTTTGCCTCCCGCGCTCCGCAGGGCAGAGTGGAGTACCTGGTGAAATGGAGGGGCTGGTCGCCCAAGTGAGTACCGAGCGGCGGCGGGGCAGGGGGCGGCAGGCAGGGGGCTGCCGGCCCGGCCCGCCCGTGGGGCTCCCCCGGCCCCGCCGCGCTCCGCGCCCCGGCGAGGCCCCGGCCAGGGCGGCGGGAGGCGGCGGCGGGGCCCGGCGGCGGCGGCGGCGGGCGCGGAGCGAGGCAGGCAGGCGGCGGCTGATGTGCACCAGAAAATGGCTCCTTCCCCCTTTCCCTCCTCGGGAGCCGGGCTCCATATTGCAGAAGCGAGCGGGGGGGCAAGGGGGGGGGGGGGGAAGGGGGAATAATCGCCAAAACGAAAGGCGCAGCCCCGCAGCCCCGGGGCGGGCGGGCGGGCGGTGGCGGAGCTGCCCCGGGAGCCGCCGCCGAGGCGGAGGCACCGGCCGCCGGAGCGAGGGCGGCCGCTGCGGGCTGCGGAGTATTTGGGGTTTGCATGACAGTGCCCGGGGGGGGCGGCGGGGGAGGGGGCGCGCTGCTCGCCCGGACTCCGCCGCCGGGTCCCTCCTCCGCGCCGGGGCCGCTTTAATGGGTCCAGGAAAGGGGATTTGGAAAATTTCATCATGACATGCTTAGAATTCCTCCGGAATAATAACTGCGCTAAATAAACAGTTCCGTCCCCGTGCCCCCCCCCCACCCCTCCCTCCCCCGCCCATCCCCCTCCCCGGGGACCCGGGCCCCGGGCGCGAGCCCCGAAACGGGCCCGGGGCGCCGGCACGGACCGGCCCCGGCCGCTGCGCCCCTGCCCGGGACCCCGGCCCCCGCCCGGCGGGCCCCGCGGCTGACGGCTGCCCTTCTCCCCTCCCGCAAGATACAACACGTGGGAGCCCGAGGAGAACATCCTGGACCCCCGGCTGCTGATCGCCTTCCAGAACAGGTGAGCCGCGGGGGGGGGGCGGGGGGCTCGGCGCCGGCCGGGGGGGGGGGGGCTGCGGGCACCCGCGCCCCGTGCCCGCCCGTGCAATTGCAGATGCGTCACGGAGCCGACCGGGGGCCGCGGCAGGGGCGGGCGGCGGCGGGCGCGGGACGGGCCCGGGGGCGCGGCCCCGGCGGGGCGGGCGGCGCGGGGCCGCCGGGAGCCGCCTCCGGTTCAAGGTCCCCCGCGCCGCGCTCCCCCCACGCCGCGCCTTGCGCTCCTGCCTGCCCGGGGATTTGATGCCTGCGAGTGAAGGAGGCGGCGCTGCTGCTGCTGCTGCTGCGCTTGAACTGGCTTTTTTTTTCTTTTTCTTTTTTTTTTTTTTTTTTTTTTCCTTTCCGTGCATTTATTTCCTGTAGTATTTTGGCGCAAACTGTAAACTTCAGCCCCTCGCTGCAGCGGGGGGAGGCGGCAGCGGGGAAGTGGCCTCGCGAGGCGCGTCCTGCCCCAGCAGCCCGGCCGTGCCCCCGTCCCGCCGCATCCCGCAGGACCCCGCGCAGTGCCCCTGCACCTGCAGATCCCGGTCCCCCCCCTCCCCTTCACACCCACCCGCTGCGCCCGTATGGGGTCCTTGGCACCGCAGGGGCTGCAGGCGTGAGGCACAGGTGGGCACGTCCTGGGGGTCTGCGGGGGCTGCGGGCCTCACCCTGACTCTGTGTTCCTGCAGGGAGCGGCAGGAGCAGCTGATGGGATACCGCAAGCGGGGGCCCAAGCCAAAGCCGCTCGTCATGCAGGTAAGTGCAGGGGGGGGCCCAGCCCCGCGCTCCCGGGCAGCCTGTTTGCGGTGCCACGCGTCCCCAGGGAGCCGCTTTCAGCGGGTTTCATCATGCAGAGGAGCCGTTGTGCGCAGCCCGGCGCTCGGCAGTGCCGTGGGGACGCGTGTCCCCAGCGCTGAGCTCATCAGGAGCTCCCAGCCCCAGGGGTGGACGATGCAGCCCTCCCCCCCACACTCCCCCCCCGGGGCTGCAGGGCAGACCCACGGCACCGGCGGCTGGGCGGCATTAGCAGGCTGCCCGCAAGCTGTGCAGCAGCAGCCCTGTTTGGTCCCCGTTCCCAGACAGCTGATTGAAGGGTGCTTTTCTTCTTTTCATTGCTTCATTAATCTGGAGCAATGCACGGCCTGTAAGTGGGAGCGGGCTGGGGCTCTGCGGCGCACCGAGCGTGCCGCGCTGCAGCCCGGCGAGCGGAGCCGCGGGAGGGGCGGGCGCTGCACGGCAGCCCCCCGGCGCCTGCTGGAGCACCGGGGCCCTGCTCCGGGGCCCTGGCTGACCTCAGCCCTTGGCTTTGCGTTGCAGCTTCCCTCCTTCGCCCGCCGCTCGAACATCCTGACGGGGCTGCAGGACCCTGCCGTGGACACCAGGCCAAAGCTGGACCTCGGCTCCTCCGGCAAGAGCCAGCAGCACCAGTATGAACTCAACAGCAAGAAGCACCACCAGTACCAGCCCAACGGCAAGGAGAGCAGCATGAAGCACCAGTCCCACAGCAAAGGCAAGTATTACTACCAGCTGAACAGCAAGAAGCACCACCACTACCAGCCGGACCCCAAGATGTACGAGCCCCATTACCAGCCCAGCAGCAAGGAGCCGCAGAGCCAGGCCTGCTTGGACAGTAACAAGAGCCCCTTGGTCGCCCATCCGGACAAGTGGGCGCACGGCCCGGCCAAAAACTTGCTGGGCCCAGTCAAGAACCTCTCTGCCGAGAGCAAGAACGGGGCTGAGAAGAACCTGTCCAGTGGTACCGGGCCCCCCCCTCGGGACAGGGTAACGAGCAACGGCCTCGGGGGCAAGATGAAGATCGTCAAGAACAAAAACAAGAACGGGCGCATCGTGATCGTCATGAGCAAGTACATGGAGAACGGCATGCAGGCGGTGAAGATCAAGTCCGGGGAGCCACCCCGGAAGCGGGCCACGGAGGAGAGGACTCCTAAGAAGGGTGGGGAAGAGAAGCTGGAGGCTTGGAGGAAGCCGGGGGAGGAGAGAGTGGTGGGCAGCAATGCCCTGAGCGCCGCAGAGGCCGAGGGCAGGCAGCCCCCCGCGGAGCTGGAGGAGAGCCCCAGGAAGCCTCCCCCGGCCAAGGAGCTGCCCCTTCCTCCAGCGGAGCAGCCCCTGCAGCTCACCACCAAGCCGGACCTCGTGCCCTGGTCCCTGAGCCCCGGGCGGGAGCACAGCCCGTCCTCCATGGGACTGAACCTCTCCAGCCCGGGCGCCCGCAAGCGCTGCCTGTCGGAGCCGCACGGGGACCGGGAGCCGGGCAAGAAGCGCCTGACGTCCCGGAGCATCAGTGCCCCCACCTGCCTCAGCCCTCCCGGCCCCGAGCGGCCGGAGGCGCCTGCCGCTGCCCAGCCAGAGGTCATCCTGCTGGATTCGGACCTGGACGAGCCCATAGACTTGCGCTGCGTGAAGCCGCGGGCGGAGGGCGAGCCGGCCCTGGCGCAGGTGAAGCCGGAGGTGCCGCCGGTACCGGCCGAGAAGCCGGCTGCGGAGCCACCGCAGCCCCGGGAGGCTGCGGAGGAGGAGGAGGAGGCCGAGTCCCTGCAGGAATTCAAGCCCTTCTTTGGGAATATAATTATCACAGACGTGACGGCAAACTGCCTGACCGTGACCTTCAAGGAGTATGTGACGGTGTGAGGTGGCCGGTGGCTGCTCCCCATGGGAGCCGCCTGCCTGCCCCAGGGCCGCCGGCCCCACCGCCTCCCTCCAAGGTACTGGTGCCCCCTCCCCGGAGCCCGCGTGGGGCGGCAGAGCCTGCCCTGGCTGCGGGGACACCGGGGCGCGGCGCGGTGGCCGTCCCTGCCACGCGGGGTGTCCTCTGCTGCTGCTCCCGCCCCGGGTCGTGGGGCTGCCGCTGGGACCTGCGAGCGCCGGGACTGGCGAGGATGGGGCCTGCCAGTTACTCAGAGTTATAGTATTATATTTTAACAGTGCTAACTTGTCGAGTGATTCTTGCTCCCGTTTGTACGTGGTGTTATTGAAATGTATTGTTTGAGCTGAAAGCTGGTCGCCCTCCGACCGTGCTAATATATTTATTTGTAGGTATTTATATAATGAAATATAAAGCCTAGATTTATGGAGCCCCTAGATCACCTTATAAACTATATCAAACGAATATTTTCTGTTTTCCTTTTTAACCATTCAGCATTTGTTAGTCTCGTCCCCTTGCCCTCCTTACGACCCGCAGGACCATCCCTGGTATATATTTTTTGATACTGTACACATGTGGTGTTTCTATGTGCAAAAAAAAAAAATCGTTATCTAAAGCTAAACAAGCTATTATAGAAATTGCTGCTATTAGAAATGTCTAAACTATAAGCTTCCAATTATTAATTGCTTGAATGTAAATATTAAATGGAGATGTTGAAAGTGCATTTGATGTTCTGCAGCTAGTGTAGATCGGATTGCAAAGCCCAGCTGCTCGTAGGTGGAGCGCGAGCTGCCAGCAGCGCTTCCTGGTCCGAGGGCTGTGTCATGGGGGGAGAAATGTATCATGCAATCATTGCAAAGGACTATAAACCTTTACAAAAACTACAAGGATCCGGAGTGCATTTGTTACTGCATACAAACAGCACGGCAGCTTGCCTGGGGGGGCAGGCCGTGCCTGGGGGGCCCTGGTGCAGGCACTCGCAGGTTAACACCAGGTCCGAGGCACAGCGCTGGCTTCGTCTCTCGCAGGACAGGAGCAGCGCATCAGATAGCTCCGGCTTTTCCCCGAAAGCATGGAGATGAGTGCTTGCAGCCTGTGGTACGTAAAGGGCACCCTGTTTTCTCCTGGTGCCCCCCAGGAGGACCACGAGGCCGCAGGAGCAGGTGGCGCAGTGCCTGGCTTGGTGCTGGGCTTCCCTCCCTGCCAGCGGGGCACGGGGAGGCCTGCACTGTGCCAAGGCAAAAGGGGCTGTGCGGGACCAAATCTGCAAGGCTTCTGGAAATGTGGGCCAGGAAGGCGGCTGCAGGGGACGGGCAGGCGCTGGCTGTTAGCCTGACGGTGCCACTCCAGCAGAATTATCCCCAGCTTTGGGCAGGGTCGTGATTAGATGAGGAACTGAGCTCCAGAAAGCAGGATGGTCCAGATTTCATAAGCGGGCCTGCAGGCATCTCTGAACTAGATTAACAGTTGCTGGAGTCCACTGAAAATACAGTACAGAGCTAACGCTTCACAAAATGGCAACGTCTGCATGAGGTACAGGGCATGGTCTGCAGCCTCGTCCTGCTCCCACCCCACCAGGGCTCCTTACGGCGTCTCCGGGCAGGGTCGGGTGTTCGTGGGGACACTTTCCTCTGAACCTTGTGCTTGCAGATGTGGTGTGGTGGCCCTGCTCGTCTTAGGCTGTTGCTTGAAGTTGATTTGGAGGAACAGCGGCTGTTCAGCTTGTGGGTGCCATTTTCTCTAGCTTGGACAGCCGTTGAGGTCTGTGTGGAAGTGGAACGATCGTGAAATGTAGGCACCGTTGCTGAGATGTTACGTCGGTTAGGTCTGCTCTTCTGTGTGCCCTTATGGTGGTGGAAATGGCTTCTGGGAGCTTACACCATAAAAATGGTTTCATCGTGGCTATTTTGTTAAACTCCCAAGTGCGGGCAAGGTCAAAACTGGCATCTGGGTTCATCTTGTTTCAGTTGATGTTTCAAAGTCAATGGAAACTCATGCAGTAGTGTTTCGAGATTTTCACCCGCCTCCATGGAGAGGACCAGGGACCCCAAAATCTCATCATGCGCACGCAGACAGCAAGTGGAAATAGGTGAGCTGTGATTAAAATCAGCGTTTTGCCTGTTAGCTGTGCTGAATCTTAAGAGGGCTTTGATCAGCACCACGCGTCGCCAGGAGGGCGCGAGGGCCGGGCAGAGGCGGCGGCGCTGGGGCTGGTGGAGCGCAGGCGTCGGGGCGGGAGCCCGCAGGGTGCGCGGGCGAGCCCCGCACGGGGACGGCTTGGTCGGAGGCATCTCCCCGCCATCCCAGCCTAGCTGGCAGAGCAGACAATCAGAAGTGATGCATTTCCCTTGATTAATTAAGCTAATGGTTATCTGAAAACAAAAATGGCATGGAAGAGGAGACGCATGCTCAGAATGCAAAATGTGATTTATGAAAGAGGAAGTGCTGCTCGACAGACAGCGGCAGGAGCCAGTCCAGCAGCAGGGGCTGGGCAGGCGGGCTCTCTTCTGGGGCAGCTTGTGTGCAAAAGGAGAACTTCGCTTTACCCAGACAAAGGTAGATGAAACCAAACAGGTTTCTCACAGCTACTGGGATGTGTCTTCTAAACGCGGGCTTGCAGATGCCCGGCCGCAGCCTGAGCATCGCTGCTTCTCTCACCAGCAGCTCCCTTCTCTAGAGTGCAGGTGTGTGAGACTCGGCAGCTAACGACTGTTTGCAGGTCTACGGTTAGCTTTACTAATGAACATTCAAACAAAAGGATTGTACTGCGTTTGCCAGTTTTTAAGGAAATCATGCTCCTCTGAGTGTGAGCTCTCTGCAGCTTCCCTTCGCTACACCCACCACTGCTCCATTAGCTGTAGAAGCACCTAAAATATTGTCTCTGTTGGCAGTAGCTGTGGTTTGTTTGAGGCACCATTTCCCGGAAACCACATAGCCAGATATTTCTTAGTTTAATAGTTTGATCATGTTTATCACAACTCCAGCAGCTTCCTGTGCATTGAAAGGTGTGATAAGTAGTTACTGGTTTAAAAGATACGCTCTCCACTTGGTTTGTGCCAATTGGCTGAGAAAGATGAGTGTCGAGGATATAAATTACTTATTCATACTGCTCTCTTGCCATATTAAGTGCATCAGACCTAAATGTCTGTTACTGAGAAAATTAATGGGAGGTCCGCTATGACTTCCAATGGTTATCAAAGCAATCCAGGACGAGATGGAGCATCACCACTCTCCATTAGGAAGACTGGTGTGTGCTACATTTAATGTATTTCCCAGGAACGCGTTAACCTCTGTTTGGTTTGGATTTATTCCAGAGAAACATTTGCTGATTTAAAAGGAGAATTTGTATTCGTATTTGAGCTCTTCTAAAAGGGTCTGATGCATCCGTCTATACATGGCCACTGCAGCTCTGAGACTGTAAATTCGCGCTGTAAAGCTGGTTTCACATTCTTCCCTCCCCGGCGGTGGTGAGACCTGTGCTGGCTCCAGCACCGCTGTTTGTGTCCGGCCGCCTGCCTTCCCTCCCTGGCTCTGTCGCTGGCTGCACGGGCAAGAGGGTGCACCCTGGGGCTGAGGATGCTGCCGAGGAGCAGGATGTTAAATAAACAGGCCACGTGGATCTTGCCTCTTTTACTCAAAAGAAGAAATGGCCTCGCGGGGACTGGGAGACTTCCAGATCTGAACCGGGAATGGGAGAGGGATTTCCCCCCAGGGAAGGGAGCAGGGGTGTGAGGGTGGTGGGGAGGTGGAGAATTCCCCAGGCAGGCAATGCACTCTGTGCTTTTGCTCCTGGGGTGAGCTTCTCCAGGCATTTTCTGGGGTTTTTCCTGTATTTTTCCCATCCCCTGTCATTTTGCTATGCGATGTGGTGAGCTGACGGTGTGACTCCACTGCTGTGTGCGGTGACCCCGGTATCTCTCCCCTGCCGGAGGAGCTGGCAACAAGGTACAGTATTCATGGTCACGCTGGGGAAAAAACAAGCCCGCTGTTGAGGCTGCATGTTTTCCAGGCCAGTCCCCTCCAGCAGAGCGTGGGCTGCACAGCGCGGCCTTGCACGTGTTGGCTGCCATCAGCTGTTTTAAGTAAAGCTGTATCTAATCGGACCGAGTGCTCTGACCCAGGGTAAAGCCTTCGAAGCCCTCCAGGTTTGGTCTGGCAGCAAGGCTTGCAGCGGGCGGATTTTGCCCCCGTGTTACTGCATTTTCTGTGGGGTGGGTGCCCCTCGGCCCAGCAGAGGGCTGTGAATGATGGTGGCCAAAATACAGCCCCCGCATGAGGGGGACACGAGCTGGGCAGTGCGGGGTCCCCGGTTCCTGCCCCGTCCACCGGCCCCCTCGCCTCTCCCAGCCCGCGGGGCCACCCCTGGCTGGGCAGTTGCAAACGCCTTGCAGTAGGAAATCCTCAGTCTCCTCCGCAGATAAGATCATTTGGATTCAGCCCAGATTCATACAAGATCCGTGTCGGGAAGAGACGACCACAAGGACACTGCTCTGTTTACATTTTCACCAGAAGAGGAAAAAGGCTCCGTAGTGACGGGCACTGCCCAAGCTGGCCCCAAACGCGCCCAGGACCTCAGTGAGCGGCTCTGGGGGTTCCTCTGCCAGGGAAACGCTCCTGTCTGCGCCGTGACGTGGGCAGAATTCAGCTAAACGCAAAACAAAGCAGGCACGCTCGCTAACGAGGTGTCTGCCACCAGCGCTATCCGAGCTCGACGCGGCTCTGCAGCAGAGCCCTGGCTTTGGCAGCACGGGGGCAGAAAAGGGGACTGGTGGGACAGCGAGGTGTGCGTCTGGGCAGAGAGGATGGGGCTCGGCGCTGGGCTCCCCACCCAGTGCTGCCGGGGGGTCCCTGCCTGCCGGGTGGGGGACACGATGGGGAAGGAGGCTGAGGAAGGACGGTCCTGGCTGAGCTTCTGCTCCTGGGAGCCGTGCCGGGGGCTGTGCCGGCGTGGGAAGCCTTGTGAGCGCTGAAGTGGTGTTAGCGCGTGGTGGACCTCTGGGTGCAAACGGGCGAGAAGTGGCTGTCTCAGTAACAAGGACAGGTGGGGGCAGTTGCTGGCGGGGGTGATTGTAGGTGGGGGTCTCCTCCCCCCCGGGACCCGTCAGTGCCTCCCTTCAGCAGGCCAAGACCCCCGGTCACCCGGGGAGCCGTTTGCCGGCACCCACTGAAGTCATTTCTCAGCGTGAGCCATCAGCTCAGCTGACACCTTGATGTAGTTTAAAGTAAACTGCAAACATGAAGATTTATTTTTATCGAAGGAGCAGGCATATAAACCATGCTGTGCGACACAGCGCAGCCTGGTAGGAAGCGCCCTGAATTTCAGGAGTTGTGACTTCGGCGTGCTGGGCCATGTGTTGTCCCTCGCTGGCCCTGCTGATAGCGGGCACATGTTGTTTAGGGGGTGAGCAGGGAAGGGAACTTAATCACCAACTGCCAGACCCCCGGGGTGTCCATCGAACACCAGCACCCCCTGTGCAAGGGGCAGCCCCGGCACCGTTTGGAGCAGCGGTTCCTGACCTGGGCAAGCTGCTGAGGTACGGCACGGCCAGCGTTGGAGGCTCCGTGCCCCAGAGAGGCGCCGGGAAGGGAGGCGCGGCTGCAGCCCTGCTCTCTGCGGGCTGTAAAACATTGCCACGGCCCCAGGGGGGATGGCAGCTGCTGTGGCATGGGCATGCCAGCCAGAATTGCTTAGTTTGAGGTAAGAAAGGGAATAACCTAAACCTTTCAGAAGTGTCGCTGTTGTACTGCAGCATCCAGGGCAGAAAAATACCACTGATACAGAAAGTAAATTAAACAGACTTAGTTATTACTATAAATTGCATTAACAGGCAGTGTGAACGGAGGGTCTGAAGCTTTAACAAATGTGTATTGAATATTGGGCACGAAGACTGTGCTGAGCAGGAATTACTGCGCTGGTGTGAAGCCACATCTTGTCTCCTGGAGCTATTGGATGCTCATCTTCATCTGCAGCGGGGACAAGACCAAGATTTATATCACAAGGAAACAAGGCATTCAGTAACAGCCATGAGAGGAGCCACAGCTAGCTCTTCCAGGAGCACCCCGTCCCACCTGGAGCTGCACCACAAGAAGGGCCCTGGGCCAGCCTCGGTTGCTCCCTTCCCCTCTGGCCGCGCAGCACAGGGAGCGCATTTCTCTCACGAAACACAAGAATAGGAAAACCAAGATGACTCAGACTTCAAAAGTTACCTCTTGGCTGAAACTAAAGATGGAAAATTGCAGACCACAAGCTGGTCTGAGAGAGTTGTGAGCACCAGAGGCTGGCGTGGAAAGTAGGACTCAGCGTTCCCCTTCTGTCAGGTGCTGGCGGAGGCTGGTGAGCGCGGCATGCACCAGCCCCAGGGCAGGCAGGCGGGACGCAGCCGGGCGATGCTCCACGGTGCCGTGCACCAGGCCGGCCTCCCCAGGGCCCACGTGGGGACTGCCAGCCCCGAGGCAGGAATGGCTCCAAGCAGCTTGAGGGACTGCAAAGCTCTCCTCGGGACCCGGGCACCCATGGCCCGCGCTGCAGAAAGGTCCGGCCTCTGCGGGAAGGAAAGATGAGCGTGCGGCGTGTGGGCTCTGCCCTGCTGCCAGGGCACCCCCAAAAAAGCTGGGGATGGGGAACGCAGCACTGCGCCAGGGAACCTGCTCGGGAGGGGGCTCCCCTGGGCTGCGTGGGTCCTGTTGGGGCACCAGGAGCCCCCGCGCTGCCCCCGCTGCGGTGCTGGGCAGGGCAGGTGGTGCTGGTGGCCCACGTGGAGATCCCGGAGATGCCCCTTGTGTAAGTCTGGGCAGTGGGATTTCAGAGGCTGGGGGCTTGGGGGGGTTCTCTGTCTCTCAGCGATGAATTTCTGTTACCTGCCCTGATATTTCTCTGTCTCCTGCTTTCTGAGGGGAGGATGCCTGTTCGCACGGCTGCTGCAGTAGAGGGGAATGCACTTTGCACATCACCGTCCATGGAGCTGTTCAGAGCTCCCAGTATTAGTGCCTTGAGGAAAGAAACCATTTATATTTTGGTTAAAAAAAAATAAAAAATGAGAGCATCGGGTTCTTTTAATTGCCCAAGACGAGCTTTGGAGAGGGATGGTTTTTTTAGGCATCATGGAGCCAACAAAGCACCTGAAAGCACAAAATTAATGTTAATTTTCACATATGTTAGCAATTCCACATGGCTTGAATAAAATACAGGATGAAGCAGTGTCCCTGAATGTACCCATCCATTTGCAGTGCGGTGCAAGCCAGGCTGTCATTTTAACATCAGGAATGTATTTTATAGCCGCTGCCCCCTGTGTCCGATGGGTCCAGCCGTGACACTGTCCTTCCTCTGCTTGTTTCCTTTTGGCACATGAAGTCACCAGCGACAGATAAAATAGGGAGATTCATTGTGGGTTGTGCAAAGAAGACGATGTGGTGGCCAGACACCAGAGGTGCCTTGAATCTTCCTGCCTGGCTGTTGGAATGATGCCTTATCTTGAGTTTAAGGGCTCAACCTGACCCTGAGCCATTTTTAACCCGAGGTGGGAAGAGCCTGCCCCTGGGTGTCCTTCTCTGCTTTGAACTCACTGCTTTCACTCACTCCACAGTGTCTGCTCTCCTGTTGTTTTTCATTGCTGTACCTCTGAAACCTGAGGCAGACCCAGTTTTTGAGCGTTTGATGCTCTGTTTCTTGAAGATGCTTTAACTCTCAGGACTCAGAAATAACTCTTAGCAAATGCAGTGCAGAGAGACCCAACGAGAAGACATCTAATCTAACGTATCACATTTCCATAGCTTGTGCTGCAAGCAGCAATTTGTGGTTCAGCAGCAACGGCTGAGTAGAGACAAGCATTATCACAGGAATTTCTTCCATCTCTCGCCTGAGCGTGTGACAAATAAGTCTTGGCTGTGGCATTGTCTTTTCTGGTTTCAGACTAACAGGCTTAACTCTTTTCTGCTTCCCTGGAAAGGCAATTTTATCGTCGCCGTGTGCACCTTCGCCCCCCCCCCTCTTCGCCGAGAATTTGCTGCGGGAGGCAGCAGCCCGTGCACCTGGCCAGCACAGCTCCCAGCGGGAAGGGGCAATAGGGGGAGCCCCGGGGGCGCGGGCTCCGAGAGCAGCCAGCCGGGCTGGCCCAGCGCGGCTCGGCCGAGGGGGCTTTCGGGGAACGGGGGGGTCTGGGGCTGCGTCCCGTGAAGCGCAGAACCCCAAAGGGGCTCCTGCGGGAGGGCGGGGGGGGGGGGGCAGCGGCCGCCTGCTGGGGGTCCCTCGGCTGGCCCGGGACAGGAGGCGCCCGCCCCGCCGGCAGCGGCCCCCCCGGGGGGGCGGACACCAGCCTGGGCAGGGGCTGCTCCTGCAGGCGCCGTGACAGCGGGCGCTGTGTGCCGTGCCGAGCCGTGCCGTGCCGTGCCCTGCAGTGCCGTGCCGTGCCGTGCCGTGCCGTGCCGTGCCGAGCTGTGCCGTGCCGAGCCGTGCCGTGCCGTGCCGAGCCGTGCCGTGCCGTGCCCTGCAGTGCCGTGCCGTGCCGTGCCGTGCCGAGCCGTGCCGTGCCGTGCCGTGCCGTGCAGTGCCGTGCCGTGCCGTGCCGAGCCGTGCCGTGCAGTGCCGTGCCGTGCCGTGCCGTGCCGTGCCGTGCCCTGCAGTGCCGTGCCGTGCCGTGCCGTGCCGAGCCGTGCCGTGCCGTGCCGTGCCGTGCCGTGCAGTGCCGTGCCGTGCCGTGCCGAGCCGTGCCGTGCCGTGCCGTGCCGTGCCGTGCCGAGCCGTGCCGTGCCGTGCCGTGCCGTGCCGTGCCGTGCCGTGCCCTGCAGTGCCGTGCCGTGCCGTGCCGTGCCCTGCAGTGCCGAGCCGAGCCGTGCCGGGCCGCACCGTGCAGTGCCGAGCCGTGCTGTGCCGAGCCGAGCCGTGCCGTGCCGTGCCGTGCCGTGCCGAGCCGAGCTGTGCCGTGCCGTGCCGTGCCGAGCCGTGCCGAGCCGCACCGTGCAGTGCCGAGCCGAGCCGAGCCGGGCCGGGCCGGGCCGGGCCGAGCCGAGCCGAGCCGTGCCGAGCCGTACCGAGCCGAGCCGTGCAGTGCCGTGCCGGGCCGGGCCGTGCCGGGCCGCACAACGGGGCAGCGGCAAGAGCATGGACAACGAGGATTTCCCGTGTTAGCGGGGGAAGTGCAAGGCAGAGCAGGCTGGCGGAATTGCCTCAGTATGGCACTGGTGAGCCCGCTTTCGCGTCTAGCACAGCCTCCGGTGTCTCCAAAGCGAGACGGAAACGTTGGAGGGAGCCGGGAAACAGGTAGCGGGGTGCCGGAGCGGCAGGAGGCAGCGGGCTGGTCTGGCACCTCAAAGGGCAGGTTGAGGACATCTTGGTCAGCCCGTAAGCCTCCGCACGGGGAGGAAATCCGTGGGCTCGGATGCGCTTTCATCTAGTGAATGAAGCCACAACAGGATCCAGCGGCTGAAGTCCGCAGCAGCAGCAGTGGGGACTGGAATGCGGTGCCATTTTAGCACCGAATGAAAGCCGGCGGCAGAAAAAAATCCAGGTGGAAAGGCAAAAATCTGCGCTGCCTGGCATCTCTGTAGGAGATCTGCTGCCATCCGGCCACTGGCTGTTAGGGGCAGGATGCACAGATGCTGGGGATTGGAACCCCCAGCCTGCGGTACGGGGGCGGCTCCCCTCGTTCAAGCGCCCCGCCCGCCCCCCGGGATTTTGTGCACTCCTGTGAGCCGCCCTCCTGCTCCGGGGCTGTCCCCTCACCGCCTTTGACTTTTATAGGATCAATTCCTTCTCTCCGGGGCGTTCTCGTATTGCACAGCCGCCGTGCCCGCACACCGGGCACCTCCGGGGGGCAGCCGGGGGGTGCGGGCTGCGGGCAGGCTGCGGGGCCCCCCCTCCCCGGGCGCTCCCACTCGCGGCCGTGGCGCTGCGTGTCCCCACGCTGCGTGTCCCCGCCACGCGTGGCCAAGGGTCAAATCCCCGCGGCGGGGAAGCGGAGCGGCAGCGGGAGCCCGGCTGGGACAGACGCGGCGCTGTTTGCCGGGGGGCTGCGGCGGGGAAGCCCCCGCTTAGACATGGGCAGGCAGCCGGGGGGGGCGGCCCGAAGGTAGGGCTGCGGGGTGGGGTGGGGGGGGGGTGTTCCCCCGAGGAGAAGCCGGAGCGGATCAGAGCCGAGCTCGGGGACTTGCCCCGGGTCTGCGCAGCACCGGGGACTTCGCAGCGGTCCCGGCGTCGGGGGGAGCCGCAGGGAGAGGCCGGGGGGGTGGGGGGGGTTGGGGGGGTCAGGACAGTCAGGGCCGTCCGTGGGCCGGTCGGCGGGCGTCCGGCGCTGGGGGCAGGATGAGGCCCGCCCTCGGCAAACACAGGGCGAATGGGGGGGGCGCATCCCGCCGCGGGAGGAAACGTCCCGCGGTCCCGACAGGAGCGGGAGGAAAACGAAACGGGGACGAGAAAGCCGAGGAGGGCCGAGGCGCGGGGTGGTGCGGGCGGCCGGCGGCCCGGCGGCGCCCGGGCTGCCCAGCCCGGTTCGGCCCGGTTCGGCCCGGCCGGCCGGGGGCGGCGCGGCGCTCACACCTGCATTGCAGCAGGGGCGGGCGGCGGAGCGCTCCCGGGCCGCCGGGCTGGGCTGTCCGCGCAGCGCTGCATTGCAGCACTGCAGGAGCCCCCTCCTTCCCCGCGCCCTTCTCCTCCTCCCGCCGCCGCCGTTCGGCTCCGGGCGCGCAGCCCGGGGCGCGGGACGGCCCCGCCACGCTCCGCTCCTGCTCGCGCGGGTCAGCGGGCCGTGCAACGACCGAGCCGTCCCGGGAACGCTGTCCTGGGGCGGGGGACACGCAGCGACCGTGCTGTGCCCCCTGCCGACCGGGGAGGTGTCTGTCATCGGTTACCGATGGCCCCCGCGCGAGTGGCGGGAGCGGCCCGTCCCGTCGGGGCAGCCGCCGTCCCTCCCGCCTGTCCCCGAGCCCCCGGCGAGGCCCCAGCGCCTCGTCCCGGCACCAGAACCGCCTCCGTCCCCGCGGGGCAGGCGGAGCTGTCCGCCCCGACGGGCCTCCGGCTTCGCGTGGACCGGGCACTGCCCGGCCTCGTTCTCCCGGGCTTCCCGGAACCGCTTCGGGAGCGTGGGCCGGTCCCGCGGAGACTCGGTAACGCCACCGGGACGGGCAGAGCTGACGGGCGCTGTGCCGGGCCGGCCGGGCTCCCGGGGCTGCCCCTCCGGCCGCTGCCCGACGGGACGGTCCTCCGCGCCGCCGGGGCACTTGCGCTGCCCGCGGGGCGGGCGGAGAGGGGCGGCAAGCCTCGCGTCCCGGGCGCACCGGGCAGGGAGGCTGGCGGCCGCGCTCCGGGCTCCCTCGCCTGGGGACAGCGGCCCGGGGACCGGCGCCAGCCCGGCGTGCCCAGGCCCTGCGTGGTCCCCGCCAGCCGCGACCGGCGGCTGCTGCGCGCGCGGGGCGCGGAGGGGACCGGGGCGACCCCGGTGGGAAGGAGCCCGGCGGCGGGCGGGCGTCCCGGGACCTGCCCCGCCGGCGGGTGCGGGGCGCGGGGGGGGGTGCCGGGTCCCCGGCCGGGGGGAGCGCCCGCCCCGGCCCACCGGGGGCCCGTTCCCAAGGCTCCCGCTCTGTGTCTGCTTTGGGAAAACGCCAGCACGGTAACAAAATGGCGGGGAAAGGGTGGGATTGTCACGGCGAGCCCTGCGGCGCTGCCCGCCCGCCCCCCGGCAGCGCCCGGCCGGCCCCGGGGCGCCCGTTCCGGCGCAGGCAGCGAGGCGGGGCCCCCCCCCCCGGGCCGCCGGGCCGCCCGGTCTCGCCGCCCGGCCCCGCTCCGGTGCCGCCGCAGCTGCAGAAAATGGCTGCTCGGCGGAGCCCGCTGAATCCTGCCGTGTGTGCGTGTGTGTGCCTGTGTGTGTGCGCAGGGGGGGCGGCGGGGGGGGAACGGCGAGGAAGCGCCGAGGCTCTCCCCGGCGGCCGCGCCCCCCCGGTGCCCCGCGGCGGGGGGCGGCCGAGGGTCCCGCGGGGAGGCGGCGGGGCCGGGGGGCCGGCACGGAGCCTCCCGCCGGGGCCTCACCTGCGGCGGGGCGGGGGGGGCGCGGGGCTCCGGGCCCCGCCGGGCAGCACGTGCCGGCCGCCCCCGGTGCCCGCCGCGGCGGAGGGCTGGGGCCGCGGCGGGGCGGGCCGGCTGCTCCCGCAAGGCGCCTCGCCGGTGGTGCCCGCTCCCGCAGGCGGTCCTGCAGCGGCCGCTCTCCGGCTCGGTTGAAAATAAATAAAATAAATAAAATTAAATACAATAAAACAGAAGCCGGGGCGGGAGCGGCGCTGCGCGAACGCGGCTCGGCCACGGCTCGGTGGCGAAGCCGCAACGAAAACTCGGCCCCGCGGCCCCGCGCCCAGCCGCCGCCCCCTGCCCGTCGCGGCGGCCGCCCCCCGCCGCCTGCCCGCGGGGCCGGAGCGGACACGCGTGGGAGCGGGGCCGCCGCCTCCCCGCCTCCCTCGCAGCCGGGGTCCCGCTCCCGGCGGGTGCGCGCGGCGCCTTTCGCGCGTGTCCGCGTTCCGAGGGGACGTCCCTGAAAGGTGCCTGGGGGAGCCGCGGTGGAGCGAGCCTGCCCCCACGGGGGACCGGCCGCCGGGGGCCGGGCTGGCGGCGCATTGCGGGGCCGGGGCACGGTGCAAAGGACGCGTCCCGCCCCCCTCCCGCAGCGCTGCCCGGCCCGGGACGCACGGCAGCCGCCCCGGGACGGCTCGGCGGAGCGGAGCGCGGGGCTCCCCCGTGCCGCGCCCTGCCCGCCCCGTCGGCGGTCCCTTCCCCGCAGCCCACACCCGGAGAGCGCGGCCGGAGGGAACGGGTCCCCGCCGCGGCAGCGGGACGGGGCGAGGCCCGGGGGGTCCCGCAGCCCCCGCCGGTCTCCTCCCGCCCGGGGCGCCGTCGGGGCCCACGGAAGACGGCGCCGCCGCCCCCTCCGGCGACGCTCCCCGCGGCTTCGGGGCAGCGCTGCCCGCCGGGGCCGGGGCCGGACAGGGGCAGCGGGCCGGCCCCGGGGGGGCGGGCGGGGCTGGGGGCTGGGGGCCGCCGCGCGGGGGTCCCGTCGGGGGGCACGGGGAGCGGGCGGGGGGGGGCAGCTCCCGGCCCCGCGGGCGGAGGGGGGGGGGGGGGGCCGCGGGCCCGTTCCACTCGTGCGAGCGCGGTTGCTGCGATACGGGCGGGCCAATGAGCGCGCACCACCTCACCGCGGGCTCTGGCACCGCTTCCTTATATGGTGCGCGCCGTCCGCGGGGCGCCGCGCTCATCGCCATATAAGGGCATGAACCTAAATACAGCCGCTACCTAGGGCGGCGGGGCGGGGCGCGGCGGGGCGGGGCGGGGGGGGGGGGGGGGGGGCCGGGGCAGAGCCGCCAGCCCGGGCCGGGTCCCGGCACCCCGGGACCCCGACGTCCCGCCCGGGACCCCGGCTCTGCCCCGCCGCAGCCGCCGCCGGTCATGGAGAGCAATGCAAATGGGCCGTGCTGCCCCTCTAATTGCTTTTGTTAAACGCGGCGCCGCGCGCGGCCGCGGGCACGGGGACGGGGAACGGGAACGGGGCAAGGCCGCCGCCGGGTGACCCCTTCGGTTCCCTGCCCGGAGCCGGGGATCCCACGCGGGGCCGTGAGCTCATCGCCGGGAGCCGCCCCCGCCCCGTCGCGGGGCTCCCCCCGCTGCTCCCGCTCGTGCCCGGCCCCGGTGGAGCGGGGCCGTGGGCTCTGCCCACGCGTGGCGCTGCGGGGGAAGCCGCGGCCGCTGCAGCCCGAGCCGAGAGCGAGCAGCCCCGGCCTTCGGCCGGCCTTGCGGGCAGCACCGCGGCGAGCCGGAGCCGCGCCGCTCAGACGGGGGGGACCCGAGGGGGGGGGTCCGGAGACGTCCCGGCTTCCCCGCCCGCCGCGGGAGCTGGGGTCGGCTCCTGCTTCCTTCGCAAACACCTCGCGTCGGTGTTCCTACAAACAAGCGGCGGATTCAGAACCCCCCAAACAAAAGATCTTTTGTGCAAAGTGCCCGCGGCCCGCCGAGCCGCGATAAAGCCCCCCCCGCCGCGGCCGCCCCACCCCCAGGAGCGGCACCTTGCCCGCCCAGGGCTCGGTGCGAGCCCGCGGAGCGCCGCGGCCGCGACTTGGGCGCCCCGGGACCGGGGGGCAGCGGGGGGGGCTCCGGCTCGCCGTGGCACGCTTCGGCACCGGGGCTGCGGCGCTGCCCCGCGGGCGCTCCCCGTGGGAAGGCCGGGCCGGGCCCCCCCCCACTTGGCCGTCGACAGCCGGAGCGGGGGCTGCGCTCGGGGCACGCCGCCCCCGCGGGCCCGTCTGTGGAGGCTGCGCGGACACGCGTGGGGAGGTTCCCACGCGCAAGGACGACGCGGGAGGCTCCCCCCGACGGGTGGCGGGGTTGTGCTGCGAGGAAGGGGGGGCGGCGGCTCTCCCCCGGGGGGTCGCGGAGGGGAGCCCCCCCCGCACGGCCCGGGGCCGCGGGGCCTGGCACAGCTCCCGGGCCTCCCGCCGACGCGCACCGGGCACAAGGCGGGCGGCAACGGGCGGCGCTGCGGCGGCCGGGACCGCCTGCCCCGCGCTCCTGGGGGCGGCGGGGGCGGCCTTGCCCCCCCGGGGCGGCCGGAGCGCCGCTGGCTGCGCGGCGGCCGCAGCCGCGATTTTCGGGAGGACGGTGCCACCTATGGAGAGCACCTGGAATTAATCGCGCCGGCGGGGCCGCGCCGGGAAGCGTCGCCTTTCCCTGCAGAACCCCCAGGGACGAGCCCGGGCCGCCTCCGCCGCCGCGCCCGCCGCCTCCCCCAGCCCCGCAGCGCCCGCCCCGGGGCCGGGCCGGGCCGAGCCGGGCCAAAGGGCGACGGACGGGGCTCGGCCACGGCTGCCTGCCCTGGGCGGGGGGGGGCCGCCGCTGTCCTTCAGCACCGCCGGCCCGCACCGAGCTGCCCCGGGGAGGAGGCTCCCGGGCGGCGGGGGAGGCCGGCGGGGGGCCGGCCGCAGCGCCGGGCTGCACCTCGTCGGGGTCGTTCCCTTGCCCGCTCGCCGAGGCCCCGTTAACCGGGGATAACGATCGACGGGGCAGAGAGAAGGGGCCCGCCCCAGGCGCTGCGCCCCCGAGCCGGGCTGCTCGGCGCGGAAGCTCCGCGGAGCGGGCACCGCAGCGGCCGAGCCCCGTGGCAGCGGCTCCGTGGCGAGTCCCGGCGGAGCGGGAGCAGCGCGGGGCAGGGGAAGCCGCCGCTCCCGCTGCCCTCCCGGGGCCGCCCGGGCAGAGCTGTGCCCGCCGGGGAGCGCTGCCCTCCCGCCGACACTGGGCACCGGCGTCTCGGGAGCTGCCGGGGAAGCCCTGCCCGGGCCTGAATTCGATGTCAAATCCACGAACGCGTCCTCGCACGGGGATTTCTGGGCTGCAGAGTGGGAGGAAGCCGCTCCGCGCCGCCCGTCCTCCGCGGGGGCTGCCCGGGCATTCCCCGCAATCTCCCCCCCCATCGCCGATCCGCCTGGACCGGCCGCCCCATTGCTCGGGTCGACGGCAGCCCCGGGCCCGGCCGGCTGCAGCCCCGGGGGATGCCACGGTGGGGGTGGCCCGGGGGGATGAGGGGCGTAACGGGGGCGCCCGGGGCCGGCGCAGCCCCGCCTGCAGCGCTGCCGCCTGTAAACGCAGCTCCGTTTATTGGCCCGGTCTCCGGACCCGCCGTCGCCCTCCGTCCCGGGGCCGGTCCTGTATGTGCCTACGGCGCCGGGGGGGGGCCCCGACCGCCTCTCTCTTGCGGGACCGGGGCGGCGGGGGGCCGGGGGATGGGGGCAGGTGCCGCGACCCGGGGCCGGTCGCTGCCTCCCCGCTTCGCCCCGAGGTGCTCGGAAACGAAAGTGCTGCGTCCCGGCGGCCGGGCTCCTCCCGCTCCCGGGGCAGAGCTGCGGGGGCCGGCGGGGGCCGCGGCAGGACCGCGAAGTCCCCGGTGCCCCGCCCGCCCCACCGAGCCCGGCCGGCACCGGCCCGAGGGGCGGGAGCCTGCCCCGGTGCTCGTCGCGGCTCCGCTCAGCAGCTGGCAGAGGAAATCGTTTTCTCGCCCGGGTCCTGGGTGGGAGCGGGCCGGGCTAAGCTCGGAGCCGAACCGGGCGGGGGCGTGGGCCGGGGTGCCGGGGGCGGCAGCTCCGACGGGCGGCCCCGAGGGACCGGGGGTCTCGGCTCTTGCCGGGAGCTGGCCCGGAATGGAGCTCCGGGGCTGGGCTCTGCCCTGCCCGGCGGTACCCACGGCTCGGGCGGGCTGCGGGATGCTTCTCCCGGGATACAAGGGCCGAACCGGCCGCGGTGGCCGTTCGGGCACTCGAAGCCGCTCGGGCTCTACGAAGGGGCGAGCGGCTCTGCCCCCGGTTTCCCGCGGGGTCTCGGCGCTGGGGCTGTTCTCGGGCCGCCCAGGAGAACGGGACGCGGGGCAGCGCGACCTCGGTATAACCGGGACTCCCACCAGCACCGGCAGCCTCGGCCGCCCGGGGAACCGGGCCGGGCCGGGGCCTGGGCTGGATGCTACCCGTCCCGGGCGGGGGTGCCGGGGCACGGAGCAGCACGATCGCAGGAGCTCCCGGGGAGCCGCGGGGAAGAGCCGGGCTGTGGCGCGGGGATCCGCCGAGCCGGCGGCTGGGTCGGTGCCAGCTCCCTCCCGCCCCACTGCGGCCCCGGGCTCGGACACGCGTGCTCGCCCCGGTGCCCCCACGCGCGGCCCCAGGAGGAGCCGCAGCCCCCCGGTTTCGTTGCAAAGCTCGCGGCCGTGGAAGCCCCCACACGGCGAAAAACGAGGGGGGAGCCGGACACGCTGCGCCGGGGCGGCTCGCTGAGACCCCGAGCGCTCCTTATGCGAGTCCGAGCGGGGCGTGGGGATAAAGGGCAACCGAGGGGAGGATTTGGGGTCAAATGGGCGGAAACTGGGTCCACGTTTGTATGTGCAGCGGCAGACGCTCGAATCGGCCGGGAGCAGTCCACGAGTGAGCTCCGAGCGCCGGCACCTCGGGGCAGAGCTGGGGGCGCGGCGGGGCCGGCAGGGGCGGGAGGGGAGCGGGGCCGGGCCCCCCCCCCGGAGCCGGGAGCCCGTGCTGCGCCCCGGCTGCTTTTGCCGTTGACCTCCGGAGCGTGGAGGGCAGCCCCTGCCCGGGCTCCGCTCCTGCTCGCGGTACCCCGGCCGAGCACCAGGGCTCCCCCCGCAGCTCCGCACGCCCCGGGCGGGGGCTTCCCGGGCCCCCTCCGGCAGGAGGAGGAACTGCCCGGGAGAACCGGGCACGCTCCCGCCCGCGGTCTCGTCCCGCGGCGCCGGGGCGGCTCCATCCCGCTTCTCTTTCCCGGCCAAGACGCCGCTGAGCCGCCGCAGCCCCGCTCCTGGGTCGCCCACGGCCCCGGCGGCTCCGGCTGCCCCCCGCCCCCAGCAGCGATCGCTCCCCGCTGCCTTCTCCGCGCCGTTCTCGTTTGTGTCTCGCCTTCTCTCTACCCCCCCCGCACCGCGATCGGGGACTCAGCTCCGGTCCCCGTAGCCGCGTGGGTCCCGCGTGGGTCCCTGCTGGTGCCTGGAGTTGTTTCCCCCGCGGACGGGCGTGCAGGAGGCAGCGGGAACCGTGGGCTCTTTCCTCTCCGCGGCCACGCGTGACTGTGGGGCTCCGCGAATCCGCGTGGCTCTGCGGAGGCTACGGGGCAGAGGCGGCTGCTCGGCAGGGAGCCCCGCAGCCCCTCGAGGCACCTTCAGGACGGTGCCTCCCGCCTGCACCGGGGACAGCGGGAGCGAAGGTGTGGGGCTCACGCCCAGTTCCCCGGGCTGCGGCCCCCCCGCGGACGCGGGGCACGGCCCCTCACGGCCCCGCATGGCCCCGCTGCGCCGCCGCGGTCGCCGTCCCGAAAGCCCCGAGAAGCGGAGCGAGGCGGCGGCGGCATCAGTCCGGCCCCGCTGGGGAGCACGACCGGCCCCCCCGAGCCCCCTCCCCACGTCTGGGCGCTGCCCCCCCCCCCCTTCCCCGTCCCCCCCCCCGCACGCTCCTCTGCGCGGCGTCTTGCGGGTGCGGAATCCGGTCCGCTGCGTCCACGCGAGTTAACGAGCCGCCCTGCCGCCCTGCCTTAATTAACAACGATTAATTCGACATTAACGAAAATCTCCCCAGGACGCCGCTGGCCGGGGACCGGGGAGGGTGCGGAGGCTGCGCAGCCCCCCCCCCGCCCGCCTCCCTCCGCACCAGCGCTGCGCAGCGGCCCGGGCACCGCGCGCAAATCCCGCGCAGCGCGGGGACCCCCGCCACGGGGCGGGCCGCGGGGGGGGCGCGGCCGCGGGAGCCGCGGGTCGGAAACCTCCCCCCTGCGCCCGGGAGCGGGATTCCACCGGGCCCCGCCGGCCTGCCCCCCGCCACGCGTGTTCCCCTTCGCGCGGGACGGGGCGCGGCGGGGACCCTGCCCCCGCTTGGCCCACGGAGCCGCTCCACGCCCCGGGTCCGGCAGCGAGAGGCAGCCGCGGGCTCCTCCACTCGCGTCCCGTGAGCCCCCCCCGTGGGGCCGCGAGTCTGCCGTTCCCGCGTGACCCCCGTGGGAGGCCGGAGCCCGGCCGGCGGGAGCGGGCAGCGCTCCGTGGCGGCGAGCAGGAGCCCCGGGTGATAACGAGCCCCGGGATGGGGACGACACCGGAGCCTTGCGGCTGCCGCTCCCGGTGCACCCGCGGCCCCGCAGCGGCGACCCAGGAGGGGGACAGGCGGTGCCGGGCAGCCCCCGCGCCGAGCGGGCACGGAGGGACGTGTGTGTCCCCCCCCCCGGCCCCGAGGTCCCCGCAGCACCGGAGGCGAGCAGCCGCCGGCCCCGAGCCCCGCTCCGGGGAAGCCGCTGCCTCCTTCACGGAGACGAGGCGCAGCCGACGCTTTTAGGGACCGGCGCGTGGATCCCCCACGCGTGAGCGCGGCCGCCGCCGAGGCTCGCTCCCCCTCGGCTTCTAGCCCCTTAGCGGAGGAGAGCCGCGGGGGAGAGCGGCAGAGCCGTGGGAGGCCTCGTCCGCCCTCGCCCCGCGTGGGCCAGGCGGCAGCAGCCCACCCGCGGGGCGGCCCCGGCCCGAGCTGCTCCCGGGCTCGGGACCGGTTCCACTCGGCGGGACGGAGCCGAAGCGCTGCCGGGCACCCCCGAGCCTCCCCACGACGGCCCCGGGGCGACATCGCGGCTTCCCCGGCTGCGGGCGGGCGGCGGTCCCCCTGCTCCTCCGCGCCCACCGGGGGCAGGACCCGCCCCGGGGGCTCGCGGGGCCCGGTCTCCCGTGGCCGCCCCGGGCTCGGACTCGCGCGGGGGGAGCGGCAGCGGCCCCGCGGGGCCACCGGGGCGGCCGGGCCCCGGAGCTCTGCCGACAGGTGACCGGGGGGGGGGGGGGGCGGGGGGAGCCCCTCCGGTGGCCCCGGGGACACCCCCCGCACCCCGAGCGAGCCGGGGAAAGCAGCCGCGGGCTGCCGGAGCGAGGAAACCAGAAACTCGTATTATGGGCTGTTGAGGTCTACTTTATTTTTACTACCCGAACCGTCGGAAAGTATTTAAACTTAACCAGAACCAGCTGCCCCCGCTGGCACGGCGCGGCGCGGCGCGGCCATTTGTTCCCGGGAAGGGCTTTGGACGATGCCGAGCTCTGCCGGCCGCCGGCTCCCGGCGCGGCAGCAGCGAGGGGGTTTCGACGTAAGCCGCGAGCGCTTCGCTCCCGATTCTGCTGCCTTTGGCACAAAAAAACCCGCGGGGCGCGGGGAGGGGCGGGGGAGGGGGGGGGCGGCGGTGGCTGGGGAGGGGGGTGGGGGGAGAGAAGAGAACGCGGGGCCCGGCCGCCCCCCCGGGTTCGCCCCGTCCAGGTGTGCTCGGAGCGGTGATGCCCGGAGGGGGGGCGGGGGGGATGATGGAAGGGGGGGGGCGGTCCGCCCCGCCCCGCTCCGCCCCGTCCCGGGGCCGGCGGCTGCCGGTGGCTGCGGCTCCTTTGTGCTGCGCTGGGCTATTGGAGGCGGGGGGGGGGGGGGGGGCAGAGACTCGACGGGGGGGGGGGGGCGCCCCCCTCGGAGCGGGCGGGGCGGCCGCGGGGAGAGAGGGGGGGGAGCGGGGGGGGGGGGCGCGGCCGCGCCCCCCCCCCCCGCTCCCCCCCCTCTCTCCCCGCGGCCGCCCCGCCCCGCGCTCATCGGGACGCGGCGCACGTCGGGGGGCGGCGCGGCGGCGGGGGCGGGCGCCGGGCCCGGGCCAATGCGGCGCGGGCGGAATATTCCACCCGGCTCCGCCAGCAACAAGTGCGGGGGGGGGGGGCCCGGAGTGGGGGGGGGGGGGGGGGGGGGGCCGCGGCGCTGACGTCAGCGGGCGGAGTATTATGGTCTGGGCTGCGCTGGCGGCTGCCTGTGTGCTGCGAGCGGCCGCGTAAACATGGAGCTCTCGGCCGTCGGGGAGCGCGTCTTCGCGGCCGAGGCCCTGCTCAAGCGCCGCATCCGCAAAGTAGGTGCCCCCCCCCCCCCCCTCCACCGGCGTCCCCCCCCGCCCCGCGCCGCGCCCCGCCGCCGCGCAGCCCCGCGCCAGGCCGCGCCGCCCGCCCCGCGCCCTCCCCCGGCCGCGCGGCGCTGCGGCGGCTCCGGCTCCGGCTCGCGGCGGCGGTCGGCGGCCCGGCTGCGGCTCGGGGCGGGGGGGGGGGGCCCGCTGGGGGCGGTCCCGTCCTCCCCGCCGCATGCACGGGCTCCTCCGAGCGAGCGGGGCGGGCTCCGCCGCCGCCAGCCGGGCGTTGTGCGCGCCGGCCTCCCCGCTGCATGCTGCGGGGGGCTGCGGGGCTGCGCGGGGTGGCTGCACGCGCGTTTCTGTGATTTTTTTAAAAAAATAATTTTTTTTTTGAATTTATTTTTTTGGTGCATTCCCCCCCCACCTCCCGCGCCGCGTCCCTCCCCCCTTGCATATTTTTGACACACGCCTTGGGTGCAGGCGTGTATTTGTTGCATGCATGTAATTGCGTGTGTATCTTTGTTGCGAGCGCTTATCGTGATTTCCCTCCATGCATATTTATTTTTTCTCTTTGCATCTGCAGGGGCGCATGGAATATCTCGTAAAATGGAAGGGCTGGTCTCAGAAGTAAGTCGGCTGTTTATACAATTTTGCAGGCTAGGAACTGTTGGGGGAGATGGCTCATTGTAGCTATTATTTCCCATTGTAGCAGAAAGGAAAGTTGGATCCCTTTCTCTAGGTCACGTATTTTTTTGTTTCTTTTTTTCCTTCCCCTGTTACTCTTTCCCGATGCCTTTCCCTCCCTCTGTGCCCCCGCCCCCCCCAGGTACAGCACTTGGGAGCCCGAGGAAAACATTCTGGATGCCCGGCTGCTTGCAGCCTTTGAGGAAAGGTACAAGGCCTTTGCTAGTCGTAGCCGTTGCACTTGTAAATATGTTGCTGTCTTGTAGCTATGCTGAATTGAAGCTTTGGTTTTTTTAACACCTCTAGGGAGCGAGAAATGGAGCTATACGGGCCTAAAAAGCGAGGCCCCAAGCCCAAAACCTTCCTGTTAAAGGTAAGGAGGCAGGAGCCCCACGTACGTCGGTGCCGCTTTGCCGGGGAGCGGCGAGGGCTGCAGGGAGCGTGCACGGGCGGCGTGCGGGGAGCTGGTCCCTCTCCGGCTCGGATGGAGAGCGCTCGGTGCAAAGGCAGCCCCTCGTGTAAGTTGCAATTACGCACCCGGGTGGCAGGACAATAAAGTCACCGGTTGATTTATCTTCTTTGCAGGCCCAGGCAAAAGCAAAAGCCAAAACCTATGAATTCCGCAGTGACTCTTCCAGGGGGATCCGGGTGCCGTATCCCGGCCGGTCCCCCCAGGACCTGGGCTCCACGTCCCGGGCTAGGGAAGGACTCAGAAACATAGCCCTGGCTCCGCAGGGCAGCAGCAGCAGCAGCACCCCCAAGGGAGACGGCATCCGGGACCGGGTTATCAGGGTGGAAGAGAAGCCTGGGGAAACCCCCAAAAAGAGAGGCCCGAAGCCTAGGAAAGAGCTTTACAAGGACCTGGCGGAGACTCTGGATGCCTCCAAGAGGAAACTGGGGGAGCCGGGGGACAAGGTGGGGGACTACCTCAAGGCCAGGAAGATGGAGGAGTCGGCGGCGGGGGCGGCCAAGTTCAGCTCGGGACACAGCGTCATCCAGCTCGCCCGGCGGCCGGACCCTGACCTCTCCAGCGCCATGTCCAGCCCCAACCGCGTCGAGGTGGGTATGAAGCTGGGGGCCGCCGAGAGCTACGCGCCGCGGGTCGCCAAGCACCGGGCGGACTTTCTGGACCCCAAGGGGCAAGGAGGGCTGGACCCCGGCGGGCCCAAGATCCTGCACAGCGCCGTGAGCCCCGGCTCCGTGGGCAGCCTGTACCGCGACGGCGTGGGCGGCCAGGCGGGGCGGCCCTCCCTCATCGCCAGGATCCCCGTCTCCAGGATCCTGGGGGACCCCGAGGAGGAGTCCTGGAGCCCGTCCCTCAACAACCTGGAGAAAGTGGTGGTAACTGACGTGACCTCTAACTTTTTGACCGTCACAATTAAGGAGAGCAGCACGGACCAAGGATTCTTTAAGGAGAAGCGATGAGTTTCTGTCAGTGGTGGTGCTGGGGATTTTCTTCGGTCTAGATCCAGACAAAAGCTTGGTTAGAGCTTGGTGGGCTTTTTTTTTTCTTTTACTTTATTTTTTTATTTTTTTTAATTTCCTGGAGAGGATTTAGAAACTGTCCTAAATTCATTAACTCATTCTTTTTTTTTTTTTTCACGTCTTACATTTCGTTGGAAAAATTATCTCTAGAGTTATATTTTCTATTAGATGTAAATATGTTATTTAAGAAAAAATGCTTATATATATCTATATATATATATTTCAACTCTGAGTTGTTTTATTTAAATGGAGACAACAGTGACTGCTCAGTTGCTCTTAGAAAGGACAATAAAACTGAGAACTAACGGAGTTCATGCATCTGTTGCAGGAGCCGGTGTACATAATGAGTGATGTTCATAGCTAATTATGTTCTGTTTTTTTTTAACTATTATTTTTCATATGATGCTATGGATGGTGAAGGGGGAAGTGTTACTCCCTCGGAGGGCAAAGTGCCCAGATTTCTTGATTGTGATATAAGGTGTTGCTTGTACAATCAAGTGTGCTGTATCCAGAACTGTTGCCCTTGACAGTTGAAGTAAGCACTTGAATTTACAGTATTGTTGGGGAGGGGGCGTTGCCAGTTTAAAAAAAAAAAAAGTTGCTACAAAATTGGGGCGGGGAAAAGCAGAAGTCCATAAAAAGGTTAAAACTGTTCTAGTGGAGTATTAACTTGAATTACCTTTTCTTGCGAAGGAAGAGGAGGTTTGTGTGTGTAAGATTCCTGAAAGGGGTGATACTGAAATGCACTTTAATAGAATTGTCATAGCAGTTGTGGGAGACAGAACTGAGCTGAGAATCTGTTTTCATTTTGTCTGGTCGCTTGATTCTTTTCCCCCACCCACTTCAAAAAAAAACAACAACTCTGTTTACATTCCTGAAATGCCAGAGAGGTTTGGGAGGGTAGCATGTCACTGCCCATATTTAGATGCTTTATACTGCTATAGAAAGTGGATTTTTTTTTTCCAAACACAGTTCACTTTAGAGTGTTGGAAGACTCCAGATAAAGCGTTTTCTAATATCCACATCTCTGACAAATCCCAGAGCCACCTTTATGCATTCAGAGACAATAAATATTTCCCTTTTCTTACGCTAGTTAAACAATAGCCAAGAGGCTAAATATTCCTGTGCGCAGAGCAGCTCCTGCTGACTCTGGTGGCTTTTTGTATTTTTATTTGCCTGCATATTTCTTCTGGCTCTGGAGGACTGTGCAGCTTTCTCCCAGGGCTCAGGCAGGGCATAGCAGCGGGATTTAATGGCTCTGAACAAAATGCAGCAGCTTCCCTCCGCCAGCATTGACCAGAAACCCTCGGCTGCCCTGCAGAAAGCCCGTGGCAGCGTCTCGCAGGAGGCGCGGGATGCTGCAGCCCTCTGCCCGCCCGCTCCTTCGCTCGCTCTTTCTCTCTAAACTCCATTGCAGCTTAACCAAGGTGAGGAGAGGTCGGGGTCTTTTAGCCCTCCCTAGAAAGGAGGAGAAGCGTTTCCTTGTGTTTTTAGTTGGTGTAGAGCAGGTGTCCTCATGTCCTATCGCATTGATTTGAGCATCTCTGTCGGTTCAAAAGCACAAATCTGTCCAGCAGCCCCCGAGGGCCAGGGCTGGGAGAGATTGGCCTTTTCCATCCTTTCTGATTGGCCCGGTGAAGCTCTTAAACGCTTTCTAATTTGGGGACTGCACATAAGATGAAAGCACATGGGGCCTGACGGGGGGAGGAAGGGGCTCGGGCGAGGAGCAGCCTTCGCCTCTGGTAGGCCCATCTGGATAACTGCGGCTCCACCTTGCTCAGCCCCTTTCCCCTTCCATCTTTTGGGACCTTTGCCTTTGTCAGATGACCTAGCAAGAGGATGCTGTATTGACTGTACAAAGGGAGCCATTTCTGTGATTTATTTTTTTTGTTGTTTTCATTTTTTTTTGTTGTTGTTGTACGGCATATTTTGTAAAATTGAGATTTTTAACTTGGTTTGTACGAAGAGCCGAGGCAAGCAGCGTGCCGGTTTCAGTGCTAGTGCTTGGGCAGCTGGCACGGGAGGTGTTGTCAGATGGACGGTGTTGGGATGTAGCTGCCCTTCCTCCACCTGCTGGGATGCTGAAGGCAGAAAACCACCTCCCTTTGCGGAACAGCCCAGAGCAGAGCTCCTGCCTTGCTCCGCTGCCGGGGCGCGGCGGAGGCTCGGTGTGCTTCACTGCAGCCCTGTGTGTACCTGTATATGTGTGCGGCCATCACACACGTATATAAAGCAAGACATACATGTGGGTGTATATGTGTGTATGTATATAGCGACGTATATACTGAGTGTGTGCGTGGGGGTGTGTGTGTGTGTGAATTATTTAAATCTAAGACTTGTATAAAAAAGATTTGGCTAAATCTCAGTCTCAGAAGTGAAGCTTAACTACGTGTCTTCTGCCAGCCGTGAATGTCCATATGAGACCTGCTTTTTATGTGAGTTTAAATATATACTTTGTAAATAGAAACGTGTCTTTCTCCCGTTTGTGGCCGGGGGGGCGAGGAGCGGAGGGGGCTGGGGCGGGCGAGGGGCGCGGGGCCGGGGCGGGCGGCGGGGCCCCGACGGGGGGGGCGGCCCCGCTCCCTCCCTCCCTCGGCGCAGGGGGGCCGGGAGCCGCGGCCGTGCGGGACCGGGGGCGGCCCCCAGGAGCCGCCGGGGGAGGAAGGGTCCGAGCCGGCACCGGGGCGCCCCCCCGAGCACGGAGGCCGCCGGGCCGGGCTGTCCCGCGGCGCTCGGACGGGGCGGCGGCGGGCGGCCGTGCGCGGCTCCGCTCCGCGCCCGGAGAAGCCCCGGGGCCGCCGCTGCGCCCCGCTGAAGGCGGCCGGGTGCCGGGCTGGGCACGGGAACTGCTCCGGGCCTCGCCGCTCCGCCCTTGAACCGCTCCGGCCGGCGGGGGGCCACGGCGCGGCCTTCCGACGGCGCGGGGCCGGGGCCCCGGTGCGCGGCGGCCGCCCCTGCCCGGCGAGCCCGGCCTTTGTATTCAAATCTCCCTCGGCCGCGCAGCCGGGGGGAAGCGAGGGGGTTTTGTTGTTTTTTTTTTTTGTATTTTTTTTTTTTTTAAGCTGTGTCCTCATTAACCTCCTTTTTCTGCTCCGCTGGGTGAAAGGCGCAGACCCCCTTATTATCAGAGCTGTCAGCATCTGTGCGCGGAAAATGAGTGTCAAGTAGGCGCGGGAGAAAGGGCCGCACAATGGCGCCTTTCTCCCCCGGCCCCAGCGGGGGGGACCCTTTCACACGGGCGCGGCGGGGCCCCAGGCCGGGGCGGTGCGGAGGGGGTGGGGACGGCCCGCGGGGGGGCGGGGGCCCGGCTACCGGAGCCCCGGGACGCGGCCCGAGGAGCCCAGCCCCCCCCGCCCCCCCGGTGTTTCGGACGCCCCCCCGCCGCCCCCCGCCCCGGAGGCTCCGCTCCCCGCCCCCCGCCCCCCCCCGCCCCGGGAACCTCCGCTCCGCGGCCGCCCCGACGGGAGCCCCGACGGCGGAGCCCAGGGCCCGGGCTCGGCCCGTCTCGGGGCCGCTTCGCCCCCAGCCCCTCCACGGCGGCCGGGCCCGGGAAGGCGCCGTCGCCCGGGCCCGTCCGCGGCCGCGCAGCGCCCTCCCCAGGCCGGCCGTGCCCGCTGCGCGCCCCGCGGCTCCCGGCGGCCGCCGCCCCCGGCCCGGCTCCATCCAGCACGTGCGGGGCGGCTCCCGGGGCCGGGGGGGGCGCGGAGCGGAGGCACCTGAGAGCCCGGGGCCGCCGCAGCCCCAGCCCCAACCCCAGCCCTGGCGCCCCCCCTGCGCCCCGCTCAGCCTCCCGCCGGCCGGGAGGAGCCGGGGCCCGGGCCCGGGGAGGAGGCGGGGGGGGGGGCGGTTTCACGGCTCCGCTTCCCCTCAGCCTTCCCTCGCCCGACCCCGGTTCCCGCGGGGCTGGGGAGCACCGGGCCGGGGCTCCCCGCAGCCTCCCGGAGCGGGGAAGGAACGCGGGGCCCCGGGGGGATGCGGGGTCGCAAGGCAGCAGCGGGGCTCCCGCGCTGCCTCCCCCTGCTCGGGCCGGCACAGTGAGCACAGCAGGCTGAAAAGTTAAACAAAATATTTATTGATATACTAAAAAAAGAGCAGTGGAAAAGTTATACAAAAAAAAAAAAACCCCGCCCGACGTAGCATCTCCTAGTGTTTTCCTGCAAATAAATTAAAAGTAGCCTAGAGGTCTAAACTAGCACGAGTGTCCAGAAGCACCAGAAACCACACCGCACGGGCCGCGAGCGAGCTGGCGTGAGGGTGACCGCGGCCCAGGGAGCCCCGCGTCGCTCGGCGGGCCGGGCGGCTGTCCTGCTCCAGCAAAGCACTTAGGCTTTCCCAGGGTAATAACATCTCCAACTTTTGTTCTCTGAAAATAAAAGCAAACAAACAGCTGTAGTTTAAAGCAATTATAAGTGTCATACAGGAACGATTTGGCTCTCTTTTTAATTAAAACATACAAATCAGACCAGTGACTGGCGCAAGTTACAAGAACAATTGTTTGTTTTCACCCAATTTCTTTCAGTAAAAACCTCTCCCGCTCTGGAGCCCTTCACACCCAGATCAGAAACTCAAAGCAAACTGAACCCCCTGAAACCATTCCCGTCCTTCCACGAGCTCCATTTTTTTTTTTTTTGGTACAAATATATATATATAAAAATATACTAGGCTTCTAAGGAAGATGGCTGAATTGGCCACCTCTTCCAGTCCAATGGAAAACAACAAGTATACTTAACCAGATTATGCCTGGAGAAAATATCCATTCAATATACAAATACTGCAGGACTTTCCACATCGGAAACCCCTTAGAAAATGACAAGTGACAAACCTTTAATTGGTTGTTTGACACACAACTGAACACTCAAACCCATAGCAGCAAACTTAAAATAAAAAATAAAAAGGTAGACCTTGAATACTAATGGCACTGACTGGTAAACACGGTCTGCATCAGCTTTCAACCTCTGTCCACAAAAGATTACCGTAAATCACTCACATAATGTGCCTTTGAGAGGCAAACTTCAACACAAACCTTTCACTCAGACGCACGCCAGCGCTGCTGGGAAAGTCAAGGTCCTGAAACACGAGGTCAGGAGGGGCTGGGGAAGGGGGGAGGGATGAGATGAAGTTTAGAAAAATTTCTGGATTATCATTTTCACCATTCTTAAACCTTTGGAATCGAACCAGCTGGTGAGCAGAAAGGCACAATAGCTAAAGCGGTGACAGCAGAGTCCTGCCGCTACCTAGGGCAATGCCTGGGGACGCTGGGTGAAGCCGCTGTGGGGCCGCTCACCCCCCCCAGGAGGGTGTCAGCCTGGGGGGGCGTCAGCCTGGCCCGGGGCAAGCTGCCAGAAGGAGAAAGGCATTGGGGCTGTGATGGGGCACTCTGGAGGGAGCAGCCTCCTCGGAGCTGGTGAGCAATGAACACGCCATCTGCCCTCGCGTCTCATCTCATGCACCTTCTGGGGATGCTGAGTGCCTGACCCCTTCTCAGACCATCCTCAAACGCTTTTCCCCTTCGGCAGCCACCTCGGGACGCCAGCCCCCACATCCCATCCTAGGCAAGAGCATCCCTGCCGGGCTGGCTTCCCCTCGGGAGCATCCGTCAGCCACCTCCGGCACTCGGGGCTGGGTGTCCTGCCGAGGACCCGAGGCACCTCTCCCCGCCGGGGTCGCGGCTGTCCCCAAGCACCCTGCGACCACCCAGCTTTGCATAGGCACAAACCTGTCGAAGGACCGGTGTCACGGACAAGGCTGAAATAAGGACAGTTGCAAAAGGCACATCGTCGTTTAGTTTGGATTTGCAAAGGCCAACTAGCAAACATTTGGTGTGTGGGGAAGAGAGCCGGGCATTGCCTCTGAGGTCCCACAAACCCCTCGGTTCCCCTCCCAGAACCGCGCACCCCCAGCCCCAGCGGAGGCCGCGCCTGGGGCACTCGTTTCTGCTAACACAGGCTGATGTTTCCTTGGACTTTTCAAAGCAACGGTTATGTCGTTTGGCAACGTTAAAGACCACAAGGTAAACATAACAGACTGACATTTTGGCATCGTGGAGCTCCACGGAAACTGTCCTTCAGGAACCCCGTCCGTGGATGAGGCTCACCTGAGGCTCACCTCTTCCCTGGGGCCCTTTGCCTCGCGGAGCAGAGCCCAGCCTGCTGCAGGCACGGGGCTGCACGAGGCCTTCTGCAGGCGGCTTGCAGCAAATCCCCCTGGTCCCCAGCTGCCCGGCACCGTGGTGAAGTGACATTCAAGGCAGCACGGCTGCGCATGGGGACAACTGCACAGGAGCTACAGGGATACCCCCTGGCCCGCCCCAGTTCGCCATCAGCTCCCGTAGGATGCTGCGCTCAGGCTCTAGAACAAAACCATCTCAAAGCCATGACCAACGGGACGGCTGCGGATTAAATAAAAAGCTAAGGGAATCCGTTTCTAGCCCACGGGAGCTTTTCCTGGAGAAGACGGCAGCCACCACACAGGGAACAACGTCCCTTTCGCACCCAGGCAGCAAACGCTGCCATCGCTGGTTTTTCATTTCACCTGAGAATTGCACCACCGGCAGCCAACGCGGCTGTGGTGGTCTGATGCACTGGGGGTTCAGAAACGCGTACCCCTCATTTGGTCTTTTTTCCTCTCTGCTCTCCTGCGGGTACCGACGCTGCAAGTGCCCCTGTCCGCGGCACAATAAGATGCTCGGCCCTGGGGCAGGGCAGTGTGGTCCGGCGAGCGATGAGCCGTGCTGACGCCGTGCCTGCAGCCGCCCCGAGCCACGGCGCAGACCCTGGAGGCACTTCCTAATAACGTACCCAGAGACCTGGCAGACGGCAGGCTTTGCATCTTCTCCAGAGAAGGAGTTCAGCATTAACAGAACTAAAATGACCTCAAATGCTATTAAACTCTGCCTGAACTACTGCTGTTAATTTTGGCTTGTAAGAGTAATCTATAGCAGGGAAAAAGACCTCAGTAAAAAAGCCATTATTGGTTGCAATTACAAGCCAAAATTAACAACCCAGCTGCTGGCTCGGGACCGGAGGGCGAGGTGGCCGCAGAAGATGCCGCTCCTGGAGGCACAGCCCGGGGGGGCAGCAGCAGTGGGTGCCTGCTGCTGACTGCTCTAGGCAACCCGGGCAGGCGTTGTCCTTTGCCGGTCCCGAGCCCTCCAGCTGGAGAAAAATGGGGATGATGAGCACGATTCGACACCGACGAGCATCCAAGGCACGGGGCTTGACAGCAGCACTGGGTCCAGCTGCTTTTTAGCCTAACTCCAGCACCAACCTCAGCCAACTGGGAGTCACAGCACCAACCTACCTGCTGTCAAGAGAGTTTGCGTGCTCTGCAAGACTTAAAAAATATTCCCCAGCTTGGTCCCTGCAAGTGCCTGGACGCTGCTGAGTGTGAGGCCGAGGCGCTACGAGGCCAGGACGAGGCAGAGGAGCGGCTCTGGGCTCACTGGGCTGTACAGCCCCTCAGCTGGACCCGATGCCTGCTGCCCGTCGCCCCTTGCTCTCAAAGAGGCATCTTTCATCATGTCTCATCATCATGAGACCCCTGTCTCATCAGTGTCTCACCATTCAGCCTTTGCTAGACTGGGTTTATTCCCCTCCCTCTAAAAAAGGTTTTTCCCTTAGTAAAAAATGTAAACAATATTTCCTTATCAGCTGGAAACCACGATGGAGGCATCGTGGACTTCACCATCATTGGAACTGACCTAGCCCAGGGGGGTGGCTGGACTTAATGTACCCTGAAAAACCCCCGTACCACAGCCACCCCCCCAGCCCTCGGGTGCTGGGAGCACCAGCTGTCTATTTGGATCGACTTGTGACTGTCCTCGCAGCTTGCAGGTGGATTCACGGCGCGCCCAGAGGAGAGAAGAGGCTCTCCTTTCCTCTCCTTTCCTCTCCCGAGCGTCAGCCTGGCGCGCGGCCCCTCCACCCCTTCTCCCTGCCACCAGAGCCCTACACTGCACGTTCTGCCATTTCAAGCTGCCAAGCAGGGAGAGCCGTGTACGGTGAAGCCTGGCTCAGAACTTGCCAGCCCGTCACCTCCCAGCAGCACGATAACGCCTCTGCTCCTGGCCCGCGGCGCCGGCCCCTCTGCGTGGGGCGCCGGCTCTGGCGGGACGAAGGGCAGCAGGGAGGGACTCCCTCGCGCGCTGGCACTTCTGAGCGGGTTTCACCGTACGTTTCCCAGGCCCTCTGAGCACAAGTCTCAACAGGTCTCGCGGGGTGTGCGTGGGTGCTGCAGACAGTGTCCGAGCTGGCACTGCCTGCAGCACTGGGCGCCACGCTGCAGAGAACGGAGGCAGCCGCTGGCAGGGGCGGACGGTCACCATGCGACTCCCTGCCACGGGGCGTTCACCTAAAGAAAGAAAAACCTGACGGGAGAGCTGGGCAAGGCTAAGGGAGAGGCCCGGGGACCGCCTCCCTCCTCTCCCGCTCCCTGGCTCAGTATTGCCGCAGGTTGAAAAACCCGACGCTGGTGGGGGACTCCTTGACCGTCACTGTGATCAGGTTAGCGGTGACGTCCGTGACGAAGACGTGCTCGATCAGGCTGCGGGTGGGCTTCCAGTCCTGGCTGGTCTGGATGGAGACGGACATGTTCTGACCCACGCCGGGGAAGGAAGCAGAATCCCGATCCGAGTCCGAGCTGGTCTCTTCGCCTGTGCTCACTTCGGAGAGGGCGGCTGGCTTGCGGCTCTCGGGGGCCCCGTGCCCCTCTTGCGTGCTGGCTGTGCCGCCCTTGGCCGAGTCCCTCTCGCCAGCGACCGCCCTGTGCGCCTGCTTCTCGCTCTTGCTGCTGTCCCCCACGCTGGCAGCATTCGATCCGGCACCGGCTCCGCCGCCCTTCGTGATGGCGGCACCCGCGCTCGCCGCTGCACCGGCGCTTTTGGACAGGGTGCTGCACGCGTGGCGAGGGAGGCTGCTCCCCCCGGCTGCGTTCTGCCCATTTTTGACGCTCTGCAAGTTTAAAGCTTGGAGGTTCAGCTCCTGACTGGACGCCAGTTGGCTCCCGGGCACAGCCGAGCTCGCAGGCGTCTTGCTGCCGTTGTGCAGCATTTGGGCTCCTGCAGCGAACCCAGACTTCTGGTCCCCTCCAGCACCGCCGCTGGGAACCTTGGCAGCCTTGGCTCCCTGCATGGTCAGCCCAAGCTCCCCAGATCCTTTCTGGTTCCTCATTTTTAGGTCCAGCCCTAAGCCACTCTTGTTCGATGCCTGCGACTTCAGCGCGAGCCTGCTCAGGGGTGAGGTTTCTGCCGAGCTCTGGTTTTGGGACATCCTGTTCATGTAGTGCACGATGGAGCTCTGCCAGCTGATGGCCCGGTTCGGGCTGGTGGAGCCGCTCTTCATCATGTTGGGAAGGTTTTCTGCCGAGGACCCTCCGGAGCTGAGCCCAGCCAGGGTGCCCGGCGCTTCCTTCAGCACAGCCATCCCTGAGCCCTGCGTGCTGTGCTGGGGCTGCAGCTTCCCCATCAGCTTGGTGCTGCCCCCCACCTCCTTGCGGGACGTTTTCAGCACCTTTGTCAAGTTCACAGTCCTCCGAGCTGCCTTCTGCTCTGGGGGGAGAGGTTTCCGCCCACGCTTCTTTCTGGAAGTGTCTTTCATTTCTGGCTTTGCCACCAGGATCTGCGCTTTCTTCTGGGGTACCGGGTGAGTCTCTCTGCTGCGGGGACCTCTCTTTGCTTCCAGGTCGCTTTCATCCTCTTCATCGGAGGAGGAAGAAGAGGAGGATGTTGAGGAAGAGGAACTACTTGACTTACTTTTTGAGGGCATCTCTGGTTCCTAAGAAGCAATGAGGAGGGACAGGGAAAGAGTGAAGACAAATTATCAAAGAACAGTCATAGACACTGCAAATCCTCCAGCATGGTCTGGCTGGGTGCCCTGGACAAGCACACAGGTTCCTTCCCTGTGTTACCCGAGCTGCTCTCCCTAGATGACACGCGACCTCTGCCAGAAAATGAACCAAGGAGCGTGCGCTACGGCACCGGCCAGGCACAAACACCAGGCGGGACCTGGTGCCCGGGAACTGCTCCGTCTCTTTCTACACCACCACCAGACCAGCGACAAAGAGAAGCCCTCCTGCAGGCATCCCCGTCCAGCTGCCCATCCCTGCACTCTGCAAAGCCTCTACAACAGGGTCCGCAGGCACTACTGTGTCCTCGCCACCCTCCGGAGGCTTAGCGCCCACGACACCGTGCTGTGGGACAGACACCCGCTGGTGCCCCTCAGGGTCAGAGCCTCTCCAGCGCTGTCTCTGCTGTGGATTTCCACCGCCTCCAGGACTCACCACGTGTTTCCTGGGCCTGCCCCTGGGCCGCTTGCCTCTCTTGCGGTTCTGCACTTCTTTCTCGTGCTCCCTGGAAAAAAAAAAATCACAAAAAAAGATTAAGGACTAAGCCTGCAAAAAAACCAAACGAACAAAAACAAACAAACAAAAAAACACACATAACAACTGATTCCTCCCTTTCTTCTGTTATTAAAAAAAATCCTGCTCTGATGCTGTAGGTTCTGCTCCGCTCTGAGCAGCAGCTGGAAGGTGTCCCATACCCTGCAGCCTCCCCGTGGGGTACCTGGGCCGGGCCAGGTAGCAGCACCCTTCCCTTCCACAACCATTTCCAACATTTTGGGGCCACACATCGCTATCAGTATTTAAAATACATCAGGCAGCTGTGCACCTCAGCAGCAGCTTTGGAATGAAAACACCAGGAGCCCGTCCCCCAGCTCTGAGCATTGCTCTGCCAGATGACCTACAGCGACTGGAAGACTCGGGCCAAGAAAGTGAAGAAAAAAGAACTACAAACTGAGAAAAGGGCTACAAAAATGGTGGACAAAGATGGCTGTCCAGGCATCAGGATATTCAGCTGGCTCAGCAAGAAAGCATTTGCCCTGATATACTGGCGGAGAGATGAAAAGAAAAAGTCTCTTGCATAAAACATGGGACTGAACTGCATGGGTGGCTGAAATGTATTTACCAAACAGCTCCGTTCGCCATGCAACACCTTCCCGATGGCTGCCCTAGTCCTGGTACCTTTGTTCGACTGGAGCCAGCCACAGACCTTCCAAAAAGAGGCATCGGTTTTTGTAACGCTGCCCCTGGGAGTGGCTTCCTGATCCGCGGGCGCTCAGCCCGCGCCTTGCAGGGCCCGGGGAACTGGGGCGGCTCCGGCAGCGAGGCAGAGCTGTTTGTTTGCGTCCTCGTTCGCTACAAGAACACTCCCACCGCAAGAAGCTTCCAGTGGTCAGCGATGCACCACAGCATTGCCCACCCCGAGCCAGCGACTTTTCCAATTTGCAGCGAAATTTGCTGCTTTGCCGGCAGAATGGGAACAGGCCAACGGATGCATCCGAACGATCTCTGCTGAGCCCTTCCTTATTTACACACTCGCAGAGCTGTGCTTCCCCTTCCCTGCGAGGAGCAGGCCAGCCGCTGCGCGGAGGAACAGCGAAGGCTCTCCCTGGGATCCCAGCTTTCTCTCTTTCACCGGGCTCATTTTACCTCTGCTGCATCCTTGGCGGGGAGGTGGTGGCCCGGGCCGACAGCCACGCAAAGCCCGGGGTGACCGCACCGAGACCGTGTTCAGGTCACGATACCATTTGGTGTTTCTCCATTTAAAAAGGACAGTGTTAAGCTGTAATACATATGGCTGATTAAACCCGTGCTGTCTGCAATAACCAGCAGCTTCTATTCTTGAAAAAAATGGCTCCAGAAACGAGTTATAATTAAATCCTATCATAAACTTTAATGATTTTTATTAATACGGAGCCAAAATATTTGGCAGCACTGTGCTCAACGTAGCCAGCTGGCTACTTTTCTATCTCCATGCCTGACTCCCGGTGTATAATAGCTGCAGAACAATTGCAGCTCAGAGCTCGGCTCCGTGTCGTAGCCCGGCTCTGGCAGAGGACACCATTTTCTCCCACCCATTACTTCCTCACCCCTCTCGCAGCTATGCCCTCCGTAAATACACGCTGGTGCCTTTCCGAGTCCACCATTTCCGGAGCCGTAGGAGCCGTCTCCCCACCCGGGCGTGCGGTCACCCCCCAAGCCCGGCCGAGGCCCCGGCTGCTGGTCGGGGAACCAGAGCTAAAGGTCTCTGCTGGGGGCTGCCGTGCGCCCATTGTACGGCGAGAGCACAAACAGATTGTGCACAGGGCCATAAATTCTCCGTGTTTACCCAGCCTGGGGAGAGCCGTCCTAGGTGGACCCGAACTGTAATTTCAGGAGATGAACAAAAGAGCCGTGCCACAAAAGGCACGGAGAGCCTCGCTCTGTTGTTTCCACAACTTCCACCGCACGCGCGGCCAATTAGAAGTTAATTGACTTTATCGTTCGTTTAGAAATATTTATGGTTTGCTCACTTCTTTTGGAAAGCGAGGAGCAGTCTCGGATCAAGGATGTTCTCCTCGGGTTCCCAGCTGTTGTGCCTGGAACAGAAGACGGGACTGGGCGAGAGCACGGGACCGCCGCTCGCCGCCCCCCCTCCCCGTTACCGGCCGGGCCCCGGGGAGTTCAGCCGAGGACAACCGGGCCCTCCGCGAGCCCCGGCCCGAGGACCCGGCTCCGGGCCCCGCGCTTCTCACGGCGGCGGCGGTGGGGACGGAGGTGGCCGGGCTCGGGGCGCCGTCGGGGCCCGGGGCGTCCCGGCACCGACGGCCGGGGGCGAGGGGCTGGGGGGGCGCGGGCCGGGGGCGGCCTCGGCGGCGCCGCTCGAGGCGAGCCCCGCGCACCCCGGGGGAGCGGGCGGGAGGGGGACGCGCGGCCGGTGCCTGCCCGCCGGGGGGGCGCCGGCCCGGCCGGGGGGGGGGAGCTCAGCCCCACGCGGCGGCGGGGAGGGCCGGGCCGCGGCCGCGCTTATTTGTAAACAAAAGGAGCGGCGCGGCCCGAACAAAAGCGGCCGGGCGGGCGGCCCCCCGCGCCCCGCACCGCCCCGCGCCCCCCCCCGGCCCCGCGCCCCGCTCACTTGGAGGACCAGCCCCGCCACTTGACCAGGTACTCCAGCTTGCCCTGCGGAGAGAGGCACAGAGAGGCGCGTTAGCGGCGGCGGCGGGGCCGGGGGCGCGGGGGGGGGGGGGGCGCGGCGGGGGCCCACCTTGCGGAGCCGCTTGCTGAGGATGCACTCGGCGGCGAAGACCTGCTCTCCCACGCTGCTCAGCTCCTCCATGGCGCCGGCCGGCCCCGCTCCGGCCCCGGCCCCGGCCGCGGCCCCGCACGCACGCACACACAAGGGGAGCCCCCGGGCGCGCCCCCGACGGCGGCCGCGCGCGCCCCCGCCCCCCCATCCCCGCGCGCCCCCCGGCACAATGCGACGCGCGCGCCCCCGGCGGGGGGGGAAGGGGGGGGCTCCCCAAATTCCCCGCCGGCCAATGGGGAGCGGAGGGCGGGCCGTGACGGCGCGGGGGGGGGGGGGAGGCATTGTCTGCCGCGACCCCTCCCCTTCCTGCCCGCGCGGGGGGCGGCCCGGCCCGGCCCGGCCCGGTGCGGGGACAATGGGCAGGGGCTGGCCCGGTTCGGCCCGGCCCGGTTCGGCCCGGTGCGGGCGCGCAGAGCCGCAGCGCGGCGCTTTGTTCCCCTGGGCGCGGGGCCGGCTGGCGGCGTGTGCGGCAGGGCTGGCTCGGCTGGGCACGGCCCGGCACGGCCCGCACGGTGCGGGGCTGCTGCGGGGCTCCCAGCGCAGCCCGGGGAGAGCCGAGAGCCGGCCCGGTCCCGCCCGGTGTCCGCCCGGTGTCGGCGCGGTGCCGGCGCCGTCCCGCCCCGAGCATCCCGGTCCCGGCCGGGCTCGGCCACCGGCTCCGGGCCGCGGCGTGGCCGGGGACAAAGCGGCGCGGGGCAGCCCCGGGGCACGGGGACGCAGCCCCCGCGCAGCCCCCGGTCGGTGCCGGAGCCGAGGTCGTGGTTCCGAACCGCTCGGCGAGCGAATAAAGGCCGGCGGGGCGGGGGGGGGGGGCCGTCCGGCGGGGCCATCCGTGCCGCGGTGCCAGCCCGCGGGCTCGCGGCCAGGTAGCGCCCGGTCCGGAATCGCTTCCCCGCCGCCCAGCCGAGCCGAGCCGGGCCGAGCCGGGCCGCGCCAAGGAGCGCGCCGCGGCCCCGCGCCCCGGGGCGGGCAGGGCAGCGGGAGCGGCCGCCGCACGGCGGCTGTGGGCGTGGAGCGCCGGGCTCGGTGCTTCACGGGCATGAAGAAGATGAGTCAGCACCGCGGGGAGTTCGCCACCGCGGGCCCGGAGCCTGCGAGCAGCCGCGCGGCGGCCGCGGGGAAATGAAATTTCCGTAGCCCGAACGCTTCGGCGCCCGCGGCGTGCACGGACTGAGCGGGGCCCCCCCCCCAGCCCCGGGCGATGGGGTGTCCTGCCCGCGGGGCTGCCGCTCAGACCCCCCCCGGGACCGCCGCCTCCGGTAAGCGACGCTGGGCTGGGCGAGCCGCTCTGCGCCTCCGCGGGCTGCGGCCGGGCGTTGCGGTGTCCCCGCTGCGGGCGGCGGCGAGGCGGGGGGGAGCCCCTGCGTGGCGGGGGGGGGGGCGGCGGGGGGCCGCTGCCCCTGGACAGGGGAGGCGTTGGGGCGCCGAGTCCTTCCTAGGCGCTCCCCTGGTGTCGGGTCATGCCGCATCTTATTGTTTTCTTTTGACTGGTTTTGTTTGCTGACGACAAGAATAGTTAGAAGCGGGTTTTTTTGGTTTATTTTTTTAAGCCAAACGTGACATGGAAATGTAACCCAGCGCCGCGCTTTTTTTCGTTCTTTAAAGTTAATTTAGCTTTCATCAGCTCTGGTCTTTGTGTGCAGCACGTCTTAAATTTTAGCAAAAAAACGTGCGAGACTTTCCATCCCCGCACACACGAGCCGTGTGCGCGCACAATACGGCATTCACGGCGTTTTATGTGGCAGCTCGAGTGACCGCGCCGGGCGAGGAATGTCAGGCTCGAGCTGCCTCCATCTGGCTCGCAGGCACGGCCAGAAAAGTACCCGAGGAAATAAGCCCGGGTTCCTGCAGCACTGGGTGGGCTCCTCTCCCGGCTGTTCGGCTGCCCCTCGGTGTTGCAGAGCGCCTGGGGAGGATGCAGAAATGCAGTGACTGTTTGCTTCTTTCCCTGAGCAGCGAGGAGGAGGCTGGGCTGGGTGCAGGTGCTTTGTTCGCCTGCTCGCTGAGCCTCGGGGAAGCGAGGTTAGGAGGTGGCGGCGGACCTCTGGCGTTGGGGTCTCGCCGGGGGCTGAGCGGGCAGCGTTTGGATGTGTCTGAGGTGCGGTTGTCTCAGCAGCTTCGTGTATGACCCCTCGTGGCCAGCACCGTCCACTTCATTTCCAGAATAACCGGGTTTCCCCACCGCCGTGCGTCCAGCGCGCCACGCGTGTGCCGGCGCACGCCTCCGCGTTGCTGCCGATCCAAGTTCCCATCGCGAGCGGTGGGAAAAGCTCTGCCTTGCGCCCCGGTCACCTTCTGCAGGCTGGGCTGGAGATCTGCTCTCCATCCCATCCCCGGGGGGTTACTGGGAATGTGCGAGCGAGCTGTCTGGTCTGCACCCGGGCTGCGGCGTGCGCTGCGCCCGCTTCCATTTGGAGCTGCAGTTATTTTGCGTAGTTTAAAAACCATCTTGGGTGCCCGAGGGCAGAGCGAGTGTCTCCTCGAAGCACAAAGGCACTCCGAGCCATGGCCGCAGTCCGGGTTGGTGTGGCCGTTTTCTCAGCTTGATCACAGGTTTCCCATTATTTGATGTCTAATAAAGCTCCAGGTCCTTGAGCCGTGTGGTTAAATGAAAAATCTCACTTTTTTTTTTCTCAGAAAAGAAAAAGAAAAGAAAGGAAAAGAAAGAGAACAAATCAATATAAGCACTGACAGACTGAACTTGTGGCTTTAAAGAGTAGCAAAAACAGGAAGTGAACAAAAAAAATCCCACTTTTTTATATGTTAAAATCTCATGAGTTTTTACATTGCTAGTCTGATCTTTTGTTGCGGGCTCAGCAATGCAAGCGTAGCTGCCTGCCCCTCCCTGGTGCCGGCGGGTGCTGGCCCGGCACAGCCCGCCTTTCTCTTCGTCATTTCGGGATGTTTTAGTGACAAAAAAAATAAAACCGTGCTCGAGCGCCTCTTGCCACTGCCCTTTTGCCATCTGCTGCTGCCTGCAGCTCCCCTCGAAAGGGCAGGGAGCGCAGGTGCTGGGTGGGACCAGGACCGCGCGGGCCGGGGCTGTGACTGAAGGCAGGGGGGTCCCAGCCCCTCATCTGGCAGGGGGGTCCCAGCCCCTCGCCCAGCAGGGGGGTCCCAGCCCCTCGCCCAGCGGCACATTCCCCGCTCCTGGCTCTGCCAGGTCCCAGCGGCGGCGCCTTCCTGGGCAGCAGTGGCAAGGACCCCCCCCGACGCCATAGGGGCTCCGTGCCTCTGCCTTCTGCTGGGGGCAGAGCTGCAGGGGGATGCAGGAGGAAATACCCAGAGCCCTCCCCAGGCTGCCTTTGTGCTGGGTTCAGGGTCCCCGTCCCCGAAGGAGGCTTCACCTCTGAGGGACTTGGGAGCGCGCAGTAATATCGTGGTAGCACCAGCAGGGCTAAGTGGCAGCGAAGCCAGTAACCTCGGCAGTCACTGAGAAAACTTCTGGCGTCTTAATAATGAGATTCCGACTCCTTAACTAATCTGGTGGAATATAATGTTGTAGCTCTTCCCAAGCATGTCAGACATCCCAGGAATGCCGTGTATCGTGTGTGGTGCCGGTAGCGGGGGTGTGCGGCGCTCAGGTGAAGGAGGGAGCATTCCTTGTCAGAGGAAGGTGCTTCACCCAAAGAGCAGAACCTTTGGATGCAGTTAATGATGCTTCTGGTGGACTGGAGGACTTTGGAAAGGGCACAGCAAGCAGGGCTTTAGTAGAGAGCGTGGGGGTCCCTGGCCAGGAAAATTTTCACAGGGTAGTTTCCAAGAGGTGAAGCAGTGCAGGATTTTTGTCTTGCTCCCCAGTCCTGCCATGGGACTACATGGCCCGCTGTGGCAAGCAGAAGTTGAAGCTGCAGTTAAATCCCTGTCGGCAAAATATTGAATATCAGCTTGGAAGTCTTTCTGTGCTTCTTTTCTCCCAGTGGCAGTGTAAGGTTGTGCCCACAGCCCGTGGCTTTGAGGCACTGACCGAGCAGCTCCTTGCTGCACGGAGCGGGGACGCTGCCGGTCTTTTGGGGCAGGGGCTGGGGCTTGCCCTGGGCTGCAGCCCTCGGTGGCCGTGCTGTGAGAGGAAGGTGCTTCTTGCTCGTCTTGTTGCCGACTGGAGTGGGATTTCTTGGGGGTGACGGCCCCTCTGCTCAGAAGGGACATGCCGTGTTGCCCCTTGGAGCTGACACCCCGAGGTCTGGCAGGTGGGGGCAGTGATGTGATGACCGCAGCGTGTCCCGGGTGTGCTCGGTGTGAGCGTGCAGAGCCGTGGAGCGCAGCGTGGAGCGGCAGAAGCCCGCTGCTGGTGCGGTGGCCATGGCTGGGCTGTGCCTCAATGCTGTGCTCCAGCACCCGGTGGCACGGTGGTGGCTCTGCCTGCCTGCAGCTTGCGAAGCGCAGACCCGGGGCAGCGCGGTGCGAGGAGCCCGAGGGCAGGCTGTGGGGCCGGGGTGGTGTCCGCGGGGACACCTGGCCTCTGTCTTTGTGTTGGAGCCACCGGGAAAAGAGCGGTGCCCTGTGCTCCCCTCCTGCGCTGCGGGCTCGGGGGTGCCGGGGGGGTGCTGAGGACCCGCAATATCCCCGGCTCCAGAGGAGGAAGCCGGGGCCAGCTCAGGGGGACGGGGATGCCCCGGTGGCCGTGTTTGTTGTGGGCAAATGGTGGTTGTTTTCCCGAGGCGTGAGCCAATTGAAGCACAGAGATCTGCATGTCATTTGGGTACAGGGCTGGGGACGGAGCCGCGCGACACGGGACAGCAGAGAGCCCCTCGCCTCTGGGCCACGGCGGAGCCCGGTCACCGCAGGGCGCGCTGCCCCCAGCGCGGGCACTTCGAGAGGCAGTAGTTTTCCTGCAAGCTGCATGTGCGCTGTAAATAAATAAATATATGTATGGAGATGTTTGTTGTTATGCTGCCGTCTTGGAGCAGTTTGGACCCCTGGGTAGCGAGCGTCTTTCTAGCGCAGGAAAAAGAAAGGGAAGCAAATGGCGTGGAAATGCATGGCAAATTGGGATGCAATACACAACAGGCCTCTCCCTGCTGCGTGACCCCCGGCCCTGGGGAGGGGGGGCGGTGGGGAATGAATTACGTGGGGATGGGAGGCGGGGGAGGCGCAGCACTCGCGGAGCAGGAATGTTGGTGAGCCCGGCCGCAGGCAGCCGCGGCCGAGCAGTGCCGACCAGCACCAGGTTTGCCGGCGAGGCCGGGCAGGGGTTTGTCCGATGGCTGAGTGGTTGAAATGTCACACGGTGAATGTACACGGTGTGAGATGCGAAGGGAAGGGCTGGAAGGACTCAAAGAAGGACAGCATTTGGAGTGGCTTCCGCATTTTGGATTTTGCATGGGGAGAGGGAGAGGCTGGGCTGGAAACTTCCTGGGCTGGGGAGCAGGGGGTCACCGGTTGGCTTGGACTGAGCCAGCTCTGGGTGTCTGCGGGGTGACACCACCCCACACCCACGTGGAGGGGGAGAATCGGCCTCACCCTGTGACCAGAAGCACCCGTAATTCCGGGGCTGCACAGTCAGAGGGATGGGGAGGGCTGGAAGATTCAAACAAGTGCACGATGTGAATCTCCAGGGCATCCCTTGAAGCGAGCCCACGCATCGTGCTGCGGTCCGGGCTGGAATTCGGGCCGAGTGCTTGGTGGGCTCCCAGGCTGCAGCGGCCACAGGAGCGGGGCTGCGTGGCCCCGTCTTGTTCCGCGTAAAGCTCCGGCTCCGTGTTGTCCCCGAGCAGCGCTGCAGAGGGCAGCCCTCCCCGTGCCAGGCATGCTGAAGCCTCGCAGGAGCTCACCACTATCAGCCGCCCGGCCCACAGCCATCACCGGCCGCTGCTGCCCCGTGCCCTGCTGCTGCCCGGTGAGCACGGCACGGGAGCCGTCGCCCACCGCTCGGTACTGCAGCGGCGCGGCCGGCACAGCCCAGGGCGCTGTTTGCGCTGAGCTGTGCAGAAAGTCCCAAGCTCACCAGCAGGATGACTGGGAAAGTCACCGTGCTCTATCATTATTAATATTATTTTAAATGATATTTGCAGCGCTGGCCCGTGTGGCTCCCCTTTCAGAGCCTCCCCATTGTTTGCCTAATGGGCTATTTACTCTGCATGCTGCTGGCCTGACCCCCACCCCCGATACGGTTTCAAGCCAAACGTTTTCTTCCTGTTTTTCTGAGTGGAGTGTGCGTCTCTTGTTTCATCTTGCTGGGTGAAACCAATGCAGGGAAGGCAGCGCGAGCAAGTCTCTATGGCAACAGATGTTTATCGAGCCCCTGAGATGAGGCACGGGGCTGGGGAGAGGCACTTCAGCATCTGGGATGGGGGCCGGGGCAGCTGCCCCGCTGGTGTCCACTGGGAGGGCAGGGACCGGGGCTCTGGGATGGCAGGATTGTCCTGCTCCCTGTCCTGAGCCCCAGCTGAGGGATCCTGGGCTGCTTCCTGCAGGGGAGGGAACTTTGGCCTCATACAAGGGCCTCCTGCATCCAAGGTGGCACAGGAGGGGGACGGGGTGCCACAAGGCCCAGGCGGGCCCAGGCCGTGTCGCTGCTCCATCCCTCTGCCTCTCCAAAATGCAGCAGGGATTAAGCCCCCCGTCCCAAAGCTCCGAGGAGGAGGATCTACAGCCCAGGATCAGGGCTGCAGGTGGGTGATGTTTCCCGAGCGCTGCCTGGAGTACAGCAGCCGCGGCCTCTCCTGTCTGCTGTGGGTTTTGAGCTTGGGTGGGTGCTGTTTGCCCATTTTTGTCCAGAGCCATAAGGGACAGAAAGTTTTGGATGGACAAACAGAACCACGCTCAAGGCACCCAGGGCTCAGGGCAGGGGCGGGAGACACTGAGCGATGCTGGGATCCCTCTGAGGCTGCTGTGCCCAGTTGCTGCCTTTGCCAAAGCCGAGCTTGTTCTGACCCCGCTGCCACAGCCAGGGGCCCTTGGGCAGCCAGAGCAGCCCCAGCAGCCGGCAGAGACAGGATGAGACCCCTGTCTTCTCCGTGTACCCTGTGCTGGAGTCCAGCACCAACTACAGAAGGTTTCTCAGCACATGCAGAACTTAGATATGCTTTTAATTGCTTTAGAAGCTCATCATGTATTAACTGTCCCTGGTCCAAACCAAGTTGGAGTTTTTCTCCCTTGAGCAGATGGGGAAGTTGGGGCAGCACCGACACAGGATGCTTTTGTCAGAGTCACACTGTGCATCGGTGTCAGCTTCCACAGCCACGCATCCCTGGTGCACACCAGAGCTGGGGAGGGCTTCCCTACCCTGGGACTCAGTAACGCTGGAGGAATGTGGATGAGAAATTTGGGGAGGTTTTGGAACGGGGTCTCCCTGCGCTTCTCAGGCTGTCTTCTTCAGACACGTTCTTCCTCACCTCGCCACACATTTCTGGTAGAGCTGCCTGGAACTTGGAGGCTGTCAAGAGAGGAAAGCACAGCGCTGTTGGTGCTTATTTCTTGTGCGTCCAGCCTGTGGATGTCGGCTGTGCATGCGTGGTGCTGGAAATGCCAGGAAATGAGACCGAGAATTGCTCATCCTGCTAGGTCTCCAGGCATATATGCACGTTGAAGGCAAACAGCAAACTTGCTCCTTCTTTTTCTTGCAGCCAACACACAGGCACATGCCTAACAAGGCAGCACCTCCACAGAGCTTTCTGGCTATCCTTGGAATAAATTACCTCTGCTAGGGGGTTAGTATATTCCTCTCCAGCATTGCAGAGTGAGAGCAATCCCCAGCATCACTGACAGCTTCGTGGCAGCAAGGAGAGGAGTGCTTGAACCTGCAACGGCGAAAGTTCAGCATTAAAGCGGGGAGCCGGGCTCTGCCCGGGTGAGCAGCAGCCCCTTCCCGCAGCATGGAGCTCGTGCAGGGGACTGGGCACAGCAAGCAGCCGCCGCTCTGCATCCCCTGCTCCCTGCAGGAAGGATGCTCCGCTGGCCGCAGCACCTCCCGTTTCCAACCTCTAACGGCTGTGCAGAGCTTTGCCGGGCGTTTTGGGGACGTTTAGACGCCCTTAAAGCGGGAGCTGCCCGGCTGCCGGCTGGCTCAGGGCCGGCCCGGGGCCCGCTGTGCCGGGGGGGAGCGGAGGGAGCCCCCCGGGAGGCTCCGGCTCCGGCCCCGGTCCCGCAGCGGCTGCGGCCGTCGGGCGGCCGCCGCTAGGTGTCGGTGTTCCCGCAGCCATCCGCGGGGCACTCACGCAGCAGGGGCCTGAGGACCTCCAGGGAGCCGTCGTGCGGCTCGGGCGCGATGCCCAGCAGCTCGCAGAGCAGCGCGTAGACGTTGACGCTTTCGAAGGGCTCCGCCAGCAGCCCTCGCTTGAAGGCCGGCCCCACGGCGCGGAAGATGGTTTTCATGTTCATGGCCTCGTTGTCAAAGCCGTGTTCCCCCTTGTTGAACTGGACCTTGATCCGCTGAAAGGGAGGCAGGCTGTGAGCGCCCCGACCCCTCGGCCGCCGGCTCAGCTCCCCGGAGGCAGCATGAGGAGAGAAAGAAAGAGGCAGATCCAAGAAAAGACAGTAAAATGTGTCTGCACACGCATCTTACCCCGTGGATCACGTATCCTGGATCGCTGTACATCAGGAGCGGGGTGATCCGGGAGTTGTTGGCGTAGTGGAATCTCTTTGGAAACTCTTCTTTTTTGTACACATGTAACTTTGGGTGGGCATTTTTCAGGACTGAATACACGTGCTCCAATTTTCCTTCTTTTGGTACCAGCAGTCCGTTTGGTCCATAGTCCAAGAGTTCAAACTGGATGTCTGTGAACGTGAAGTTCTCTACTTTCTGGATGTGAATCTCGTCGGTCTTTATGACCGTCTCCATGCCGTGGTCAGACGTGATGATGAGGTTGAGGTTTGGTTCCAAGCCACTTTCCCTGATACGTTGCCTTAAGTAGCCGACGGTTCTGTCCACCTGGCTGACCATGGTTTTCCTCTCCGTGGACTCGGGGCCGTACTTGTGTCCCGTTGAGTCTGGCTCACCGAAGTAGAGGGCGATGAAGTCGAGGTTGTTCACCGTGAACCATTCCATGACAGTGTCGATGTTCTGTCTCCAAATGGTTTCATTGCTGTAGTTGAATATGGGGGGCTCCACCATCTTCATATTCACTTCTTCCCCTTGATATTTTGCTCGTCCCCCAGGGAAATAGATAGAGCCTGTCTTTAAACCCTGTTAGTGAAGACATTGCACAAACCCACCTGAACTCACTCTGCAGCATCTCTCCATCTGTCAGTACAACAACTACCTACTAATGCGGTTAGTTCATTCAGCCCCCTAATGTCTACCTCTGCCTCTAATGAGGTTTTCTTGCTCATTGCCAATTAAAAGTGATTAATTGAAAGCACTGCCCTTCCCAGAACCCCTCTGCGCTGGTTTCCTCGCTGTGTTAGTAACACTTGCTATGACTTTAGAAAGTGACTTGTTTGTACATTGCATGGCCCCTCTGGCTCCTGACCACCAGAGCGTTACGGTGTGCTGTGCTGCCGTCATACAAGCACTCACACTGAAATCAATGGGGCCAGTTTGGCAGGTAAATACAGGCAAAGGTACGTGTCTGGGGCAAGGTCTCGTGTCCTGTCTCAAAGCCAGATTCAAAGCCTGCTAACATTTGAGGAAGTGCTCAGTGAAGTGCTGCAGTGCTCAGTGAAGAGGGGACCAACCCCCTGCACCAGTCCCCCAAAGGTGCTGGGTGAGGCCGAGGAAATGAGGTACGTGCTTTGGAGCACACTGAGTGCTTGGGCTCGTTATGCTCCCTAAAGAACTGGCTGGGGTTTCCTTGAACAGGAAATGGATAACCTGTTTTATTAATATCTTAATAAAGCTGAAATGCATCTTTTATTTTTTGCTATTTTTAATAGAATTATCATAATTATTCCTGCAAGAGTCTGGGGATTTACATTTTTTTGCTGCTCTAATTAGCCTGTCATTTGCAAGGAGGATGTTAGCTCATGGCCACTAGAGATCGTGGCTTGCCTGTAGCTTTTACTGCACGAGTGCAGGCAGGAGACGCCTGTGTCTCGGGGTCTGCGTGCGAGAGGAGCCTGCCCCACTTGCCTGTCTCTGAGCTGTGATCCAGATGGGCAGGCTGCCGTTGTCCCACCAGCTGTCAATGCCTTGCGTGCTGTAATAGGGCAGCTTCACCCCCGTGCTGGTGTTGAACCACATGTTGTGTATCACCCCGTGGTTCTCGAGGTATTTCCCTGTCAGAAGAGATGGACGAGGCGGGTGTGAGCCAGGCTCCCGCTGGGCTTCCAAGTCCGTGTCTGCTTCTCTGGCTCTCCTTCCCCTTTGCCGGCTGTCCTTTTGCCTTTGCTTTTGCCTCCTTCCTCCACCTGGCTCGTACCAAGTTGGGTGGCCAGGAACAGAGTGTGAGAGGCTGCAGGGGGATGCTGTGAGTCCCAGGGGCCCACGGTGCGGGTGGCTCTCGCCCTGACCCCCCCTCGCCCCTGGAAGCGCAGCTGCCTCCTGCAGTTGCTCTTGCCCTTTTCATCACATTTAGGGTTCACCGTTATGCTGCATTTAACTAATTGCTTTGGTGTTTCGTTTTCTGTTGTTCACAACGGTTGAGGTCAGCATAAAGCAGAAATCCCCTTACAAATGAAAGGCTGGCACTTTGCACTGTCACATTTCATGCTATTTTTTATTATTCTAGTCCTCAAGACTGCACAGTTACTTCTGCATGATATCCCAGTCCTCCTTTGTATTGACGCCGCCTCCCTGCCTTTTCTCATCAGCAGATTTCATTAGCATGCACCACTCTTTTATGCCAAGGTTATTAATGAAAATCTTAAATAAGATTGGCTCCAGAATCGATTCCCCAGGAATTCCCCTGTTACCCTCCCTAGCTTGTCAGTCTCCTTTCAGTATTACCTGCTGTTGCCTTCCCTGCAGCCGGTTACTTACCCACATTAGAGATTTTGTACTAATCTTCATCTTCTTCGTCTTAACTAATGATTTCCCATGTGGCACTGTATCAAATACATTGCTGAAGTCCAGAAAGATGAGATTTACTGCATCTCCCTTATTTAAAAAATCATTTATCTCATCAAATGAGGCTATCAGGTTAGCCTGATGCTATTTACCTTTGATGAATACAGGCTCAGCTTCTGTAACTATTGCCATGTCTCTGACTCTTTTTCCAAAAGTCACATATGCTAAAGCTTACCGCGCTATTGAGGCCAGTCCTTGGGTTGTCTGCTTGACTTAGCTTCCCTTATACCTAAGCCTTGAATTTGCTCTTTCACCGTCACACTGCACCCCCCTTTGGGGCTCTGCTTGCTCTGGCAGGCGGGGACTCACCGGTCAGCAGCGTGAAGTGGCACGGGCTGGTGAGGGTGATAAAGGCAGGAGTCATGTACCGCGCCTTCACTCCCTCTGCAGCCATGGCATCGAGGTTAGGGGTGTCCACGTCCTGGTCATAGTTCCACCGAAAGCCATCGAAGGACACCAGGAGGACTTTGTTGCGGCTGGCTACTTGCTGCACGGGGACACATCTTGCTAAAGAGAGGACAGCAAATAGGAACCCCAGAGAAGCGACCATCTTCTTGCCCTTGAACTGGAGTAGCCCAGACATCCAGAGAGCTCGCATTAATATATGCAGGAAGGGACTAAGTTCAGTCCTTATCTAATCTTGCAAATGCTGATCAGGTGCAGGGCTTCAGCCAGAACTTTGTATCAGAATGATCCTCTTTGTTTTTGTCTAACTGAGCTGGATTAGCTGGGATTTCCTTCTGACTCCACCGCCAAACCTGCCTCCTCCATCCGTGGCGCTGGGTGCTGCTTTATGGCACCCGTGAACGTGAAGTGTTGTTGGTGTGGCTGAGGCCAGCGTCTACAGGCAGCCCCTGTCCATCCGCAACCTCCCTGCTCCCCGTGCTGTCCCCCTGTCCCCCCGTGCCTTGCCCTCTCCCCACTTTGTGCCCTGCGAGCAGTGGCCTGAAGTGCTGCAGGGCGTGCAGTGGTTGGGGTGAGCGCTGGCAGGAGGTCCCGGCAAGTGAACAAAGCCTCTTCCTACTGGTGAAGGGGAAATGAGTTTTCTGCCACAAACAGAAAAAGGTGATGGAGTGTGTTAAAATGGGACAGGGCAGCCTTGGAGGAGGAGGTTGTAAGAGGGACTGAGCTCGATGATTTCTCCTGTTACACGGCAATGCTTGAGCTGGGAGGAAGGTCCTGAGGCAACTCGCCTCATGTCCAGAGCTGTTTGTCCATCTCGGGAGGTGCTCATTCGCTGTATTTCATGTCCCATTCGCTGTATTGATGTTCCATTTTATCAATGTCTGTAATTTTTATGACTTCTCCAGGGTTTTGTCATTGCTGATGACTCATTTCTCAGCAAAGCCACGTTTAAGGCTTTTCTAGACTTATATAACAGAGGTTGACATGGGTCCCCGGGGTCTGAACTCTCAACCTTTGTGTCTTTGCTCATCTCCCTCTCTGCTCGAGTTCCAGATTTATTCCTTGTCTGCCTTGCTTGCAAATTGCAGAGCCATTCCCCTGCCTCACCACGCACGATGGTCTCCTAGGGCCTCCCCAGCTCTGCCTGGGCTCGTTCCTTGGCATTTTGTGCGTGCCCGTGGTTCTTCCTGGCCTGTGACGGTCCCTTTGTAGTCCTGAGCACCCCGAAGCACTCCCGCCTGGAGCGACCCCTCAGGTCCCCCCGACATCCCACTGCTGCCTGTTCCTCCGTGCCTGTTTCCCATGTGAGGCACGGGACAATAGTGCAAGGACATTGCAGGAGGCTTGGGCCTTCCCACCATGGCTGACACGAGTCGGGGGGGCAGCGTCGGGCTCTGCGTTTGCGGGCCGTGACCGTGAGCCCAGGCTGTGATGGAGGCCGGGCCAGGCCCCAGCTCTGCTGCTCCTGCCGCTGTCTGAGGGCAGGGGCAGGCCCGGGGCTGGAGGCAGCGCTGCCGGCTCTGCGGGCCCTGGCCCTGCGTTTGCTGAAGGAACTATTTTGTTATCAGCATTCGCTGCCTGTCCCCTGGGTCTAATTTGTCCTCTCAGTGAGGACGGAGGGGCCTGCCAGGCACTGAGGGTTTAAAGGGTTCGCACGATAAAGATATTATCGCCTGCCCAGCTCAGGAGGAGTCCTAAATATTCCGTGTGTTGTTCTGAGGTGGGTCAATAAGTCCCCATGCCATTACTGCCTAACAGCACATGGGAAGGTCCTGATAAGTTATCGTGTTCATCTGCTCTACTGGGGAGGGAAAAGGATAGTGAGAAGTAAGCACTGCTCTAATCTCTGAGGAATACTTAATAATAGGAGTGTTTCAAGGCACATTTTGATATTCGGTATCTGTGGAGCATGAGGCACAGATAAAGAACATTACCTTTGGCCTCCCTACCTGGAGACACTGTTAAAAAGGCTGAAGCAGTTGATCTTGCACCAGCAGCACCGCAGCTCTCGCCCCACGAGCGGCCGTGTCTGAGGCCGGTGGTCGCTGCGGGGCCACCATTTCCCTGCTGGGCTCGCTGCGGATCAGAGGCCCCTTGCTGACACCGCAGGTCCTGCCAGGGCCCTGGAGGCAACCAAGGGTGCTGACCTTGGACAGCACGGGTCATTAGTCCCCATGCGTAATGGGGTTGGAGGCTCTTCTGGAGGTGCTGGGCGCAGGGATGCTCAGTGCCCCCAGGCCAGAGCCCCATGGCAGAACCGCGCTGGCTGCAGCACGGGGGTGCGGGGGACACGGGACGTCCCCGTGCCTGGCTAGGGGCTGCCTCTGTCCCAGTGCTGCCCGCAGAAGCTGCACGATCCACCGCCACGTGCCAGGGCTTTGCTTCTTCATCGCTGTTCCTTGCGGCTGTAAATGCTTTGCGGGCTGAGTCTGTCCTTCCCCACGTTTTTGTGCTAATTAACTCAGAAAATACAGATTAAGGTGCTATAAAACAAAAAATTACGAGCACAGACAAGTCACTGCCAGTGGAACAACCCAAGTTTGAAGCACGCCGCTTGGGGCCAAGCCTCTGTTTCCAGCTTGTACAAAACCAGACATTCCCAGCATCCTTGGGTGAAAATGCAGCTTCCCCACTCGGTCAGGGCTTTGCTGCTTTGCAGCATCTGGGCAGTGCTGGGCTGATCGGGGGGAAAGTCGGGCATGTGCTGGGCACTTGGGCCAGGAGGGCAGGGGATGGATTTCTTTCCTTCCTTCCATCTTTATTTTTTAATGAAAAATAAAACTGCAAAATTCTCAGAGATGCAGTACAAAAGCTGCCGCTTGAATTTCCCTCAGGAGTTTTGTACTTTCTCCCGCAGAGCAGTCACTTGGCTCTGCAGGGCTCATGTCGGAAGGGATTTGTTACTGGCACAGCTGGAGCTGCTTGCTGCTAACAGGATTAAGGAGCTGGGCAGAGCCCCACAGGTGAGATTCGCCAGCTGCCAGGGGGGGTATTCTGGGGCACTTTATAAACACCCTCCATGGCCCAAGGCTCCTTTTGGTGTTGCCTTGCCTGAGCCTGGAGGGAGGAATCACCAGGAAGGGGATTGAGGACGCAGACCCGAGCACGTGCTGCTTTGGAAGAGGTGCGGGGCAGGGGTCTGGGGGTGGGTGGCTGCTGTCCCCTGCGGGGAGGTGAGCTGGGACCCTGGGGCAGGGGGTGGGCTGGTGGGAAGCAGCGAGGTGTTTTCCTTCTGCTTGCCTTGCTGCCCAGTCCCAAAGAGCTCTGTCCTCTAGAGCAATTAGCCTACCCTAGGGGTTAAAGTATTGTGTGTGCAGCCTGCTGAAAGGAGAGCAGGAAGGAAAGGGGAGAAGGTGGCTATGAGAGTGAGAAACAAATTGAGCAAAGTGCTCCTGTGTGCACTTACGCTCACCCTGCTTTCTTCATTGGTTTGGTGCGGCTCAGGCACACAGGGTAAACATCTGCAGTGCTCCTCTTGGCTCCTAGCACATAATTGCATGTGTACCAAGGGCCTAGATAAGCTCATTAGCGCCATAAATTACGTAGTGCCAGGACCTTGTGTGATACTGCCCCAGTGAGCAAGACCAGGAGGAGCTCTGCAGCTGAGTGGACCTGGACTGAGTGCAAGGGGAGGCTTGTGGAGCTGCTGCGAGCTGTGCCTGGGGCAGCTGGGTGGAGGTGATGGGAGCTGAGCAGAGCAGGATCTGCTCCCTGTGGAGCACAGTGTGGCTCTCGGAGAAGGGGCTGTTCCCAGGCAAAGCAGGCCCCTTTTTTGCTTGCATCTGCTGTGATCCAGGGAGATCCCCTGCTGCTCTGTGGTGTTGGAGCTGCTTTGCCCCAGGCGTGGCCAAGGAGCTGGGGTGCAGGAGAAGAAAGCACTGATTATGACCTCCAAGTGAGGCGCAGAGCAGTGTCAGTGCGTTGCATGTAATGGAAGGCCAGCAGCAGCCCCAGCCTGGGCTGGGTCCCTGAGGCAGGTGGAGGGAGGAAGGTGCTGCAGGCAGCTTGTAAAGCTGGGGACAGGGGCAGGAGGAGAGGGCTTTGGTTGCTGCAGGGGGGCTCCTCCTCAGGCAGGAGTGCAGCAGGGCCTGGATGCGGGTCCCTGGGGCAGGGGTTGGTGCCTTACCCCTGTGACACCGCTCGCTTGGTGCTCACAGCATCACCTGGAGAGCCCTGGGGCCAGCAGGAGCGGGTGTGGGTGCAGCGTGGTGGGGTCTGCGGGCAGCCCTGAGGCAGAATCCCCCCAAATTGTGCCTTCCCCAGGTGAGAGCAGCAACAGGCCGGTCAGGACCTGGCTTCAGCTGCTCGGGAGCCTTGCACCCTGGCGCAGGGATGCTGTTCCCCCTGCGTGGCCGTACCACGATGACCCGTGGGCAGTGCCCTGCCTGGCGCGGAGCAGGGATGCGCTGAAGCCCCGCAGGATGCCCAGCAGCCCCCAGCGAGCCCCCCCTGCCCGGAGCGAGCCCCTGCCCTGCAGGACGGCCTCCAGCGCTGCCGCCCTGCCGAAGGGGGTCCCGCGGCAGGCGCCGACCCCCCGGGACAGGGACCCCGGCGCGGCCGTGCCCGGCCTGGCCGCCAGGTGATGCTGTTCGGCCGCCGGCGGGACCGGGCCGGGGGCTCCGTTCGGCCGCCGGTGCTTGGGGGGGGGCACAGGACCCCCACCGGGACCGGGTCCCCCTCCGGGGGTTTCCGCCCGCTCCCGTTATCAGCTGGGATGGAGACGTGCCGTCTGCTTCCTCCGGGAGGAACCGCGCTGCTCAACGTGTTTGGTGTGCAGGGAGGTGGGAGGGAAGGGGCAGAGCTGCTGGCATCTACCCAAAATCAGTGCTCAGGTCCCCCCCCCAAAAAAACGTGCCTCCCACCCCAGTCGCTGCCTGGGCCGCAAGGCAGCTGGCCCTGTAGGGCTGGGAGGGGGCAGTGGCAGCAGCGTGCCCTGCACAGGCCCTGGGTGGGCACGGAGCACATCCCGCGTTTGGGGCCAGGAGCAGCCCCCTGGGATCGGGGCTTTGATTTTCTTCCCAGCAGGAGGGGGGAGCCCACCCCTGGGATAGACCTCAGGGGACAGCCGCTTGTCTCATGTTCTCCTCACATGCACGCACAGAAATCTGCCTTTAGCACAACCCGGTGCTCTAATGCTCTCGAGACATCACCCGGTGTCTGGTCCCTGAAGGCCCACCTGCAGAGATCGGTGCTGCTTCTCTCTGTAGCTTGGGTCAGGTCAGGCTCTGGCCATCGGGATTCAGTGTGGTGGGAAGCGGAGTAACGGGTCAGGATTGTGGGTGACAGCCTCGGGGGGTGTGCAAAGGGGGCATGGAGCTGGAGTTCAGGGATGGGGTCAGGACAGTGTGAGTAGCTGGGTGTCTGGTGGAGCCCGAGGCAGGAGCGTGGCAGGGTCTCGGTGCCAGGGCTGAGTCAGCTGCAGCGCTGTCAGCAGGACCTGGAGGGGGGCCCACGCGCTGTCTGGGGCTGTCGGCTTTCCTCAGAGCTGAATTTGCTCAGGGGGTGAAAATCAAGCCTCTCTCCTGAGGAAGCCCCGTGTGCGGCGGCTCAGCCGAGTGCCGGCACCACTCAGACGGGCTCCAAGCATGGGGGGCACTGGGGTGTCTTCTTTCAAGGCTGGGCCTGGGTAAGCCCTGACTCTGCAGGAGCTCTCTGTACTTGAGTCTGATGCAAAGCCTTGGAGGGTGACTTTTCCATCTAGTTTACGTGTCTTCTGTGTAGCAGACTTTGGGGAGCGATCCAGCACAATGCTCAAGGTGAGGAGAACCAAGGGACCAGAGTGGTGAGGAAATCTCTGCAGCTGGCCCTCCTCCGGGAGGCAGCTCTGGCAGCATGGGTGTGAGCAAGCAGCAGGGTGGGTGAGGCTCTGTGCACCTTCCCCGAATGCCCATTGCCTCCCGCACTGCTCAGCTGCTCCCCTCCTTGGCTGGGCCCGCAGCGAGGACCACTGCTTTCAGTTCACTGCAGCCTTCGGTCCCCAGGTGAAAGGGTAAAGCTGTGGCTCTTGCTCTCCACAGCTAAGTGATGTCCCTGGATGATGACAAGGGGCTCAAGTCCCTTCTCTTTCCCCTGCCAGCTGTGGTCCTGTTCCCTCTCACATGGCTTCTGCTGTTGCTGCCAAACACTCGTTTGTTCCAGGCTCTGTGGGTGCTTCCTGGGGCTTCTCAGTGAGCTGTGCCCTGGGGTCTGGGCCCTGAGGAGTGGGGCAGGCTCAGCCCCGTCTCTCCTGGCTGTGGCCTGGCTCTGCCCCCACCTGGGACCCTTCCTCGGTTTCTCGGTTAAACCCGGTATCGACCGCTGCATCAGAGCCCGGGGCTCTTTCTCAGCTTTCTTAGCTAATGGCTGTGTCTGCCTCCCATTGATCCTCAGCTGTAGAGCTCATTGATTAAGTACATTTCTTATTATGCTTAATGGTATTTTACTCCTTTATGTGCTTACCTCATGCCAGATGCTTGTCCTGTGCTTCTGCCTGCAAGCAGGAGAATTCCTCTGGTCGGAGGCCGTGTCCCTGGCTGTGCCAGCCCTGCTTCCCTCCCCTTGGCCGCCTCACCTGCTGCCTGCCTCTGCCTGCCCGGCCTCCCTTCTGCTTTCCCCATCTTCCTTTTCTTCCTGGGCCAGGACAAATCCCCCTGCTCCTGTCCTCCAGTTCCTTGCCCTGAGTCCCTGCTCCTGTGCCCTCCTCAGAGATTTTTCTCCCTGTGCCACCAGAAAGAGGACGAGCAACAAGGCGGCTGCTGTGCCCAAAGCATCAAGGGGGCTGTGCCTGCCCTGCCTCTGCGCAGCTCTTAGTGCATCGTGCTAATGTCTCTGCTTATTTCCTGCAAGGGACTTTGCACTGGACTCCTTTTTTGCTTGGTTGTGCTGCCTTCCTTGCTGCTTACTGCAGACTCCCCCCAGCCCTGCAGAGCCCCAGTGCTTGCAGGCTTGCCCTCCCTTTCTGGAGCATCTTGACCAGCAGGGTGACCAGCAAGCAGCTCTTGCTAGGATCATTCTCCTGGTTGCATCTTACAGACTCCACAGAGCCTCTTGAGAGCCGGGAGGGCTTTAGTTAGCCTTGGCCAGTGGGGTGTGGGTTTCTGCCCCTGTCCCTCCCAGGAGTCTGGTGCCAGACTCGGGAGGAGGTGGGTAAGCATGTCAGCAGGTGTCACCCAACAGGGCAAAAGCATCTCCCCGTAAGATCAGCCCTAACTTTTCTGCAGCAAAAGGATGTTGCCAGTCCAGCAGCTGGAGCAGCCCTGCCCTGCCCTGCTGCCTGTCCCAGCAGCCCACCCAGCTGGGGGGGATGCAGCAGCCAGGCTGCCGGGTTTCCTTTTGCCTGCCCTCACACAAACACCTTCACACTCCACACGCACTGTATGTTGCTTCACTCTGCGCCTCACCTCCTTTCAACTCTCTTGCATGCATCATTCAAAAGCCATAACATTATTGGGCATAAAATATTTACTTAACTGAGCTTTTTGCAAATATTCCCCTCCATTATTTTTCCTCCTTTTGGGAGCAGACACTGCTTCTCCTGTGCTCTCAAATGGCTTCTCTTGAATAATACAACAAGAACATATGAACACCCACTAGCCTTTTTCTTTCTCTTGAAATACCCATAAATAAATGGTGTCACCAACCCATTACGGCTGCCCCAGGACCGCGGCTCAGGCACACCCAGTAACACAGGCCCCTCCTGCGCGATCGCCTCCCTGTCGGGAGAGGGGCAGGCAGGGAATTGCCTGGGGAGGGAGCATAAATACATGAGGAGATCTGACATGGGGGTTTCTTAATATTAATACCCTGCATCCTTTCAGAAGGGACATCTGAAGTTTAGCAGAGGGAACGCAGGACCGAGCTCGGATGCTGGCCGACTGCTCGGAATGAAATTCCCTGCGGCAGTGACGTGGCTCAGTGCTGAGAGGGCTGCCCGAGGCACAGCGATGCTGGGGGGCTGCTCCGGCTGGCGGGCCTTGACAGCTCTTAGAGAGCAGGATAAAATATCGTATGAGCTTGAGGCAGCTGGGTTGGATGATGGTGCTTTTAGAAGCATTGGATGCTGAGGATGCTCTCCCTGTGCATGAAGGCATCGGGCTGCCCGCCGCAGCTGCGGGCTGCTGCTTGGGGAACGGGGGCTGTGGAAGGACCCCGGGGGGTGCTGGGGGCCTGGCCACGGGGTGCTGTGCTGGCTCGGGTACCCCGTGGGGTGTCCGTGTGTCAGTGTCAGGCGTGGGGCGCGCTGTGCCCGCGGAGCTGGCGCTGTCCACGGTGCTGAGGCCGGCGGCGCCCAGCCCCAGGCGCGCTCCCGCTGGGGAGGTGTGAAGTCAGCTCGGAGGGAGGAAAATTGCAAATGGTACGGAAACACCTCCCAAGCCGGTACCATGTTCACTTGTATGTGTGTTGTGATCGTTGGCCTCGTGTGATCAGAGCCCCCGGGGCTTCGCTGCCTGCGAAGAAACAGGGAGGGAAATGCGCTGGGAGGAGGCAGTGGGGATCCACGTGAAGTTGTCCCCCCCCCCGGGAGAGCTGGCCTAGGGATCTGTGAATTTCACCTCATCTGCTGGGAGTTACCAGTAATAGCTGGGGTAGTTTAAGGCTGGTTGGGCCGGGCTGTGGGAGAATCTCGCAGTGTGAGGGGCTGGGTGGGAAAACGGCAGGCGAACGTCGCCGAGGCCGAGTAACGCAGATGAGAACACGTCCTTAGCTGTGAAACGCAGAGCAGGCTTTTAATACTTCCTACTCAGGAAAAGAGTCCTCGCGGCTGCTGTGGGTAGTTCTGTGAAAATGTCACCTCGGTGCCCGGTGTCAGTCAAATAGGGCGAGTTGGTCGTTAGTAGTTATTAGGAAAGGGACTGAAAACAAAACAGGCGGCAGCACTGTGCCCAGGCACAATGCACTGTCGCAGTGCAAATGTTGTGTGCGGCTCTCGTTGCCCAATCACAACAAGGAGATAGTTGAACTAGAAAAGGTAAAGAAAAGGATGACAAGGCTGATCAAAGGCACAGAACAGCTCCTGTATGAGGAGACTAATAAATTAGGACTCTCTTGGTTAGAGAGACAATTGAGGTGATATATGATACAGTTCTGTAAACTCAGGAGTGGTATAAAGGTGAGTACAGGAAATGAATATTCACTATTTCTCATAAATGCGTGGTATCAAATGAAACAGTCAACAGACTTAAAACAGAGAAGGCTGTTTTCTTTTTTCATGCAGTACTTAATTACGTTGTGGAGCTCGGCACTACAGGGCGGTTCAGGGACCGCCAGCCCCTGGTTCAGAAAGCAATTAGGCAAGTTCAAGGAGGACGGATGCATTAGCAGTTACTCCACACGGCGATGCAGACGCTGTGCCCAGCTCGAGGAGCACTCTGCAACGGCCGGGTGCCGTGGCTGTTTTTGGCATGAGAGCACAGGCGGTCTGGGTGGTGGCGGCTTGGCTGAGCCCTGCTCCCCACCTGCGGCCGGGGTTCCCTTGGCTCCCCCTTGCTCTCCCAGGGTGGAAGGCAGGCCCAAGAGTGGGAAACATGGGCTGGGTACGGCCCCGCGGGGCTGCTGGGGAACTGAGAGCCTGTGGGGTGCGCAGAGCCTGAAGCACAGTGGTGCCCAGCAGGGGCCAGGCTGTGGGTAGTTCAGGGCACGCTGCTGCTGCTTTATCTATTGCTCCCCCTTCTGCAGTAACCCGCTGTAACCATCTCCGTCCCTAACTGGAGCTTAGCTGGCCACGGCATCAGCTCATCTCGGCTCGGGACATGCCTTTGTGTCATCGAGGAGCATTTAAGTGTTTTGCTGTTACAGCGAGGCGAACAGACCTTTCCCTGTAATGCTGGCAAATCCCTGCTCCTGAGGAGCAGTTAATTGATTTCCCTTTTCATTGCGCCTCTTCTCCCTGTGGCTGTGCTGACACCCGGGCTGCCCGGAGATCTCTGCCTGAGCTCAGAGTCAGTGGCTGCGACAGGCAGATCCTGAAATTATTGATAAACACTCATTGGGGCTGGAGCCTGGTAAATTGCCAGCAACCCCAGCGGATTTCTCTCTTGCCAGCATCATTTTTCTTGATGACAGCATGTTCAGAAGTTTGTCAGGGAGGGGGCAGGGCCTCCTGGTAACTTTTTGTTGTTGTTGTTTTTTTTTTGAGCATCAGTTGTTTTAGAAGATCCCTGCCTAAGAGAAGAGGGGATGGTGATTGGTGCCTGTGGGTCTGTCCTCCACTGTTCCCGGTGGCTGGGTTTGCTCTCGCAGGTTTGCCCTGGCCGTGCCTTTCAGGGCTGTTTGTTGGATCCTGGCTGCTGCGTCGCTGCCCCATCCTCTGCTCGGGGGCACCCCCTGCACACCAGCGGGGGCTGCACCACGCCAGCCGTGCTCCGGGCAGAGAAGAGCCAGCGGGGGCTTGTGGCTGGGGCAGGACGACCCCGCTTCAGAGCTGGGAAGGAGGTGGGGAGATGTGAAGGGCTGGCTGGGCCGGGGAGCCTGCCCTCCCCTCGGCTGCAAAAATCAACTCTAGCATCTCTCGCGGCAAGTTCCTAGCAGGCCAGCGTGCAATCTTGCAAGCGTGTCGCTGTGTGCCCAGCTTACGCAGCGCATACAAATGCGGCTGCATGTGGCAGTAGCTGTGTTGTCTCTAGCTGTTGCTCTCTCTAGAGCTTGGAGCATTTTTCTCTCTGCTAGGTCTGCTAATTAGTGGGAGGTTGTGGATCAGGAACAGAGGGAAATGTCCTTCTGTGGTTCTGGCACTAGAAATAATTGAGCCATTTTTCACCTATGGCCAATCTAATTCTGTCCACATCTTGATTTTTCTCTTAATAGCTTGGGGATACTGTTGGCAGCAACAGGATTCACAGCCATGTCCAAGCTTTTCAGTAATCGCTCGGATTTCGCGCTCTCTTGCTAACTGGTTGCTGGTTTCTTCTTACTTCTTGCCTGGGCCCCTCCAGGCAAGGGAAGGGAAGGGACAGGAGCTCATTTCCACCGAGCTGTGCTGGCCGTGGCACCAAGAGCCCTCAGTCCCTTCCCGGGGCAGCAGCACAAGACTGTGCACCCAGCAGCGAGCAGCCACACATCCCGGCAGAGGTTGCTCGTTTCTGGTTTGGGTCCCTCTGCTGCCCGGTCCTGCTGGCCCCTCTGCCCCCCTCCAGGTCCCCCTTGGTGCTGCGGGCACTCACAGCACCTCTTGCAGTGGGAAGAGGCAGGGATGCAGCTCCTTGGGCTGCCAAGGGGAGACACAACCGCAGCCTGTGCACCCCAGCAGCACATCACCATCCCTCTGCCTTCCTGGGCTGGGCTCCCTGGCAGGGGCTGCGGGACGGGCAGGGCTGGCAGCATCCATCCTGCCCCCCCGACCCCTGCCGGGGCTCTGCAGGAGCAGCTCGCCTCGCTCTGCGCCTAATGAGCGCATTCCTGCACACCCAGGCTCTCCCAAATCGAGCAAATACCCTGTTACAGTTGTCATGGAAATTAGAAAGTGTGTCTGTTTGAGTTTCCTCAGCGCAGGGCTCCGTGTTCCCAGCGGCTTGTACATCAGAAAGCCTCTCGCAGCGCTAATGCGGGAGCAGCTCTCATTAGGTGGCTGGGACTCTCGGTGGGCAGCCGCCACTTTCCCCAGACGAGCCGGTGCTGAGGGCCGAGTGCCACAATTTAACGTGTCAGGCTTCTTTAAGCCTGAGAAAGTGAAGATGTTCACGGCAAACTGAAAGGTGCGATTTATCAATGCTGCTCCCCAGAGGCTCGGGGCCTGTCAGGCATCAAAAAATCACATACATCACTGGGGGGGGTGGGGTGGAGAGAGCTGCTGCCTCCTCTCTCCTTTTTTTTTTATTTTTTGGCCATTTCATTTTATGGAAGTGCCAGAGCTCTGAGGCCAGGGGCAGCAGCGCAGCAGCCGGCCCTCTGCACGTGGATCTCGGGGCCCGTGAGCTGCCGAGATGGATGGATGCAGCTTGGGGCTCCCGGTGCTGCCTGGAAATCTCTCTTCACACGTGTTTTTGGAGGCTGGGAGGCTGAGGGGTGTGTGTGAGGATGTCTCCAGCCTTTGACACGAGTGACATTGTCCCCAGCTTCACCCCCTGTCCTCCACAAATTTCCCTCTGTGCGTGTGTGTGCATGCAGATTTCATTGCTTTTTTCTTTATAACATTTTATTTTTCCATTGTTTATGGGCCATGGGATTGGAAGCGAAGCATTTGCTTAATTGCTGTCAGGCAAGGAAATGGGTTATAAAGTTGCCAAGGGAAGAAATAAATGACTCTAGGGTGAGCGGAAGGGAGTGGGGCTGATAGGAAGGGGAAGGGGAGAAAGGCTGGGGATAAGAAGGGCTGAAAGGGAAAGGAGGAGAAAGAACAGAAAGGGATCGGTAGGTGGCAAAGGGAGCTGCCTCGGGGGAATATGGGGGGGCCTCTCCCTGCCCCTGAGCTGGGCACCCTCCTGGCAAGGAGTGGTGAAACGTGCCCAGAGGGGAAAGTGTGCTGGGAACAGCCTGGGCTGAGGCGCCTCCTCCCCGCGTTGCTCCTCCACCTTCAGCCGTCCCGTTTCACCGAGCTGGCTTTTCCAGGTATGCCCTGGGTGCTGGGGACGTCCCCGTCCTGGCCTCGACAGGTTCTCCAGGCGTGTCCGCTCGCCTGCTGCTGGTGCCCCGAGGAGGGGGCAGCAGTGAAGGGGCAGCCCCGCTGCTGAGGTCCCCCAAGGCAGGGGGTCCCCAATTGCTCCCCACTCCTGGGGCCATGCGGGTCCCTGGGGCTCTGGGAGAGGCAGCGAGGGGGGTGCCCGTGGTGGTGTCTGGGTGCTGGGGCAGGGGGAGCAGGGTCGGGCTCTGCCCGGTGCAGGTGACCCCCGGGACGTTGCTGCTCGCCCCTCTCGCGCTGCACGTGGAGCTGTTGGAGCATTTTGTGGAGGGAAATTGGGGTGAGCCAAACCCCTCCCCTTGTCCTGGCCGCTGTTGCTGCGGTCTGTTAGCCCAGATCTTGGCTTTATCTGCATCGCTTTCTTGTTTCCTTCATTATTTCCCTGAGTCTCACCCTCCACCATGTCATCTTCATTGCACGGCTCCTCCCTCTCCCCATTTGCCACATTACTGCAGCAAGGACTCACTTTCCCATCTTTTAGTCTCAGTGCCATACATAAAAGCGCTCTGATGGCCATGGCGTGATAGCAAAGACAGAACTTAATTTCACAGCATTTTCATGTAATACTCCATAAAACCGAACAAATTTGCTGGAGTCCAAATCCATCTCATTATGCAGAGTCATTGAAAGAGGCTTTTAGATTCTGGGACTCAGCGCTCAACTAGGGGATGTTACAGAAGAAGAGAAAAATAATTAATTAGGTGCTGCTCTGTATCTTTGATCCTGCATGGCAAGGCACATTAAATAAAATGCCTGGCTCATGAATAAATGCTGCACGGAGTCCTGTTTTTTCGACCTCACTGAGAAAAAAGTCTGAGGTGGAGGAGGGGAAATTCCTGTCCCGAGCCCTCTGTGCCTTCCTCGGGAGCAGAGCAGAGATGAGAGGAGAAGCCGGAGCAGTGCAGGGCATCTCCTGGGGCGAGAGCAGCCCTGGTGCAGTTGCAGAAGCCAAGCGTGGGCGCAGTGTGGTGGCAGGGTGCTGGGGATAGGGACGGGATGCCGGAGCACCTGGTTCCTCTGGAGCTCTGCTGATGCCCCCGCTGCTCCCAGGGGTCCTGCAGGGCACAGCCAGGGCCAGATCCAGCCCTGCTGGGAGAGGCTCGGAGGTGAGGAGCTGAGGCTGTGGTGGTCTGGGTGCGGTGCTGTGTGCCTGGACCCTGCAGCAATTCCCCGTCCTCCCCCAAGCCCGCACACTTAGATCTGTTCTCTGTACGCAGCTGCTGCTGGTCTCAGCCTTTGTAAGTGAGCTTGAAATCAACGGGTGGCTTGTATTTTTTGAGTGATGTGGCTGGTGAGATGCAAGGGCTGAGGATCCAGCCTGGGTGCGTGGGTTTGGGTGGGCGCTGTGCAAGGCGAGGGCAGCCCGGTGGGACAGGGGTTGCCCCAGTGCCCCCCGGCCGGTTTGGAAATGAGCCTGTGCGTGCTTGGCGTGCTTCCTCATACAGCAGTGATGTGCTCTCCATCACGCCCGTCGTTTGGCCAGAGGAGCTGATTTGAGCAGCCAGCGCTAACCCAGGCAGGGGAGCGGGAGGTGCCCAGGAGAAGCCTTGAAGTCTGGCGTTGTTCTTGGACATCTCCCGGTGTCCTGGTATGGGAACAAGTCCTGGCCAGGGCTCCCCCACCCGATCAATTGGGGCTGCTGCTGCCCGGCTGTGGCGCGGGTGCTCTGTCCCCCGGGGTGAGCCGCAGTGCGAGGCAGGTGGATTAAAAATGTACCAGCAAAGCAATCCTGCAGGGGAGAGAGCTCGCTTCACCTCGTGGTGTTAATTAATCTCCAAGCCAATGAGGACGCTCTCATCTGGTCTTTACTTAATCCATAACCCAGAAATCCTCAAATTATGTCATTTGTTCAATACAGATGAAATTAATTACTCTGGGAAATAGGCAACAAGTTGCATTTCTGATGCCCCTTATCGCATAATCAAATCTACAAAGTGCTTTCTGTGCAGCCGCAGTGGCAGCAGTGGGATTGCCTGCAGCAGTCATGAAATACTGAGCAGCATCCTCCATAAATCTGGCACGGTGCTGACTCTTACAGGAAACCTATGGCTGAGCGAGGGCTGCGAAGGCTCTGCAGAAGTGCTTGCGGTGAAGCAGCACACGGCGCTGGGGGAGCGAGGGCAGGGAGGGCCCTGCTCCTGCCTCCGCTCTGCGTGTGGAGCAGCCCCTGCGAAGTGCACAGTGCCCCAGCGCCCACTGCTAGCCCCCCCTTGTATTTATCGCCTCTTCCTGGGCTCTTAAATGGGGTCCGTTTAAGGAGGGCTGGGGTGTGGGAGGCTGCTGCAGCGGGGACAGGAGCGTGTTGGTCCCATGGGTTCTTGCCTCCGTCGCGGGCCTTGTGGTGCCGCTGATCCCTGCTTGTCCTGGGTGCTTCTCATGCACTGGGAAAATCCTTGGAGGTGCTCGCTGGAGCCTGCAGCAGGGGAGCCTGTGTGCTACGGCACAGCAGAGATCTCGTAGAGAGCACTAAAGATGATTCCCAAAGGCTTAAGAGCAGAATTCGCAGCCCAAGTATGCTCCCTCCTTCAGACGCTCAGCTGCAGAGCGCTGTTCTTGCATCTAAACTGCAGACTGGCCTCATGTGCAAACAGAGCAAATCCCCCCAAACACTAATCAGCAGGAGGGAGCTCTGCAGCGGGACGAGGCCTCGGGGCTGCCTGCCTGCTCGGAGCCCAAAGGCATCGCCGCTGGCCTGGCCGGGGTGCTGCTGCTGGAGGGCAAGGCCTCCTGTGAGGGGCTGGGGCAGCTACCAGCGTGCCCACGACTAACACGTTAAGAGCTGCTGTAACAAAAAATCTATACTAGTTGTTTGCTAAAATGGCAGTAATGAATTGAAAAATATTACGGGCTGATAAAGGCGGCTTTTGCAGAGGCATGTTAGGGCCTTTAACCCAGCTCTCGAGCTCGCCTGGGTCACCAGACACTGTAAAATCTATTCAGAGAAAATAGAAATGTAATTTCTCTCTGCCCTATCAATTTAAATAAATTAACTATTAGATTAGCTGCACTTAAAACAAAACAAGAAATCAATCCCACCAGCCCTGGCTGCTATTAAACTATGCTTTGCACCGCTAAACCTGTAATTGCCGCCGGTCCCCAGGAAGGGGGGGCAGGCTGGCTGCGAGGCGCCCTCGGCTGCGTGCCTGGGGCGAGTGCCCGAGGTGCCTGCGACCTGGGAGCTGGGGCTCAGCGCGCTCGCGAGGGGCTGCTTGGTGCTGCTGCACCCTCTGCTGCTCTTGGCTTCTCCCAGCGGTGCCAGAACGGGGCAGGCGGCAGCGCTGGTGCTGGGGGGGCTGCTGCATCCACTGGGTTTCTGAAGCAGCATTTCAGACATGGCTGGTCCTCTTTTATTTTTTTTACCTTCTTTCTGCTGAAACTGCCTTCTTGTGCAGACCTGCTTGAGCTCCTCAGATAAATTAGCATCTAAGGGATTTTCTTTTTTTTTTTTCTCTACGTTTTGTGCAGTTGCGTAAGAGGGAAGAAGAGAGGAGCCCAAGCAGCAGATCGCTTTGTAGAGGAGCACGGAGCAGCCGTAGCCGGGGCTGCCGTCTCTCCCTGCTGCTGGCAGAGCTCAGACATTTCGGCTGGATGAAGCGCACGCGTTGTGATCTCCGCGGCGTTCCTGGGAGCGTCTCGGTGAGCGTGCGTAGGGCGGGGGGAGCCCGGGGGGGCGTGCAGGCACTTCATGCTCTTCCTCACGGGCCTGCTCACCTGCGGGCTCCAGCGGGGAGCTCCCAGCTTTCCCCGTTTGGGGGCTGGCCGCGGTCCTTGGAGGAAGCTGCCCGCTCTAATCCCTCCTGGATCTTGGGGAGCTGCGTGTTGGGAGTGCAGGCGCCAGCCCCCGGCTGCTCCCTGCCCTGCTCCTCTCCCGGGGGGTGAGGAAGCCGCCTTGCAAAGGGACGCGGGGGCAGGCGGGGGGCTGCCAGCACCCCCCTCTGCAGCAGCCGCGGGAGCTCCGGGGGCTTCCCTGCTGATGCGGTTCTGGGGAGAGGAGGAGGAGGAGGAGGGTGGCACCCACTGGGCTGCCTCTCCCGCTGACCTCACCCCATCGATCTGTGCCGATCCCGGTCTGATGAGATGTGTGAAGCGATCGATATACCTGCAGCGCTGCGAGCGAACAGGGGCCGGCAGGGTTTAACCCTTCGTGCCCTCCCCGCCGTGGGTCCCCCGGTGGCTCTGGGGGTGCTCGCAGGGCACTCGGGTCTGGCTGCTCAGGCTGCGGTCTGCGCGCCACCGCTGCCTGCTAGGGGGGTCTCAGATCATACCTGTACCGCTGACCGTGCGTCCCACGGTGTCCCCTGCTGTGCCTGGCCCATCTGGGTGCCCCAGCCTTCGAGCTACCTGCTTCCTTGGGGATTTTTTAGCCGCCTTTTGCCTTCTCAGAAAACTCCACAGAGGGGCACGGGAAGAGTTGGGGGGAGGAAGGAAAATGGAAGGGGAGAAGGGACGACGACTCCAAAGGCTCAAATGTGCAGAAGGGTCAAGAAAACTGTGGTTGGAGGAGGGGGGGCACGGGGCTGCTGGTGCAGTCGCCCCGTGGCTGTGCACACCCAGGGTGCTCAGCCACGGCTGCAGCCCTGCTGCGAGGGGGGCCGGGGGGCTCGGGAGCTGCCGGTGAGCAGGGGCCGCGTGGATCCTCGAGCAGCCACGTGCAACCATGCGCTGCTGTGGGCACGTTCACAGCCTTCACCAGAAGCGGTTCTGCCAAGGCATAAGGAATGTAGGTAAATGGGATTATCTCACAAAAGGGAACGGCAAAATAATAAACGTCCCTGTAACAGCAACGCCCTGGTGCACTGCCGGAGCCAGGGAGCTGCAGGGGTGAGCGGCGCTGCCCACAGCCAGCACGGAGCCGCGGCTGCACCCGTGTTAGGGCACCCTGCGGGGCGCAGTGGAGATGGGTTGGAGCTGTGCTACCGAGGGGCCCCTTGGCATGTGGGGAAGCTGCTTTTTGGGACCTGACTCTGGCTCCTTGTAAGTACAAAGCCGTTGCTGTTCAGGGTTGAGCACCCCGAGTCTGTTCTTCAGGGTGAAACAAACTCGGTGTCCTCACTGGCGGCACCGCCGTGCCCCCGCTCCGCCGCTGGGCACTCGGGTCTGCGGCCAGAGGGGGTCTTTGCTGGCAGCGTGTGGACCAGGCTGCCTGCATCCCACCTTGCCCACGGTGCTCCTCTGGGCATTGCAGGAGGAAATGCACAGAAATTCCCCAGCTGACTCGGTTATGGCGACAGGGACTAATTCCGCTGATAGTGGGGAAGGCTCTTTAGCTGCATTAACGAGCTGGAATCTGATGGATAAAGGGGAAGAAAATCAGTCTTCTCTGCATCACTCACTGGAGACTTTATCAGACTTGCCACAATTAGGAAAATTCACATTGAAGGCATCATTTATAAAGGACTAGAATAAGAGAAAACATTTGGCCCAGAGGGAAGCAGAGTAGGAATTTAAGTCGCCTCTCATCTTTCATCATTTGCCTTCTCCCTCTCCTATCTTGGCAGATCCAGTATTTTGCTTTGTCTCCTTCAGGTGACTAATCATTAGACTAATTAGTAGTTAATCAATGTTTAATTAAAACATAGCTGTTAATTACTGGAGGTGCTACTGTAGGTTGGATGTGAAATGTTATGAAAATGTTTTTAAGGGCAGTTCATACGACCGTGGCGCCTCTCCCTCATCTCTGCTTGGCCGGGGTGCTCTCCCCCGGGAGCTTCTCGCCCAGCTGAACCACGGGGATGTTTGCTGCACCCTGGACGGATGCTGCCCTGGCGTGTGCTTCCCAGCGAGCACCCAGCCAACAGCAAAGTGCAGTAGTGCTGCTGCTGTTCCTTCATCTCCCTGCTCAGCCTTGGCCTGCTCACCTAAATCACGCTTCAGGCCGAGGCCAGGCCGCAGGGTCTGGCTCTGGAGACGGAGGCTTCGTCTGCACCTTCCTCTGCGTGCAGGAGCCTGGAAGGTTTCCGTGCACAACCCGCTGAAAAAAAACCACTGAGCCCGTTGGGTATTCCCCCCGTGACAGGTATCTGGTCACCCAGGTGCGCTGCTGCCTCCAGGTCCCAGCTCACACCAGCCCCCCGTGGGGACCCCCCGCCTGCTCTGTAATTCTGCCGCTCCCTCCCCGCTCAGCCCCGTGCCCTTTGGGGCTGCAGGGGCTGGGGGCACCGTGCCTTGTCGGCGGGCCCCAAAGCCCTTATGGATCCGCACAGCGGGTGCCTAGGAGAGGCTGGGGCTGGGGAGCACCCCCAAGCAGAAAACCCATCCGTCCCCCCCCCGGGGCTGCCGGGCCTCCCTCCTGCAGCCTGCGCGCTGACCCCGCGGTGAACAGGCACTCTGCAAGTGCTGTACATATGCTAATCGCACGATTTACATTCTCTCTGCTCTTTACATTCCTTATTTCACTTTACTTGTCATTTTATGGCTCATTTTAATTTCTTGAGAGCAGGCCCGTAGGATAATAAGGTCTGGTGCTGCGGAGGGTCCCGAGGCAGACAGCGTGTCTCCATCCAGACGCAGAGGCGGGCAGTGCAGCCGTCGTGCCTGCGTCTGCCTCGGGCGGGTGCCGCGCTCCTCACCTGGGGAAGGTGCAGGGGTTCCTCTGCCGCAGCGGTGATGCCGGGGCCCCTGGGGAAGCAGCTGCCTGCCTCGGTGCTTCCCCTGCTCCTCCTCTGGCTGTGGTTTCTGTGGACATGGGCACCCTTCGCAGGGGTCGCTAATCCCCGCTGGTTTCTGTCGCACCGAGGGTGTTTGCTGCGAGGCTGGGGGAGGCCCCGGAGCTCTCCCGATGGAGGCACTGGGGAATCTCAGCCCTCGTCCCGAGCATACCGTCCGTGGCTCTGTTCTCTTGTCACCTCCGAGCTGCCATGGGGGCAGAGCTGGGACTGTCCCTACGCAGCGCCTGCTCCTCGCTCCCAGCTGCGGGCCGGGGCTCAGGACCCTGCCACCGAGCAGAAGGGGGCTTGCCCTGCTCCTGCCAAGCGCAGGGTGAGGGGGCTGCAGGAAGGCGAGGGTGCCGTGTTGGTTTGCTTGCTTCGTGCCACTGGATACGTTACTTTTTGAGAAAAAAAAATATCATTTTTTTCCCCTGCTAGTTAGAGAAAGATGCTGACAACAGACCAGGATTTTAGTGATTTAGATGGTGACAACGCAAGGAAAGGGAGCTATGTTTAGAAATAATTGCTTTGTCTTTTGCAGAGGTATTAGTGCTTCCATGCTGGCAGTTACAGGAATTAGCTGAAGGTATTGGTGACATAAATACAGAAGCAAAATTATTGCTACTTATAATCACTTTCATGTGTGTGAGAGAGTGGTGGAAAGGATGGAGGGAGGAGAAGGAAGCCGCCAGAAGGGCAGGCACGGCTCGGCCCTCAGAGTGAAGTCGGCACTTCCCCGCGGCTGGTTCTGGCGCTGCAGGGAGGTGCGTGGGCAGCGGCTCGGTGGGCTGGGAGCTGGGGCAGACGGGGCTCCCCCACCCAAACAGGGCCCTGGGGGGCCACAGGAGCCCCCGGCTGCTGGCTCGGAGTGAGAGCCTCCCACCGCTGTGGTGCTGCTTGTCCCAGGGACCGGCGCCAGCCTTTGGGGAGCGATCTGGGAAGCGATCGCTGTGCTTTTTTTTATTTTTTAATTTTTTTTCTTAACTAGTAGCGAGGGAAGCCTGACATTTTGCTTCTAAAAAATCATTAAACAGCCAAGGAAGGAGCCAGGGTGTAGTGAAGAGAACAAAACGGTTCCAGATGAGCAGCTGCGAGCGGCGCGGTGCGGCTGCGGCGGGGAAACTCGCAGCGTGGGGGCTTTATGGCCGTGGTGTCCCCGGTCGCCACCCGCGTGGCAGGGAAGGCGGCTTGCTTGGGTCCTGCCTGCGACGGGCACGCGCCTGGCACCGAGGTGGTGGGGATGGGGTGGGGATGGTCTCTGCGGCCGGGACAAGCTGGAGAGCTGCAGGCACGCAGCGCGTGAAATGGAAACGGTCAGATCCTGCTGCAGCGCGGACAGGGGGGAGTCTGCTGCGGGGAGCCGGCAGCACAGAGGTGCACGGCCGGGGACAGCGTTCGCTCCCTGTCCTCCTGGTCCCAGAACCTGGTGCACCCTGCCCGGGCGTCAACTTGGGCTGAGCAGCAAAATGGGGGGGGGGGGGGGGGATTAAGCTGCTGCAACATTTTGGCTGTCAGAATGGGGCTGGATGATGGTATTTAAGGTCAGTGCTGATGGCCCCGTGTGGATGCGGGTGCTCACCTGAGACAAGGCAGCCCCGTGTCCCACGTGTGCCCAGCGTGGCAGCAGTCGGGAGCGTGGAGGGTGCCCTGGGAGCACGGAGGGTGCTCTCGCAGCAGCGGCCCGTGGGTGCTGCTCCCCAGCCCAGGTTCTCGTGGCCGGCCGGCACCGCTGTGCTGCCCCCGGCCTGCGGCAGGGCTGGGTGTGCCATGTGAACTCGGGCGTGGGGAAGGAACCGATCTCTGATGGAACAAGGCCCTTCATGCTTTCAGATATTAAATTCCATGCAGAATATTAAATAATTTCCTCTTCAATGATCCCAGTAAATTTAATTAGCTCTTGTTCCCCCGATAGAGTTGTCTCTCCGTTCCTGAAGCGCTGCATTTGGAAGGAAGGGGAACTCGGCTCATGTTTTAAGCGCTGTCTTCCTGCAGTGCACGCAGCAATCGCCACGAGGTGAGGGCGGCCCCTCGACCGCCGCTGCGTTTCTCTTCCCACCGCCATCTCCCAGCCATTCACCGCTGGAGATGAGCTGCATCCGAACCGCGGGAGCTGTGTCCCAAACCTCACTTGGGAAAGCACAGGCAGAGAAACCAAGTGCAGAAGTGCTCGCTTTGAGGCGGCAAAACGCTGGTGGGTCCGTGGGGCTGCCGTGCCTGGTGCCAAGGAGCAGACCCGGCTCGGGAGATGCAGGCTGTGCATGGAGCCGCTGCAGCAGGGGTGGGGGCACAGAGCGGGCTCTGCACGGCACGGCCACGTCACCGGTGCCACACCAGGGGTGCCTCCAGAGCAGGGGCCCCAGTGCTGGCGGCAGGGACTCGCCCCAGGACGGGCTCGGCAGCTGCCTTCCTTCTCTGCCTTCAGCACACCGAGGCTTGGCTCCCGGCTGCTGCTTGAGGAAGTTTGTAAAAGGTGCTCAGAAAGCAGCCTGAGCTCTGCTGGGATGGGTGTAGGGAATTGGTGGGGTGTGGGTGACTTACCCCGGGTTGCTCTGCGGCACACGTCAGCGCCACATCGCAAGGTGGGAGTGGTGGCAGTCACACGGGCGTCTGAGTTCCAGTAACGTCTGCTGCTGCTTTTGGTGCTGGTGGCTTGTTTGGTCGGTTTTTGATTTATTTTGTTTTTTAACTTTCAGAACCTCAGAGCAAGGAGGGGGAAAAAAATCCCTTCCTGATGGAAGAGGCTAATAGAGGGTTATAAATGTGTCCCTGGCATGGTTCATTAGCTGCGATGACATATTGAGAGCTATGAACGGTATGATACCAGCAAATCAATTTAGAATTTAATCTGAAAAAGAACGTGGGGAGGTTGGATCATGCAACATGTTACCAAACATTTCTTATCAGAATAAATAGAGCAGCTTTTCTTTCACAACACTCCTCCTGCCTGGTTGCTGTGCAAAACGCAAAATAAATAAGTAAACACGTACCTGATTTACCAATGATTAATTTGCATAATTAGTGCTGTGTCAAATCACTACACCAAGGTGCAAAGCACACTTTGCTTTAGATGTCTGCGTGGATGCCTTTCCAAGATCGGCTTATCCCGTGCTTAACGGCCTCGAGAGGAGGGAGCGCCGCTGAGGACCGGGTTTCAGCGGCGGAAGGGCGCTGGGCCCCTGGGGGTACACGGCCGAGTCCGTGCCAGCCTTCACGTGCTCTGTCCCGCTGTTGGAGCAAATGCCCTTGGCTGAAAACGTGTGGCCCCGGCGGGTGTCCGCCAGCCCGCCCTGGAGCCAGGGATGATCTCAGATCTGTGTCTGCCCCAGGGGGCCCAGGCCTGCAGGCTCCCTGGCAAACTTCAGGCTCCTCGGAGAAGGCAGCTTGGTGAGGCTGGATCCCGGCCCTTTTCCTATCGAGTCCATGTGCAGCACAGCGGCACTCTGGGCATGTGTTGGGAACAGGGGAAGTGGCTGCAAAACATCCCCCAGGTGCAGCACTGCATCAAAAACGTAAATACCTTCAACGTTTTAAAACGTGTCACCCTGTGGGCAGCTCCAGTTGCGTGCTCCCCTCCTTCTGCCTGTCTAATGGATATCAGATTGTTCCAGTGATCTGAGCATTGGTTTAGTAATTGACTGATGCAATGCAATGTTCACTGATTTAATAAGTTTGTTAGTATAATAGAGGTTCAGGATTTTGCTGTTAATGCGCAGTGACAATTACATTTTAGATTTGCTCATTATGTTGCATAACTTAGCTATGAAATCTATCATAAATTGTATTTAAAAAAGCATTATTTCAAAGCACATTATCATGGCTATCTCCTCTCGACTCTCCGGTGCTGGAGAGTGCTTTGTAGGCTGAGCTCATTCAGGACCAGGCGCGCGTTCACTTTCTGGTCGGGTGTTACACGTTCTGCTTTGGGTTTGTTGGGTCAGGGCTTCTGACACTTGCCAAAAACAAAAGAGTCCTGCCTTGTCATCGCCCCATCCGTGCTGTGGCCCGGGGCTGTGCGGGCACCCAGTGTTGTGCAGACCTCTGGGGAGGCTCCCGAAGCAAGGTGCCCCAGGGCTTTTGGTCCGAGGCAGGGCTCGGTGCGCTCACCCCTGCGCAGGGCTGGGCTCAGCTGTGCCACCTCGGAGCCAAACGAGCGCCGAGTGTCACCTGCTCAGGCAGTGCCTCTTTGGGTACTCGGCACCAGGTGAGCAAAGGTCTGGGAGGGCGAGCAAAGCCTTGAGGGGGGGGGGGGTGAGCCTTGGCTGGGCACCTGCAGGTCGAGGGTCCCCACGAGCCTCTGAGGGTGACCCGGGGGCGCTGCTGCACCCTTCTGCTCTGCTCTCCTCAGGCCGAGCACCGTCTGTTGCATCGCAGAGATGATTTCTGCAGACCTGGAACTGGCTGTTTGGCACTCTCCTTGTTTGGGTTCTGCAGAGGGAAAAACAGGGACGAGGCGTTCAGCGCTGGGGACGAGGAGAGTCCCCGCATGGCGCGGTTCTGCTGTGGCCCCTGCTCATAGCATCTGCGTGCAAGAAAACCCCAAGGCAGAGCCGCAACAGGTCTCTTCCCAAGCCACAGCTATGAAAAGGAAAACCTCATCGTTACGGCTAAAAAAGCAGCAGCGATTTAACAACTCTGCCTTCCTCCAAACTGAGGCTCTAAATGGCAAATAGGCTGTGAAAAAAAAGCGAAGAGAAACAAATATTTTTTCCAGATTAATACTTGTTCCTTCTGGTTCACATAACAACCTTGCCAAAAGGCAGGGTTTTGTTGACTTGTGTTTTCCTAACTGCTTCTCTTCCCTCAACTGCCGCTCTCGCGCATTCTCCATTCCCGTCCCCTCGCCGCTCCTCCTCCTCCTCCTCCTCTCCCTGGCCAGGCCCCGGCGCTGCCCCTGGCCCCGCAGCGAGGCTCCTCGGTGGGCTCTGCTTGTGCTGCCTGCTTTTCCCTGCCGGGGCGGCCGGGGAGCGGGTGCAAGCCCTGGCTGCGTGCTGCTCCCCGGCCCCTTGCTGCTGGCAGCGTGGGGTTGCTTAGCAATCCCGCAGCATCGCCCCGCTGCACGCGCGCCTCCCGAGCGGCACCAGCCTGCGCTTCCAGGAACAGATGTCGGCAGGGACCCAGCTCGGGGGGCTCGAATGCGGAGAAATTTTGCAGAGCTGCTCTCTCCCGCGTTCCCGCTTCCCCGTTCTCCAAATCTGCTGCCTAAAGCATCTTCGGCCTCAATGAACCGTGAGAAAATAGCACAGCGGGGCATACCAAGGAGCCATCCTGGCTGAGCGCTCCCATTGTTTGGCAGGGCGTGAGAACAAGGCTGCTGCCTCCCTGACAGGGCTTTGGGCTGCTGCTGCATCCCCGAGGGCTAAAAATATACACGTTTGTCGTACAGAATGGATGTTTGGAGGGATGAGGTGCGTTTGGTGCATTTCATCGTCCGCACTCGCGTTACTGCTCTGTGTAACCCCGATGATTTTCTCTAGAGGGTTCCTCAAAGCGTTTGGAGGCAGGAAAAAACGGGTCAGGAGGGGAAGGGGGGGAGCGGTGCCTGTTCTCGGAGCGCCACACGTGGACTCCGCAGGACAGGAATAATACCTCGGGACAGAGCCTGTGCTGAGTTCAGAGGAAGTCACTGCCTTCAGCAGGCTGCGGGTGTTCCAGATGTTTCCCAGGCGATGTAACTTGGGAAGCTTTGCCACAACCTTAACGGCTGGAAACCACAAACGGATCACTCGAGCCAGAAAAAGCTCTGAGGTGCTTACGGTGACTCTGGCAGGTCTGTGAGGACCCGAGTGCTGCATCTGCGTTGTGTAACCTCTCCCAGGTTTGGGAGAAGGGACACGACCCTCCGGCCACACCTGATTAAATGGAGCTGTGCTGCTCAAACAGATGGCGCTCATTACTATTTTAGTGAGATTGCACAGCCGCTGGTGAGCCAGAGGAGAAAGGGCAGAACAACAGGGCCTCTAGCAGCCCGTGGCTTGCAAAATATTGCGCTGCGGGTCTGCACCGGCGCTCGGCCGGCTTCCTGAGAGAGGAGGCAAACAGCAGAGGATGGGAGGCCCGGGAGAGCCGGGGGTCTGCTCCTGCGAAAAGCTCGGGGAAGGACGATCGCCTCCAGCTGCCGAGGGAACGCCAAGATCAGCGCCCAGAGGTCCTTGCGTTAGAGTTGAAGAGGAGGAAGGGTAAGGGGCTGAGGCACGCAGCGAGCTGTCGTGAACCCCGGCTGCGTTGCAAACCTGCACCCCGTGGGCTCCGCGCACCTCCCTGGTTTGCAGCGAGGAACCAAAACCTCGCTCCTTGCTGCCGCCCTGCCCGGCGGCTGCGGTGGGCCTGGGTGCCCAGCCCCGGGGCGTTGGGTGCGGGGGTAGAAATGGGTGCTGCACGGAGCCGGGGGGGGCTCGCTCCCCGCTGTGCTGCCGGGGGGGGTCACCCCTCACTGTGCTGCCCGCGGCCGGTGCCGCCGGGGAGCCCCCGGGGGCAGCCCCTCGCCCACCCGCACGCAGCAGCGAGCCCCCCCCGCCCCCCCCGGGGGACAGGACCGGCCCGCAGCAGCCCGCGGTTCCCCCCCCCGAGCCGGGAGCGCGCCTCGCGCCCCGCCAGGAGGTGCCTCGCGCCGCGGGAACGCGCCGGGCTGCGGCGGGAGCGCGCCCGGGGCGCACCGGCCGGGCGGGGGGGGAGGAGGAGGAGGAGGAGGAGGAGGTGGGAACGCGGCTCCACGGGGGGGGGGGGGGGGCTCGGGCGCGCCCCCCGGTGCCGGGGCTGGGCGCGGAGGGGGGGGGCGGTATCGGGGGCAGCTCCGGGCCGGGGGCGGTAGCGGGGGCTTGGGGCGGGGAGGAGGAGGAGGAGGAGGCGGGGGCCGGGGGGAACCGGGGGGCGGCGCGGCCGCACGTGCCCCCGCCCGCGGCTCTCGGTGGCGGCGGCCGGGGGCGGGCGCGCTCGTTGCATCGCTCGTTCTCTCGCTCGGCGGCTCCGGGGGCGGCGGCGCGGGCGCAGCCGCGTGCGAGGCTGCCCGGCGAGGCGAGCCCAGGCGGTGCCAGCCCAGGCGGTGCCGCGCCGCCTCCCGCCGCCTCCCGCCGCCTCCCGCCGCCGGGCCGCCCCGGTCGCCGCTGCTCGGGAGATGCCGCTCGGCGGGCGGGGACCCGCGGCTGCCCTGCGCCTCCGCCGCCGCGGCGGGGACCTCTGAGAGTGAGTCACCGGAGGGGGGGGGAGGCGGAGAGGGGGGGCGGCTCGCCCCGGTCCTGTGCCGGGGGCGGCGGGGGAGCTCCGCCGGGGTGTCCCCGGGGCCGCCCCGGCCGGGGGAAGGCGGGTCGGGGCCGGGGCCGGGGGGAGCCCCGCGGGGCCGGGGGGGGGGACGCGGCATCGCCGTGCCCGGGGCCGCCGGGGGGAGGTTTCCCCTCGGGGGTGCGGCGCCTTCCCAAAGCTGCCGGCGCTCGGGGCCGCGAGCTGCTCGGCGCGGCGGTAACGGCGGCGGCCCCTGAAGTTGGCGGCTGCAGCCTCCCGCTTGCCCGCAGAAGAATCCTGGCACAACTTCTCGTTAAGTTTGCGGTGCGGGTTCTCAGCGGATGTCTTAATTAGCTGCCGCTGTTAACGGGAACGTTACGCTAATTAAAATCACACCCTCCAGGTGAAGGTAAATTGTAAGAAAAAGTTGGGCGAGGTGGAGCCTGGATCGGTGGGGTGAGGAGGAGGAGGAGGAGGAGGAGAGGCTCCCGCGGGGGCCAGCAGCCTCCACGGGTGGGCGAAGCTGCAGGGGCAGAGCTCGGCCCCGCCGGGAAGGAGCACAGCGAGGCAAGGAGCTCAGCTTGGGCAGCTCTCTCTGGGTTTTTCCTCTCCTGAAGCGGGTGCCTGTCTCCAGGAATGTCGCTGCGAGGCTGTGCTGGCGTGCCGAGGGCTCCCTGCATGGGGAGGGAGCCGAGGCCTTCCAGAGTCACCTGGTTTATTTGTGTTGCGTGTGTAAATGCACAGCGCCGTTGTTCAGCCGCCCATATGCTGACGATCCTCCATCGGTGTGCATGCCAGGAAGCTGTACGGCGTGCAGCACCGCGTCCAAGTGTTTCAACACAGACGTTTGAAGTAAACAAGCATGGCATGGGGTCCGGGAGCCGCCGTGGTGCCGAGGTGCTGGGCAGGCCTGCGGGGGGCATGGACGGACCCTGCCCCTCTCCCCACAGCACCCAGAGCCGGCGCAGCTCCTGCCCGGGGGCCTGGAGAGGCTTCGTTAGCGTCGGTGCGCGCAGGCGGGGTTGGCGAGGGGGGCGAGCAGGGATGCGGGGATTTCTCAGCTTCTCACTCCAGTAAGCGTGACATTAACAGCACCGACTGTTTTCGGGTTGCTTTTTGTGAGGGTTTGGAACTTGCTCGCTGCCTCCACGGAAACCTGGCCCCGAGCAGGGGTGTTCCCTGCTGCGTGCTTTCCTGTCCCGGTGCCAGCCTGCCCCTGGGCTCCTCGCGGGGCTCGGGGCATGGCCGGCACTGCCGGGGGCGGCTGCACCATGCTGCTTCGGGGGGCTGCGGCAGGGGAATGCCTCGCTCCTGCTCCCTGCTCGTTCTGCCTGGCATTCTCCAGGATGTCCGGAGGCTTGTGGTTCATCTTGCAGCCTTTCAGAGGTGTATTCTGCTGCTGCTGTTTTATTTGTATTACAACAGTACCCGAAGGCTGCAGTCAGGCTGGAGGCCTTGTTCTGTTGGGTGCTGTGCAAATGCAGATTAAGACAGTCCGTTCCCCAAAGAGCTTCCTGGCTTCAGGCTAAAATGGTTGGGGCGTGATAAAGCCACACAAAGCGAGAAATGAAGGCTATTTTTCTGTATAATAGATGGAGAAAGTGCTTGGAGTTTATAATTTTTTGTAGAGGGATGATTGCAGCGGGTTGGGGCTGGCAGGGCTGCCCAAATCTGGCCAGTCGTTGGGAACTTGTTCTTGGCTCTGGGGAGCCGTGAAGAGGCTCTGTTTGTTATTCCAGAGAAAATACATGAGAGGTTTTTTTTTTTTTCCTCCTTTGAAGTGATCTGTAGGATTGTTCAGCACCACAGAAAGCCTTGGCACAAGGGCACGTAAATGCTTTGCTGCAGCATTCGGTAAACTCTTGCCAGGGTTACAGCTATCGCTTTTGGGGCATGGCTTTAGGATTCTCTCACATGGCTCAGAGGGTCACAAATTCTGTGTAGTGAGCTGAGCTGGTAGTTTTGGGGCACCAATTAAGGGGGCCCAGGCACGGGCCCTGCTGGCTGGTGCTGTGGCTGAGATCTGAACCGCACCAGATCCTCGAGGGGCGCAGAGGGTGCTGGGGCAGGGCAGCACCCCACAGCCATGGCTCTTGCTCATTTGTGGCAGTTTGGGAAGCAGCCAGGGACAGACTTCCCAGAGCTGGAGGTGCTGAAGGAGGCATCTCGGGCAGCCGTCTCCTCCTGGAGCCCGGTCGGTGCGAGGCAGGGCTGTTGGAAACGCGAGGCTGGCATCCCCCCATGGGGTACCCTGTGCCTTGCCGCAGGGCTGCTGCGGTGCCTGTCCGTTCCTTTCCTGCTTCTCGTGATGGCAGGAGGGGCCCTGGCAGCCTGGGAGGTTTTAGGTCATGTCTCTAGGTTTGCTGACGCTTGCTCCATGTTTTTCCTCTGAAAAAGCAGCTCCTCCAGCTCTCCTTTCCCAAACCTTTCCAGTCGTGTGAGCTCGGCGTGTTTCCCACTTACACAGTACCTTTTTATCAAGGTATGGATTTCTTCCCTTTCTGTTTCAGAATAAAGGGCTTCTCTCCCAGTTGCACTTATTTCTCCATCTCCCATCACTAGAACATGTCGTCCTTAATTACTGCGTTCACATCCCGGCGGTGGGATGGTCGGGCAGCCTGCGCGGTGCGTTTGCTGGTGTTGGAGCCTGTCTTTCCGTGCTACTGCTGCTGATTGCTAATGCTTTGCCTCCTCCTCCTGCAAGGCAAGCTGCTCCTCTCCCATCCGGGGCGTAGTTTCTGTGTGCAGCAGTTCAGCTCGTTTGCCACGAAGCCTTAGGGGGATGCCCCGGATCTCCCCGGCCAGGGGGGAGCGCTGGGCTTGGGCACCTGGGGGGAGCGGGTGTCCCCGTTACAGGCTCGCATCTCAAGCAACTCTTCTAGCATGGGTTGCATTTGCTTATTCAGTATATAAATAAAGGTTTTTAAGTGTGTGCATTTACTAAATTAGTTTGTCGTCACAATTTTTCAAATGGATCAGCTGACGGTAGATAAATGCCTCTGAAGGTTATTGAGATAATAAAAGGCATGAGGGAAGTTCCTTAATTTATTTGAGTTCTCTTTTAATTTATGGTGTTACGGGGTGAGAGCACGCTGAATAATTAGTTCTTATGAATGGCTTGCTCCATGGAACCAACCTCTCCATGGAACCTCCGTGGCAGAGGAAGGGGAGCTGGCGGTGAGGCTCAGCAGGGAGCGGTTTAACAGGAGGTGGTGCCGGCGCGGTGCCGTGTGGACGCGCACAGCCAAGTCGTGTGCTGCTGGCAGTCAAGCTCCTCGTGCCTCGCCGAGGTGTGCTGAGCCAAACCCAGCTTTCTTCTCTTGCGCTGTCTGCTTGAGCGTCTCCAAGTTCTTCCCAAAAGCCGAGAGCAGCTTGGGGCTGGGCAGGCTGGTAACAGGGCAGGAGCCAGCTCGGTCGTGCCGCAGCCCTGCCGGGGGGCTCTGCTGGTAACATCGCCCCTTTTTCCATCCAGAATAAGCAAACATGAGAGGTTCAGGTGCCTTTCCTGAGGTTACGGAGTGAGTCAGTGCCTCAGCTGGGTTTTAAAGGTGACCTGCAGAGCATTTGCTTGTAAATGGGTTTGAACGCCTTTTGCTTATTGCCGATGAATGCAATGCGGTGTAAAGGAGACAAATCTTTAAGCGTGTGGGCTGACAGGCCTCCCACGTCTTGGCTCCGAGGTCGTGGTGACCCACCCTCCCCTCCCAGCCCCTTCTCCTGCCCCTCCGCTGGTGCTCAGCTCGGGCCTGCAGCATCTGCTCCATCGCTTCTCCCCCCGGGGCGCTCCTCCGTGCCGGGCCGGGCTGCGCGGGGCTGCAGTAGCAGCTGCTTTGCCTCCTGAGCCCCTCGTAGCAGCAGGGCTGTTTGTTGCCAGCGCTGTTCCAGTGCTTTCTGCTGGAGTCGTTTGAGGTATTTCGGGATGTGCGTTCTTGCAAATTAATTGACAGGCTGAGATACCAGACGAGGAAGCACATCTTTCTTCTCTGTTATTTCATTAGTTATTGAGATTAAATTTTTTTTTTTGAAACTTTATTTTTAATAAAGCAATCTAAAACTAGCTCTCTCCTTTGCTCAGTTCGCACTCTGTGATGCTCCAGGCATCATTGTGTCTTCCAGACTCGACAAGATTGAATTTCTAATGGGTAGAAATGAGCGCACGAGCGCGGGATCCCTTTTCATGTTTTGTTCTCCAGCGCGGGCGCGCAGCAGCCCCTGTCCCTGTGCCGGCGGCGTGCTCGAGCCCCAGCTCCTCTCTCATACCTCCTGCCCGTGTCCCTCGGTCCTCAATGGGGCCCCAGCCGTGCTTGCACGCTTTTGAGCTCCTCTGCCCGTTGTCCACTGCCGAGCCCCTCGTGCCACCAGCTTCGCCGGCGCCAGCTCCCTTTCAAGCTGCGCTCTCCCTCGGTGGCTCTCTCCACGTTCCTCTGACCGCTGCGGGCAGGAGACCTTTTATTTTATTTATAGCCGGGGTACAAAGCCGTGCTGCTGGCTGGGAAGCGCGTTCCTGGGCTGTGTCCCGCAGCGAGGACAGGCTCCCCGCGGAGGGCCCGAGCAGCCCGGCGGCTCCTGGCTGGCGGCGAGGGGCACTTGGAGCTGCTGCTGCTTGCTTCCCGTTAGGTGGTTGGGGCTTGGAAGCTGCAGCTGATCACACGAGCTTCCTGGGCAGAGGCTGGCACCGGGAGTGGGTGGGAGGGGGTGTGGGGATCGCCCGGCACCCCCACGTCGGGTGGCAGCCGGGGGGATGCTGCTGAGCCCCCCGGGGAGGGTGGAGGTGGAGGCACAGGAGGGCGGCAGCAGCTCCTGGGGCCGGTGCTGAGCCCTGCCTGTGCCCCTCGTCCTCGTCACCGGTGTGCCTGGTGCTGTGGGACCCCCCCCCATGGCTCGGGGGGCGCGGGGCCAGCCTGCCCTCGGCCGGCTGCGGGGGGAGAGGGCGCAGCTGGAGGAGCGGGCTTGCTGAAGTTGGGAAGGGCCAAGGCTTTCTTTGGAAATTCCGGGTTTCTTGAAACTGGGGATCCGCGTAACGACCTGACTTACTGTAATCTGTTAAAATAATTTCAAGGAACACTTGGGCAGGTCATGCGCACTGCTGGTGTTTAGAGAAACTCAAATTATTGAACCGGAGGAAGTCATTACAACTAGAATTTATGGAAGTGATAAAACAACTTTTGACAACAGGTTCACCTCCTCCTGCAGCCAGAGAGAGAATATTTTCCTCTTGTCAGATCAATAAACAATTAATTCTAGTGCAGGGAGCCAGAGAAAAAGAGTTTTTCAGATTTCTGAACTCTTAATCAGGCTCTGGGTAAAACATAGATGCGAGAATTTCAGATCTGCTTCTAAAATTGTGACCTTGATAACTAGTTCTTAAATTCCTGAACCGCAGATGATACTTCCTTTGCTGAATAAATCTACTTTTAAATATAGAACTTGTTCCTAGATATTTATGCTTCCAACATGTTTAACGTAGCTTTACTTAATAATCTGCTTCAAAATGCTGACTTTTTCCCCCACATTTTAATTGAATTCTAATTTCTATTCAGAACTAGCTTAAATTAAATGAGTTTAAAAAACATAGTAAATAATAAATATAATTCCCTTAGCCTTAACATAAGCTGTGAAAATAAGGAATTGAAATAACTATTTAAATCTACACGCAGAACGTCCTTCTCCGTAACGCAGGAACTGGCATCCTTTTGTTGAATGTGATGTCTCTGTGAATTAACCACCGAGAAAGAAAAATTAATTCTGGGGGGGGGTACCCGGCGTGCAGGCGGAAGCACGGTGAGATGCAGCAATGCTTTTTTTTTTTTTTTTGGGGTGGGGGGGTAGCACTGTCCGCCCCCAGCGCTGTGGGCAGGGGATGAGGCCACCGGGGATGGGGGGGGCTGCGGTGCTCGGCTCTGGGAGCTGCGGGGGGAGATTTACAGCTCTTCCCTGCTCCGCTTGATGGACAATTAAAGTGCTGCACGGCTGGCAGGGAGCGATGCCTCCGAGAGGCAGCAATGGTCGGAATAAATCAGTCACCTTCCGCGGCTCCGGAGGCACCGTGCGCAGCCGGGGGGGCTGCAACTTCCATCGGCCGAGCCCTCCCCGAGGGGGCCTGGGGGCTTCTGGTGCCTCTGCACGGGGCCGAGCGCGGTGGCTGGCGGCTGGGGAGAGGCGCGGGGCAGCGCCAGGGCCCCGCTGAGCCCTGGGGTGGGCACCTGCAGGGTTTGGGGGGTGGCGCTGAGGGACCCCAGCTGCTGCCAGATCCTGCGCCAGCTGCCTCGTGCGGGTTTTCTGGCTGACGGATGTGGAACGTTTTAATGAACCTTCCCCAAACACCACTCAGGTCTCCCGATGCCTGAGGGGCATGGCACTGTCAGGGTACGGGTACCAGCGAGCATCCCTCTGCAGGCTGGGGATGGCCGTTTGCTCTCCCGGTAGTGGCTGGGGTTGTCTGAGAGCATTTTATAGGGGGGGGGAAAAAAGGGCAGGGGATCCCTCCCGGCTTGCAGCTTGACTTCTGGAGAGGGCAGGAGTTCCTGCCTGCTGGTAGCGTGCAGGGAGCTGATGCGTGCCGTGCGCTCGCTCCCTGATTTAGGGACAAATGCTGCGTATGGATCTCGTCTGGGCCGTGGCAAGGTGACCCCCCGGGGCTGGGGTGTCACCGCTCCGCCGGGTCTGCCCGGCCGGGGGGCTCGGCACAGCGTGGTGGCTGCCGCTGGCACGCAGCGCTCTGCGCCCGGGGGCTCTGCAGGCAGCCCAGGTAATCTGCATTTGGGTGCAGCGCCTGCTGCAGTCGCTCAGAGCCGCGCTGCGGCCCCCGGGCACGGGGCGCTCCCGCTGCGCGCCGGCGGCTCTGGCAGGGACGTGCCGGGGCGGCCGGGGGCTGCGGCGCCGCGGGGGCTTCCCCCGTGCCCCCCGCGGGAGGAGGGGGTCGGGGCTCCGCCGCAGAAGCCCCGAGCGCCGCGCGTAGGCAGGCGCTGCATGGGAAGGCGCTCGCAGGCAGATCCGGGTGAGAATGTGCTTCATGGAATATGCAAATCTGGGTATAGAGAGGGGCCTAAATAATTATACGCAGAGCCAGATTTTTTTAAATAAAGCTATCTACAGTATATTGCAGAAGTAATTAGGAATCCTGAGCTAGCTGTATCCCGATCTTTATAGCAACATAGCTGATAAAGCATGATTCAGGGACCTCGTTATCTTTTTTTAAAGAAGTTTTTATTTAACTTCCGTGAAGTTGCCATGGTTACTCCTGTGCATGGCTTCCATGCCTCTCGCGCCTTAAGTGCAGCTGCTAGCATTAAGAATTAAAACATCTACATTTGGAGCAGCCCTGGCCTCCCCCAGCTGTGAATCCCGGTTGTGCTCTCGTGTGGGAGAGGCTGTGATTCAGGGAGCCCTGATTTTTACCGAGCCTGGAAGGGGCTTTTCATCTCCCGTGCTTGGACTGCTCGGCTTAATAAAGCATCGCCCTTCCCCTGCCCAACAAACGGCCCAGCAGGAAAAATTTGGGGGGTGGATTTGGGTCCCCATCAGCATGGGAAGGAGACGCTCGTGTCTTGTTTCTGGCCTGAGCTGCCTTGCTGCTGTCTTTGGAAACACGGAGGAGCAACGCGACGTGCGCGGCTGTGGCTCTGCACGCCCTGCAGCTCTGTCTTCACGCCCAGCGGCACGATGGCCTCATCCACACCTCAGCTCCAACCTCCAACACCGGGGTTGGGGCTGCGGCTCCTTGCCCGGGGCAGTGCAGACCCGGCCCTGGTGGGCTGCTCTGAGCGGGGCCCGGGAGGGCGCGTGGGGCTGCGAGGTGCTGGCTGTTGGCGTGGGCTGGGTGCTCCCCGCGTGGCTGGCTGGGGACGGCGCTTTGTGCACCGAGCTGTGCCCAGCTGCCCCACGCCAAGAAGTGAGATGGGGACAGGGCAGGGGGCAGGTGTCGGTGACAGTGGGACCGGCACCCAGGGGTTGCAGTGTGCTCGGTGCTTTGGCTGCTGGGGCCTCGCCGCCGGGGAGCAGGGTGCTCAGCGCGCCCCAAACGAGCGCTCTGCCCTTCCCGAGCCAGGGGCCGCCGAGGATGCAGGCGTGGGAGCCGAGGTGGGGTATGAGATCAGTCTGTTTCCATGGCGATGGCCATGACATAAGATAGCAACAGGAGATGTATCGTGGTAGCGTGTCTGGAGCTAGGCAAAGCCAAGAAGTTGGGGAGCCGAAGAGGCAGCAAATCCCCCCCCGCCTGACCGGGGCTCCGGGTGCTGGCTGGGATGCCGGAGAGCGGTGAGCCTCCAGAAGGGCAAATCGACCTGCAGCAGCTCCGAGCAGTTGTTCCCGATGAGAGAGAAGCTGTGCCACTGCCTCCCCCCTCCGGGGAAGGGCTTTGATTTTCGCTGGCAGGGGCACTTGGGTCCCGCAGGTGCTGGGAGCCGCCGCGCGGATCCGCTGTGCCGCTTCCCGTCCCCGCAGCGCGGGCCAGGTAATTAGGAGCCGTGCACCAGGCTGGTAATAACAGCCATCTGTCCAGGGCAGGACTGAACTTTGTCCTCATTATGTCTGTCAAAGTTTTGTCAAGCTTCCCCTCCTGCTCCTCTCGGCATTTTTAAGCAGCGAAGGGTGGGAGGGTGCGTGGGAGGTGAAGCCGCACCAGAAATAATTCCGGGAGCTGGGGCGTGCGGGCGGCGCTGCGGGAAGGCACCTCGCTCCTCGCAGCCCTGCGGCTGGGCCGCCGCCGTGTTCTGCTGGTTCAGAAAGTCCCCCAGCTGAAGTGAACAGCTTCTGTTTGTTTGTCTCGCCTTTCTTCCTCCTCCCTCCCTTTCTTCATCTCTTTTTCCCCTTCTCTGTTTTCCTTCCTGATGAAAGATTTTCTTGCAGTGTCAAGGCAATGTGACCTGGTTCCGTAATAAAGAGGAGGCTTATTAGAATTAAAGCCCAACAGTGTTAAAAAAGCAATCTTTGCAAGATTGAGGCCATGGGGGAATTGTAAATTCTCAGCGAAGACCTCATTTAAAGACTGGGTTGAAAACACATGCACACACACACTGCAGCCTTGCCACGCGAGGGGAAGTTTGGTTTGAAGGAAAATTTGGGGGATGGTGGAGGGAGCAGGGCAGCGCTCAGGGCCTTTTGGGGTCGCACGGGATTCTCCTGTTTGATGGGTGCTCTTGCTCCTCAGCCGGGGTGGCTCCGTGAATGACCTTTGGGGTTGGTTTTCCTTGCTCCTCCGGGGACGTTCCCATGGCTCCGTCCCCCCAAATACTGGTCATCCTCGCTCGGTGTGGCTGCAGTGGGAGCGATGCCACCCTGTGCTGGGCAGCTGCTGGGCTCCTTGGGGCACGCCGGGCTCCTCGGGGCACTCGTCCCTCCCCAGCGCCCCAGCTCTGCAGACCCTGCCTGGAAGCCAGCAGGCGCAGCCTCCCCAGGGATGCTCCCCACGCGCTCCTAAGCTGTGGCACGGATGAGTGCCCGTGGGATGGCTTCCTCCTCGTCCTGCTGCAGGGGGCCTTTCTCTCCCGCGTGCCCCTCTGGGAGCGTGGATGTGGCTTTGCCTTGCCCGTGGAGCAGCTGAGCACGTCGGAGTGTCTGGGGAGGAAGGGCTGCGGTGGGCAGCGGATGCAAGACCCCTCTTCCCTCCACAGCCTCTCCCCAAACTCCCTCGCTCCTCCTCCTGCTAATGTTTTCTCATCAGGCTCTGGCTGTAGTGTGGGCTGCCGCTGCGTTCCCATTATCAGGTGTGGGAAATGAATGCGAAACAAGTGGAGTATCTGTCAGAAAGGCCCCCAAGCCTCCCGCTGTCCACAGAGCAGCAGTCCCTTCCATTCCCCACGGTGGTCTGTTGTCATGATTTGCTGTTATCTGTCTAATTAGAAAGTAAGCTCTCCTGGCAGGGAGCTCGGCTGCTTCTCTGGCGCTAAGTGCCACGCACACCTGTGGTGCGGTATAAATGAGGATATCTTAAGCAAGCAAAAGGGAGGGTTGATTTATGAATGTTCATCAGCTCGCCTGCCCAGCGCCGGGGCCACGGGAGCCCGGGCTCCCCTGGGTGCGTTGCGAGGAGCCGGCGGGCGCAGCACGCGCCGAGGGGACGCTGCTGGCAGCCAGGGGTGCTTGTGCTGCTCATGCCGATGCCCGAGGTCGGTGGCGATGCTCTTGGTGAAGATGGAGTGTAAAGTTCAGGAGGTGGGACGGGTGTGGAGCCTGGTGCTGCTGGGAGAAAGCAGCGGGCGCCTGTTGTGGTTTGTGGGCCCGTGCTGCTGGGACAGCCGAGGAGATGTCTGGTGGAGGGGCAGATGTGCGTTTGCCAGTGGATCTTATCAGTGGATAGGACATCGGAGAGCTTCTTCTCACAGTTTTCATTAAAGCGTGGGGGGAAATACGTGGCAATTAAGTTCGGTGTCTGTGCTGTATTCCATAAAATATGGTGCACAGTTCAGCTGTAGCCTTCGTTGTCACTTCTGCTCCTAGATATTTATAGCTAACCAGACCTGTGCACAGCCCAGCACATGCCTGTTCAGCTCTGCACCGTGAGCGCGTCTGTGCCCAGAGAGCGGGGCAGGGGCTGCAGCCCTGGCGTGGGGGCACGGGCAGTGCTCGGGGCTTCTGCTGCGGGGCTGGGTGCTGGGTGCCGAGGAGCCGTGCCTGGGGGGGGGGGAGCGTGGGGCAGGGGCCACCGCGGTGCTGGCTCACTGCTCTGCCGCCACCAGAGCCTGCAAGCAGGGTTTGGAGCCTGAGGTGCTGCGTGGGCACCGTGCTGCTGCACCTGCACCCACGCCGGCATCCCACCTGGCCGGGTCCTGCTGCGTGCTGCAGCCAGCCCCGTGTCGGGCTCCTTGGGCAGCGGGGCAGCTGTGCGCGGAGGTTGGAGGTCTCAGGAGCACAGCTGCTAGAAATGAGAGCTCTTGTGGGTGCTGCGTGGCTGTGGAGCGTGGGTGCACAGCGCGGCTGTGAGGCTGGGACCCGTGCAGAAGGAAAGCCTGGCAGTGGCTTTGCTCTGTGCAGCCATCGCTGATGGACGGGTTTGCTAACTCGGCCTCGGAGCTCGTGCTGCACGTGGGGAGCCGCGGGGCAGAGCAGGCTGCTTCAGACTGTGACCCGGGTCAGGACCTGGGCTGCTCTTTCCTTCCGCTTTAACCCTGTGCCAAGCGGGTGAAGGTATCGTGTGCCAGGACTTGTGCTCACCCTGAGACCTAACTTAGGTTTGGGCAGCATGGGGGGCTCGAGCAGACAGCTCTGGGACCTCCCGGTCAGCTCCTGGCCTTGGATCTGCCACAAAATCAGCGCAGAGCAGCCTGTGCTGCGGGGGAGCCCCTTCCCAAAGGGGTCCGAGCAGACCTCTGCCCTGCTCCGGGCAGCTCGGGGCTCTGGGAGGGCCAGGCTTGTGCTGCCACCTGTCCCTAACACGCGCTTAATTTAGTGTCTGGTCTAGGAGCCCTTCGCTTCAGGATGAATGGCCTCTCTGTTCAGAGCCTGCATGAGTTACTCTGACATTTTGCTACTCAGTAGAGGTGGGTAGAGGAGAGTTGGGTATTAGATTGGGTGATAGGCAAGAGAAGCAATCTCTGGGAGGCCATCAATTTGGATTAAGCTTTGTGGACTGGGATGTAGGGTAATCACCATCCTTCATTTCAGAGAGGTAAGAAACAAGTCAGCTTCTTTATGGATCATTATTGCTGCAGCAGGAATTGCTTCCACCCCAGCTATGGGCACGTATCCTCGCCGGGCTGGAGGCAGCCAAGGAGGGTGTAAAGCCAAAGGAGCGAGGCGACCACAGCAAAGCACGGCAGGGCAAACGTGGAGGTGGGAGCAGGGCTCCGGCTGCGACCCTTGCAGGGCTCCCTTGGAGCCTCTTTTTCCTCCCCGTGGGGCAGCCTCTGCCCGGTGGCTGGCTCCTTGCTCAGCGGTTGCAGGATGCTGGGGGTGCCTGGGGGGGGGGAAAGCGGTGCCTGGGCTGGTGGGAGCCCCTGCAGGGAGCTGCCGCACTGCCCCCTGCGTGGGCTGGCCCCCCAGGGCCAGGTCCCTTCTGCTCTCCGTGGGGCCAGTGCTTTGCATCCCCTGGACACGGCTTTCTGGGCATCCTGCAGAGCTCAGCACCCGTCCCCGCGGAGGGGGCACCGCTCCGCGCACCCGCAGCCTCCTTGGTTTCCGCAGCTCCCCCTGCGCGGCGCCGCGATGGCAGAAGTTGCTCTGGGCCTCTGACAGCAGCGTTCTGCGAGGCATCCACCTCCCTCCCACGCTCGCCCACGCGCAGCCAGTGATAAAAGGCTCAGCCCAGTAAACAAGGGGGAGAGGGAGAGCGGTGAGATGAAAATGGGGCAGCGGTCTGAGCGGGGGAGCCGAGGCGCTGGGGCTGCTGCGGCTGGGGAGGCGCCTGCGGGCCCGCGGCGGGGAGGCGCAGGCAGGCTGGCGGGGAACAGAAAGCTGTGCTGGCCCCGCCGGGCGGGAGCCCCTCTTCCCTTTTGTTTGTACTTTTATTTTTTTTTTCTCCTTAATCTGAGTGCTTCATTTTCCAGAAGCTGTCATTTTACATAAACCTCTCAGCGAGGTACATCCATTCCCACTGCCAAAATCTCCATATCAAACACTTGTAACATGCCGCTGAACTGACAGCCCTGACTATACACGCTCCGTGCCTTTACAAAGGGATGCTGCGTCTGTGAAGGATATAAATACATGCATTGAAATGACACGCAGCACGCTCGCTCTCCAGCTCGCTCGCCCCCTGTTCTCTCGCTGCCCAGTTAAGATGTGGCTGCAGCCCCTGCGGAGGTGCCCGCAGAGCCTCTGGCGGGGAGCGAGGGGCAGGGGGGTGATGCGGGGGCACCGGGGGAGCGTGGCCGGGGGCTGCGGCGTGCGGTGGAGCCGGTGCGCAGGCCGTGCGTGCGGCCCTGGGCTCCCAGGGAATCCTTTTGCAGCCTGGATGCGGCTCCGTCCGCACCTTCTGCCTCGTAGCACCTGCGGGTCGGAGCGTGGCCCAGCTCTGCTCTCGCGGGTTCCCTCGCTGATGCTGCAGAGGCTGCCCCGGGACGGGGTGCGTGTCCCTGCCCCCTGCTTCGCCTCGAGCTCCCCGCTGCGTGGCGGCTCCAGGAGCCTGGGGCTGGTGCCGCAGCCCCGGGTTAAACCCTGCTCGGGGGGTGTTGTGCACCGGTGGGGCTGCTCGGCTTGGAGCTCTCCTCTTGCCCCAAATCCCATTTTAATGGGAATGTGGGGACAGAGAGAGTTAAACAGTCAAACCGAGCTCTTTTCAAAGATTTTTTTTTTTATTTTCTGCTGGATGAAGTTCAAATCCAACCCCAAATCTCTGTTTCTTTGCAAAGGAGAAAGAAGGAAATGTAAAATACTCTCCCATCCCCCCAAGTCTATCAGTCTTGCAACTGATGAACGAAATCATCCCTGCTCTCCTTGGGATTCCCCTCCCTCCTCTTTGGAAAGAAGTCGCCGCCGTTCCTGACATCCCGACAGCATTTCAGTAGTGCTGCTGGCCTGGCCCTGCGCTCGGTTGTCCCACCAGGATGGGGTGTGGGCCCCCAGGGAGGCACCGCCGTGCCAGCAGGGTGCAGCCAAGCGGGCTCTGTTGGGGGGCTGGGGGCTCTCGGGGTCCTTGCCCCCTCCCCAGGGCTGGCACGGGGTTGGGGCGACCGCTCGGGGCCACCTTGTTCCTCCTGCACCCTGAGGTGCCCGGGGGACTCGGGGCTGGTGCTGGTGGGGCTGCGGGGCAGCAGCAGTGGTTGGAGGCCTGGGCACGGGGGGGGGTGAGGGACGTGGGCTGCAGGGCTGGGGAAGAAGCAATTTAAATTACAGCGAGCGACAGAAGCAGCCAAGCAGCCGTGTTTCTGGTGTTTCTCTCCTCATATAGAAACTGGAGCTCTCAGAGCAGCCTAAAATAGACAGAAACTGCTTGTGTGAGCAGTGGGGGCCGTGCTGCCGCGGGGTGCGGGGACAGGGCGGCGCTGCGGGGAGCCGTGTGCGAGGCAGGGCCGGGGCCCGTGCTCGGCTCCGCGTGGGCGACCCGCGGTGGAGCGGGGCTGGTGCCTCGGTGGGCACCCCCTGCCCTGGCCTCGTGCCCTCGCCCCCCGCACCAATGGGTCTCGCTTTGTCCCCCTGGGGGGCTCCCCCGGGGGACGGCTGCGGCCGGTGGCTCCTGGGTCCTTCCTCAGCCCCGCTGCTGGGGTGCTTGGAGCAAAGAGCCAGTGGCTCTGCGGGGCTCCCGCTGCGTCGGGCACTGCGCTCGCTGTTAGGTGGCTGTGCTGATTTATACACCTGCAAGGAGAGGCGCGCTGCTCTGCTCGGGAGAGAGAAGGGAATAAGGGGGGAGCCTTCCCCACCAGGATTCCCCTCCCTGGGGCTGGATCGGGTTGGGGTTTGCAGGTACAGATTGCACAGGTGGAGAGGAGGAAGCACCGAGGAGGGCTCGCCAAGCCCTGCCGTCCCCATCTGGTGCGATCCGCCAGCGTTTGGTTTCTTTGCTGTGCCTGACCCGCAGAGCCCACGGCCAGGGCTTTGTGAGGCTGGGGGAGCCCGGGGATGGGGGGCGAGGGGAAGGGGAAGGGAAGGCTGTGCTCTGTGCTGGGGGAGGAGGGCGCGGGGGGAAGCTCCTTTTGCTCAGGATCGCAGCGTGCGGCGGGAGCCCACTGGCCGTGCGCAGGCTTTTGTTGGCAGAGCGCGGATCCCATCATTTGTAATGTTACACTTGGAGGCTTCTGCCTCTCTCACAGAGAGGAACCTTGACATGGGAAATATGAGTGTTATTTTTTTTTAATGTAACGTCATTAAAATGGTTTTTAATTGAGTTCATTCCTGCGAGTTCGGTGATAAATTTTTCAGCACCTGCAGGCAGAGTGACAGGTCCCGCTCAGCTGCTGCGCCCGCCGCGAGCCTCTCGTGGCCTCGGCGCTGCCGGGCTCGCTCTGGCAGGACGCGGGGCAGGGACCTGGCAGCGCTGAGCGGAGGCAGGCCCCGAGGAGCCTGAGCACCTGAAGCCTTTCCTGGCTGCGGCTGTCTCTGTTCCCAGCCATCCCCTAAGATCTCTGCCACCCCAGCGGAGGGGATGAGCCTGGCAGGAGCACGGCGGGTGCGCGGCCCTCCCCAAAGCCCCCGCCTGCAGGGTGGGCAGCTGCTGCCCTGCTAGCATCCGTGGCCAAGAGTTGGGCTGCCCCTTGCTCGTGCCTGGGGGCGACCTGCTGCTGCCTCCAGCTCACCCCCCTCGGGGAGGAGCAGCCCCTTGGGCTCCATCTGAGCAGAGCTGCAGAGGCTGAGCGCAAGCTGCGATGCCATCTGCTGCCCTCGCTGGCAAACGTCCCCAGGCCTTGGGTCCCCAGACGGTGATCTGCAGAGGAGAGGACAGCAGCTGCCCCGTTGGTGTGAGGCTGGCAGCGTCCCGGGGCTGCTGTGCCTGCGCAGAGCCCAGCACTGAGGGCCGGGATTTCCTCTTCCCTTGTAGGAGGGAAACCTTCCAGGAGTGCGTCTGGCTCCGGGGTCACTGCAGGAGGCTGGCACGGGGCTGCTCCGTTTGCTGGGGAATTCCTGGTGCCCGATCTCCCTGGGGGTGCTCAGGCCCAAAAGCTGGCCAGCGCGTGCTGCCTTCCTGCCATGGCAGCCTGCAAAGGGAGGGCGAGAGCTGCGGGCCCCTCGGCCCGAGGGTGTGATGCTGGCAGGTCCCCTCGGCCATCAAAGCCCTGGGGGTGCTGCAGGGTCCAGGGCGGTTTGGCTGAGAAAGGAGCGGTCCTGGGGATGTCCCATCCCCCCCCGAGGATGGGACAGGAGGGCACAGGAACAGCAGGACAGGCGCGTGTGCGGGAGAAGTGAGAGCCCAGGGCCGTGCATCCCTGCTGCGGGCGCTGGCGGGGAGATGGTCTCTGCAGGAAAAGTTCGTGAGCGTTCATCATGGGCAATGGGAAGTTTTTGTACGTGCTGATTAACTGCCTCCCTCTGATGTGACATGGCAAGATAAAATATGAGCAACTGCATTCTTTGACTTAAAACTTAATTAAAACTATATATCAAAAACGTAAGACCCCAGGCTTAATAAAACCTGATAAAATTATACTAATACACTTCAATTTCAATCCAAGGCTCCCTGATGGAAGAGCATGAGAGGCTGAACCCATAACTAGATTAGAAACACCTCCTATGCAATATTTATGGTGCTGTCCTGCTTGAGATGCATGGCCTCCGAGGAAGGCCCTGGCACTGATGAAGAGGAGGTGTCAGCACAGCTTACATGTAAATAGGAGTGAGGGCAGATATGCAAGCCAACAGCAGAGACTCTGCCTGCTGCAGGCGGGGGGAGGCGGAGGCTGAGGACCAGTGCTGCTGGGTGCTGGGCTTCGCGTGCTGGGGTGGCCATGGTGGATCGTGCCCCAGACCTGCTGGGAAGGTCCTTGCAGAAACACCTGCTGCGTTTCCGCAGAAGCCCTCGTGGTTGGTGTTCCCCAGCATGAGCAGTGTCTGGGAACGCAGCTGGGACTTGTCCGTTGGGTCTGCCCCAAGCGCGGAGCAGTGCCGCGGGGCTCCAGCTCGAACCTTCAAGTCTCCTCTCCTTCCCTCGGCCACCATTTCACATGGTGGTGGCCGCCGCTCTCCTTGCCTGGCAGTGCTCCCAGCGATGGATTTCTCCTCTCACTACTTGGCTGCCTGGTTTCTGCGGGGGGACAGAGCAGGGTTCTGCAGGGGCTGGAGCTGGTTCCCAGGAGCATCTCTCCTGCTGGTGCTGCTGACGCCCTTACGGGGCAGAAGCAGCTGGGGCTGGGGATTTTCAGCCCTCCCTTGCTGAGTGCCTGCCACGCTTGAGAGAGGAACAGAGCTCAGGGAGGGAGGGATGCTGCTTCCCCCACCCTGCCCGCTTGTGCCTGGGGAACCACTTGGTGCCCCGAGCCATGCCTGTGCCACGTCCCTGCTGCAGCGCCTGCCTGCCGGCGCTGGTGGTCCACCAGCCGCTTGTCAGGGTGAAGGGAGAGGTGGTGAGCTCCCGCTGCTTACTGCAGGGATGGTGGGTTTTGCCTGCAGGCTCTTGACAGCTGCTGATAGCTGTTTGCTGGTTCGCCTTTACGGGGTGATTTATTGAGTGAGATGCTGCATGTTGGATTATAGGCTTAGAGCCAGAGCCTTGCGATTAGGAGCTGAGTGGGGAAAATGAGCCTGGTAGTTCTTTTTGCAGGAGTGTGACCGTCCCGGCGCGCGGTGCTGTCCGCGGGTGACCCGTGGGGCTTGGTGGTGGAGGTGTCCCTCCGTGCCCCCTCCATGCCAGGCAGGGGCACCCGGTCCCCAGTGCGGTCGCCCCAGGCAGGTTCCCTCTGGCACCAGCCCTGGGAGCGTCCCCGCTGCTGCGGTGCTCACTGAGCCTTTCCCTGCTGGCCCGACATTCCCAGAATTTCACCTTTGGGCAGAGATCTCCCAGGTTAGCGTCTGCTGGGGGGTTGTGCCCGAGGCTGGTGGCCACCTCTCCATGGCAGGGCAGAGCTGGTGCGACCTGAGGACACGGACAGGACGGGCTCAGCAAGTCCTGCTCTTGTCCTGCTCTCAGCAGTATTCAAGTGCCTGGGGCCAGGTGCAAAGTGACCTGTCCTCACTGCGCTCCTGGGCACCGAGCCTTCACCACCCTTCGTTTGGTGGGGATTGGGGCTGTCGGAGGGGATGTGGCTGGGCACCGTGCGCTCTGTGCAGCTCAGACGTCTGCAGTGCCACCTCGCACCGGCGATGTGGGAAGAGGCTTCGTTAGACTGCTAATGTGGAGCATAAATCGTGGTGGAGACAGGGTAGGTCAGAGGAGGGAGGCAGGATCAGTAAAGCATTACGGTCAATGAGACGCTGTCCTTAGAGGAGAGCGCAGGGTCTGGCTGCGAGGCGCAGGGGGAGCGCACAGCCGTGTGCTGCCTGGGGCTGCTGCGCTGTTCCTGTGGGCACGGAGCTGCTGCCCCTGCTGGCCCCAGCGCTGCGGGTGGGCTCCGGCATCCCCACCTGCCCCGTGGGCCAGTGCCACTCTGCTCCCCCTGCTGCCCCGTGCAGTGGCCTTTGGGGCCAAGACCACTTCGGATGTGTCTGTGTGAGGCCTGGTGCAATGCGCTCTTGGCATCCGTGGCAAATGGTAACTGGTGGTTTGGACAGAGGAATTTCTCCTGCTGTTGTTTTTTTTTTGGTTGTACCTAAATCCATTGTAGCAGCACAGTTCTGGCTTGGCAGAGGCTGCTGTCCAGCCCCCACCTGACTGGGATACTGGGCATGGAGGGGACAAGTGGGACCCCAGGCAGCAGGGACGTTGGAGCGGGGTCTGCACCATGTACCCAGGGCAGCTCTGGGCCTGGCGGCGCTGCTGTGCTGTCCCTGCAGGACCATGGGGGGACGGGTGAGTGCGGCTCCGACCCAGGGCTGCGAGGGCCCGGCACCCCCCGGCACATGGGGGCTGGGAGCTGGGAGCACGCACAGCGTGGGGGGGAGCTGGGTGCCTGCGTGGTGCCGTCCCCTGCCCGTGTCCGCGCGCACCCCACGTCTCCTCGCAGGCTTTGCCAGGATCTGTTCTCCCTCGCCCTGGCTCCCCCAGCCTCAGGCAGGGACTGCAGCGCATGGTGCTCCGTGGAGCTGTATTTTCAGAGACTGCGGGGGATGTCGTGTGTGTAAAATTAGCACTGCCTTGTTAGTCCTTTTCAGGCTAATTCGGAGTGAAATGCTTTAGCAGCGGTGGGCTGATTCTATCAGGAGAACAAGAACTAATTAAATTCACTCTGACCATCAAGCAGTAAATTATTTATACCCAGACAGATGCAATCTAATCTGTAGCATCCAACCCAACTGAACTTGCATCCTACTTGATTCGGGGGTGAGGAGGCAGATTAAATGCGTAAAAGGGCAAAGGGAGGGTGGAAGGCGAGGTGGAGCTGTGCGGGAGGGAGAGCAAAGGAGAGCAAAGCAGAGCGGATTGCCTTCCCTCCAGCTGCACTGTGCCTGGCCGAGGTGGGGAAGGGGGGGGTTCCTCCTCCTCCTCCTCCCCCGGGGATGGAGGCCGAGCACGCAGGGTGCAGGGCGGGCTTGCTGCTGCCGCCGCCTCTCAGGTCCCGTGCAGCCGCTCGGTGCCGTCGCGCCCGTCGGCGGCAGGCAGGTTCGGCACGCTCCGCTTGGAGCAGGCGCGAGCTGTTCTGATCTCCTTTAAGATTTTTTTTTTTTTTTTGGTTATCTGACCCCAGTGTCTGATTAGATCATTCCTGCATCTCGGTGGTAACATGAGCTTTGGCTGCTTAAAAGCTGCAGTTCACTCTAATTACTATTGAGCCGACATACCTCTCCTTCTCCCGAATCGAAAGGAAAGAGAGAAATCATTTGCTAATCCTTTTGGGGGTTGTAAAGGGTTCCAGCAACCTAGGAAACCGCTTGAGTTGGGGCTGGTTAAAATATCGTGTTAAAAATGATCGAGCTATTGTTTCTATTAGAGGGACACGAGAACTCTTTGGAAGCAGCCGGGGTGGTTGCGTGCGTTGTGCTGCTGGGCTTTGCCTTCCTGGGGAAAGAGATGGCGATCCAACGCGCAGAGGTTGGGAGGGAGGGAGGACGGCGTGAACGTGGGAGCTGCCAGCCGAGGCGCTGAGCTGGGCTGGGGGCGTTTCACCAGTGGGAGCCCAGTGCCGTGGTGCTGGGCACTGCGTGGCGCCCGGTCCTGGCCCCTGCAGGTGCCCGGGGTCTCCCCGGGGCTGGGGGCACCAAGGTGTCCCCAGGCACCGCATCCCACTGCTCCAGTAGCGGCTCCCCTGAGGGTGATTTGGGGCTCCTGCTGCATTTTTTAAGGTCTTTGAAGGTAAAGCAGCTGTTAACCAGCCTGTGCCCCTCTGTGGGCCGCCTTCCTTCGCTCTCCCGTGCGGAGGGCTGGAGCAGAGCCTTCTTCCGAGCTGCTCGGTAATTCTTTCCAGTAACAGGAAGCACGGTCAGGCTTCAGAGCTTGTGGCTCGTTTGCATGCAGCATTCAGTAGCTTTTAAACTGATACTTTCCACAACAAATTTATTTTTCTATAATATTCGAGGCAAAGGCGCAGACAAAAGGCTACGACAACACTGAATAGCACAAGCTCCATTATCAGGCGAGAGCTGCGCAGAGCGCACAGGGAGAGCATTCCTCTTCCTCTCCAGCTGTGCTGCGTTTTGGGACAGTTGAGCCCAAATGGTGTTTGCATTTGTACTGGCGATTAATCTCTGCAGCAGGGGAGGGAACTCCTATTATGAATCAGGCTCATAACTCTCAGCACACATATTTCCAAAGCCCCGTTGAACTATTAATCCTCCCAGCTCCCTGGGGCAGGGAGGATGGAGAGGGAAATGTCACCTTGTGGCAGGAGAGCTGTGATACGCAGCCAAGTCCGCCAGCTCCTTCTTGGAGATGTCTCCTGGTCTCCAGATCACTCTGGTGGACCATGTGGCCTCGCAATTGATTTAAAAAGGAAAAAAAAAAAAAAAAAAAAAGGCAACTGCTTAGCTCTGGTTTTGCTGCTGCTGAGAGGACAGATTTGCCTGCTGGCAGCTATCTGCCATTAAATGGATGAGCTATTCAAGTGTGGGTTATGGATTTAGGATCAGCCTGCCTGTGCTGGAGAAGATGCACAATGCTGAGCCCAGATGGATGTGTGGTCCGGGCCGGGGGGAGCTGACACGCTCTTTTCGGCAGCGGCAGGAGGTGGGGAGCAGGAGCAGGAGCAGGAGCAGAGCTGTGCAGAGGGCACGGAGCCCCCGCAGCTCCCCCGTCCGTGGGTGCCGGGGGCCTGGCCGGGTCCCCCCGGCGAGCTGCGCGCGGGGCTTCACGAGGCGAGGACACGCCGCAGCCTCCGAGGAGCAGGGAGGTTGGGAAAGTAGCGTGAAAAGCAAGCCCGGGTTTCAGCTTGCGGCCGAATTGGATAATAGGAGGTTGATTAAACAGGCTGCACTTGGAGGAGGGAATTAAGAATTTCCCTCTGGGCTCGGTGAAATTGGTTGGAAGGGAATACGGGCTGCGTGCACGAGGCAGCCGGCTGGAAGAGCTGGGCTTTGAAGTGTCAGCCGACGGGGACGGCGCTGCTTGATCCCCGTGACCGCCGTGCTGTGCCGTGACAGCCGTGCTGTGCCACGCTGCCTGCAGCCCCTGGGGGGCTCCCGGAGAGCCCCGCGGGCAGGCACGCCGCTGCCTCGCAGCCCACCAGCCGGCCGGTGCCTGTGGCTGCGCGGCAGCGATGCCCGGCCTCCTGCCATGCTCCTGCGCCCACCTGCACCTCCTGTGCGTGTGAAGGGAGCCGTGCCCTCCTCGACCCTTCCCCGTGCCCTGGGGCTCTGCTGTTCCGCTGCTTCCCTGTAGCAGAGTGCGGTCGCGCAGCTCATTCCTGCTGCCACCAAACTGCGTCTGGATTGCGGGGAAAGGGGGGAAAGGAGTCGGGTTGCTCCGTGCCTGCGCAAGCGACAGATAACTGGAGCTGTTGCTTGCCTGGGCTCCGCTTCGATTGGCTTTGCTGTGCTGGGGCACCCAGGGGACGCGGGCTCTTCCCGGGAGGGTTGGCAGCGTGTCGCTGCGCGGGGCTGGGCTGCGCGGGGGCTCCTCTCCCAGGGAGGGTGGGCGCCGCTCAGCACGCTGCCCGGGGTGCCGAGGGGCTCCTCGGGGCGGGCATCTGCGCCGGCTCGGGAGCAGCCGTGCTGAGCCCTGGGGAGCGGCGAATTAATCAGCAGGAGAAAATATTTAAATAGCTTCAAGAGAAAGAAGCGAAGTAATTCCCATTCTTTCAGCAGGAAGAGGTTCTCGCTATGCCCCTCCGCCGTAGACAACTGGGTTTGAATTCTGCGCGCATCCCTGGGGTGCTGCGGCCCCTTGTGCCCATTTGCTCTGCTGGGAGTTTCAAACCCGAGGCCGTGTTCCACGCGCTGAGCCGCACGGTGCTCCCACTGCCCTGGGGCTGGCTCTCCTCCTGGAGGCACGGTGGGCAGCTGGGTGCTGCGCTGCTCCCCGCAGCCCCTGCCAACCTCGTCCGTGTCCGCCGTGCTGTGGGCATGACCCTTGCTTTTCTTGAATGTTTCGGTGCCCGCAGCAACTTCCGAAGTGCAAAAATGGCTTTTCCAGCCCCAAAGCTGCCACCGAAATCCCCGGCTGGTGGCTGCGCCTGGCACGCGCACCCAGCTCCGCCGCCTGCGGGTGGAGGCCGGGCGCAGGACGCGGCGCGGTCCTGTTGTGCAGCAGCAGCACAGCTCAAAAAGCACAAGCGTTTCCAAATTTTTTTATTTTTATTTTTATTTTCCATTTTTGACATTGTTCCTCAACCTCTCTATCGCACTTCTTGTTAAGCTGTTAAATCACTCCATTTATTTAGTACGAGCATTGCTGAGAGCTCATTTTTATCTTGGTGAAAACCAGACTTGCTCATGGGCACATAATGAAATTGTATAAATATACCCTTAGCTGGGAATCTAATTTATTTTTCCTGTTCATTATGGGGTAGAAGGCCATTATGAGATGTATAACTTTTTTTTCCCCAGTGCTGGAATTGAAAGGCTGGTGCGGGCTCTTTTTATACTGATGATTTCGTCCTGATTCAATTTAAAGCTGGTTAGAGCTCAAATACTGTAGCATAATTGACAAAGATCAGTGTGGGTTGTAATGCTAATGTCTTGTCTGCGGCTTCCGCAGCGCTGGGCGAAGGCAGGGTGGGTTGGGAGCCCCTTCCAGCTGAGTGAGGCCGGGTCGCCGCGCGCCGAGGGCTGGGTGCCGTGGGGCCGGCGAGGAGCGGGGCCGAGCGCCGGGAGAGGCGGCACCCATGGGTGTCCTCGGCCAGGCGCGCAGTGAGGAGCCCGGCCAGCCCCGGGGCGGCAGGATGTGAGTCTGTCCATTTGTCCATCAGCGGGATTGATTTTTGACTGTATTGATATTGCTATAAAGTCATGTTTATAGAGCTATAATTAAGCGGGGCCATTTAGCAGGCAGTGTTAAGTGCTAAGCAGATTTATGGAACGGTTCGGCCTTCTGCGGTGTTATATTTCACCATGAAGTACACCGGGTTTTTATGTGTGCTGCGATTGTATTCGTTTGACAGTGATTAGTATAATGGGGGTTTCCGGGGTCGTATTGCCAAGCTAAGGAAACAGCAATTACGGTCCCGCTGCAGTATCAACTTAATTGCATCCATTTGCAAGCGACATGAGCCCGGGTGCGCGGAGCAGCTGGCGGGGCGAGCCGGCGGTGGCAGGGAGGTGGCCGCGGCCAGAGCCTGTCCAGCCCCAGCCCACCAATTCCCACACGGTGCCGGGGAGGTGGGCATCCCGGCGTTTTGATTGACCGGGGCTTTCTGCCTCCGATTGCCGGCTTTCCGCCCAGTTTGCCTGGATTTTAATGAAGCCCTGTTTTACCGTGATGCCAGACGAGTGGTAAATGCATCCCTTTGCCCATCAGGACCGTAGGCTCCCTGTCCTGCTCTTTGCATTGGGGACGACGTTTGCTCACTTTGCTGGTGGGGGCTGAGCAGAAGGATTACTGAATAGCAGGAGGCACATTTGCCCCACGAGCCCGCCCAGCTGTGGTCCAGCTCTCAGCGCGCTGGGGATGTCTGCGATGGGCTCCTGGATGCGCTCGGCTGAAGTGAGCCGTGGCTCTCAGATGCCTGCACGACCCCTCTGCTCTGGAGGACGCAGGAGCCTCGTGGGAGCGTGGGAGGTCTCGCCCGGGTGCTCTGTCCCTTTCCAATATGAGTCTTCCTTCAGAGTGCCCCACAAAATCGGCTCTCCGTCTCCCGGAGTCGCTACTGTGGCTAAGCAGGAATCTCTGACCCTGACTGTGCAGCCTGCCCGGGGCAGCCCCGGCCGCGGGCACCGTGCCGTGATGCGGGTTAGCTCCCCGCGGCTGCACTTCGCCCACGCGCGCTCCCGTGGCTTCATCTGACCCCCTTGGTGCTGAGCAGCGTGCGGCACGCGGGGCTGGGGGTGCCCGGGTGGTCCCGCACCCCTCTGCACTGGGGGCTGTGGGCCCCCGGGCCCAGCGGGTGAATTCCCCTGGGCAGCACGGGAGAGGGGGAGTGAGCAGATCAGAGAGCGTAAGTGTCACCGGTGAATTTGCAGCGGTGCAATTAGTGCTAACCTTGGCGTGCACTTGTCAGCCTTCTCTTTGAACTTTCTCCCTCACTGGCTTTCCAGAGATCTGGAGATTTACCGGCTCAGTCTTTCAGCATCCTGACAAGTGGCAGCGAGGTTTTGCTGAGCGGTTAACAGCAGGAACCTGGTTAAGGTTGCGAAGGAGCCTTCCCTGAGCATCAGAGAAACGTCTGTGCGCTGCTGCGGGCAGGTCCCATCCGCCGGCCGGGTTGGGAGGCACCTGGGGGTGCTGGTGGCCGCGCTGGGCAGGAGCCCTGCACGCCGACCTGCTGGGGGGCTGCGTGGTGTCGGGGCTCGGCGGCGTGCGGTCGGGGGCTTCACGTGGCGGCTGGGGGACAGGGGCTCTTCCCAGGGGGAGGCCTGGGAGCAGCAGAGCGTCAAGTGAGGTGCGGGGATGCTCCGGCACGAGTGCAGGCATCCCATCTCCCTTCACAAGTCAGGAGCGGGTTGTGAAAGGGCAGTCTTCCTCACTCCTGCCCTTGCTGCACGCACTTTCCCAATTCACTGCAGGAATCAGATGGGCTTTTGCCGACTAAGAGGTGTTAAATGGCTCTAAATACTCTTCACGCTGCAATATCTCCACCACAGCGTTTAATTGAGTGCCACAGAAATGCCTATAAATAAATGTAAATGCCTATGCCAGTACCCTCCTACAGCATCTCCAGAGCTCGCAAGAAAGCAGATGAGTGGCTTGTGCTCAGGATCCCCGCTCCTGCCCTTTTTCTCCTTTCCCCCCTGAGAGCAGGGATCCGGCCCCGTGGCAGCACTCGCTGTGCCAGCGAGTGGTCCTGCGCTGCTCCCCAAACCCCACCGGAGATGGATCGCTCTGTGGGCAGCCAGAAGGCTGGCCTGCCATGAAATAGGGACATCAGCATGGGCATTTACACATCAAGGGCTTGCCTGTGCTCGGGGCTGCTCATATTCTTCTCTTGCTTTGCCCTGACTCCTGATGGAGAAAGGGGAAAGCTTTCCTGTATGGGATCCCGGGTTTTTGTGCCATTGCTCTGGGATGCGAGCCTTGGAGCATGCAGGCAGACCCTGCGGGTCTGGAGCAGCCCTGTGCTGGGCACTCCAAGCTCCTATCGCGTCCCACGGGGCAGCGTGTCCCTCGGGACGGGGCTGGGAGCTGCTCACAGGCGGCTGCGCTGCTCCTTCGGCCCCGGGCGCAGGGATGTGCTCGGCCTGGCAGGCGCGCAGCCTGGGCGCCGCATCCATCTGCGCGCGGGAGTTCGCCAGCAACAGCGAGAAACAAATCCGAGGGTAGGAAATCAGACGGCAGAAGGAAGGGAATGGAGCATTTCATGGCTGTTTGTGCTGCTCTCGCATCTGTATTCGTGTCCAGATCCCTTTGTGATTGGAGATTCTTATATACTAAAATAGACGGATTTCCCATCAGACTGCCTTAAATCTCTGGCATATCAGACTTTGAGTCCAAACAGACAAAATGTGCGTGTTATGTTTCATCTATTGCAAAAGGTACTTTTTAGTTGCTGGTGTGCAGTACTGCCTCCTGAGAAGCGCTGCTGAATTCTTTCCACGTTTTCCTTCCTGGAGCCTTTATTACGGAAAACAAACAAGCTTAAGAACAGGGAGCGGGGCGCAGCCGGGTGCTCCTCGCGTACCGCACGGCCCTGGCCCAGCCCCTTCGTGCTGCGGGGTGCCCCGTGGTGCAGACCCCGCTGTGCCCGGGGGCAGGGGCCGTCCCCGTGGGCACCGCGCTGCGTGCCCGGGGTGGTGCTGGCAGGGCTGCGGGGTGCCGCTGCGCCGGGGACCGGCCGGAGCCTCTGGTGGCAAGGGGCTCAGGATGCTCAGCCAACTGCCGTCCCTAAATAGGATCCTCAGACTCGTCATTTGACTGCCTCTTCAGCGCTGATGAGCCACTCTGATGTTACTATTTAAAATCCTAATTGCTTTAATCAGCTCGCCTTTAGGCCTGTGCGCAGCTCAGGAGTCCAGCAGGCTGAGAGCTCTCCTGCTCCCCTTCCGCCTGCCCGCTGCGGGGTGGCCCCGGCACCGCTCTCCAGGCCCAGGTGCGCCCTCGGCGGGGACCCAGCGCCGCGGGGCTCGGCGGCGGGCGGGGGGGGTGCTGCGGGTCTGCGGCCGGGGGGAGTCAAACGAGTGAGAAGGGGAGCTGCTGTTACCGTGGGGTGAGAGATGCCAAAGCTGTAATGAGCTGGGAATTCCCTGTGTCCCCTCTGGCAGCTCCCTGCGCTCACCTTTATCACAGCTAATTACTCCCCAGGGTCGGAATTCGCCTTTCCTGGCTGGCAGGGGCTGAGGACAAGCCCCGGTCCTGCTCCCCGTGCATCAGAAGGGATCCCTCCCAGCCCTGGCTGCAGCTTTGCCTGTGCAGCTTCTCGCCACTACAGTGATGTGGGGGCTGGAGAGGCGGGCGGGTGGGAGATGAAAACCCCAAACCTGCAGGCACGGCGCTGCTGCAGCAGCCCCCCCTCTCTGCCTTGGTTCCCCCAGCGCAGCTCCGCTTCCACCCCTGCGCTTGCAGGGTGCTTCCGGGGCCTCCCCTCTCCCAGGGCAGGGGAGGCCGGGTTTTCCCCTTGCTGGGGGCATGGGGGGCAGCGGGGCGATGCACGGGGCTGGCGGGTGCTCGGCGCTGGCAGGCAGGGAGGAAATGAGCAGGAAGGCGCCCGCTGCGGCCGGCGGATCCGAGCTCCCTGCCTGGATCACGAGCTCTGCGGCAGCTCCTCCTCTCCTGCCAGGCCTGGCAGCCTGGAAGGTGTTTGGGGAGGGACGGTGCTGGCAGCACGGGCGCGAGCACCGGCTCCTGGGGACAGGCTGTCCTCTCCTTCTGTTGTGTTGTGGCACGGCTGCTCCGGGGCGCTGCGTCCAACCTGCAGCCCCTTTTCCATCACCAAGCCTCTGTCCTGCTGGGCCCACGAGCGCGTGGCTGCTCCAGCCTCCAGAGGTGTTCCCCTGGGACAGCTGGCCACGGGAGCTGACCCCCTGCCTTCCCTCAATGCTGGAGCATCATCAGCCTTCCCTCCCTGGCATCTCCTCGCTTTCAGAGGGCCGTGCTCCCTGCCAGTGCCCCAGGCACATCCCAAAACCCATGGAGCTGCTGCCTCTCCTTCGGCAGGGCGAGGGGAGCTGCAGCAGGGGGCTCTTGGGGGCTGCAGGGGCCTTTGTGGGCCCCAGTTGTGTACCGCTGACGGGGAAGCTGCCACCAGAACTCGTCCTCACCTGGCTGTTTGTGTGCCGAGTGTCACCTGCGTGTCACCAGCTCGCTGCGCACAGCGGCACAGCACGGCCAGCCCCTGGGGCACCCGGTGGCACGGCTCAGTGCCTGAAATGCGGTGCGCTGGCAAAGCTGTGCCTGGGAGGGAGCTGCTGCTGCAGGGGCTGCTGCGTTTGTCCCAGGCAGGGTTTGCAGGCAGAGCAGTGTCCTCGGGGGCACTCGGTGCTTCCCTCGCTCCGCAGCCCTGCTCGCTGCCCCGGTGTCCTGGGGGCGCCTGCATGGTCCACGTGCACCCGCCGCCTCGGGCCACATGGTCCCAGAGTGTCTCTGGACGAGCAGAAAGCCTCAGACAGTGGATTTCACAACTTAAAGCAGACTTCCTGGGGAGCGAGGACATCTCTGCATTTATTCAAGGACATCCCTTCTCAATTAAATCCCGGCATGGACTAAACAAATGGGCTGCTGAGATCAAAGGGTTTTTTTTTTCATTTTTTTTTTTAAATCATTGAAAAGATGCATTGAAGGGAGAGTGTTGTGGGTTTTGTTTCCATTAGCCTGGTAGGGAGGAGAAGCTTCCATTAAATTCACATAAAGGCGTTTGCCTATGTTAATGCGGAAGCAAAGTGTTTGTAAATACTCTTTGTGGGGTAATGGCCTGGGTGCGCTGCGGGTGCTGCTGGTGCTGGTGCTCCTGCCGGTGCAGGTTTCCCACTGCTCGCTGCGAGACGAGCGGCGATCGCTGCTCACTGCAGCTCCGGCCCCGCAGCGCAGGGGCAGTGCCTGCAGCCGGTGCGTCGCAGGGTCCTGCCTTTCCGACCCCCTTCTCAGCTCCTCTGGGAGCATCCCCGGCCCCAGGACGCGTGTGCTGAGGTCCCTGGGGCGCAGGGAGCGTGAGGAGCAGCAGGACGTCGGCTGTCCCCCCCCGGCCACAGCCCTCGTGGTGGGGCTGGCAGCTGAGAGCCCCCCGGCCGGCAGCGTGCCGGGGATGGAGACCACGTGTGCCCCCGCCGGGCTCCCCCAGGATTGATGGTGCCGTTAAAGCGTCAGGCTGGCCTGGGGCCGGACCCGTTGCGGGTGAAGATTTACGGTGGAATCTGCCTCGGTGAAGGTTTTATCGCAGCTTTTAAACAGCCGAGAGGGTGCTGGGGGTCAGCAGCACCAGGCAGGGACCTGCCTTGGTACTGCCGTGCAGCGGGGGGCTCCTCTTGCAGCCCCAGCTAAGGATGGGGATCGCTCTCCTGGGGGCCCCTGGGAGAGGGGGGCAGTGCCAGGGTCCCCCTGAGCTGTGTGGGCACGCGGTGCTGTGGGAGCCATCCAAGCACACGCAGAAAGGGGATGAGGCACTTCTGTGCTGCTGTGGCTGGGCAGCAGAGCCGCACGAGTGCTGGTGTTCGGCCTCTGGGGCTGGTGGAGTTGCTTTTGTGGGCGCACAGGGTGCAGGAGAGCTGGGCTGGGTGCTGCTGGCCCAGGGCTGTGTCCGTGGAGGAGGAATGGGGCTGATCCTGCCGGGGAGCTGCCGGGGAGCTGCCGGGGAGCACACCGCTCCCCCCGGAGCTGTCGGTGCCGGTGGCAGTGGGTCTTCTGCAGAACAGCCCCCGGCCCCCTCCCGGTGACCCCAGCCCGTGGAGCTCGGTGCGCCCCTGCCACCTGCAGCCCCTGGCGCCGTGCTGTGCTCCTGCAGGGGTGCTGCTGCCTGCGGCTGCAGCCTGAGCTCTGCTTTGGGGTGTTTTGCTGCGTTTTCATGAGAGTTGCCAAGTGTGAGGAGCGGTTTGGTCGCGTGCGTTCCTTGGGGGCTGCAGCCTCGTCCCCCCCCGCGCAGGGTCCCCCCAGCCGCCCCCACAGGCCCGAGCTCCTCCTGCTCCTTCTTTCAAGGATCCGTCTGTGCAGAAATTGATCCCCTTTGCCACCAGCCCTGTCTCCTTTTTTCTTTTAAATGGTGTCACTCTTAAATTTCCTGGCCTCTCTAATAGATTTTTATATAATCACTACAGTGCACTTTTAAAGAGCGATAGATCACGTTCATTGCTTTTCCCCGTGATTAATTTCCCATAATAGTCCTCTGTAACACCAAGGCAAAGAGAGGAGAGAGAAGAAAACCCCCACATTATCCACTTTGTGCTCAGAGTATAAATGAATTAGATTTAATTTTTGTTTAATTGTTTCCATAGCTCAGCCTCTGCTAACTTTGCAGGATAATTTATTTTGCAGTCTTGGGGAAAAGAAGGGAAGAAAGTCTCTGCAGCCAAGCGGTCTGCCTGTGGATAGTGTTTAATTACAGCTGATAGTCTTATCTGCTTGTAATTATTGGAGTCTCGTCGGGCTCTCTCCTGCTGGCGCTCCCCTTTGCACTCCCCAGGTCGATCCCTGGTGAAGCCGCGCCGTGGGCACGCAGCATGGGGCACGGGGCCTGGGGTGGTTCGGGGAAGGGAGAGGTTTGGAGGTGGGGAGTTCGCACGTATTTCCACATCCAGAAGGCGCGTGGTCCCGGCCGAGGAGCTGGCTGGGGTTGCTGCGGGTGGCGGCTGGCCCGTGGCCATGTCCCCGGGCTGGACTCAGCACCCGGGGCAGAGCTGGAGGAGGAACCAGGAGGGAGGTGAGGAGCTGGGGTGTCCTGGCGTGGGGCTGCCGCGGGGCAGAGCTGGGAGCTGTGGGGCTGCTGTGGGGCAGGGCTGAGCTCTCTTCCTGCCGCCTTGTGCTGCGAGCGGCCCCGATGGGATGGGAGGCGAGGGGCGCACACCCACGGGGCTGGGAGCAGGCGGGGATTTGTGTCCTGGGGCGAGCGATAGCCAGGGTGAGGGGAGGCTACTCCCGCTGCTTTATTATTATTGTTGTCACTATTATTTATTAATTGTTATTATTTATTTGCGTAGCTTGTAAAGGGGAAGGTTTCATGGGAAAGCGGTGAGCTTCCTGCACGCTGGAGCTTGTGGCTTCCTGGGCATTGCATCCCCCCTTGCCCTGGGCACAGCAGCTCCCGCAGCCCACCCCCAGCCTGCCGTGCTGCCCCCCGACCCTCCCGGCACCGCGTCAGCCCCGTCCCGTCCTGCCCGGGGCGAGCGTGGGAAGAGCGGCGGGGACGGAGCCACCGCACGTCCTCGGAGCCGAGCTCGCCCATTAATCACTGCCTGTGGGGGCATCGGGCCCCTGCTTAAAATGCATTGGCAGTGCCGAGGTGAGAGCAGGAGCTTGAGAGAGCCTCTGTTAATCTGCTCCCTCGGAGACGGGCTACCTTCGGCCTGTTAATCAGTTGCAGTAATTACAATCCCAACTTTACATGCGGAATGTTAATTAATGCACGGCTGCAGGGGCCGGCACCAGGCGCCGTGTGCCCCGGGGTGCAGGGGGCGGCCGCGGCGTTAACGTCTCCGGCCGGGGCCGTTCGCGGCGGGGAGCCGCCGGCGGTGTGGGGCTGAGCGCCGGCTGTGCTGCATTTCCCGGACGGTGGCTGCTGGGCTTTCTGCTCCAGGACTACAGCTCGCCTTTTAATTTGCTTTGCTGACGTGGATGGCAAGATTTGGTGTGGAAATTGGGTGATGCATTTGGAGCTCCCCAGAGCGCAGGATCCAGATGTGGCCTCGCAGGTGCTGAGCGCTGCGGGGTGGTGGCAGCCCCAGGGCTGGCCGGGGGGCTGCTGCTGGCTCACCCCCAGCTTGGACCTGGGGCCGTTTGTGCCGAGCCACGAGCACTGCTCTGGGTACGGAGCTTGGCGTTTTCCTTGCTGGACTTCGTGGGGCTGCTCCTGGCCCCTTCTTCCCATGTGCAAAGGTCTGAGCAGCAGCTCCACTCCCTGCGATACCCGGGCTTGGGGGGGGACGGATCCGTGCTCTCCAGCCTGCTCTGGAAACCCCACACTGCTGCTGCCGGTAGCCTTAGCCCCGGGCAGGGCATCCACACCCACACTGAGAGCTGGAAAATGCTGGAGTGTGGTCACCTGGAGCCCCGGGTGCTGGTGGCTGGTGCTGGGTGCTGGTCCCACCTCTGTACAGCCTGTGCTGGGATGCCCTGGGGCAGCTCCAGGTGACCGGCACCGCTCTGCGGCTGCCCCCGCCCCGTGCCGGGAACAACGCTCGTGCTGCCCTTGGCCGCGTGGCGTCTCGGGGGGCTGCAGTGCCGGGGCTTTGCGGGGGATTGTGCGAGTCCCTGGGCTGAGCCCCGCGGCGCACGGGGGATGCTCTTGGATCATCCCCGCGGCGTGCTGGGGCCTCGTTAGATGCGAAAGTTGGGCAGCAGAGGAAGGGCAGGGAGAGCCCTGCTTCCAGCACGCGGGGTGCAGATCCCCTGCCGCTGGCGGGGCAGTCATTAAAACCCCGGTCAGGCCTGGCCGGGAGCGGCACGGCGCTGCCTGCCAGGGCGGCACTGCCCGGGCTCATCGCTGTGAGCAGCTGAAGGAGGGCAGAGCAGAGGCGTGAGCTGAGAGGAATGACAAAGAGGGGAAAGGAGAGGAAGAAGCCCTGGAGGAGGAGGAGGAGGGAGGCTGGGTGAGTGCCGCATGCAGCACAGGGTGCTCCAGCTCCCAGGGCTTGTCCCCAGTCCCCCAGCAGGGACCCAACGTCCCCGCGTGTGTCCTGCTGGTCCCCAGCGCCTCGTCCCCTCGCTGCCCTCTCCCCTTCAGTGCGTGGGGCTGCCGGGCTCGTTTCTTGCCTTACTTTTGTTTTCAGTGCAGAGAGGTGGAGTTGCCCGGTCGCTCCAATCTTTCACTGTCGACTTTTCCCATGAGGTTTTAAACAGGTTCACTAAAGCTCTTCTGTCTCTGCGTCCACGCTGGTCATAAATCTGGGGCTTGTCTCTCCAGGCGCTGGGTTGTTGCCAGTCTTCGGAGTATCTGACTTCTCAAAATGAGGAACGCTTCTTCTGGCATTTCTAGCTCACCGACGGCGTTGGGAAGGGCTGGGGGGGGGCTCATGCGCTGCGGCAGCCGCCCGAGACGCAGGGCTGGGAGCCGCCTGGCTGCGGGGGCCGGCGAGGTGCGGAGCTCGGCGCGGCAGCGTTTGGGCGAATCCCGGGGACATCGCTTCGTCGCGCCGCCCGTCCCAGAGCCTGGGCAGCATGAACGCCTCCCGGAGGTAGGAGAAGCTCGTGCTTCCCCGAGCAGAGCGCCTTGGTGTGGGCAGGCTGCCTTTCCCAACGCCATGAACCGGGCACCAGCCCTGGCGACGTGCCGGAGCTTTGGGCTCTGGTCGGTGTTTTGTCGGTGCGGCCGGCGTGCGTTGAGCTGGGTGTGTGCAGAGCTCGAGTGGGTGCGCAGCTGGCAGGGGGACTGGAAGCTGGGGTAGAGGAGGAGCGCTGGTGGTCAGCGTTGCTCCCAGAGGAGGCGCGTCGTGTGTTGCCTCTCCAGGGTTTGGGAGCAAGGGCGGTTCTTTGGCACCTGCAGAGTCATCCCCAGCTGCCACAGGCCAGGGACAGAGCCCGAGCGTAGCTGGCGCTTGGAGCCGCTCCGAGCCAGGGCTGAGCACAGCGGCCGTCCCACGGGGTGGCCAGGGGTCACGAGTGCTCCTCAAGCCAGAATTAAAAATTTCCCTCATTTCCTGGCACTGAGCCCCACGGGGTTTCCAGAGGGCTGATCACGGGGAAGCTGTCATTTCCGTCCTTAAAATGTGAGTGGTGAGTGGCAGATGGTGAAAGAAAGAGTTTAAGATCTAATAATGACTGGAGGAGTGGGAAGGAGCTGATGAATACGTCCCCGAATAGCCGAGGTGTCACCTTGAGAGACCGGTGTGTGTCCGCAGCCCGGGAAGGGCAGCTCCCCCCGGGGCTCCCGCTCGGTCTCCATCTCTGCTCTGCTCTGCGGAGAGCCCGGGTGCGCTCTGCAGTTGCAGATCCGAGAAGGGCACGAGCACCAAAGCTGCCTTTCCATGTTTATCCACCGTTCTTCGGATCTGCCTTCAAACCTCCTGACAAGCTGCCCGGCACATCGGCTGTTTGAGGGAGCCTGGCTGGAAGAGGCCGCTGCGAGGACCGCTGCCGTCCGCTCCCGCTGCGCAGATCTCTTGGTGCCTCTGCCCGACCCGCGCCAGCCCCGGGAACAGCCCGTTTCCTCCCGTCCTGGAGCTCCCTGGATCTGGCCCGTGGTCTCTTTCCCCCGTCGTTCCTCAGGTATCGTTCTGCAGCCGTGTTTCGGTCACGGGGCTGGCGGAGGTCATGGTGCTGGTCCCCGAGCTTCTGCTGACAAGGATCCCGCTTCAGGATACCTTCATCCTTCCGTGCTAGAAAGTGCTGGCACTTCTCCACGCAGCCATTCCTGCTGGCACGGCACCAGCTGGAGCACCGGGAGACAACAACGGAGGCTTCCTCCGTGCGCTCCCCAGCTGCTGCCCGGGTCCCTCTCGCGGGCGGGGAAGCCGCCTGCCTGCCGTCGGTGTCGGGACCGGCAGCACGGCGTGCCGAGCTCGCTGCCACGGGCTGCGGGTGCGCCCCGGCTTCCCGAAACTCCCCGCCTTGGGGATGGAGCCAGCTGTCCGCGTGTGCGTGTAGGGCCCCGCAGCACCCGTCAGACTTCTGTTCCCTGTGCTGCTACCCCAGCACCTACCCCGGTGCCCTGTGCTTCGGTGGCTCCTCAGGCTCTGCTCCGTGCAAGTGGCCTCCAATGTCCGCCGGAGCGAGTCAGGGGTTTGCTTCCACGGCCCTTGAAAGCCCGTGCTGTGCTGGGCCCCTTTCTGTGCAAACTCCTCGAAATCACATCGGGTAATTGCCCTGGCAGTAAGACAGGGTCACGGGCTGCAGGTACCAGCTTCCAGGAAAGCCGAGCGCCCTCCTGCCTGCCTGGAGATCGATGCCAGAGCCCAGGCGCGATCCGATCGGCTCCCGCAGGAACTGAGCGCAAGGCGGGCGTCCCGCGGCCACCCCGTGTGTGCCTTGCTCCTGGCCTCTGGCCCCCCACCCATGGGAGCAACCCCACTGGGGCCAGGGCTGTGCAGGGACAGGACGGGGCCCCGGCAGTGCTGGAGGCGTTACGTGGCAGAGCACAGCCTCAGCACTCGGTCCCTTTCTGCAGCAGGAACAGATGCTTTCTGCTACAGTTTGAGTTTTTTTCCATCTTATTCATTTTAGGGATTAATTGGAGTGTTTCTTCTCCCTCCCTCCTTCTCCCCCGTTACATACAGCTGCACATGGATTTTAGGGTCATGCTTGTTTACACCAGTTATATTTGCATTAATGGGTGTTTGTTTTTGGAAGAGCAGCAGAAATCCCATAAAAACAAATGTTCCTTGCATCCCACAACTGCCATCGCTGCCCAGGGCGGCGGAGGCTCCGGGCTGGGTGCCCCAGGACAGCCCCATGCGCCAGCAGAGGACACTGCCATGGGCACGAGTGGCTCTGCTGTGGGTACAGGCGGCTTCCAGGCGCTGCGGTACCGACCGTGAGACTCCTCTGGTGCATGCAGTGACCCGGTAGGGGCGGGTTGGTTTTGACACCCCGGCCGCGGTCCTCGGCTGTGCCCGGTGGGCCCGGTGCAGCCGTTCCCCGGGGACCCGCCGCCTTCCCGGCTGCGCAGCCTCTGCCACAAACAGCAGCTGCCGTGGTGCTGCCTGGGGCGGCCGGGGGATTTGCTGGGTTTTACGAGGAGGTTGGGGTGGGGGAGAGCGTTTAAGAAGAAGAAAAAGAAAGGGGAGGGAGGAAGTATAATTATTTTTTCAAATAGCTCTCAGCTGCTGGATGCCTTTAAAGTTCCCTTTGTATTACTGCGGGTCAGGCTGGGCAGAGCCTGGCCTGGAGCGGTGCGGCGCCGGCCGCCTTTGTCGGCATGTCTGCGGTCTCGGTTATTAGCCGGGCTGCGGAGACCCAGTGCCTCAGATCTTCTGTGCGGCTGGTGAGAGGAATAAGCAGAGCTGCCTTATCACGCTCATTTAACTGGTTAATACATCTTCAGAGCAAATAATGCAGTCTGTGGGTGAATTGCTTAACCAACCTCATTACTATTGTGCATTTAGCAGCTTGGAGGAAGATAATACCTTTCAGGTTTGACCCAATTTTAGTTTTTGTTGTCATAACCATGGAAAATCGACCTTCAGAGACCCTCAGCAGTGAGCCTGAATAGGAAGTGATTTACAGCAAAAGTGCTGTGCAGAATACTTAATGCACTTGTGCAGAAAAACAGACTGCAACACTCGTCTTGGCACCCGTGTCCCCCTGCAGCAGGTGCTGCCCGCGCTTGCACCCCCCGGCCCCGGCTCCTGGGCACGCGCTGCCCACACCGGGTCCCTGCGGGACGGGGTCCGTGTCCATGGCAGGTCGGGGCTGCCGCCGCCGTTCCCCTCCTGCACAACGCCGTGCCTCCCTCCCTGCCGGCCCTGCAGGCACTGCTCGGGAGGCCGGTGCAGGGAGCTGCGCCCCTGGGTGCAGGCAGGCTGCTTGCGGGGCCGCTTGCCGTGGTGGTGCAGGACCCCCGAAATTACAGGCTGTCAGAGGGGCAGGGGGCACCTCCAGGGCACTTCTTGGGCTTGGTGGGAACCGTGCCCCAGCCCTTGGGATGCCCAGCCCCGGTGGGGCAGCAGGCGCCCCAAAGCCCTGCCCGTGCCCCGTGTTTGTTGTGCCGGAGGTGGGGAGCATCCCGAGTGCTCGCGGCCCGCTGCGCTCCCACCGAGCGCTAGGGAGCACAGGAAAAGGCAGAGGGTGATGTTCCTGATTGTGAAATTGAAATGAAAATTGCAAGAGGACTGTAAAGCTGTGAAACGTGGGGTGGGTTGTGCTCTGCAGCGTGCGGTTTCGGCTGGCCGGGGGTGGTGGGCAGATCCCTCCGTCCCCTCCTCCCCAGGCACTTTCCGAGGCTGTTTTCTCCATCCTTTTGTTCAAGATGGTTTCTCCTTCCACTCCTCGCCTCTCTTTCACTTCTTTCCCGGCTCTTTCATCTAATAGAAATGCACCTTCAGTACGGCGGAGATCTTTACTAAATTAGGCTGTGATAACTCCCTGTTCTCTGGAGTTGGGCTAGAAAATGCAAATGCCACGAGCGGGGCGCATCCTGCTCCCCGAGCGCCTCGCGTTGCCTCCCCGCTCCGCTCCTTAATGAGCACTTTCCTTCCGGCTTACTCAGCCTTTGCCTGCTCGCAGCCTTTTCAGGACTTCTCGAGCGCCGCGTTGCATATCGTGAGCAGCATGCACCGTACGTGCACCTTTTGGAACTTGTTATCTCAGCCTCGCCAGCCGTGCCTCCCGCGCACCTGGTGCCGCATGCTGATGGCCCGGCCGGGGCTCAGCTGCTCCTCTCCCCCCCTGCAGCCCCGGCCCCGCTGCCCCCGGGGGGTTTTGTGCGAGTGCCCCTGGCCCGGTTCGTGCCGTGGGGCGTGGTGACAGCCCTGCGGCTGTGGGGCTGTGGGGCCAGCACCGCCACGGGGACGGGCGCGGGGATGAGCTCCTCTCCCTCCTCTCCCCGGGTGGTGGCTGGGGGCACTGAGCGGGCAGCTAATATTAGATTGCTTTAATTCTGCTGTTTTGCAGTGAAAGGAGAAGCTGCTCCCTCAGCGTAAGAGTTCAAACTCTTTAGCCTTCCTCTGTGTCACCTTTACGGCCATGGATACCTCCAGGTGTGACGTAAGTGAGACTCGGGGAAAAACATCTTCTGTTCAGCATCAAAATCCTATTACCAAATGCTGTGTTCTGCTGCACAGATATCAGGCTCGGCACAGATAAGTGGGAAATAGCTCCTGATCTCGGTTGGCGCAGGCAGCTGTATCTTGGGCTGCACAGGCTCAGAGTGCTGCTTCAGTGCATTTTCTGCTGAAAGAGTCCCCGCTCTCCCCTGCTGCTGGAACAAAGGGAGAAATAACTGCTTGTATTTGCCTTCACAGCCTCCTCACAGCTCTCCCCCCCAGCCCAAAAGGACATTTCTGCATCACACCGCTGCTGCATTGAAACCCAGAGCACAAATCTTGTTCCTCTCGCCCTCCTCTCTGAACCCGCTGCTGGAAGCGCTGGGCTCCTGGCGCGGGAGTTTGTCTCGCTATGATGGGTGGGACGGGGGGCAGGGCTGGGGCAGGGCTGGGGCAGGGCTGGGGCAGGGCTGGGGCAGGGACAGGGGCAGGGGCAGAGCAGCCTCCTGGCAGTGCCCCTGCCGTGAGAGGCAGCAGCGGGGGCTCCAGCTCCCAAAACTGAGCAGATGCAGCACCGGCGGGGCTGGCCTTGGGATTGCAGACACTGCCGGCAGCGCCCGTTCTTGCTCTGTCTCCTCCCCGGGAAGCTTTGATAAAACCTCTCAGCCTTCCAGGGGTTGGTTTGTAGATGGAATCGCAGGGGTTTATTGTCTAGTAAGAGCTCAGCGGCACACAGGGAGAGATGCGCCCCAGGGATCGGCAGTGCGCTTCCAGTCTCCTGTGTCTGCACGCCCCTCTGGGGGCTGCGCTGGCTTCCCCGACTGTGGGGGAGATGTTGCAGACGTGGGGCTTGCTGCTGCACGGGGCTGCCTGCTCGCTGGGCTCCCCTCACCCACACGGCATCGGCGGGGAACGTGCCAGCCCCATCCCTGCACGCGTGTGGGCTTGCTTTTGAGAACAAGGTGCTGAAAAAGTAGCACTGGTTCCTCTTGGTTTAGGTTTTTCCCCCTCTGTTTATAGTGTCCTAAATTCATTGCACGTAGCCGTAGACTCATCGAGTGTCCGGAGCTGTAAGGGACCCGCAAGGATCTCCGAGTCCAGCTCCTGGGGGCTGGGGGGAGGAAGGTGCTGGGAGAGCAAAGCCAGGGCTCAGGCTGTTGTCCTGCAGGGATTGCTGGGCGAAGCTTTTGCCCCACGTTGTGTAGCAGATCGGAGGCGATGATCTCAGCCTTCTCAGCTCTTCGAATTCACAAAATTCAGCCGGTTGAGCTGTGTTAACATGGACCTGTGGGAGGGGGATGCTGCGGGGCCAGAGCCCGGTGGCAGCCCTGAGCGGACGGCCAAAACGCGCCACGCTCACGGGGCCTCTGCCCGGGCTGGCGTCCCGGGGCCGCCGGGCTCTCTGCTGCGTTTTTGGGGTCCTGGGTGCCCGGTGCTGGGCTTGGTGGTGGTGCCCGTCCCAGCCACCAGTGTCAGCTGCTTGCTGCTGGGCGGCACAAAGGCGGCTCTGGGGGAAAGCCGGTGAGCGGGGCTGCGCGCGCTCGGCTCTGCCGGGTGTCCCGGCTGCACCCACCCCGTGCCGTGGGTCCCCTCGCCCACCAGAGAGCAGTTCCATGGTGGTTCACGGGAGCTGTGTCAGGTGGGAGAGGAGAGGAGACATGTGGGTGATTAAAAAACCCCTCTCAGGAACCCGGACGGCTGAATCCCCACTTAACCCTGCGCTCTGCTTCAGTTTCTGGTAACAAAAATAATCAAAGGAGGAGAGGAGCGGAGCTGCAAGGGAAGCTTAATTTAAGGGAGAACAGCAAATGGGTTTCTGTGCAGGGTGGATTAGGAAATTGGGCTGTGACAGATTGACTTCAGAGGTGACTGTGATGGAGGGGGCTGGGGAGGGGCTTTGAAGCGTACAGTTGTGTTGAGCTGCGCTCGCTGCTACGCGTGTTAATCAGGAGCAGGGCCTAATGAGCAGGAATAATTGGGTGGAAGGGGAATTCCAGCAGATTTGGGAAGGCTGGGGAGTTCCTGTGCTATTCACAGGTCCTCTCCTCTCTGGGGGTTTCTGTGCTCTCGCAGGCGCAGTGCTCGGTGCCTGTTCCAGGCTGTGTGGCTCACGGCTTTCTGCAGCGATGGGGCCCCCCCGGGACCGTGCTGGGAGCTGGAGGCACCCTGAGTGCCGTGTTTGGGGTCCCGCTGCCCGTCTCCCTCCCGTCCTCTGGCGTGGCTGCGTGGCAGCCGCTTGCTGGCTCTCCTGCCCCTTCCCTGGGGTTACAGCAGGCTCTGCAGGACGGGGCAGCCGTGCTGCTGCTCCATGGGGAATGGTGGCCCCATCCGGCACTGCGCTGCTTCGTTACTGGGATCTTGCTCAGACGGGTGCTTGGGGTGCTGAGGGTGCTTCGCACAGCCCTGGCCAGCACCCTGTCCTGGCAGGAGCAGAGCTGGGATGGCTGCTGATGGCCCCCCGGGGGCTCTGTGCTCCCTCCACTCCCCTGAGTTTGGCTGATCAGAAGGCAGCAGGGTTATTCGCGAGCCGTGCCACCGTGGGTACTCTTTTTCTTTTCCCTCTTCTCCTTGCTTTTTAATGAGCCAACCTTGGAGGACCTTGAGAGACGCTCCTGCAGCTTTTCAGTGACTTATCTGCCGGCCTCTGCCCCCTATTCCGCCGAGGGGATAAATCTCCGCTCGCGGCGCGGAGCTGAGCGCCGAGCCCGTCCCGCCGCGCGCCGCAGGCTCCATAACTCACGGCGGGGGCGGGGGGGCTGCCTGGCGGAGGTCGCGGGGTGGACGTCGAACACTCAGCGCCGAGATTGATGGCATTCCCCGCCTGGAGCAGGAAAAAAAGTCCCATTACAATAGGGGACAAGCTGGTAAATTATCTTCCGTTCAACCTGGGTCGGGGAAAAACAAACCGGAGCGGCTGGGAGTGATGCAGGACCACGGGCTGCCTCCGAGGAGGGACCGGGTGGGCTGGGGGTGTTTTACACCTTCAGGAAAAGCCTCTGCGTCTCCTCGCCTCCATCCTGCGTGCTTCATCCTGCTTACAGCGTCCGTGTCAGTGCAGAGACCAAGAGGTGGTCCCGCCGGGGACCCCTGAACCCCAAGCGGGGGCCGTGCCACGCACACCCCGCAGCCAGGGCAGGACCTAGTGCCCCTCTCCGGGGCTTTGCTCGGCTCTGCCTGGTGCAGGTCAGGGCGAGCGGGTGCGTGGGCATGGCTGGTCCTGCCGGCAGCGTTGTGCCTGCGGGCAGCGAGGGCGAGCTCCAAAGCCCCGTGAAATAATTGTGCTGTAGGAGTGGGACAGGGTGGGCGCGAGTCCCTGCGAGCTCTGCCGCTCAGCAGCAGCGAGCTGTGCTGCATCCCCCTCCCTTACTGGTAACGATTCCTGCACGGGGACGGGACTGGAGACTCTCCCTTTCTCTTTCAGGCTGAGAAGCCTCTGCTGTGAGACCCCGACGGCTCTTCCCGACAGCTCGGAGAGGCAAACGCCAGTGTGAGCTCTCACCTGCGCCCCGCAGCACGAGGCACCTCCTCTTGCCGCCCAGGTACGTCTGTCCCGCCAAGCAGCGCAGGCTGGGGGGAGTGTGGAGGCTGCCGGAGGCCACGCTCCTGCTTCCCTATGGCCCTGCCTGGTGTTGCAGCTCGTGAATCAATCCACCGTGTGCTTGGCACCAGTGCTAGGTAAAGATCGTGTGCCCCCTGCTTTCACGCACGTGCCCAAGGTCCAAGCTCCAGTGAAACAACCTGGAGAATGGGAGCATCGTGGGGAGAAGCCACGCTCCTGGTGGGAGGAGGGCAGCGGGGATGCCCGGCTCCCTGCTGCCCACCCTGGGCAATCTCCTGGCGATTCCCTCCAGGCGCAGAGCTCCTGGAGTGCTCAGGACCCGGGTGCTCCCCTGCTCAGCTCCGCCGCAGCCTGGCCGTGCTCAGGACACGGCGCCCAGCATGGATCATGCTGCCAGCCCACCGCAGCCGTCTGCCTGGTTTCCACTGGTTTAGTTTGAACCCGTCCCCATCGGTTCAAGTGACACAAAATAAAAGCCAGCCTCCTGCTGACATCAGCCCGTGCTGGGAGTTTGCACAGAGTCCTAACGAGTAGTTAAAAAGTCAGCCTGGTACAGGCAGCGTGACTTTCTCCTCCAGCCAAGCCACTGTCCCCGTTCCTTCCCAGTGCTGTGAGCCCTGAGGGCACTGTGCCTCGGAGGGTTTGTGGCAGTGCTGTCACAGCCACGCTTTTGGCCCGATGGCAGGGATGGGGCATTGCTGGGGGACAGAACATTGCTTGGGGATGGGGCATTGCTTGGGGACAGGACATTGCTTGGGGATGGGGCATTGCTTGGGGACAGGACATTGCTTGGGGATGGGGCATTGCTTGGGGACAGGACTTTGCTAGGGACGCAGCACGGTGCCTGTTGGCTGCATGCACCTCCTGTGAGGGTGCTGGGGGAGACACCACGGCCCCGGCACCCCTCTGGCCGGGCCCTGCCTCGGGCTGTGCTCCCTGAGAGCGGCTCCTGTGCTCTGCCGTCCATCCCACGTGCGTGCTCTGACACCACCAAGTGAGGAGCGAGGTTTGAGAATCTTCGTCCCTCCGCTGGGGGCAGAGGTTGTCCTGAGAGAAGGATTAAAGAGGAGCCTTCCCTCTCTGAAGAGGCTGTGCAGATGTATTTCCCCAGCCGCATTAATCAGTTTGAAGGCAGCAAAGGAAGCTGAGCTCTGTGTATCACCTTGAAGCTTTTTTTTTTTTTTTTTTTGCCTTTTAGAAAACTTTGGGTGGATGTTATTGCTCATGAAAGCGAGGGTCTGATCATGCTGGGTAGGAGCAGGCGTAGTGTGGGCTGGCGCTATTATGCAAGCTTCCCACATGCAGCTCTGCCAGTGCACGCCGTTCCAGAACAACAGCCCGCGCCCGGCCCCGAGCCCACCCCCGGGGCTGCCGGAGCGCCCGGCCCCGCGCTGCCCACGTCGCCCCCACGCCCGCTCCTGCGAGGGGCGAGTGCCCGGCCACCGTGGCGCCCTGTGGGGTGGAGGTGGCCGGGTCAGGGGTGCACGGGCTCGGGCTTGCTCCTGCCGGAGGCGTGGGGCTGCGTGCCCCCAGCTGCCGTGGGGGCTGCCCCACTGCGCCGTGCTGCGCAGGAGCCGGCCCGCTGCGTTAGCTCTGCCTGGAGCAGGAGCACCCGGCGTTCCCTGCAGGGTGTTGTGGTGTGCTGGGCATGGGTCTGGGGGCTGTGCTGCTTGTCGGCAGGGGATTTGCAATCAGACACAAAAGCCAAACCCAAATGGCTGATTTTATTCCAGAGATTGTTCGCCTGGTGTCAAGCAACCTGGGGTGATTCACGCATCGCTGCTGTCAGGGCTGTGGCACCAGTGATGTCCCTGCCATCTGCTGTCACTGGAGAGCTGTGTGGCATCCCCAGCCTCAGTAAAGATGCTCAGTGCTTGTCTTGTCTTGGGGTACCCACAGATGTGTCTTCACTGCTAAAATGGGTTCTCTTTTCCAGCCAGCAATCCAACAGAGGCAAAGCCTGGCTTAGCTTCGCCTCTGGCTTAGCGAAGTGAAGCCAGCCCCCAGGTGGGAGCACGTGCTGCAGGTGGGGTTGTCACCCTGGTGGGGAAGCTCATCAGTGCCCCATGGGAACACAGATCCAGCCTGGCTGCAGGGACCGGGCACCCTGGGACAGACGCAGGCTCGCCTGTGCTGGTGCCGCTGAGCCTCTTCCCCAGCCAGCCTTCCTCCCTACTGCATTTATGCTTCCCTTGAGCCTCCCTTCACTGCCAGCCATCTTCCTCGTTGTTGCCACATGATGGCTTTGGGTTGCCAGCCGTGAGCGTCACACAGGGGTGCCGGTGCCTCGCATGAGGCTCGCGCTGACCGTGGGGCAGCACGACGGATCAAGGAGCGGCCACATTGGTACTGAGCCCCGCAGAGATGCTCCCTGTCATCCTGAAATCCAAGCGAGCCCTCCCCGGCAGGAAAGCGCTCCTTAAAGGAAGGCTTGAAGACGAGCAATGGAGAAACATCTGAAAGGGGAGCCCTCGAGGCGCTTTTGTTCCAGCGAGTGGGAGTGCTAGATCCGCTTAGACATGAAAGGCTGCGCAGCTCCATCCCCAAAGTCACCAGCGAGACTGCGGCGAGGAGGAGGACGGGGGTGCGTGGCTGCAGGGGGAGGTCATCCCGGGAACGCCTGTCACCGGGACTCCCCTCTCCTCCTCCCCTCCGAGCAAGGAAATTAGGTCACACTTGGAAGTCAGTTTCTTGGCTGTGGATTTAATTTGGCTTTTCCAGGCTAGTTATCATATAATAAATTCCAGGAGATTTATAGAAAACATGCCCAGGGAGGCTTAGCCAGTGTGTAACAAGATTTGTGCTATTTCTCGCTGTAGAGCAGCTCCAGCAAGCACAGCGCGCGCCTGGGGCTGCGGGCAGGGCTGACAGGGCCGGAGCTGTGGGGCTGGCACCCGCGGCTCCCCCAGGCCCAGGGGATCCCAGTGCTCGGGTGAGGGCTGCCAGGGCTGGGACGGGTCTGGCAGCTCTGGCGCAGAGCCCGACGTCCCCAGGGCCCAGCCTCTGATGGCTCCCACAACGGGGCTGCGCAGGCTCACGCGGCCTCAGCCCTGCCAGCCTTGCGGCCCCGTAGCAAAAGCCTCCCCGGCCCCGAGGCACTGTGCCGCAACAAATGTCCTTGCCCCAGCTCCCCAGCAGCAACAGGCTGCTGCCATAAATCATCCGGGAGCGGCTGCCTTCCTGTGACCGGTCGTCACTTGTCTTCTCGTGGCTGCCGGGAGCGGCGGTGACGGGCCTGCTGTGGCGGGGCCTGCTGGTGGCGATGTTGGTGGCTGTGGTGGTCGAGGCCTCCGGTAGCCCAGGGCTCGGTGCCACAGGAGCCGGCTCCCTGAGCAACAGGGAGAGGGCAGTGGGGACAAGGAGCGCCGGGGGGACACCCCCCCCAAGGGCACGGCCTTGTGGCCTCTCCTCCCTTGCCCGTGGGAGGCCGTGGGACAGCGAGCTGCTGTCTGTGGATCTCAGCTCTGCGTGCCTGTGGGAGACAGGTTTGCCCGATGCCTCAGGAAAGGCCAAGAAGGAAAAAAGCACTCGGTTTTGCTGTGATTTCTGATATTTGCAGCACAATGGCAGCTAAGTGTCTGGGAGACAACCAGCAGCACAGAGGGCACTGCCAGCCACGCTCCCCATACCGTCTCTCGCTGCTAACGCCGCCCAATTAGTGTCTTATTAGTCACTCCGCGTGTTAAAGCATTAAGAACAATTAAGGGTGAGAAGAGTTTCCAGATGTAGCAGCAAGCGCTGGAGCCGGGAGCTGGCAGCTCCGCTGGCTGCTCCCATATGGAAACAATCTCGCGCGCAGCAGGGCTCGCTGCAGGATGGCGAGCTGGGCCCGGCGCTGTCACGGGGTCCGGGGGCTGCCCAGGAGCGGGGGGCGATGCCCACCCCTGCCACCAGCACCCCATGGCCAGGCTGCGCCTGGCTTCTGTGAGCTGGGGAGGGGATGCGGGGGCTCCGGGTTGACCTTACCGCTGCTGCTGGCCGTACCGCTGGGGTATCGGCACCGGGGCCGCGGGGTGCAGCGGTGGCACGCCGGGAGAGCTGGCCATGCGGGTCGGGATGTGCCTCTGAGCACCTGCTGAGCACGCTGGAAACGCTCCCCGTTATTAAGTTTGCAAATGAACTCAAGTCAAATATTTATTTATTGGCTGGGCTCGGTGTGAGTCAGAGTCCCTCCGCGCGGCGCCCAGCCGTCGCTGGCAGCCCCGTGCCGCGCGGTGCCTTTGCTGGCGGAGAAAGCAGGGCTGGAAACGCACGCGGCTGCGAGCAGCTACGAAAGTGCATCTGGGACACCGCGTGTGGGGGACAACTGCCTCGATAAAGATAGCTCTCTTGTTGTGACACTTCGAAGTACAGGAGAAGTAGCACAAGCAGAGACGAATGTGACTTCAGAGCCTGAGTGCAAGTGACTTCAGCTCCCCATAAATAGTCCCTGGCGCGGTGGTGGAGGGAGGGGGACTGGAGCAGGCACATCCCGGGGGCTGTCGTGCCCACGTGCTTGGTGCCCGCTGCACGAGGCAGGTCTCACCCCTTCCAGTGCTCCCCACCGGTGCCGGGACTGCTTGGAGGGGGGCCAAGGCAGAGCCTCGGTGGCCGCCCACGAGCCCGGCTGCTGCTGTGCCCGCACGGCGCTGGGGCAGGGGCTGCGCGGTGCTGGTGGGCACCGGTCCCTGTGCCACTTGTTGGGCATGCTCCCCCTCGCTCGCCTGCTGCCTGGCCAGCGATCTGCAGCCAGATTGTTGGCTTGGGTAAATGTATTTTATCTTGGCAACCTTGCTGGTGTTTGCCTGCCTGGAGCATTCATATTTATAGCAGTGGCCTCCTGCCGCTCCTGTGTGCCAAGCCCCCTGCCCCACGGCCGGGCGCTCAGGGAGGTTTTCCCATCTCCGCTCCTGGAGGCTTTGGGTGCTGCCTCTCTGCTTCCTTCCATGCTGGTGGCTGTGAGCCCAGGGAGGCTGCCCCAGGCAGGTGCTGCTGGCCCAGGGTCCTGGCTGTGGCCTCGCAGGGGCAGGGGTCCTGGGCTGGGGGTGCTGTGCCCCCTGCCTCGCTGCATCTGGGGCTGGGCGAGCACCATGAGGTGAGGGCACGGAGCTGGCGAGAAGGGGAGGGAGGTGGCCTTTGGTTGTTGGAATAATTCCTCTCCCGCTGTCTCTGGGGTGAGGCGAGCGGTGCTTGGACAGATGGTGTTTTTGAGTGACCTTGGAGCTCGGAGTGGTTCCCTCGGATGCTGAGTAATGGTCGGAGCCACGGGAAGCGAGCAGCGGTGTTGCAACCTGCTCGCGCCAGTGGGAGCTTGTCAGGAAGCCAGAGCTGGGGAGGGATGTGGGGTGAACCAGGGATGGAGCCAAGGCCCAGCACGGCGTCGTGGCTGTAAGGAAAGCAAACGTGTCCCGCGACCCCTGCTCCCTCGGCTGCGCGAGGAGCGCGGTGCTGCGTCTGGTGGGGCTGGCCTGACACTTCCTGACAGCTCCTACAGCCCCCGTCTGCGTTTCCTTCGCCTCGCAGCGGGATCTCCCCCCTCCCTCTCACCTCTCTTCTTAGCGAAAAGCCTGTGCTTGCTCCAAAAGCCCCAACAGGGGCCTCCGCAGCTGCGGGATTTGGTTCAGGGAAGCCCCGTGGCTTAGCCATGGCAGGTGCTTTGTGCAATACAACGTGTCCTGCAGGTAAGATCAGGAATTCTAATTCTAGGAGAAAATTCAGCGCATCCCCGGGGGGCTGTGACGCAGGGATCGCCCCACTCCATTCGCTTGTTCTTGTGCTTCTGTTTCAACTTTGTTTCCAAGTTTGTGATCCAAATTTGTGCCTCTCTTTCTCGGGCCCTGGGATTGCCTCCTTCTGTCAGCGCCCGGTGCCTGCGGGTGGCTCCGAGCTCCGATGCCCCCGGTCCAGCCCCGAGGGCTCTTTCGGAGCCTGCAGGCGGCCACGCGCGGGAGCTGGGCAGCGCTTCCCAGGCAGCTGCCCAGGGCTGTTGGGAGGAGCCTGCCTGCGGCGTTGTGACAGTGTGGGCATCTCCGCGCCTGGAACGAAATCTGATAAACCGCATTGGAGCTATTTTTATTCTTGTCTGTTCCTGAGCTCTCTGGGGATGCAGAGTATCTCATGTTCCTGTAGCATGGACCACGAGGAGCGGCGGGGCTGAAGCAAGTCTCAGGTGGACCTGGATGGTTCACCGCGGGGTTACGTGCGGAGCGATGCGAGCTGGGGGGCAGCTGCCCCTGCTCCCAAGGGCTGCGTGGGGCTGGCGGCTCCGGGTAGGCAGCTTCAGACTCGGAGTCATGGGAAACTGCAGAGGGGAGCTGAAGAGGACTGGCAGGAGGCGTGCAGCAATCAGACTGCAGAGGCAGCGGCCTGGGCTGTGGGGCCTGAAGCTGCCTGGGACATTGCTCGCCTCGGGCACGAGGGTGCCGGGCTGAGCGCAGAGCCCTTCGTGGGCTGCGCCCCTGCCCGAAGGTCTTGCACTCCCGCACGGGGCCAGCGAGCCCTGGTGGTGGGAGACGTGCTGGTGCCACCCCACGCAGCACGGCAGCGGCGCTTTGGGGAAGCCGACCTCCGGCACGAGGTGATGGGGCGGTGTGCTGCTGGCAGGGACCCTGCCTCTGAGAGGTGTCTGAGGTCCCCAGGGCAGAGCGAGCCGTCACGTCAGCACGTGCCTGCTGCATTGCCGCGTGGCTGGGCGAGCAGGGAGCAGTGCTCAGAAGGACGCTGAGCTCTGCGGCACCTGCGCAGGGGGCAGGAGTCGTCCTCCCCAAGGGGCCGTGTCCCAGGAGAGCTGCCCATGGAGCCTCGGTGGCCGTGCTCACAGCGGTCTGTGCTTGGGGAGCCCTCGGCTCACTTGGCGGGGTGGGAGGAAGCGCCCGGCCCTCGGGACCCCTGCCCTCGCTCTTGGGTGCTGCTGGGCTGGGGACAGGCGCTCGGATGTGGCCATCGCCCGCAGCCGCTGGTGCCAGCCCGGGTGCAGCATCTGAGCAGCTCCGGTTACTTAACATGCAGCAAGTGTTGTACTCAGAGAAATTTAGACGTAATTTTTTTGTGCTTGCATGTAAATGTGGGTAGGTGCTGTCCTGATTGATGGCAATTAGCATTTTCTAACGGTAACAGATGTTCAGATTGCCAGGAGGCTGGTACCTAACGCCCACACTGCCATCTGTTCCACTGGGCACTGCCTGGGGAAGCGGTACCAGCGCTGCAGACCTGCGAGTCCTTGGTGGGGTGTATTTAACAGTATTGTACGAGATTCTTATTTTTTTTTTCTAGGGGAAAATAATAATAATAATAAAGACGTTTTCAGGTTTATAAATAGTTCATTCTGTTTATTATGGGATGGAGACTTTCCATCTGATTAGCAGCCTGGATTTCTGCACAGAGTTAGGGAAGCAATCTGGACAGGACACAGCAGGAGAGCGTGGCCCAGGGATTTCGAGGGGCTCTGCTGCGGCGTCGCTGGCGGATGGGAGGACGGGAGGAGCTCCGCCGGTGCTGCTGCTCTCTGGGAAGGCTCCTCAGGCTCTGGACCCTGTGCAGAGCGGGGACCAGTGGAGGGGTCCTGTGCCCCAGCGCAGGAAGGAGCAGGACCTCGCAGCAATGCTCGTGTTGGTGCCCAGCTTGGTGCTGGGCCGCCTGATGCAGCTCCCGTGCGCTGTCCTCCGTGCCCGCAGCAGCTGAGGGGTGCCTGGCTCACACCTTGGCGCTGCTCCTGCTGCTAGCTTGTGCTCGGCCCTGGGGTTTGTTCGGCCTCTCTCCGAAACATCGAGCAGTCTCAAGAGACAGGGATGGTGACAGGAGGCCCAGAAGACCTTGCCTGGGGGAAAGCAGCAGCCCTGCTGCTGTAGCACGGGCATGGCAGGTCACTGCCGTGGGAGGGAAAGGGCCGAGCTGCTCCCCTGGGGGCCATCGCGTGTCATCTCCAGCAACAGAAGCGTTGAAATGCCTGAGCACCATTTTAGATCGGTTAAAAGCCATTTTTAGGGAAGAGGAGCAGAGCGTGAGCCTGGCCCCTGCTGCCCCGGCCACGATCCCACCAAGCGCTCCAGTTGCAGGGGACGGTCCCAGTGCTCCCAGCAGGGTCAGTACCTGTCCCAGTGCTCCCTCTCCCTGCACAGAAACCTTCTGCTTCCCCACCTGCGTGTTCCCGCAGCCGTCTGCGCCCGTCGGTACTTGTGCCGGCATGGTGGTCGAGCTCCCGCAGCCCCGCGCCCGCCCGGTGCCTGCTCCCAGCGCGCTGGCGGTGAGCGCGGCCGTGCTCCGGCGGGGCTCAGCAGGACGGCGCCGTCTGGCCGCTCCCCGGGGGCTGCTCCCGGCCCCTTCCCCGCTCCCCGTCCATCTGGCCCCGTCTTTGCGGTCGCCCCGTGGCGTGGCTCGGGCCCCAGCAGGGCATCGCGCAGTGGTGTGAGCGCTGCCTGCTTTCTCCTGGAAATATCTTTCCCAAGCAACCTAGAAACACACTTGCTTTTTTCGCAGATGCAGGAGATGGTGACTCATAGTCAGCTTGTAACTGAGTAATATACCTAGATGTTTCTCTGTGTGTTTTTCCAGGTTAGAGCAGAAATTCTTGCGTAGTCCTTATGTACAGCATTTTGAACTTTGTGCTCTTCAGTCGCTCCGGTCCTCGAGGTCTGCCGGCGCCCCCGGGCTGAGCCCCCTCCTCCTGCTCTGGAATCGCCTCCAGCCACCCTCAGCCGGGCGCTCGGTGCCGCCGGTGTCCCCGCGGGCCCCACGGCCCGGCCGCTCGCGGTCCCTTGTCTGAAGGAAGGTACCAGCTTGCTCTGGCATCACCTGCCTTTGGTAAGGCGACGTTAAATCTGCTTTTCATTTATTTCCCCCTTGTTGTTCTCTCAGCTTCTGCTCTACGTGTTGTTGAGGTCTCAGAGGTCTGTGTGCTCTTTGCCTTCCCCGTGCTCCTTTCCCCTTGCCGCCCCACCGCTGCTTCCAGTTCCGCCGCCCATTGCCACCCGACTGCCTGCCGGAAAGCCGTGGTGGGGCTGTGAGTTGGGCCGGATCTCTCGGGCTTCTGGGATGGAGATTTCCTCCTTCCTCTGATTTAAACTCCTTGGACACTTTGAGTTTTGCTCCTGCTTTGGAGACTGTGGTTTTCATTTCTGTTCCTTCGTGCTGTAAAGCAGCCTGCAGATGAAAGCGTGTTAATCACCATCCCTTCTGAAAGCTGAAGCTAATTGTTCAGTCAGTTTTCAGGCAACACCTAGGTTGGTTTTATCTCTACTCATCCATGCTGTGTAGCAGCCTCACTTTTTTTCTGTATTATCTTTTTATTTACATACCTAATGAACCTTTCACTATTTCGCTGCAGCGTCTCCTTCAGCCTCCTTGGTAATTCTTTCTCTGTCCCTGTGCTTTCTCACACACAAGGTTTTCTCTGCTGATATTTCCTCCCCCCGTTCCTCGCAGGCTCTCCCCCTGTGGCTCAGATCCTGTTGGCTTGGTTATTTATCCGCTTAGTTCTGGGTCTGTTCTCCACGAGCTTTCTTCTTCTTGCTGAGGACTTTATTTACTCCTCCTGCATTAAATAAAACTCTGCTGTCCTTCCAGCTGGAGACGGTGGCCCCTAAGGTCCTCTTGTCTTTACTCCTGGAGCTAGCCCTAGCTTACAGATATATTTTTGTTTACTATTGTGTTAGTTGGGCTGAAGCAACACACGACCATTTGAGCCAAGGTTGTTTTCTGCAGCCGTTCCTCCTGCACTGGGCTCATGCCAGGCCCTTGGTGTGGTAGGAGGACTGTCTGTGGAAGCCCCACATCATCACTGGAAATGTCAGGCTGCCAGAAACGTGTAGACGATGCCCTTTATTGTAAGTTGCAAACTACAGTAAAGGTATGAAAAGATTGCTGCTGGAAGTCATGCTACCCATCAGGGGAGAGACTAAAAGACAAATGGATGCAAAACGCTGAAAGTCTCAGAGATGCGGTTTGCAAAATGTTACCGTGTCATTTCTGTTTCCCCTCCAAGCGCCGATCGAGTTGCAGGGGCAGGCAGAACAGACCATGCCGGGGGAGGTGGCCCCTCCAGAGCCCTGTTTACTCGTCCAGGGGAGGCTTCCTTGGGTGGGCTCGGAGGCACCCCGCTAACGCACGCGCAGGTGCTGAATGCAAGACGCCAGCAGCGAGACTGTGACGGAGGTCCCGCAGTAAGTGAAAGAGTCTGTGAATTCCTAGAGGACCGGTCAGCTTGGAAGGCCACGGGGCACGTGCCGGGTCCAGGCCCCGGGGCAGTGCCCTGCCCGCCCAGCGCCGCTTCCTGAGCCGAAGGGCGCCGGGAGGGATCCCACACTGCTGCGGCTGCGTGAGAGGTTGGGTCGTCTCATCTCCCTGTAGCTCCGCTGCTGCCGGGTGTGGTGAAACATTTAGCCCTTTGCCCCAAGGAAAACAGAAATCTGATTTTTTTTCCCTTGCATTTTGCCTGTGATGGGACAGCCCCGGGCAGCTTGGCCACGGCAGCACCCATGCGCAGGGCTGGGCACCCTGCGGGGACAGGGATGGGGACAGGGACGGGGACGGCTCCCCGCAGGGCACTGCTGACGCCTGCTCCCCACTACCCTGTGCTGGGCGCTGTTCCCCGTTGCCCTTCCTCGGCCTCTCTCCCACGAGGAGCACGTCCCAGTGCTTCCCGTGACCCTGCTGGTCACCCTGCCCCTGCGCGCTTTGTGCAGCACCATGCTGTGCGTGTTGTTCGCTATGGGAGGTGGTGGTCACTGGCCCCCCGGGCTGCACGAGGAGCATCCCCCCGTGGGGCTGTGCCACCTGCCCAGTGCCTGCGGCGCTCGCGGTGCTGGTGATGCCGAGGTTCCCGTGCGGGTGTGCAGCAGTGCCGGTTGCTCTCACGCTGGTGGGCTCAAGGGGGACGTGCCAGCGTCACCGAGTGTCTGTGGAGCCGACCCCACGTGCGGGGGCTATGGCAGGACATCAG